>NC_090836.1:17691666-18296250 GCF_028021215.1 Eschrichtius robustus
CACTACCAGGTATTTTTTAAGGGAAATGAAAGCATATGTACACAAAAATACTTATAAACCAATGTTCACAAGACTTTTATTTGTAGTAGCCCAGAACTGAAAACAACTTAAATTTCTATAAATAGGTAAATAGATAGTGACATATTCATATTTGGAATACTAATCAGCATAGAAAGAAATGAAACTATCGATATACACAACATGATTGAATTTCAAAATAATTATTTTGAATTAAAGAAGTCAGACAAAAAGCAGTATGTACAATTTGATTACATTGGTATAAAATTCTATAAAATGTAAATTAATCCATAGTGCTGGAAGCAGATCAATGGCTTGGTCTAGGATGGGGAATAGTAGAGAAGGCAGGAGAAAACTTCTGGGAGTGACTTTTATTTCACTATTTTGGTCTCATCGGTGAATACATATGTCAAAACATTAAATTGTGTTTGCATTAAATTGTATTGTAGTAAGTTAAGAGGAAAACCACAGAAGATGGTATCCTGAGGAGAAAGTAATCAGCTCTGAAAAAATGCTGCTAATAGGTCAAGTCAGCTGAAGACCATTACATGTAACGTTTAGGTAATTTATGACTTAGGCAAGAGTAGTTTGAGTGAGGAGTTGGGGGCAAAACTTGCTTGAAGTGTCCACAAGGGAGAATATGAGGAAAGGAATGGAAAACATTAATTATACATAAGCATTTTGACAAGATTTTTTTTTAATGTAAAAAACACAGAAATAAAGTTAATACCAGGAAAGGGAATGGGATCAAAAGGGATTTTTGAAGATGGGAAAGTGATGGCATGATGATATGCTGAGGGGAACATTTCTCTAGAAAGGAAAAACTGCTATCCTTGGGAATGCCAGAGGAAGTAATCTGGTGCACAAGTGGAGGCTGGCCTTAGCTAAAGCATAGACAGTTCATCAAAGCAGAGTATGTGGTACTGATGCTATAGGTAGACAGATGTGGTGAAAGAAGATTTGGGAAATTTTGATCTTCATTTTTGTTAGTGAAATCATCATCAGCTGAAGGTGGAAATAGGAAAAGATGTGTTAGAGTTTTGAGGAGAGAGATGAAGGCAAAAGATAGTCACTGAGAAAGCAAGACGACATGGATTGGGAAAATGCAACACGATACCTAAGCCCAAGAAAGACCCATTTGAACTTCATGATCCTAAATTTAAAGTCAACACGGCTGAGGGTTTTTCTTCAATCACGTTCAGCAGCATGGATGAATGGACAGAGTAGTCTGAGAGTTGTATTTAATCCAGGTTGTGTTTTGTCAAGCAATTAAAATGATGCCAGGGTCACAAATGACTTGAAGATATATGGAAGAAAATGATTACCATGACCATTAAATTTAACCCAGATATGGAGGGAAATGACAACATGAAATAAGGCACAGTGAAACCTCTGGTAAAATCAATCAATGGTCAGATAGATCCTGGTCAGTGGAAGCATTCGGGGTACTACAGTGTGGAGCTGGCAAGATAGATAGTGGAACTCCAATTCTTGAAACTTGTATTATGGAGAAGTTGCAGTTTTGATGTGCCAAAGTCTAGGATATGTCCATTGGAGTGAGTAGAAGCAAGACTATTGAAGAAGAGAAAGTTGAAAAGCTAAGAAGTCAGGGAATTAGAAGGATTCTCTTCATGGTCATTAAAATTACCAATAATTATGACAGCAGGAATATTTTGAAAGATTGGCTTTGAACCAAGAGCTAAAACTCATGGAAGAAGTGGGAGTGACTCAAGGACTGGTAGATGATTCCACCAAGAAGAAGTGATAGAGTCTTTAGATATGAGATTCATAACGATGGATTCTGAGAGAAGAGGGTGTGAAAATAGAAAGGAAGTAGCACAGTAAGGGAAATTGGAGACCAAGGCATCTGGTATGGAGCAAAATGGAGAACAATGTAGCCCTCATTGATCACAGCAACTTTGAAAGGCAATGTCATCAGGGAAGGGCCAGGTTTAAGTTAAAGCAAGAAGGTGAAGCAAAATGTGTCAGGGAAGAGGCTGAAGGTAGAGAGAATTCTACTTGTGATTAACCATGAGTTCCAAACATCTCAAGAGAAGTATCTCAGTTCAGGATTGGGAGAGGGATAGGAGATGAGGGCAAATACGGGAGGGCGCAGAGCCATATGGGGATTAGACAGGAGCTGAAGAGAGTGATCAGGGAATCAATCCCTCCCTTCTCATTGTGGTGACCAACACAAGAGAAATGATGGCCACAATAAGATCAATCATGACAATGCCAGGGCTCTAGTGGGTAGAAAGATGTGAGGTTCTTTCCAGGAGTTGTCTGCAGCCTCCCAGAGCTGCCTCTTTTTTTAAAGTTAATTTTATCAGAGTATAGTTGATTTACAATGTTGTGTTACGGGGCTGCCTCTTGACCATTACTAAGAGAAGTATGGCAGGAGGCAGCTGCAGGTTGTCCTTGAGCCTGAAGTCTCCCCCTTCAAGAATGCCTGCGGACCCCTCTGAGTACTCTGGAAATAAAAACTGCTGGGTACATGTCATGGAGATTTTATTTTTACTCATTTCATATGAATTAATTGCTTTGAGTATTTATAATACACTAAGGTCGTACAATGAATCTTATTAGGTATCAAATCTGTAACTTGTCAGGTACTATGCAAAGCACTTTGCATACATTATTTAATCCTTACCCCAAGTATTGTCTTCCTACTTTACAGATACGGATATTCATGTTCAGAAAAGTTTAGATAACCTACTTAGGTTCATACTGCTAGCAAGTAGCAGAGACAAATTGGCATCAAAATCTATCAGATTTCAAAGACCATGATATATCATCAGAACTGGTATGATTATCTCTGAAGTAAATACCAATAAGATTATTTTTAGCAAATTTTGCAATTCTATTGACTCATGGATGTTAGCATAATATTGATCTTGAGAGAGCTGTTGCAACGTCTTTCCTGACCACTTTTATTCTTCCACAAGTCACACAAGAAGAACAGTTCAAGTACTTAAAACAGTCACGTAAGAAAAAGAGCAAATGCTCTTTGACCTCTGGAAACACTCCAGAGTTTCAACAGAAAACTTTAGTTTAGGGATTAAAAAAGGCATACTAATTTGTACTGTTTTACCTTCATTCTTTCAACACAGCTGTCTCAAAACAAAGTGATGTGACTTGGGTAGAACAGAAATTTAAAGAGAAAATCAATAGCATGGGAACCCCTAGACTATATCCCTACTCTGAATGAAAAGGAAGTTCACAAAATTAACTGAAAATGTTCTCTAGCTCTGCTACAGTGGTTCACAAAATCTGGCATAACATAAAAGTTCACTGAAGTGCTTATTAAAACATCATAATCTTTGGTCAACTGAATCAGAATCTCCTGAGTGTGGGCCCCAGTCTGCTATAGATGACTGGATCCTAATCTTCCCAGGCCCAGGTCTTCATTCCTCAGTTCCCTTTAATTGAGAAATTAACTATTTCCTAACCTTTCCCCTCCACAGTCTCTGATTCTTCCCATGATTCCAACATTTCCAAGGATCGAACCAATTTATCAAATAAATGAGATATAGGACCTAAATAAACATTGTTGCAGCTGTATCAAGGATTGTCCTGCAGGAGTGATAAGGGGTAACTGTGTTTTCATATATGCATCTTCACACTGCTATATATGTATGTACGTATATATATTCATATGTGTATGTGCATATCTATGTACATGTATATACATTCACATTGCTATCTATATATAATAGCCATATATATATATACACACACATCTCTCTCTACATACATATATATTATATATAACTATAATGAATAAATAACATATATGTATAAAACATATATAATATACATTATTCATGTGAGAGAAGAAGAGTATGAATTTTATTTGCATTAGTACACCTCCAGAACAGAGCCCAATATCTGAAGTAGAGAGGTATGGCAGGGATTCAAAAATGTTTGAGTTACTGAATGAACAAATGAGGGCATGAAACTTCAAGAACCCCAAGAAAATGTTCAATTGTGTCAAGCTCTCCCCGTCTCTAAAAACCAAGTGAAAGAAATAATGTGACCTACTTTCTGTATACCTTGATATAAGACATCTATTATGTAAAGTAGTCTTGACTTTCATCATCTTTAAAAGTGTTGTCACTTAGAAGACCTGTCTTGTAATGAATTGGCACTTTACTATTCCATATGGGACATCTGGTATCCAGACACATCATATTAGAATTGCACCCAAATATCAAACAAAAGAGTATATTTGATTTTTTGAATGCTAAAGACATTCAAAAAAGATTGAAAGATTAAAGATTTTAATCTTTAAAAGATTTTTTGAATGCTAAAAACCTGTAGACAGATTTTTAGTTTTAAAAATTTTTCCCCATTTTTATTTTTTATTTTATCTATTTATTTTTAAACTTTTTATGTTATATTGGAGTATATCAATTAACCACATTGTAACCGTTTCAGGAGCATAGCAAAGCCACTCAGCCACACATATACATGTATCCATTCTCCCCCAGACTCCCCTCCCAACCAGGCTGCCACATAACACTGAGCAGAGTTCCCTGTACTATACAGTAGGTCCCTGTGTAGACAAATTTTAAAAATTGCCTTGCAGTCTTTTCTATGTGGAATTGTTTTATCACTTTGGATAATCTGTTGTATTTGTATTTTTAAAGAAAAATATGCAAACAACTTAATTGAGTAAGCAAATGTAAATTATTCTCAGAAGTAAAGCTTAATTTTTGAACTTTTACATACAAGTAATTTGTAAATTCTGAGAAATTATTAACATAATCTTTAAACTACAGGCATTCAGAGGAGATTCTTAGGATAAGTAGTTAATTTTCTTCTATTTGCCTGGGACAATGACCTAAGAAGGTAGTTAATCATCATTGGACTGTAAAAAAAAAAAAAAAACCAGCTAACTATTTAACAAGAGACTATAACAACAGATAAAGGGATGGACCTGTGGCCATTGCTGTAGGATCCTAAGTCCAGGTAAGAACCTTTGAGATTCTCGAATTTCAATGTTTCTTATATGTGAGAAACTTCCAGAAATTTCAAGGGAAAAAATTGTTTTGATGGACATGATAAATATTACATATTTTATGTTATGTGTCTTCTACACCCTTATGTTCTAAACCTTTAAAACTTATTAACTATCCCTTCTAGAGGTAGCTCTAGAAGCTCTAGAGCCTCAGGTTGATGTTTTTAAAAATAAAATACAGAAAATCAGACATTTATAATTTAAAAATAAAGACTGAAATCCCGTTCCTATTACTTTCTATTCAAGTGGAACTTCAAGTCTGAAAAAATAATGTGGGTTGGAGAGTTAGTTGGCAAACATCAAGAAATGGGATGTGCCTCATAGCCACCTACCTCAATTTTCCTTGTTTCAACTCAAGGGGAGGTCAAAAGAAGAGGTTTTCCAGATGATTTTATCTCTGATTAAATGAGAACAAAATTCTGCTCGGCACAGTTTCTTGCACAAACTAAGGACTCAAAAATATTAGTTCCCTTCTCCAACTCAGGAAGGTGGCTACCCTTATAATTATTATTAATATTATTTAATTAAAAATTATTAAATTATTTACAGACCCATAAAAGGTTTAAGAAGTTGGTAAATGCTGTTTTCCCTTTTTCCCTCCTTAGTACCACAGGTATTGTACATGGTAGAACCTGGGTCACTTGGATTGCACTGCTTTTCTATGATCACGCAAATAGAAAAAGCTTGCACAGATAAGCAGAGGCTGGTGAGATTCTTCCCTCTGCTCCACGCCAATCAAAAGGGAGCAGAACTGGACTGTACTATTATTCAAGGAAGAGTTGCAATACTGCATCTGAATGCCTATCTTATAGAACATCGTGGTTTATGTTATAAACTTATTGCGTCCCCAAAATTCATTTACATGTTAGCTGTTTAAAACTCTGAGAAAAAAAATATGTCCAGAGAAAAAATTGTTAAATGTCTTCAAGTCAGGCTTAAAATGCCATGGTGACGTGGAAAATATGGTGTTTAGAGTCAACCCTGAATTGATATTTCAACCTTTTAATTACTATGTAGTGATTTGTTATAATTTAATCTTTTTCAGAAATAAGGTAAAAGTGCCTACATTTCCAACTTTTTATCTGGATACTTTTCCCCAATATGTAAGAGAGAGGTGTGGTCTAGCAGTCTGTTTGGGAAAATAGTAGAAATACAGGGAAAAGGAATGACTACATTACAAGGGATATTGTCCAATGGAGCAGCAATGTGGGAAAGGTTATTTCAACCAGGAGTAACAACAGGAAAATATCTAAGAGGGGTGAGTTGGGGCAGAATTACAAACAAGAGATGAAGAAGAACATTACAGGTTAAGAAGAAACATACAGGTGGGCAGAGACCTTTCTTCTGGGGACAGTGGTTCCATAAGGTGGAAAATGTTTATGGGTGTATTGAGACTAAAAACAAAGGCTGGTTTTAGTTTGGGAAGAATATCAAATACTATATGTGAGTTTTATTTTGTGTGGTACAAGAGACCTCTGAAAGATTCTAAGGATGGATGTGATATGCATAGGAAAGGGAGAAGACTAGGAGACAGGACAATAATTTCATCAATTGCAATCAACAAGGATAGGAGTGGTGAGATCATAGCATTCAGGAATGTTTGTTGAGTAGCCAAACCAACCAAACAAGCAAAAAACTAAAGCTAAAGGGTGAAAGGTATCCACCTTTCAAATAATTCAGAGGATTAAGTGGTAAAAATGATTTCCTAACATTTAAGTCCTGAGCAAAGATACAGAAAGAGGTGTTCATGTAAAAATGACATAAAATTTATCAAAAGGCTGCCTGTGACTTTGGGACCAAACTACTGATTCCCTCCTCACTCCACTTCACTCAGTAACTGAACAGGTCCAGGTATATATGGACCACATGCCAGAAGTATAGAATAACTAGGATTCACTTACATGTACATGGGTGTGGGTTTCTGCATTCATGTGTGTGTTTATATACGTTCATATACACACAAGTGATAATATCTTCAGATATTTATCATTTCTGTATTTGTACATTAGCCATTTAATATGCATTATGTATATTCATGGACTTTATATATAAATTCTTGTTGCATGAATTAATGAATAGAATATACAGTTGATCCCCATCATTTGTGGATTCTGTATTTGTGAATTTTCCTACACACTAAAATGGATTTGTAACCCTCAAATCAATACTGCTGCTCTTTCATGGTCATTCACATACCTGCAGAGTGGTAAAAAATTTGAGTTCTCCCACATGAATGTTCCCAGCTGAGGTTGGACAAGATATAAGATATGGCTCTGCTTTCTTGTTTTTGCTCTCCTAATATAAACAAGTGACCTTTTCACAGTCTACTTAGAGCCATTTTTTGCATTTGTGTGCTTTTGCTATTAAAATGACTCTCAAGCATAATGCTGAAGTGCTGTCTAGTGTTCCTAAGTTCAAGAAAGCTGTGATGTGCCTGATGGAAAAGATACATGAATTACATAAGCTTCCTTCAGGCTTGAGCTGCAAAGTGCTATTGTCCACAGATTCAATGTTTGTGATCAATAATACAAATTAAATAAGGTGTCTAACAGGAAGGAGACATAAAACAAGGTTATGTATTGATTGGTTGACAAAAATGTTGTGACCACAGATAAACAGGAACCAAACCCTGTATTTCCCCTAGGAGCAATGTTTAGTAATTGCTAATTCAGCATTTGCAAGAACGTTATAGAACACAACTACTGCAAATAATGAGAATCAACTGTATATAGAACATGTATTAAATATACTGTATAATTAGTGCCCTATTAGTAATCATATATCTATGCTTATGCTTGTTTCTATACATAAATAGGTATTTTTGCTACATAAATATGTATTATGCACATATGAATAAATAAGAATACATTTTCTAAACCTCAGTGAAGAACACACCATTCTACAAAAAAGAGCAAATCTAAGAAATAAGTTGATTCATTTTACTAGTCTTTAAGACAGGGGCTTAATAACTCTCAAAATTTTAATCCCTCTTACATTTGACCTCAAAACTCCACTTGTAGGAATTTTATCCTACAGAAATGATCACACATAAATCAAAAGACATACTAACAAATTTTTCTAATATGGAATAATTAGATGCAACCTAATCTAAATTAGATCCTACCTAACCATAAAACTAGATAGATAAACTATAGACAATGGAATACTGTACAACCATAAGAAAACTGAGTAAGCCATATTAATATAAAGTTAAGTATATAAATAAAGCAGAGCAAAAAGGCAGATAACTGTAGTAACGGTATGCTGCTATTTGTGTTAAAAAAGGAAAATATTGTGTATTTAATTAAAAATGCATATCATATTTCTGGAGAAGATTCATTGAAAGCTAATAATACTCTTCCTCAGAAAGAGAAACTGGAGGAGGGTTAGAGGAAGAAGTTTTCCTATATGTCATTTTTTATGTTTTGTGCTTTCAACTTCAAATATGCTCTCTCTTCAAAAATAAATAAACAAAATTAAAATAAAGTGGAATCATGGTGATGGTAAGTTCAAGCACGGCCACAGTCCCTCTACCAGTTACTTAGAGTACACTAAGCTCTTTTAAACAAATCCAAACTTTCTCTGCTTTTTGAGCCTGGTTCCAGAGGTATTAATATTTTCTCTCTGAAACCTTTTTAGGCCACCCTAATTATAATTAATTACATTATTTTTCTATTCATTTTGACTATCTACTATATGCAAGGTACTGTTTGGCATTTTGTAAAACCAGAAAGATGAATTAAACACTTATTTGCCTTCCTAAATCTTATAATGTAGATATACAGAAAATATAATAAAATTTTATTTCTAATAGGTAATTGTTAATAATTTATTTAATCTAATCTAGTGTGTGATTCTATATTACCTTATTTATTTGTTGTTTCAAGTTCCCCTCCATAAATTTATCTTCCTAAATTACAATCTCGCTAAAGCTAGAAATTTGTATATGTGTGAGTGTGTGTGTGTGTCTGTGAGTGTGTGTGTGAGTGTGTGTTTCCTTTTGTGCCCCAGTGCTCAGGACATGGTAGGTCCTGAATGAATATTAGTGGAATTATTGATTGATTGATGTTGACCTTGAGGCTTTTCTCATTTCTGAATTGTTAAAGTGAAATAAATTATACCTTTCCTCCCCAAAAAGGTGATCATTTTGAACGAAACATCGACAAAAATTGAAAACATTCACATGATATCTGCAGTTCAATGATGGACCAAAATCAACATTTGAGTAAGACAGCAGAGGCACAACATTCTGAGAAAAGGAAAACTAGAAACTACTGCAATGGATTCAAGGTGGAATGCGTTTCATGTTTTAAAACTAAAATAAGTAAAGGGAGAATTTTGATTTAAAGAAAAAGCAGCCAGTTTTTTAAAAGAACATTATATTTCAAATTAGGGTTTTCGACTGAAGCATACATTAAAATATTAACACAATGATATATTTCTTAATATAAATCAATCTTTAAATCTGAAAAAAAGGTCTTTGGTGACATTTCTAGTTAAGAATTTATTAATGTTGAAAATTTAGAAAGATTTTGATATCTTCTCTTTGATTCTTGATGGACAAAAAGATACTTATAAATGTGACTAAAATAAAAGCAGTCTCTGTGTAATGGATAGTATGTAAAAAAAAAAAATTCTTACATTTGACCTATAAACAGAGAAGATTTATCAGTCTTGTGAATCACTTTGTGGTCTTGACCTATTTAATTTTTTTTTTTTTAAAGAACAGCATTTGTTATTCTATTAACTTAAATAATATAGTCTGAAGGGAACTAAAAGACCTGGCCCAAAGACCTAGTTGATGACTTAGGAAAGTCATTTAATTTTTCCATATGCAAGTGGGTAAAAGTGATAATCCTGTCTCTTGCTTTTGTCACAAAATGGTGAGACACTGAATGATATAGACTGTATTGCAATTTTCACAGACAGGAAAAAGCAATCCTTGAGCACAGAGTCAAGGAAACCAAGACTCAAGGAAGTTGAGAAGTTTGCGTGAAGTCATCTAGGTTGTAAATGGAAAACTCTTAAAACTAAATCAAAGCCTTTAAACCCCCATAGAGAAGACTAGAGGAAATTAAAAAATCAATCAGGGCTGACTTTGATCAATATTTAAAATGTTTTCCTCAAAGTTATAGTCTTATCTAGCTGAATAAAGACCAGAGATCAGATTCAATTGCAATCATGTTATATAAAGTCTGTTTTAACTTTGTCCAGGGAACATGAAGTCTGTTTGTTTTTCAGAGATTATTGGTAAAATCAGTTCTGATGAAATATTTAAGTAATATTTAAACAGAAAAGCAGTCACCAGGAGAAAGAACTGGCTAATGCAACTGGACCACATGCGATTGCCTAGGGGTAGTAGGTTGTGCTGGCTTATTTCGCTTTTAAACATGGAGGGTTACAGTGATTCATTTGCACATGCATTCAAGGTGACAACAAACTAGCTGAAGCAAATAAAATTGCCTGGGTAGTCCCTTGCAGCATATTTGGAGAAAATCTTCGAGTTAGCAAGTTGTCAGTGTGTATAAAGTATGTTAATTGCAGCCCAATAATAAAGAACAGAGAAGCAATAACAGTAATAGTATATTGAGCACTTACTAAATGCAAGACACTGCTCTAGTATTTTAGTTCTACTAATGGATTTATTCCTTACCACAACTGAGTCAGCCATATGCTATTATCTCCCTTTTACACATGAAAAAAAACTTAGAGGGTGAATGATTTTCTCTAGGTCCCTAGGCTGGAAAGTGGTAGAGCCAAGGTCTGAAATTAGGCAGTCTGATTGCAAGTCCCATGAGCTCAATTGTACTCCATGTTGCTAAGGTACCTGTGGGTTTCCATAATATTAGTACCCTCAAGATGTTCTGGTAAGCACAGATTTGTAAGTGGGCTATTTAATAATCTTCCTCATTCTGTACTTCTAAAAATTCCCCTTTATACTGAATAATTGAGTTTCAAGCAAGCATATTTGCCTGCACACACACAAATACACGTTGTTACTGATGTGGGTATACAGACTCAGCAGGTAAAAATGTGTAAAAGTGCAAATAGATAATAATTTAGAATAACAACAGCGTAGTTTGATTATTTCTTACCCCTTTCCCTCAATTTTTGAACTGAACCAAGTAGGTTATATAAACCCTGCCAGTACATTGTTCATCTTTACACTTGTCATTTCTGTGCTTCAGGTTTCTTGTACCGCTGCGTTGTAATGAAAATTCTTTAAAAACACAAAAGTAGTGCATCATTATCAAAAAACATAAATAATAGGGCAAAAGTAAAAGGTCTCCCATTCTACCTTCATTCCCACTCCCCTTCTGGAAATCATTAGGATAACCATCCCATTTGTAACCACCAACAGTATCCCTACCCCACAGTTTTCCTCTGGCTAACCTTCTTCTGGCCTATTAGACTTTTTGCTGTTTCTCAAGATGTGAAGTGCACTTCTGACTTGGAGAAGCTTGCACTTGCTCTTTCCTCATCTGAAATGTTTGACTCCCAGATATCTTGCTCTTTCATCTCATTCAAATCTCTATTTAAACATTACCTCATCCCTGACCACCCCATATAAAATAGCATTTCCTATCCATAACTCTTGAACCAAATTTTATTTTTCTTCATAGCATTTATCACCTCCTGACACTGACATTCAAATGCACACATATGTATAGGTGTGTATGTGTATGTATGTCTTTAATAAAATAAAACAAAACAAATTTATCACAGTT
The DNA here is from genome assembly GCF_028021215.1 of Eschrichtius robustus. Lineage (NCBI taxonomy): Eukaryota > Metazoa > Chordata > Mammalia > Artiodactyla > Eschrichtiidae > Eschrichtius > Eschrichtius robustus. The sequence goes on from NC_090836.1 coordinate 17,703,433, forward strand.
CTGTAATAATCATACAATTCTGAAGTTGAGAAGTCTGAAATAGGTCTCAGTGAGCTAAAATCAAGATGTTGGCTGAGCTGTGTCCTTTCTGGAGACTCTAAAAGACAATTCATTTCCTTGCCTCTTCCAACTTCTGGAAATTGCCCAAAGTTCTTGACTAATAATTCTCTTCCATATTCAAAGCTAGTGATGGTCAGTGATGGTCATTGACATTGACTTTTCTGCTCCTTTTTCCACATTTAAAGGACCCTTAGGATTACATTGAGTTAACCAGGATAATATAGGATAACCTCTTCAAGGTCATCTGATTAGCAGCCTTAACTCCATTTGCAACCTTAAGACCCCCTTGCCGTGCTACCTAATATATTCATAGGTAGGCAGAGTAATGGCGTGCAAAGATGTCCAGGTCCTAATCTCCAAAACCTGTAAATATATATATTTTTCCTAGAGGAAGTCATTTGCCCTCTTTGTATCTAAGTTTTTTCATCTGTGAAAGGGAAATAATAGCATCTGGCTGACAGAATTATGGTAAGGAATAAATCCACTAACAGAAGTAAAACACGAGAACAATGTCTGGTATATAGAAAGTGCTCAATAAATGCTAGCTACTACTATTTTTATTGCTTCTCTGGTCTTTATTATTGGGCAGCAATTAACATACTTTATACACACTGCCAGCTTGCTAACTCGAAACTTCTCCACATACGCTGCAAGGGACCATGCAGGCAATCTTACTTGTTTTGGCCAGATTGTTGTCATCTTGCTGTACACGTGAGAATGAAATCACTGTCCAGCACATTGAGATGTAAAGTTGGGTGGCTGATTTGAGATCGTTCTTCTTTTTTTATGTAGCTGTTTATCACTATGAAATTCCTTCTTAATACTGTATTTGTACATCCCATATGTTTTGGTATTTTGTGATTTCATTTTTGTTTGTCTTGAGATATTTTCTAAATTCCTTTTTGAGTTCTTGGCCCTATTGTTGTTCAAGAGGGTGTTGCCTAATTTTTACATATTTGTGAATTCTCCAGTTTTTCTTCTGCTATTGATTTCTAGTTTCATTCCATTGTGGGTAGAAAAGATACTTGGGATGATATCAATCTTCTTAGATTTGTTAAAACTTATTTTGTGGCCTAACACGTGATATATCTTCGAGAAAGGTATGTGTACATTTAAAAAGAATGTGTATTTCACTGTCATTGGGTGGAACGTTTTTTGCATGTCTTTTAGGTCAATTTGGTCTATAGTGGTGTTTGAGTTATCCATTTCCGTATTATTTCTATCCACTATTTAAAATAAGGTATTAAAATCTTCCACTATTATGGTATTGCTCTTTATTTCTCCCTTCTGTTGTGTCAATGTTTGCTTTATATATTTAGGTACTCTAATGTTGGGGATAGAAAGATAGGTAGATAGATAGATAGACAGATAGGGATAGAGATACTTATTAAATCTTCCTGGTCAATGGACCCTTTTATCATTATATAATGTCCTTTTTGTTTCTTGTGACATTTTTTACTTAAAGTCTATTTTGTTTGATATAAATACAACCACCCCTGCTCTCTTTTGGTTACCAATTGAGTGGAATATCTTTTCCCATCACTTCACTTTCAGCCTTTGTGTGTCTTTAGATCTAAAGTGAGTTTCTTATACATAAGTCATAGTTGAGTCTTGTTTCTTTTCAATTTTTACTTTTTTAATTGAAGTATAGTTGACTTACAATACTATATTAGTTTTAGGTATATAGTCTCTATATACCTGAGACTCAGTAGTTTTACAGATTATACTATACTAGAACTTATTACAAGATAATAGCTGTAATTCTCTGCACTATACCTTATATCTTTGGTGCTTATCTATTTTATACATAGCAGTTAGTATCTCTTAATCCCTTACCCCTAATGTGCCTCTCCTCCTTTCCCCCTCCCTACTGGTAACCACTAATTTGTTTTCTGTATCTGTAAGTCTGTTTCTGTTTTGCTATATACATTTGTTTGTATTATTTTTTAGATTCCACATATAAGTGATATCATATGGTATTTGTCTTTCTCTGTCTGACTTATTTCACTAAGCGTATTTTCTAGGTCCATCCACATTGCTCTAAATGGCAGATTTTCACTCTGTTTTATGGCTGAGTAATATTCATATGTGTGTGTGTGTGTGTATACCCACTACATCTTCTTTATCTGTTCATCTGTTGATGGACTCTTGGGTGGCTTCAATATCTTGGCTATTGTAAATAGCACTACTATGAACATTGGGTGTATATATCTTTTCGAATTAGTGTTTTTGAGGTTTCCAGATATGTACTCAGGAGTGGAATTGCTGGATCATGTTAGTTCTATTTTTAGTTTTTTGAGGAACCTCCATACTGTTTAGTTTTTGAGGAACCTCCATACTGCAAGTGGCTGCACCAATTTACATTCCCACTGACAGTGTACAGTGTTCCCTTTTCTCCACATCTTCATCGACATTTATTACTTGTAGACCTTTTGATGATGGCCATTCTGACAGGTGTGAGGTGATATCTCATTGTTGTTTGGATTTGCATTTATCTAATAGTTAGTGATGTTAAGTATCTTTTCATGTGTCTGTTGGCCATCTGTATGTCTTCTTTAGAAAAATGTCTATTCAGGTCTTCTGCCAATTATTTAATTATTTTTTATATTGAGTTGCATGGGCTGTTTATATATTTTGGATATTAACCCCTTGCCAGTCATATTATTTGCAAATATTAACTCCAACTACAAAGGTTGTCTTTTTCTTTTAATCCATGGTTTCCTTTATGTACAGAAACATTTAAGTTTAATTAGGGCTCATTTGTTTATTTTTGCTTTAATGTTTTTGCCTTAGGAGACAGAACCAAAAAAAAAAAAAAAAAAACGTTGCTACAATTTATAATTGTCAAACAGTGTTCTGCCTATGTTCTCTTCTGGGTGTTTTATGGTTTCAAGTCTTACACTCAGCTCTTTTATCCATTTTAGTTTTTTTTGTGTATGGTGTGAGGAAGTGTTCTCATCTCATTGTTTTGCACGTAACTGTACATTTTTCCCAGCACCACTTGTTAAAGAGACTGTCTTTCCTCTATTGTGTATTCTTACCTCCTTTGTTGAAGATTAACTGACCATAGACGTGTGGGTTTATTTCTGGACTCTCTATTCTGTTTCATTGATGTATATGTCTGTTTTTGTGCCAGAACTAGGTTGTTTTGGTTACTGTAGCTTTGTAGTATTGTCTAAAATCTGGGAGAGTGAAACCTTCAGCTTTGTTCTTTTTTCTCTAGATTGCTTTGGCAAATCAGGGTCTTTTGCAGTTCCATATGAATTTTAGGATTACCTGTTCTAGTTCTATAAAAGTGTCATGGGTATTTTGATAAAGATTACATTAAATCTGCAGATTCTTTGCGTAGTATGGAAATTTTAAGAATATCAATTCTTCTAATCCAAGAGCACAAGATATCTTTTCATTTCTTTGTATCACCTTCAATTTTATCAGTGTTTTAAAGTTTTCAAAGTATAGTTGTTTCACCTCCTTGGTTAAGTTTATTCTTGGATATTTTATTCTTTTTGATGGAATTTTTTAAACTTTCTCTTTCTGATAGTTCATTATTAGATATAGAAAAACAGCAGATTTCTGTATGTTAGTCTTGTATCCTGACACTTTGCTGAATTCATTTATTAGTTCTAACAGTTTTTGGGTGAAGGCTTTAGGGTTTTCTATATAAAGAATCATGCAAATAGTGACAGTTTTAATTTTCCCTTCCAATTTGGATGGTTTTGGTTTCTTTTTCTTGTCTGATTGCTGTGGCTAGGATTTCCAATGCTATGTTAAATAGAAGTGGCAAGAGTAGGCATCCTTGTCCTTCTCCTGAATTTAGAGGAAAAGCTTTCACCTTTTCACCATTACGTATGATGTTAACTGTGGGTTTGTCATAGATGGACTTTATTATGTTGAGATATGGTCCCTTTATACCCATTTTAATGAGAGTTTTTATCATGAATGGATTTAATATTAAACTGCAAGGGAAGAAACAAAAAGAAGAAAAAATGTATAGAGAAGAACTACAAAAACAACTGGAAAACAAGTAATAAAATGGCAATAAGTACATACCTATCAATAATTACTTTAAATGTTCATGAACTAAATGTTCCAATCAAAAGACATAGGGTGGCTTACTGGATGAAAAAAAAAAAGACCCTTCTATATGCTGCTTACAAGCAACTCACTTCAAAGCTAAAGACACACACAGACTGAAAAGTGAGGGGAAGGAAAAAGATATTTCATGCAAACAAAAACAATAAGAAAGCAGGGGTAGCAATACAAAATAGACTTTAAAAGAAAGACTATAACAAAGGCAAACAAGGGCGTTATGTAATGATAAAGGGATCAATACAAGAAGAGGATTTTATACTCATTAACATATATGCACTCAATTCAGGAACATCTAAGTATATAAAGCAAATATTAACAGACATAAAGGGAGAAATTGGCAATAATACAATAGTAATAGGGGATTTTAACACCCCACTTACATCAATGAACAGATCATTCAGACATAAAATCAATAAGGCAACAGTGGTCTTAAATGACACTATAGACCAGTTAGACTTTATAGATATTTATAGGACATTACATCTCAAAACAACAGGATTCACATTCTTTTCAAGTGCACATAGAATGTTCTCCAGGATAGATCACATGCTAGGACACAAAATAATTCTGAACAAATTTAAGAGGATAGAAATTATATCAAGCCTTTTTTCTGACCACAATGGTATGAAACTAGAAATCAATTACAGAAAGAAAAATGGGAAAGGAACAAACATGTGGAAACTAAATAACATGCTACTATAAAACCAATGGATCAATGAAGAAATCAAAGAGGAAATCAGAAAATACCTCAAGACAAATGAAAATGGAAACACAACACTCCCAAATCTATGGAATGTATTGAGAGCAAAAGCAGTTCCAAGAGGGAAGTTCACAGCATACAGGCTTTCCTTAAGAAACAAGGAAGATCTCAAATAAGCAACCTAATCTATCATCTAAAAAAATTAGAAAAAGAAAATCAAACAAATCCCAAAGTCAGCAGAAGGAAGGAAATAATAAAAATCAAGGAGGAAAAATGGGGATCAAAAAACAATAGAAAAGATCAATGAAACGAAGAGCTGTTTTTGTAGAAAAGATAAAATTGATAAACCTTTAGCCAGGATCATCAAGAAGAAGAGAGGGAGTACCCAAATAAACAAAACCAGAAATAAAAGTGGAGAAATAACAATCAATACAACAAAGATACAAGAAATCATAAGAGAATACTATGAATAGTTACATGCCAATGAATTGGGTAACTTAGAAAAAATGGACAAATTTCTAGAAACATACAACCTGCCAAGACTGAATCAAGAAGAAATAGACAATTTGAACAGACCAATCAGTAGTAGTGAAATTGAGTTTGTAATAATAATAATAATAATAAACTCCCAGCAAACAAAAGTCCAGAACTGAATGGCTTCATCAGGGAATTTTACCAAACATACAAACAAGATTTAGTAACTATCCTTCTCAGACTATTCCAAAAAACTGAAGGAATGGAACACTCTCAGATTCATTCTATGAGGCCCCTATTACTCTGATACCAAAACCAAAGACACTACAAAAAAAGAAAATTATTGGTCAATATCTTTGATGATTATAGGTGCAAAAATCCTAAACAAAATATAAGCAAACTGAATCCAACAGTATATAAAAAGGGTCATAACACCATGATCCAGTTGTATTTATTCCAGGGATGCAAGGATGATTCAATATTTGCAAATCGATCAATGTGATACATCATATTAACAAAGGAAGAAAAAAAATCACATGTTGATCTCAATAAACACAGAAAAAACATTTTTAAAAAAAATTTTTTTTATTTTTTGAAAAAACATTTTTTTAAAAAAACATACATTCAGCCCCTTTATAGTTTTTGATTGGGGGGGGGTTGAACCATTTATATTTGAAGTAATTATTGATAAGAAAGGATTTAGTATTGCCACACTGTTAATTGTTTTCTGAGAGCCTTGTAGTTCTTTTGTCTTTTCCTCTCTTATTTCCTTCCCTTGTGTTTTGTTGATTTTTTTTGTGCTGATATGTTTTGATTCCTTTTTTATTTTTCTTTTGTGTATATTTTGTAAATTTTTTGTGTGTAGTTACCTTGGGGCATATATAAAATATTTATAGTTATAACAGTCTTTTAAAGCTGATAACAACTTAAATTCAATAGCACATAAAAACTCTACATTTTAACTTCTCCCCCTCCACATATTTTACATTATTGCTGTCATAGCTTACATCTACTTATCTATCTTTTAAAATATTTTCTTGTAGTTATTTAAAAAAAATTTTGTCTTTTAGTTTTATGCTAGAATTATAAGTGATTTACCCACTACTATTATAGTAATACAGTATTTTGTATTTGTCTCTATATATACCTTGCCAACAAGTTTTATGCTTTCTTATGGTATCATGTTGCTGTCTAGTATTCTTTTATTTCAACTTGGAGAACTCCCTTTAGCGTTTCTTGTAAGGGAGGTCTAGTGTTGAGGATCTCCCTCAGCTTTTGTTTGTCTGGGAAAGTCTTTATCTCTCTTTCACTTTCGAAGGTTTCTTTTGCTCAATGTAGTATTCTTGGCTGGTAGGGTTTTTTTTGTTTTTTTTTTTCTCTAATACTTTGAATATATCATCCCATTTCCCCTGGTCTGCAAGGTTTCTGCTGAAAAACTTGCTGATAGTCTTCTGGGGGTTCTTTTCTATGTGAAAAGTTGCTTTCCTCTTGATTCTTAAAAAATTCTCTATTTGTCTTTGACTTTTAATAATTTAATTATAATATGCATTGATGTGGCACATTCATATAGATATTCTTAAATTATCTATTTATCATTTTTCTCCCAGAATTCATATATATTTAAATGATTAAAGAAATATTTTATGCCAAAAGAAGTTAGTTTTTTATAAAGCACTTTAAAATTTGTAAGCACTAAAGCTAATCACATAGGCAACTACCAGGATATCACCAAAAGCTAGGGATTATGTCAGTGAATACATAGAATTTGGCTGAAATGACTCAAATAAAAATGCATGGAAATAAACAGAAAATAAAAATGATAAACTCTGTAGAAATGCAAAAGGAATTAACCATAAGATGTTTATTTGTCCACAGTGAATTTTAAGGGAATATAATTGCCTGTAATTAGTAAATAATAGAAAAGAGAAGAAAGATATCAAATATCAAAAATTTTTAAAAAGTGGTTTTCTCAATGTATTAAAAGTATATAAAGCAAAATTAAATAAAAGAGATGTAGATTTACAAAGACAAGGAAATATTTTTAAGGTATAAGGTTAATATTTAATAAAAATTAAATCTTTGGGCTGGGTATTAGACAAGGGCTTTATAATTTTTTCACTCTATAATATACTTGCTTCTAACTCAGTTATGATATGTCTTATAGAGGTGGTAGGAAGGGCTTTGGCACTCAACACTCTTCCTGTTCTTCCACTAGTGCAAAGAACAATATAGTAATTGAAGAGTGTGAATGGAGCAAAGTTTCAGAAACAAGTCTTATATTAATAAGAAGAAAAAGAGAGGATAAATCTATAGTAGCTTTCCAAATTCCAAACATGTTTGGTACATTGACAGACATTCAAAACCATATCCATGACCTCATGAACGTGATTTCCTTTGAACTTTACAGTGACCCTATTAAATAAATAAGGTAACTATTTATATATTATCTTGTAATGGATTAGGAACCTGAAGTTCAGTGAATTGTGTAACTTTTTCATCTTTGTTAGGTTAGTAAGTTAAGAAAAAGACAACTGGATCTAGACCTTCTGATTGCAAAATACATTATTTTTTCTTGCATCACATGCACACCAGATAATCCATGAATAATTTTCTACTTTTGCTAAGAAGAAAACAGTGCAGTGGGTGGGGGGTATCAGAAGAAAGAAGGGGGAAAATATGAGATATGAAATCCAGGTATGAAATAAAGCCAGGTTGAAAAAAAAGAGGTACAATGTATCTAGAACCTAGTTTTTCTGAAACATACAATAAATTGTATTCCAATCTTGTTTGGAAGTAGTATAGTAACTCTATAATACTTACCTTCATTTCAGAATTAAACTAAACCTTATGGAAGTTGAGATCTAATAGTAATGACATTCACAAAGCATTCTAGCTAGGAATTCTTCTAAGCAATTTTACAATTTAAAGATGAGAAGAAAACAATCAATTTATCTCAGGAATGCAAATAGCACAGTAATTTTAGATTACAAATATTCTGAGATTAAGACTAATTAGTGGGTGACATCAGAATCATGGTAAAGTGAGATTCTCCCTTTTTCTGTCCCCTTCAATCTACAACCAGTAAAACATCCACAGCCTAACAAAGGTGACTCTGCCCAACACACCAGGACTCCAGAGAATTCCACACATCTGTACATCCAAAGTTGAGTGGACTGGAATACACAGAGGAGGTGGAATTGGGGCACAGCAGAGGCGGTTCCTATGATCCCAGATCCCCATTCATGGCTGCCCAGCCTGCTGTCTCAGAGAACCTAACAGCATCAGGGGAGGCAGTACATACCGCTCCAGCCTCCCACGCATAGCCGTGCCCACAGCCATAGGAAATAGGACAGCAGTGGCAACAGAACCTGCGATGCTTTCCTCTAGTCTGGGAGGTGCCCATAACTCTGGGACACACCTCCCAACCACAGGAGGTGCACCCATGAATCTGACAAATCTGGATATAGCAGAGGCACCTGGCTTCCAAGCCACCCTTTCCCTCCCTCTGTGGTGGAGGAGCCTGTGACTCATGAGATTTTGGAACGTGGAGGCATCGCCATTCCAGTGACCCAGGTGGTGACACTGGCAGCAGCAAGGCACCAACAACCCCAGAGTCACAAGCAGTGACAGTGAAAGTATCAGGCTACACCTCTGACAGAGGTGTTGGAGGGTGGAAAATGCTCATTCTCAAATATACCAGAGGCAGCTCAGGTAAGAGTAACCAAAACTTGTGCTATACCGTCACCTACTGAAAAACAAAAGAAAGTCCTCTAATTTCTAACCTGTTAAATCATTAGAATCAAGTTTTTTATTTAAAAAAAAAAAAAAGGTTTACCTAAAGAAGAAAGGTGTTCTCTGTTTCAAATGTGATCGCAGAGGAAAACTCATTAAGCATCATGAAGAACCACAGTTACACTGAACCACAAAAAGGTAACAATTCTCCAGAAACCAAACTTAAAGTCATGGAGTATTGTGATCTGACTGATAGTGAATTCAAAATAGCTGTCATGAAGAAACTCAGCGAGCTACAAGAAAACTCAGAAAGGCAGTTCAATAGGCTCAGGAATAAAATTAATGAATGGAAGGAATACTTTACCAAAAATATTGAAACTCTAAAAAAAAAGAGAGAAATTCTGGAGGTGAAAAACTCAATAAACCAGATAAAGAATGCATTAGTAAGCATTGAAAATAGAGCAGACTATATGGAAGAGAGAATTAGTAAGCTCAAAGGTAGAAATCTAGAAATGATACAGGTAAAAGAGGAGAAAGAATTAAGATCTAAAATGAGGAAATTCTTTGAGAACTATCTGACTCTTTTATGAAGGGAAATATTAAGATAATGGATATCCCAGAAGAAGAAGAGAGGAAGAAGGGAACAGAGTTTATTTAAAGAAATAATACCTGAGAACTCCACAAACCTGGGCAGAAATTGGAAATGCAAGTCCATGAAGCTAAGAGAATACTTAATTACTTCAACACAAAAAGACCTTCTCCAAGACACATTATATTAAAACTATCAAAAGTCAGTGACAAAAAAGGCTTTTAAAGGCAGCCAGGGGAAAGTGGATGGTAACATATAAAGGAACAAATATTTTCAGCAGAAACTCTACAGGCCAGGACAGAGTGGAATGACATTTTAAAAATACTGAAAGAAAAAACCTGTCAGCCTAAAATACCCTATCCAACAAAGTTATTCAGATATGAAGGAGAAGTTAAGACTTTTCCAGACAAACAAAACTTGAGGGAGTTCATCAATACTAGACCTGCTTTATGAGAAATGTTGAAAGGAGGTATTTTACCAGAAACAAAAAGGCAAAAATACACAAAACTTTGAGTAAGGTGATAAATAGAATCAGAAAATTGCAACTACATATCAGAATAGGTTTTATAGCATAAAGGTTAAAGAAAAAAAAGTAATAAAAATAACTATAGCTACTTCAAGTTGGTAACAAACTCACAATATAAAAAGTGGTAATTTGAGACAACAAAAACATAAAAAGTGAAGAGGAAAAGGACAGACTCTTACAGGCAAATGAAGATAAGGTGGTATCAGCAGAGAAAGGATTATTTTATCTATGAGATATGTTCAACGAACCTCATGGTAACCATGAAACATAAATCTAAAGCAGAGATGCAAAACATAAAAAAGACGAAACAAAAAATGAATTCTCCCCAAAATTCAAAAAAGATATAATACCTATCCTCAAATTCTTCCAAAAATATGAAGAGGAGAGAACACTTCTTGACTAATTTTATGAGGCCAATATTACCCTGATACCAAAACCAGACAAGGATGACACAAAAAGGAACACAGACCAATATCCCATATGGTCACAGATGCAAAAACCCTCAACAAAATATTAGCAAACTGAATATAACAATACACTAAAAGGATCCTATACTCTGATCAAGTGGTTTTTATTCCAGGGATGCAAGGATGGTACAACCTCTGCAAATCAATCAATGTGATACACCACATTAAGAAAATGAAGGATAAAAATTTTATGAATATCTCAATAGATGCAGAAAAAGCACTTGACAGGATTCAACACCCATTTATGATAAAAAATAATCCTCAATAAAATGGGTATTGAAGGAATGTACTTCATCATAATAAAGGCCATAAATGACAAACCCACAACTAACATCATAATCATCAGTAAAAAACTGAGAGTTATCCTTCTAAGGTCAGGAACAATACAAGAATGACCACTTTTACCACTCTTATTCAACATAGTATTGAAAGTCCTAGCCAGAACAATTAGGCAAGAAAAAAGGGGTATCCAAACGGAAAAGGAAAAAGTGAAACTGCCACTATTTGTGGATGACATAATTTTTTATAGAGAAAACCCTAACGACTCCTCCAAAATGCTATTATAAATAATAAATAAGTATAGTAAAGTTGTAGGATACAAATCAATACACAAAAATCTGTTGTGTTTCGGGCTTCCCTGGTGGTGCAGTGGTTGAGAATCTGCCTGCCAATGCAGGGGACATGGGTTCGAGCCCTGGTCTGGGAGGATCCCACATGCCGCGGAGCAACTAGGCCTGTGAGCCACAACTACTGAGCCTGCACGTCTGGAGCCTGTGCTCCACAACAAGAGAGGCCGCGATAGTGAGAGGCCCGCGCACCGCGATGAAGAGTGGCCCCCGCTTGCCGCAACTAGAGAAAGCCCTCACACAGAAACAAAGACCCAACACAGCCAAAAATAAATACATATGTAAATAAATTAAGGAGTTCCTTTAAAAAAAAAAATCTGTTGTGTTTCTATATGCTAACAAATGAGCTAGCTGAAAGAGAAACAAGAAAACAATCCCATTTACAATTTCAACAAAAAGAAGAAAATACCTAGGAATAAATTTAAGCAAGGAGGCTAAAGACCTGTACATTGAAAACTCTAAAACATTGATGAATGGAATTGAAGACAACACACAAAAAAATGGAAAAATATTTTGTGCTGATGAATTGGAAGAATTAACATTGTTAAAATGTCCATATTACCTAAAACAATCTATGGATTCAATGCAATCCCTATCAAACTCCCAATGATATCTTTCACAGAAATAGAACCAAAAAAATCCTAAAGTTTGTATGGAACCACAAAAAACCCCAAATAGCTAAAGCAATCCTGAGAAAAAAGAACAAAGCTTGAGGTATCACACTCCCTGATTTCAAAGTATATTACAAAACTATAGTATGTTAAACAGTATGGTATTTTAAAAAAAACACATAGATCAATGTAACAGAATTGAGAGCCCAGAAATAAACCCGCATATATACAAACAATTGACTTATAACAAAGGAGCAAAGAACATACTGAAGAAAGGATAGTCTCTGAAGTAAATGGTTTTGGAAAAACTGGAAAGCCACATGTAATGACATTAGACCACTACCTCACACTATACCCAAAAATCAACTCAAAATGGATCAGAATTAAATGTAAGAACGGAAATCATAAAACTCCTAGAAGAAAAGATAAGCAATACACTCTTCGGCATTGGCCTTAGCAATAACTTTCTGGATATGTCTCCTCAGGCAAGGGAAACAAAAGCAAAAATAAACAAATAGGACTATATCAGACTAAAGATCTGCACAACAAAGCACACCTTCAACAAAATGAAAAGGCAACCTACTGAATGGGAGAAGATATTTGCAACTCATATGTCTGATAAGGGGCTAATATCCAAAATATATAAAGAACTCATAGAACTTAACAACAACAACAACAACAAACCTGATTAAAAAATGGGCAGAGGAGCTGAATACACATTTATCCAAAGAAGACATACAGATGGTCAACAGGCACACTGAAAGATGGTCAACACCACTAATTATTTGGGAAATGCAAGTCAAAAGCACAATGAGATATCACCTTACACCTGTCAGAATGTCTATTGTTAAAAAAAAAAAACAAATAAAAAATGTTGGCAAAGATGTGGAGAAGAAGGAACCCTTGGGCACTGTTGGTGAGAATGTAATACTTGGAAAACAGGATGGAGCTTCTTTAAAAAGTTAAATATAGAACTATCGTATGATCCAGCAATTCCACTCCTGGGTATTTATCCAAAGAAAACAAAAACACTGATTCAAAAAGATATATCACCCCTATGTTCATTGCAGCATTATTTATGATTGCCAAGATATGGAGCAACCTAAGTGCTCATGGATAGAGGAGTAGATAAAGAAGGTGTTGTATGACTATAGAATGGAATACTACTCAGCCATTAAAAAGATGAAATCTTGCCCTTTGCAACAACATAGATGGACCTTGAGGGTATTATACTAAGTGAAATAAGTCAGATGGAGAAAGACAAATACCATATAATTTCACTCATATGCTGACTATGAAATACAAATAAACTAAACACAAAATAAATGAACAAACCAAACAAAACAAAAGCAAACACTATGGATACAGAGAACAAAGTAGTGGTTACCAAAGGAAAATGGGTGCAAGGTGGTGCAAAATGGGTTAAAGGGGACACTAAATTTTTAGTGGTTGGCATGCTGTAGTATATAGTAGAAATATAATGTTGTACACATGAAACTTACATACCGTTATAAAATATAATATTATAAACCAGTTACCTCACAAAGAAGATTAATTAAAAGACGGTAAAACTTATACTTGAAAGGCAGAAAAGATGTTAGAGGTAGTTTTCAACAGGTTGTTGAAAACAAAGAAAGATCAAATGTAATTTATAGTATTCAGTCAAAAAATAATTTTGCATCCCAGTTAAACAAGCTAAAAGAATGTCCTTATAACACCAAATTGACATGAAAAATAAACACGTTTTAAAAAGTAAGAGCTCTGAGAATAGTAATGTGAAAATAAAGAAGGATTAAATAAATTTCCACACATTAATTAGTGTATACACTCATCCTATGTTTGCCTGACTTCTTACCATTCCTAAGAATACTAACTTATTAAAGAAGTTTCAAATAGAAAATCAGTTAATCAATAATAGTTTGATTTTGTTTTTAACTCAATTCATAGAATCAAAGTAAAGTTTTTGAAAGGTCTTCCTTCAAAGGTGAAATTTCTAATATTATTGTAAGCACTATTATATATTTAATTTAAAAATTCAACATTAATAATAAAACATGTTTTCTTGTGGTGCTCATACAAATACAAATTTTACTGGACGATGAGAGTAACAATAAAAAACAATTTACTAAAACAAAAAAATAATGGAGCAGAATGTTTTTAGAACTGATTAAAATGAATTTATAATCCATAATTGTGTCCGGCCTGAGATATTCTACCAGTTGAATTGAAGCTGTCATCAACAGTTACATACATATGTGAATAATTGAATATAAAAGTTTTGGGAAGAAACTGATCTTTGTTATAAAAATAAGTATCCTTCAATGACATTGGACATATTCATAAATTAATTCTGTAAATTATCATTGCACTTTCCTCAAAATAGATTTGAATTCTTTGATAAAAATATTTAATGAAGAGTCAAAAACTTCCATTTAAAAAATTTTTTGTATATTGCTATTATTGAAATCACAATTTTTGCAAACAGAATGTTGAGAGCTGAACAAATTAATTGGTTAGAGATCATATAATGTACAAAATGTAATTTTGTAATTCTAAAATTGTATTTTAGAATATCTTGACATATGGAAAAATTATTTTAATACAGGTACTATTTGAATTGGATAAACGTATATTCTTTATCTGAATAAAAAGTAGCTGAATATACCTATAATTTTCCAGTGACAAAAATTGGCAAATGTTAAAAAAAACATAAATTTTTCTTATTTAAATATTTTTCAAGAAAGATACACTAAAGAGAGGCAAAAATGATAGCACCTGTGATATTTAGAATAAAAAATGTACATAGGCAAATATTTTAAAAAAGGAATTGAGAATATTTCCACTTAGCACAATTTGCTGTGGGCTTATTAAGGGAATATTTTCTTCATTAAAAATATTATGATCTACAGAGAAGAGTCAATTGAAATGTTGACAATTTCAAATTCAGTAATCATAAAATGCAATTTTGATGAAGATTTCAGATAATTTTTTAATAAACTAAAATGTCTAATTTGAAAATTATCCTTCAGAAAAATAATAGTGACATAGTAATGGAGATACTCATAAGAAACTGAATAAAATACATGGATATACATGGATACATATTGGCATACATAAAAATATACTAATATATCCACCAAGAATAATTATACTGTGTATTATTTTTAAATATTAAAGTAAGCAATGAAAGGAAAAAAAATTTAATGTTTCCTTCAATTTACTTGGATATGTGTTTTTTATTTGAAAAAATTAGAACAATAGTAACAAGCAATTTATTCATCAATAAAATTTCAAAAACTGTTCTAAGCTTAATTATTTTTTACCACTCATTTTGCTCTAAAAATTATTCCAGTTTATATGATAAATTATATATTTACACTAGATATAAGAGAGATAAAAACCAAATTCCTATTAGTCAATATATAGCTTCACTAAAGAGGTGTCACTGAGGTGGGTATTAAAAAGTTGAATTCATGGAAACAGCATAGAATGGTGGTTGCTAGAAGCAGAGGGTGTGGGGAATTGGGTGATGTTGGTCAAAGGGTATGAACTTTCTGTTATAAGATACAGAAAGTTATATAAGATACATAAGTTCTGGGGATCTAGTGTACAGCATGATGACTCTAGTTAACAATATTGTATTATATACTTGAAATTTCCTAAGAGAGTATATCTAAATGTTCTCACTACAAAAATAAAACATAGGTAACTATGTGAGGTGATGAATGTGCTAACTAATTTTATTGTTCTAATCGTTTCACAATTTATGCATATGTCAACTGCAATGTTATACACATTAAATTTATACAATTTTATTTGTCAATCATACTTCAATAAAGTTGGAAAAATAAAATTACATGCAGTATTCCCATTGCTGCAAATGGAGGAAAGCAGGCAGAATACTACAAATAAACCAAGTGAGACGTAACAAGGATCTGATTTAGGAAAATAAAGAGATGAAGGAAAAGTGGATTAGTATATTGGATCCAAGAACTGTTTTGCTTTTCGTGTGTGAAATACTTGTGTTCAAATCACAGTTCTGCTACAGTTTTAGCCTTATTCCCCTAGTTAAATAACTTTGCATCTCTAAACTTCATTATTCTTACTTGTAAAATGAAGAGAGTAATGCATACCATGCAAGGATTTTGTGAGCATTAGAAATAATACTTCTAGAATACCTGGAACAGTCCTAGCAAATATTAGCTTCCACATAACATAATTCACATTCATATCCTTCCTGTATTAATTGGAAAGAGAAATATCCAGTGGATGGGGAGACATTAAGTTTTCTGTAGGATGTCTGATGCAAACCTTCATCTTTATCTCTGCTATCAAATATTTTTGAAAGCTATATTGACTATTGATAGTTTCTGTTTAGGAAAGTTTGGAGACTTACTAAGATCTACATCATAGGAAAGCATAGGTTACAAAGAGAGAACACACACAACACCTATCCAGGAGATGTGGCATAAATTAACATCTTGATTATGCATATTATTTCAGATACTGTATCTTTTCTCATTCTTATAACTTCTTTTTACAGTTTTCTTGTGTGTGAAATTTTCTATTTTCATTCATTGTGAGATAACTTTCCTTTACATCAAAGAGCTCAGTTAGATTAGTTGCTTTAAAATTCTTGTCCAGTAACACTAACATATGTGTAATCTAAGGGTTAGTCTTGGTTGACTGTGTTCTTTCTTGAGAAATGGTCACATTTTCTTGGCTCTTCATATGTTGGTAATTTTGAACATTGTTACATTCTTCCAAAGGGTGTTGATATTTTTTGTTTGTTTTACAAGGCAATTAAATTTGTTGACCTGAAACTGCAAACTCTATCTCTTAGGAAATAGTTCAAATCTCAATTAAATTACTTTATCTATAGGGCTAACTTGAGTTGCCCTGTTCATGAAGAGTTCAGAGGTCAAAAATTTGGACAGTTTATATGCAGAATTTGGGGCTCCCCATTCTCTGGATCTCTCCTTTATGAGATTCTCCCCTATATTTTAACCTAAACTCTTCTTCCTCATTCTTCAGGCCACAAGGACTGTGATTTTTCTAAAAGAATTTTAGCTTTTGTGAATAATGCTAACTGTGACCTTACCTTAAAGCCATAAGAATGAGAAATTAACCTTAGGCATTTCCTTCTTTTAAGGGTCAACCCCTGTCCAGAATCTGACTGCTTCTGTTTGCTCTCCCAGGCCTTTGGGTGTTTTTTGTTTTCCCCTCAGACTTTACAATGGTTATTTGCTGCAGGATCAGTCCAGTGGGAACTTATTCAGCTACATTGGAAGTGGAAATAGTTATAAGTATTTAAAAATCATGCTGGGTGTGGTGTGAAAAAGAGTTGACAGTGAGGAAAGAGACACCAGTTAGAAATAGTAGTATTCTGGGTGAAAGATGATGGTCATTTGAGGTAGGAATATAAAGTGAAGCATATTAAAAAGAGAGATGTTCACAAGAGTAAATATTTAGCTTCGGGGGACTGATTGGATGTGATATATAAGAGAGTAGATTCTAAGTGGTGACACAGGAAAGGAGGTGAAAGGGGAGGAAGAAAAGGATGCAATCTGGACATTAAAACCAAAATGGAGCTCTAATGCAGGCATTTTGGAACAGCAGCTTAAACCTCAGCAAAAGCAAGCTTGGCTTAAAATATAGATTTGGCATCAGCAGCATTTAGGTGGCAATAAAAACAATGACAATTTATGAGTTCTTCCAGAAAGAGTATGTAGAATAAAAAGAGAAAAGAGTTTGAAACAAAACCCTGAAATAAAGTTTGGAATAGCCAAAGTATCCTAGGCCTGCTGAGGATAGTTTAAAAAATGATGCAAAAAATAAGATCTGATTCATGCGAACGTAAACAACTCTCAGTTTTGACTGGAAAAAATGAGAGAGAGTTATGGAAAAGCGAGGATGCAGTGGGGCAGGGGGAGTTTTTTTAATGGAATAAGACTGAATATGGATTAATTGTACAGTTATCCCCTGGTAGATCTCAAAACAACTTCCAGACAAAACTCTCTCTTGAGCACAAACCCTGCCTTAGTTGTGTCTATTTAGTAGATGTTTATTTTTAGACATCTCAAATTTGAGTTTTGAAAAGATGATTTCATTGTCTTTAACCCTAAGACTTCTCTTTTTCTCATTCCAAATAATAGTATTACTACATACAATTATACAAACTATAAAACAAAATCAGAATACTTATTTTCCATTATTCCCACATCTTAATGGTTCTCCTCTTAAACTTCTTCCAAGTGTGTCTGTAACCTTTTAGTCCCCTCTTCCCATCTCTGCTCATCTTTTTTTCTGAAATCAGCTTTCTAATTAATTTATTTGCCATAAATTCATTTTCCTCATGGCTACCAGAATTAGCCCTCTAAAATTTAATCTTACATCACATTTAAAAATGCAGACTGATCTCCCAATGGTTGGCATACTTCTATCCTTATATTCCACCCACAGATATTCTTTCTGTTTTTCAAATGATCTGTGTTCTTTCACTACTCTGGGGCTTTTCATGTGTTTCCTATTTTGTTTTAAATGTTTATTTCTTCTTCGGTTTCTAAGCTTCTATTAACCCCTAAAGACTTAGTTTAAATGTTAGCACATCTATAGAAACTTTGACCTGTGTAGACAGAATTAATCACTTTTTTCTGTGTACTCATATATTTAAAACTGTGTAGCAATTACAGTACTCATTACATTATTATACTGGCATTAATTGTTTATTTGCCCAGGGAAATATTAGTTCTTTGGGGGCATTTATTACATCTTAATTGTTTTTACTTCCCTCCTTACTCTGTGCCTGTCTCAACTCCAAGGTTTAGTGGAGGAACTGCCATATTGTAGTTGCTCAATAAATGTTTGCTGAGTAAATTTGTTTGAGGTTCCTATGAGTTAACTGAGTTAATCATGGTTGTACATACGGCAATGTAGAAACTTGGAACTGTCTTCTGACCTTAATTCTAACACTCTTGCCATCATAAACAAAGGACTGACCTGCCACGATTGCAGGTAAATATAGACTTTACCTCTTATCTCAATGCTAGCTGTGTCTTTCTGCCTGTGATATTTTAAAATCTATTTGATTGTGAACATTCGTATCTCTGTTTTGAAATCCCTCAATCTTAAATTCGCTATCCTTATGCTTTGGTCTTTTAATATTTTTCATTGCAGATTTCAGTTTTATTATTATTTAATTTTTTATGTTCTGAGAAAATCATCATATCACTCTTTCTCTGAACTTCAGCCTCACATTAGGAACATGGTTAAAAATGCCCATCTCTCAGGGTTATAGTTAGAGAAAAAGAAAGCACATTTATAAATCGTCTATATTAACTCATTTCATATCCTTCTAAAATCCTAACTTATTGGAGGAATCCTACTGTAGCCATTGTGTTTGCATCTGTTACCCTTTTCTTCTTTGAAAAACCAATTTAGGATTATACTGTACGAATTTTGACTTTATTGAGTCCCTCTTTTGTCTTGAGCTAATCTTCCTTTTAAGATTGAAGACATGGACATTACAAAATCTTTCTCTGAACTTTTAGAAAGCTGCTCTTATATAGGACAGGTTTTACATCTGGTTATGCTTGTATCTGCTTACTGAGATGTTCTGTTACTTTATGAAACTCCCTCCTCTTTGATTTTAGCAATTAGTGTTTTGATGATAAGGATTTAGATAAAAGTTTGCCTCAGTATTTCTTTAATAATCAATAAATCATTTTGCCAGTATGCTCATTACTGATTCTGCAGCACCTGAAATAGTGCCTGACAAAAAATGTGTTTGGCTAAATAATCAGAGTCCTATTTTTATTTGACCGAACTTACAGCCAAAAGCTGAATGATGATAGCTCAGAGTGGTAATAGAACCAGACATTTCTCAATACTATGTGCCAAAAATTTTATGTATATTATTTTAATTAATCTTCATAACGATTTTACTGTAATTATCTCCATCTAAAAGCCGAGGAAACTAGGAAATGAGAGGTTTCACTACATGTAAGTTCTGTACCAGATTTATAACCTAAATTTGGGGAACAACAATTTATTCAACAACCAAAAAACATTTATTGAATACTTACTCATTACGTGTCAGGCATCTGAGTTTGATAGGGAGCCTGATAACACTTTTTTTCTATTTATTAGAGAAGGAAAGGCAGAACTTGACTTCTAGTTCAATACGGTAGACAGAATAATAAGGTTGAAGCCATCTCCTCCCCCCTCCAATTTTAATAAATAATGTAAAAGGTATCAAAGGCAACTTGTAGACGTGCTAGAAAAAAAGAAGAGATACATTCTGTAAATCAGAAAATATGAGAGTTTTCTAAAAAGTAAGAAGTAGAAAGAATTAGGTTAAAGAAAGAAATCACAGCCCAAGACAAGTGCAGGAAAAGAAACCTGAAAAAAAATGGACATGGCTCCAAGCGTGTTTCAAAGGCAAAAGCCACTGATAATGGGATCAAGAGAGGTCCCAGGGACCACCGACAGGTTGTTGTATAGGGTATTCCACTCAATCAGAGAAACATGCTTCTTTCCTTGTTTAACATCTCCCTTGATCATCAAATTACCCTCCCCCACTTAGTCCAAGCAGCAAACTGCAGAGACATCTACCCTGGGCAGGAGGTAGTGAGCGTGGGCAGATGCCCTCCCGGGCATATGGTGCAGAACCGTGTCTCAAGTGGCTGGCAACACCCATGAAGAAGTGAGGTGCACATATGCAGATTAACTATTAACTACCCTACTGCTAAAGATTGCTGCCTCTCCATCCCAGATAGACTTCACAAAGACTGAATATTCAGAGACAAGGAAACGGGAGCTTCCATATGTAAAACAAAGCAGACAGGCAAGAATCACCAGAAATTTTCATTCACAACTCTTGAAAGGAGGCAACAAACTCAATAAATTAAAAAATTCTCCCATGGCTGTACACACACACACACACACACACACACACACATATATATAATATATATGTTTATATATATATGATTTATTTATATATATATATATTTATATAAAAGAACAGAACTTTAAAATAAGTAAAGGGTGGGGAGAGGAATGGAGGAGGGAAGGTTTACCAAGAAGTTCTACATCTGTATAAAACTTCACAGATCAGCGGACAACAACACAGTCAAGTTATGAGAAAAAAATGAAATTATGTAGTAATGTACCATTATCCTTCAGCCAGTAACACTTTGAACATATCCAGTGGGACATGTTACTTCTCTCAGCAAAAGACCACCCACATTTTTTTCAATGGGAAAATGCATTTTTTATTGTGGTAAAACATATAATGTTAAATTTACCATCTTAACCAATTTTTGAAGGTACAGTTCAGTGGTATTAGGTATATTCATATTGTCGTACAACAAATCTCTAGACTTTTTCATCCTGCAACACTGAAATTCTATACTTACTAACACTCTCTCTTGTCTTCTTCCAGTTTTGGGGAACTGAATTTTTATTTTCTGCTTCTATGATTTTGACTCCTTTAAATACTTCATATGGGTGGAATCATACAATATTTGTCCTTTTGTGACTGGTTTATTTCACTAAGCATAATGTTTTTGAGGCTCAGCCATGTTGTAGCATGTGATAAGATTTCCTTCCTTTTAAGGCTGCATAATATTCCATTATATGTATATACCATATTTTCCTCATCCATTCATCTGTTGATGGACATTTGGATTGCTTCTACCTCCTGGATATTTTGAATAATGCTGTGATAAACATGGATGTGCAAACATCTCTTTGAGATCCTTTTTTAAAGTCTTTTGGATATATACCCAGAAGTGGGATTGCTAAATCTTACGATGATCCTGTGACTCTGGGTAAAAGCTTTACATGCAGAAAGAAAAGCAAAAACAAAGGAACAATATAATAAGCATGGAATGCTTGAGGTACAGCAAGAAGACTAGGGTTGCTGTAGGGGAATGACCTAGGATTAGAGTCACAGAAGATGAGATTCAAAGGTAAAAAGGAGCAGGGGAGAGGAAAGACCATTTTGTGCCTTGGAGGACTTTGGGAAGACTAGATAGATGAGTGAGATGAAGAACAGGGAATGCTGTCATGATCTACTTTTCACTTTGAAAGACCTTTCCTACCTAATGTGTTGAGAAGAGACCGTAGGGGACCAAGAGCGGAAGCAGAAAGGTCTATTAGGAAACTAATGCAATGACCCATTCTAAACATGATGGTGCCTAACACTTTGTAGAGTAGGAGGTAATGAGACGGGCCTGTCTTAACCAGCTTGGGCTGCTATAACAAAATACCACAGACTAGGTGGTTTAAAAAATAGAAATTTATTTCTCACAGTTCTGGGGGCTGGACATCTGAGATCAGGGTACCAGCATGGTTGGGGGTTCTGGCGAGAACCCTCTTCCTTGTTTTCAGATGGCTATCTTCTTGCTATGTTCGCACGGCGGCAGAGGGAGAGACAATAATCCTACCATGAGGACTGCCCCCTCATGGCCTAATTATAGGTGTACCCTGCTTTCCAAAAGTTCGCTTTACATCATTCACATTTACTAAAGACCTACATTAGTACCTGTTTTTGCTAACTGAAAGAATTCCAAAGAGAAGTTTTGCTTTTACAAAAAAATGGTGAAAAGCAAAAGTAGCATTTAGCCTTTGTTTTGCAGCGGGCCATTAAAGAGGCGGTGGGCACCTCGCGCAATGACGGCAGCACCTCTAATCTCCTTCCCTGGGAACTGCATTCAGGATCTCAGCATCAAGCTGCCATAGATTTGAACTGTGTCTGTGAGCATCTCTGCTTTATCTCAGTTTATCTTGTGCATTTGCTAGCAAGGTGTGTCCTAAGGTAATTGCTTCTTCGCCATTTTGGCTTATGAAAATTTCAAAGGAACGCTCTACTTTTGGATAGTGGGGGAAACCTATACACCCAAAGGACCCATCTCCAAATATCATGACTTTGGGGATTAGAGTGTCAGCATATGAATTTGGTGGAGACACTAATATGCAGTTCATAACAGGATGATATATATTTTTAAACTTTTTATCAATATTTTATATTGGAGTATTGGTGATTAACAATGTTGCGTTAGTTTCTGGTGTACAGCAAAGTGATTCAGTTATGCGTATACATGTATCTATTCTTTTTCAAATTCTTTTCCCATTTAGGTTGTTACATAACATTGAGCAGAGTTCCCTGTGCTATACAGTAGGTCCCTGTTGGTCATCCATTTCAAATATAGCAGTGTGTTTAATACTGGATGTAAAAGGAATTTACTTATGGATATAAATGTGGGCTGTAAGAAAGATGAATAAATAAATTTTGTTAAAATTAAATTGAAAATAAAACATCTATAACCAGTGGGCTTGAAAGTCTTCTATTTTTTTTAGAACACTGACTATATTGTTTTGTTGTCTTCATTTTAATTTGGTTTTCTCCAATATTAGCGAGGTTTTATAAATGAAAATTTTTTCAGCTGACTTCCTGGAAATACTACCTTTGAGAATGTCTAGCTACTCCCCTCACAGTTCTCCTTTGCTATTCATTTGGGACTAAAGAATAGCTTGTTACCATGGCCATCTCACATCATTATCTAGCTTCTTAGAAACCAGCTAATGACATTAATTAAAAAATAACAACTTTGACTGTCCTGCTCTAATAATCTGATGTTGTAACCAAGTTAGAAAATGAGGGACTTCCCTGGCAGTCCAGTGGTTAAGGCTCCGTGCTCCCAATGCAGAGGGTGCAGGTTCCATCCCTGGTTGAGGACTAAGATCCCACATACCGTGCAGCACGGTCGGAATAACTAACTAAATTGGCTTTAAAAAGAAAGGAAGAAAGAAAATGGTGCTTTATTGGTACAGTGATGTTAATGTTAAAAGGACTAAGAAGTACCAACTGGAATAGAAGAAAGGTGGGTATGCTTTTTATGATAAAAATATTACTAAGTAAAGAAGAAAAGCTATTTTAATTCTATGCAGATATAAACATTATGTGATCTTATGATTAATTATTTTTCCCTTTCCTTCTGCTTTTTCTTAGATGTTCTTGGCAGCCCTCTCACTCAGCTTTATTTCTAAGGCACTAAGTGCAATCATTATGAAAAGTTCCATCACTCAAATAGAAAGGAGATTTGACATATCATCTTCTACTGTTGGCTTAATTGATGGAAGCTTTGAAATGGGTAATTTTTGTTTCTGTTTTGATTATTACTTAGTAACGAGATTTGCAGAGGTAAAAAAAGTGTTCACATATGCTCTACACCACTGATCCTTAACCAGGGGTAAATTGCCCCCATCCCCACCCCCTGCCCAGGGGCAATTTGGCAATATCTGGAGATATTTTTGGTTGTCATCACTGAGGATTAGGGAATGCCACCGGCATCTGGTGGTAGAGGCCAGGGATGCCTTGAAACATCCCACAATGCACAAGACAGCCTCCAAAACAAAGAATTACCGTGTCCAGAATGTCAAAAGTATAGAGGTTAAAAAACCCTGATTTACACAAACTCATTGCCTGCAAACTAATATTTTGCAGGGCTAAAACGTCTCTTTCTCAAGATGCCCTAGTGCAAAAAAAAGTTGGAGAGAGGATTATGATTCTGATGATTTGAGGAGAGGAGAACAATTTTGAAGCAATCTTTGTTAGGGTCTACTGTTGAACTGGGTATAAAATTTGGGGTTAAAAGTCTTTTTTTTTTTTAGAACATTGAGTATATTGTTTTGTTGTCTTCATTTTAATTTGGATTTCTCTAATAATAGTGAGGTTTTATATAATTATTTAACATTCTTTTGTCTTATTTTATGAAGTGGTCGCTGATTACCTCCACCCATTTTCCTTTTCCCCCCACTTTTTAACGATTTGAAGGGATTCAAAAATTATGTCTGTTGTATAGATTACACATATTTTTTACAAGTTTGCTCTTTATCTTTTAACCTTTTAAAAATATACTTGTTTATTGAATATTTAAAAAATAATTGTATAAAGGAAGACCCATCTATCTTTTTGTCATGAATTCTGCCTTTTCATGATTCAGAGACTATTACACCATATATATCCTTCACTTTTCCACCTTCTAGGTTTAATGAAACCATCTAGAACTTCAGTATTAGACTGTGATTAGCTTTAAATTCTAATTCATTGTATATCTCTTTATATTGAGGAATTGATTCTTATTATCTTTGTTAAACTTTGTAGTTATTTAAAAGCAATTATTTGGACATGGTTATACTTTTTATTCGTTTCCTTCTTAACACTATTTCTTGAACCTTATGACTTCAAGTCTCATCTTTAGTTTTTCTGGAGTATATCTTCAAGTAGTTTTTTTTTTTCCGGAAATAATTGAACATAAGACATACTTTCTGAGCTCTTGCATGTTGGAAAATGTATTTATTTTACTATCATAGTCAACTGATAATTTGAGTATGAAATTAAAACTTCAGAATCTTTCTTTCTCAGAACGTTTAAAACATTTATCTACTGTGTTATAACACAATATTATACATAAGAAATCATTACCAGTATCATTGTCATGCACTGATAGGACCTCTTCTTTATGCCTGAATTTCAGAAATTTTACCAACATATACCTAGGACAGTCTCTTTTACATTATTTATGCTGTAGAAATGTAGAAATTTTTATCTGATGCCTTAAGCCTTCCTTTAGCTCAGGAAATTTATTTTCTATATTTAAATTTGTTCCTTCCCCTCTATTTTCTTCTGAAACATATATGAATATTAAATTTTCTGGCTATTTTTTCACTTTAAGTTTTTCTTTCTAAAATTCGACCTTTTTTTTTTCTTGAAACTCCATCAGTCTTTGCTGATGCCGTCTTTCATCTTATTGTATCAGGTCCCAATATGTACATTTCTGTATAGTATTTTAAATTTGCAACAATACTTTATTGTTCTCTTATTATTTTTAGTCTGCCAGTTCTTATTTTATGGATGCAACATACCTTTGTACCTCTAGAGATACTAACTGGATTTTTTCAAAATGTCTTCTCTTCTTAGTTTCCTCATTTAACTGTTTTCTTCATGGGTTACTTTATCTGCTGGTTCAGTTTGGTGCTTTTATTTCATGTTATTTTTTTCCATCAAATGTTCAGTAATTCTTGGTTGTTGTCTGTTCGTTATTATACTTGTAGCTCCAGATGGACTGGAATTGGTCATGACCCCCTCCACTTAGATTGCTCTTCTTCCTCTTTTTAATCTAAATAACTTATAGCTAACATTAAATCTCAAGTGACCTATCCTCCAGGAAACTTTCCTGAAACCTCTAATTAATTTAAGCTTCCCCTTTCTGTGGTCTAAGAGTACTTCTGTCCATTTATCTATTTTTGTCACTGGTAGGTAAGTTCTTTTAGAGCAGATACCATGCACTGTTTATTCTTTTCCTCTATTTCTGGCTTCTAACCCCATGACAGGTACTTAATAAGAATTTAAAGATTTCTAGGAGTGAATGAAAAATGCATGAATAAATACCTTCCCTCAGGTATTTTTGTCCATTTTTCTCCATTCCAGTACAACCCACTCAACTCCAAATTCTTCATAAAATTTTGCTTCACTAATATCGCCAAGTAATTCAAGTACTTTAGTTCTTATCTAAAGTCAATTCTGCTTATTATTAACACAATACAACTTTATAGTGAGTGGCTTAAGGTAAGTGAGTTTCATCTTAATTAAATTACCCAGGGACTTCCCTGGTGGTGCAGTGGTTAAGAATCCACCTGCCAATGCAGGGGACACGGGTTCAATCCCTGGTCTGGGAAGATCCCACATGCCACAGAGCAACTAAGCCCATGAGCCAAAACTACTGAGCCCACGTGCCACAAGTACTGATCCCACGTGCCACACTACAGAGCTCGTGTGCTGCAACTACTGAAGCCCGCGTGCCTAGAGCCCGTGCTCCACAACAAGAGAAGCCACCACAACGAGAGGCCTGCGAATCACAACAGAGTAGCCCCAGCTCGCCGCAACTAGAGAAAGCCCGTGCACAGCAACAAAGACCCAACACAGCCAAAATAAATAAATAATAAATGAATGAATGAATGAATAAGTAAATAAATAAAAGGCAGAGTCTATTAAAAAAAAAACAATTACCCGATCTTTGAGGCATGGTACCATGTCTTATGCTCTATTTGTATCCATTCTGTGGCCTTCCATTCTACTGAACACAAAATTGGACTCAGTCACTGTTTGCTATAATCAATTATATCAAAATAATTTTGTTTTCTTTCTAGGAAATTTGCTTGTGATTGTATTTGTGAGTTACTTTGGAGCCAAATTACACAGACCAAAACTAATCGGAATTGGTTGCTTCACTATGGGAATTGGAAGTATTTTGACTGCTTTACCTCATTTCTTCATGGGATAGTAAGTGGCTCTATGCCATCAATGATCATTTCCTTGTAAATTAGAGGTAGAATTTCATTTTTTTCCTTTTAAATAAGCAGTCCCCTTTTGAGAAGAATATCCACTAAGTGTGTGTAGAAATGGAGTATATTTTCTATGTAATAATTAAATTGTTTTATCTACCATGACTCTCATTCATATTAAAATATCAATAGCAATAAATGAGTAGTTTCACAGAAAATAAATAAGCTTTTTGTGACTTTTTAATATGATATGTACTTCATGTCTTTGCCTACAAGATTTTGATAATATTTAATAAGTCTTTGTTACCAAACTCAGGTCCAGCTGCTCACCACTCGAAAATCAATACCTGAGAAGCAATTGTTGGTAGAAAGGCAAGTTGCTTCTAATCAGAATGCCAACAATCTGGGGAGAAGGTGCACTCATGTCCCCCCAACCAACTCCCATGATTCTGTTTGGCTATAAAAGTTTTTAAAGGGAAAAGGGAAGTAATGTCAGTTAATCATTGAGATAGAGGGTCAAAGTTGTCACCATCCCCCACTGTGTGCAGGCTTGTTGACTTCCTGTGATGTTTCTTTAGATGTTATCTTGTTCACATAGTTTGTTCATGAGATTACTGAAGGGAAAGCTAGGGAAGAGATCTGGTCATCTGTTAATTACTCATTCTTCATTTCTACTTCTTTGATCTACAGAAAGAACCAACAGGTTAGGCAAGGTATTGTGTGATCAAAAGATTTGAAAGGTGTGCTTGGGTTGGTGATGAGTAGAGTATGGGGCGCCTGATTTAAATGTTAGTTACAATGTAGTTTTGCTAAAGTGACAAGACAAAGGGGCCTCCTGCAGAAACCTCTTTCCTGCCAAAAGCTGCTTACAACTTCACCACTCAACTCACTGCAGTATGGGTTTTCCCGCTACCATCTCCACTGAGACTTCTTTCTAAGTCACTGTGTAGTTTTAATTAGAGTCAGATACTAATGACAGAAAACCAAAAATAGTGATGGCTTAAATAAGATAAGAGCTTATTTTTTACACAAAAAAATGTAGCCAACCCAGCTTTGACTGGCCTTGACTTCACGGTCTAAATTGTGGCAATGTTGTTCCTTGCAACAGGATAGAAGGGAAGAAGAATAAGAAGAAACAGAATGCACACAGGCTGAGACTTAAGAAATATTTTCAGAAGCATTAACACTTCTACCGACTTCACATTAGCCAGAACTTTGTTACACCTCACATTCAGATAGAAAGTCATTGGGAAAAATAGACTTTACTTCAGGCGTCTCCTTCCCAGCTAAAGATCCCAGGTTCTGTTACCATAGAAGGAGAGAAGAATGGATATTGAGAGCCAATGAGCAGTTTCTGCTAAAGATATCAATTACTTACTCATTATCAATGCCAACAGCCATGCCTTTTGGTTACTATATTAATTACTCTATTTGACCCTCATAAGTTCTTTCTTCTTCCTGGTGCTGTTCCTTCTTATTTTCATCATCTTACTCTCTCTTGATTTATTTTCTCCTTTTGGCTTCTCCATCATGCCCATCTTTTCCTTCTGCTACTGACACCATAAGGTCAGTATTGCCTAAGCTCCCTCTTCAATCTTCTTCACTTTTCATTCTACATGATTTGTGTGGAGTACATGCATTAAATGTAACTATCACTGTACACAGTGAATTTATCTTATACTCAAGATGTATATAACCAACCACCTCGTGGTTATCTCCAACCTAACATCCTACAAACATTTTGCATCCATATATTCAGAACAGAATTCATCCCTATGCCAAAACCAGCTCAGATTTTTCACATTCACTCTTTCAGCAATGATTCATTTAGCCACAGAGGAACTCAAACTAAAGTCAAGGGTCTCATCCTAGACTTATTTTTTACTTCAATACACATGACCAGTGCTCACCAAATCTTGCTTATTCTGCCTGCTATCTGTCATAGTTGTTGCCCTTAACCTGATAGAGGATTCTATCATCTCTGGCCTGGACTTTTTGCCTCCCAACTCAACTTCATTCTAACTCATATTCTATACTACAGTATTGATTTAAAAAATAAGAATCTAATTATTTTACTCCCACTTAAGACTCCCAATATCCTAGAGCAGTATTTTTCTTTATTTTTTAGTATTTATTTATTTATTTTGGCTGCACTGGGTCTTACTTGCGGCATGTGGACTTCTTAGCTGCAGCATGCAGGATCTAGTTCCCCAACCAGGGATCAAACCCGGGCCGTCTGCACTGGGAGCTCGGACTCTTACCCACTGGACCACCAGGGAAGTCCCATATCCTAGAGCAGGATTTTTCAAACTTCAGATCCTGAACCACTCATGGACCAATAAATCAATTATGATTATTAAGACCAACAATTTTTTAATAGGATAGGATAGGATAGGATAGAATAGAATAGAATAGAAGAAAACACAATGAGAGTGGGGATAAATATTATTCTGTGAAAGTTTTGTTTTGGTTGTACATAAATTTGTGAGTGTGTGTGTGGATATCCATGTATTGTGATTGTGATGCAAAATGTATTTCTCATTGTTAGTAACAGTCAAAGTATTGAAAGCCTTTTGCCTATGAATTACTATCTAGGCTCATTTGCATATCTAAGCTCATTTGCATATACAGGTCACTCACTGATTTGGTCCTTGACTACCTTCCTAGCTTCATTTTACACTGCTTCCCATGACTGAGGACCACACTCTAGGCCTACAGTTTGCCAAATGTGCCATAATATGTCATAGCTTTGTTCATAGTGTTTCTACAGCTTTGAATGCTTTTCCTTCTTTGTCTGTCTATTAAACCCATATCCATCTTCAAGACACATCTCATATGGAATCCTCACTGTGAAGTCTTCTCTAATCCACACCTTTACCAACCTGCAAGCCAAGCTGATAATCCCTTTCTCCTTTACGACAACTCAGGGTTTATCTCTGGGCTTTCTATCCTGTTCCTTTGATCTATATTTCTGATTTTGTGCCAGTACCATACTGTCTTGATTACTGTAGTTTGTAGTATAGTCTGAAATATGGGAGCCTGATTCCTCCAGCTCCGTTTTTCTTTCTCAAGATTGCTTTGGCTATTCAGGGTCTTTTGTGTTTCCATACAAATTGTGAAATTTTTTGTTCTAGTTCTGTGAAAAATGCCATTGGTAGTTTGATAGGGATTGCACGGTATCTGTAGATTGCTTTGTGTAGTATAGTCATTTTCACAATGTTGATTCTTCCAATCCAACAACAAGGTATATCTCTCCATCTGTATCATCTTTAATTTCTTTCATCAGTGTCTTATAGTTTTCTGCATGCACATCTTTTGTCTCCTTAGGTAGGTTTATTGCTAGGTATTTTATTCTTTTTGTTGCAATGGTAAACGGGAGTGTTTCTTTAATTTCTCTTTCTGATTTTTCATCATTAGTGTATAGGAATGCAAGAGATTTCTGTGCATTAATTTGGTATCCTGCTACTTTACCAAATTCATTGATTAGCTCTAGTAGTTTTCTGGTAGCATCTTTAGGATTCTCTATGTATAGCATCATGCATCTGCAAACAGTGACAGCTTTACTTCTTCTTTTCTGATTTGGATTCCTTTTATTTGTTTTTCTTCTCTGACTGCCGTGGCTAAAACTTCCAAAATTATGCTGAATAATAGTGGTGAGGGTGGACAACCTTGTCTTGTTCCTGATCTTAGTGGAAATGGTTTCAGTTTTTCACCATTGAGAACGATGTTGGCTGTGGGTTTGTCATATATGGCCTTTATTATGCTGAGGTAAGTTCCCTCTATGCCTACTTTCTGCAGGGTTTTTATCATAAATGGGTGTTGAATTTTGTCAAAAACTTTTCCTACATCTATTGAGTTGATCATATGGTTTTTCTCCTTCAATTTGTTAATATGGTGTATCACATTGATTGATTTGCATATATTGAAGAGTCCTTG
The DNA here is from genome assembly GCF_028021215.1 of Eschrichtius robustus. NCBI lineage: Eukaryota > Metazoa > Chordata > Mammalia > Artiodactyla > Eschrichtiidae > Eschrichtius > Eschrichtius robustus. The sequence goes on from NC_090836.1 coordinate 17,734,597, forward strand.
CATTCCTGGGATAAACCCCACTTGATCATGGTGTATGATCCTTTTAATGTGCTATTGAATTCTGTTTGTTAGTATTTTTGCATCTATGTTCATCAGTGATATTGGCCTGTAGTTTTCTTTCTTTGGACATCTTTGTCTGGTTTTGGTGTCATGGTGATGGTGGCCTCGTAGAATGAGTTTGGGTGTATCCCTCTCTCTGCTATATTTTGGAAGAGTTTGAGAAGGATAGGTGTTAGCTCTTCGCTAAATATTTGATAGAATTCGCATGTGAAGCCATCTGCACCTGGGCTTTTGTTTGTTGGAAGATTTTTAATCACAGCTTCAATTTCAGTGTTTGTGATTGGTCTGTTTATATTTTCTATTTCTTCCTGGTTCAGTCTCGGAAGGTTCTGCTTTTCTAAGAATTTGTCCATTTCTTCCAGGTTGTCCATTTTATTGGCATGTAGTTGCTTGTAGTAATCTCTCATGATCCTTTGTATTTCTGCAGTGTCAGTTGTTACTTCTCCTTTTTCATTTCTAATTCTATTGATTTGAGTCTTCTCCCTTTTTTACTTGATGAGTCTGGCTAATGGTTTATCAATTTTGTTTATCTTCTCAAAGAACCAGCTTTTAGTTTTATTGATCTTTGCTATCGTTTCCTTCATTTCTTTTTCATTTATTTCTGATCTGATCTTTATGATTTCTTTCCTTCTGCTATCTTTGGGGTTTTTTTGTTCTTCTTTCTCTAATTGCTTTAGGTGTAGGGTTAGGTTGTTTATTTGAGATGTTTCTTGTTTCTTAAGGTAGGATTGTATTGCTATAAACTTCCCTCTTAGAACTGCTTTTGCTGCATCCCATAGGTTTTGGGTCGTTGTGTTTTCATTGTCATTTGTTTCTAGGTATTTTTTTGATTTCCACTTTGATTTCTTCAGTGATCTCTTGGTTATTAAGTAGTGTATTGTTTAGCCTCCATGTGTTTGTATTTTTTACAGATTTTTTCCTGTAATTGATATCTAGTCTCATTGCATTGTGGTCGGAAAAGATACTTGATACGATTTCAATTTTCTTAAATTTACCAAGGCTTGATTTGTGACCCAAGATATGATCTATCCTGGAGAATGTTCCATGAGCACTTGAAAAGAAAGTGTATTCTGTTGGTTTTGGATCGAATGTCCTATAAATATCAATTAAGTCCATCTTGTTTAATGTATCATGTAAAGCTGTGTTTCCTTATTTGTTTTCATTTTGGATGATCTATCCATTGGTGAAAGTGGGGTGTTAAAGTCCCCTACTATGTTTGTGTTACTTTGATTTCCCCTTTTATGACTGTTAGCATTTGCCTTATGTATTGAGGTGCTCCTATGTTGGGTGCATAAATATTTACAATTGTTACATCTTCTTCTTGTATTGATCCCTTGATCATTATGTAGTGTCGTTCTTTGTCTCTTGTAATAGTCTTTATTTTAAAGTCTATTTTGTCTGATACGAGAATTGCTACTCCAGCTTTCTTTTGATTTCCATTTGCATGGAATATCTTTTTCCATCCCCTCACTTTCAGTCTGTATGTGTCCCTAGGTCTGAAGTGGGTGTCTTTTAGACAGCATATATACAGGTCTTGTTTTTGTATCCCTTCGGCCAGTCTATTTCTTATGGTTGGAGCATTTAATCCATTTACATTTAAGGTAATTATCGATATGTATGTTCCTAGTACCATTTTCTTAATTGTTTTGGGTTTGTTATTGTAGGTCTTTTCATTCTCTTGTGTTTCCTACTTAGAGAAATTCCTTTAGCATTTGTTGTAAGCTGGTTTGGTGGTGCTGAATTCTCTTAGCTTTTGCTTCTCTGTAAATGTTTTAATTTGTCCATCAAATCTGAATGAAATCCTTGCTGGGTAGAGTAATCTTGGTTGTAGGTTTTTCTCTTTCATCAGTTTAAAAATGTCTTGCCACTCCCTTCTGGCTTGCAGAGTTTCTGCTGAAAGATCGGCTGTTAACCTTATGGGGATTCCCTTGTATGTTATTTGTTGTTTTTCCCTCACTTCTTTTAATATTTTTTCTTTGTATTTAATTTTTGATAGTTTGATTAATATGTGTCTTGGCATGTTTCTCCTTGGATTTATCCTGTATGGAACCCTGCACTTCCTCGACTTGATTGAATATTTCCTTTCCCATATTAAGGAAGTTTTCAACTATAATCTCTTCAAATATTTTCTGAGTCACTTTCTTTTTCTCTTCTTCTTCCGGGACCCCTATTATTCAAATGCTGGTGCGTTTAATGTTGTCCCAGATGTCTCTAAGACTGTCCTCAATTTTTTTCATTCTTTTTTCTTTATTCTGCTCTGCAGTCGTTATTTCCACTTTTTTATCTTCCAGGTCACTTATCCATTCTTCTGCCTCAGCTATTCTGCTATTGATCCCTTCTAGAGAATTTTTAATTCCATTTATTGTGTTGTTCATCTCTCTTTGTTTGCTCTTTAGTTCTTCTAGGTCCTTGTTAAACGTTTCTTGTATTTTCTCTATTCTACTTCCAAGATTTTGGATCATCTTTACTATCATTATTATGAATTCTTTTTCAGGTAGACTGCCTATTTCCTCTTCATTTGTTAGGTCTGGTGGGTTTTTGCCTTGCTTCTTCATCTGCTGTGTGTTTTTCTGTCTTCTCATTTTTCTTAACTTACTGTGTTTGGGGTCTCCTTTTCACAGGCTGCAGGTTCATAGTTCCCGTTGTTTTTGGTGTCTGTCCCCAGTGGCTAAGGTTGGTTCAGTGGGTTGTGTACGCTTCCTGATGAAGGGGACTAGTGCCTGTGTTCTGGTGGTGAGGCTGGATCTTGTCTTTCTGATGGGCAGGTCCACGTCTGGTGGTGTGTTCTGGGGTGTCTGTGACCTTATTATGATTTTAGGCAGCCTCTCTGCTAATGGGTGGGGTTTTGTTCCTGTCTTGCTAGTTGTTTGGCATAAGGTGTCCAGCACTGTAGCTTGCTCGTCGTTGAGTGGAGCTGGGTCTTAGCGTTGAGTTGGAGATCTCTGAGAGAGCCTTTGCCATTTGATATTATGTGCAGCCAGGAGGTCTCTGTGGACAAATTTCCTGAACTTGGCTCTCCCACCTCAGAAGCACAGGCCTGACACCCGGCTGGAGCACCAAACCCTGTCAGCCACACAGCCCAGAAGAAAAGAGAGCAAGAAAGAAAGAACGAACAAAAGAAAGAACGAATGAAAGAAAGAAAGAAAGAAAGAAAGAAAGAAAGAAAGAAAGAAATTAAAATAAACTTATTAAAATAAAAAATAATTATTAAAAATTAAAAATGTAAAAGTAATTTAAAAATGAGAAAAAAAAAAGAGAAAGAAGAGAGCAACCAAACCAAAAAACAAATCCACCAGTTATAGCAAGCGCTAAAAACTATACTAAAAAAAAAAAACACACACACAAAATAAAGACAGACAGAACTCAGGACAAATGGTAAAAGCAAAGCTATACAGACACAATCATACAAAGCATACACATACACACTCACAAAAAAGAGAAAAAGGAAAAAAATATATATATCTGTATATAAAAAAAAAAGGAGGAAGAGAGCAACCAGATCAATAAACAAATCTACCAATGATAATAAACTCTAAATACTAAACTAAGATAAACATAAAACCAGGAACAAATTAGATGCAGAAAGCAACCCCAAGTCTACAGTTGATCCCAAAGTCCACCACCTCAATTTTGGGATGATTCATTGTCTATTCCAGTATTCCACAGATGCAGGTACATCAAGTTGATTGTGGAGATTTAATCTGCTGCTCCTGAGGCTGCTGGGAGAGATTTCCCTTTCTCTTCTTTGTTCGCACAGCTCCTGGGGTTCAGCTTTGGATTTGGCCCCTCCTCTGTGTGTAGGTTGCCTGAGGGCATTTGTTCCCCGCCCAGATAGGAGGGGGTTAAAGGCGCAGCTGATTCGGGGGCTCTGGCTACTCAGGCTGGGGGAGGAGGGGTACGGAATGTAGGGCAAGCCTGCAGCAGCAGAGGCTGACGTAATGTTGCAACAGCCTGAGGCACCATGTGTTCTCCCGGGGAAGTTGTCCCTGGATCACGGGACCCTGGCAGTGGCGGGCTGCACAGGCTCCAGGAGGGGAGGTGTGGATAGTGACCTGTGCCTGCACACAGGCTTCTTGGTGGCTGCAGCAGCCTCAGCGCTTCATGCCCATCTCTGGTGTCTGCGCAGATAGCCACAGCTCGTGCCCATCTTTGGAGCTCGTTTAGGCTGTGCTCTGAATCCCCTCTCCGCACGCACCCTGAAACAATGGTCTCTTGCCTCTTAGGCAGGTCCAGACTTTTTCCCGGTCGCCCTCCCGGCTAGCCGTGGGGCTCTAGCCCCCTTCAGGCTGTGTTCACGCAGCCAACCCCAGGCCTCTCCCTGGGATCTGACCTCCAAAGTCCGAGCCTCAGCTCCCAGCCCCTGCCTGCCCCGGCTGGTGAGCAGACAAGCCTCTCGGGCTGGTGAGCGCTGGTCGGCACTGATCCTCTGTGCGGGAATCTCTCAGCTTTTCCTTCTGCACCCTTGTTGCTGCGCTCTCTTCCGTGGCTCTGAAGCCCCCTCCCACCCTCCATCTCTGCCAGTGAAGGGGCTTGCTAGTGTGTGGAAACTTTTCCTCCTTCACAGCTCTTTCCCAGAGGTGCATGTCCTGTCCCTATTCTTTTGTCTCTGTTTTTTCTTTTTTCTTTTGCCCTACCCAGGTATTTGGTGAGTTTCTTGCCTTTTGGGAAGTCTGAGGTATTCTGCCAGTGTTCAGTAGGTGTTCTGTAGGAGTTGTTCCACATGTAGTTATATTTCTGATGTATCTGTGGGGAGGAAGTTGATCTCCACATCTTACTCCTCCGCCATCTTGAAGGTCTCCTTCTTTATTTTATACCTAGTAGTTTGTACCTCTTAACCGCCCTTACCCTATATTCCCCCCTTCCCCCACTCCTCTTCCCACTGGTAACCACTAGTTTGCTCTCTGTACCTGTGAGTCTGTTTTTGTTTTGTTATATTTGTTTTTTTTTTTTTTTAGATTCCACATGTAAGTGAAAATATACAGTATTTGTGTTTCTCTGCCTGAGTTATTTTATTAAGCATAATACCTTTCGGTCCATTCACGTATTTTTAAATATCAGCATTTGTCCCTATTCTAGGTCCATTCTATTGTTCCTATTAAGTGCTTCCTTATCAAATTGAAATGGATTAGAACTTTTTAAACTAAGTTTTGAAGAGTCAGGCATATGACTGTGTGTGATTATAAATTGATTTTGAAATTTTAGATTGTAACCATCTTTGAAGATAATTCAAAAGATTGATAAATACAGTTAGCAGTTTTTTAAAAGCATGAAACCAAGATATTTCATATGTTGACCAGAATATAAGCACTCCTAGGATGAGAGCAACATGGTACTCCACCTTGCCTGGGGAGTATTGCATATTTCTTAGTGAACACTCCCATTTCACTGTTACCCATCACCACTCCTAAAATATAAGCTGAGAAACTGACAGAGTATCCTGATAATTTGGAGAAGAGAATGGTGCAAATAAAGGGGAAAATTCCTCTGTATTTCTGGGAAAAGTGAAAATGCTCAGTAAATATAGTGATGTTCTTACAGTTACAGGTATTCTAAAGACACCCCTATTAATCCATCAGAGAATTCAACATCAAGCTTATCAACTTGTTTGATTAATCAAAATTTGTCACTCAATAGAACATCACTGGAGATAGTGGGAAAAGGTAAGAATTGAACTGGCACTAGTGAATATTAGTGTCACTAATAAATATTATAAAATTTAACAATTTAATTACATTGTTAAAAAACAATTGTGATATCCATTAGCAAAATTGATTTAAAAGACAAATAGGAAAAACATTTGCATCTTATGTATGTAAGACAAAAATCATAGTGTTAATATATATTATATATAAAGACCTTCTAGAAGTAATAAGAAAAGAGGAATATTTTGATACAAAATTGGCAAAGAATATATGCAATTAATATAAAGAGGAGGAAGTGGTATAAATATGTTAAAACAACTTTACTCTTTAAGAAAAATTCAAATTATTACACCAATTAAAGATTTTTTACCTATTATAACATAAATCATGAGTTTTAATTATAAATTATAGTACTAGTTAAAGATTTTCCTACCTACTAGATAGGAAAGATTAAAAATAAAAAGAAATGAGGTAGAGGATAAAGACACATTTTATGTATTATGGGGAGTGTATAAATTTCTCTTTTGGAGGTTAATTTTCAATATGGTAAAGAACAAAAATATGCACATCTGCTTAAATCAGCAATTCTACTTTTATTGCTTTATCTTAAGGAAATAATCAGGAATGTGCAGAAGGATTTATTTACCATTATAGCCATGGCATCCCTGTTTAACAGAATGAAAAATTAGAAATATTGTGTGAGTACATAGAAAAAATTGATTAAATAAATGATGAAACTTATTCAGCACACTATTATGCAGTCATTAAAATTCTGATATGAGAACATAAAGAATATTATGCATATTTTTATGTTCACTAAAAATGTGAAAGATATAAACAAACATTAGAAGTGGTACTCTGTGTGTGGAAGGATGGCAGATAATTTTTACTTGTTTTCTTTGTGATTTTCTGTATTGTCAAATTTTGTAACGTGACTATAAATCATTTTATAATTAGAAAAAAAGCAAAAAAAATCTTAAATGAAATAATTAAAGGGTTAAGTTAGTTGACTTTTCAACAGGAATGCTAAAATTAATGTTTAAGATAAAACACTCTCTTGTCTATGTAGGTTGGGAAAAGGAATCTGGGTCACATATGTGGATATATATTCTATTGGGTAATATGCTTCGTGGAATTGGGGAAACGCCCATAACACCCTTGGGGATTTCTTACATCGATGATTTTGCTAAAGAAGGACATTCTTCTTTTTATTTAGGTAATGTACAGAAAATATTAGATTTTATGGGTACTTTTCCTGGGTGTACCTTGAAATAACAGTGCTCCTAAACTCATTCTTTTACTTAAAAATTTATTTAGAGAAATACATTGTACTGTATTACTGTAAAGAATTGAATAAGAATCATGTATTATTGGCATTTGATAAAAATTTGATAAAAATGTTTTGTGATATTTTTAGGTAATTTGTTTGCAGTAACAATGATTGGTCCAATCGTTGGCTTTTTACTGGTATCTCTGTTTTCTAAAATGTATGTGGATATTGGATACGTAGATCTGAGTAAGTACAATCAGAACAAGGTAACATGATAATGCTTTTCAAGTACATGACACCATTCTTTCAAATAACTGAATTCACTCTTTCAGTGGCCTTTGCTGACTAATTGTCAAAAGTTACAAATAGGTAATGTATTAATAACTAGAATAAAAATAAAATTCAGCGCCTATCTGCATCAGGCTTTTACAACTAAGCACAAAATAAGAAAATTTAACAAACTTAAGATTACTTCGCCCAAAATAATTGCAAACTAATTGCAGGTCTCTCAATGTGCCTACTAATGTCACTTCCCCACATTTACCCTTTCTCCCATCTCTATTTGCATAGTTCTTAAAGTCTTTTCCAATATGTGGCTCCTCTTCAGAGACGTCTTACTTCACCACCTCCTACTGGCCCCAAGTTAAGTGTCCCTATTAATCACCAAGAGCATGCCTTTATTGTAGCCCTTATCACAATGAGCCATAAATATTTGTGCCACTTATCTTCCATCTCTTTTAGAACATAACTGTATGATGTCTGTCTTAATGTATGATAAGTAATTAGTGTTTAGAAATAAACAAATCTGATTTTCTATTTCACCAGGACTACATAGAGTAGACATCACAGCAGACCAACAATAACCACAATCTGAAAGTATTTTAATATAAAGCTAAAACGTGGACCTGATGGAATGTGTTATGTCTTCTATTTTGGATGTGTGAATTAGAGTAGGTTCACATTCCAAGTGTTTCTACTCGTTCATTTCCAGGTTCATGCTTGTTTTTATCACTAAGCACCCAGAAATAAATGGTTAAAGTCTTTAGAATGATAGATTTGTAACCTCTTTTCTATAGTCAGAAATCACTACTCACAGTATTTAGGTCCATGGTGATCCCATTTCTAGCACTGAACGTCTAGACCTTATTATATCTTCTCTTATTCAGTTATGGGTATGATGTAAACATATTGTGAAGTACATTTTGGCAAACTCCAATGCCAAAGGAGCCAACAAGATAACATAAGTGAATAAAGAGTGTTCGGTGTGGCGGTTAAACTTGGAAGAATTGGTGGTGGTGAACTGCCCTCTGCACACACCTGAAAGTGCATATACTGCTCAACCTCAACCTATTCTTTTCATGAAGAAATTTGGATCCAGCATTGACAAAATCTTCTGATTGGTTTTCAAGAAAATCCTGGAATCCAGATTTTCATGTGGAAGTTTTCAATTTTTAAAACAATGTGTGAACAAAAGAAAACACTTTGGCAGGCTGTGTCTAGCCAGGTTATGACCTCTAGTTCCTATGTGTACACCAGGGATAGAACACAAAAAAATGTTATCAAAATGACATTTCTGACGGATGATGAATAAGTACTTAGCATGTAGATGGAGTCACTGATTTTATCAATCATTTCTGCAGTCTGTCAGAGTTGCTGATTACGGAATAATATGAACATGTAAATCAATTTTAAACTCAGAGTTGTGCATATTTGAAAACCACTTCAGTACATATAATTAATAATTTATTTCTATATATCAAGTCAATGTTTTCTCACGTTAAAGAGTTTTCTTATAGATCAAAGAGTAACAACACCATTATTCTGCTTCAGACATCTATGGGGTGTGTGTGTGTGTGTGTGTGTGTGTGTGTGTGGTGCTTTCTTATTAGAATGTTTATATTTATAAATTTAAATATATACTGAAACTTTATATTTATTAAAACAGCTCATTTATACTTGTTTAGATATAGCACATACATGGCACTCACACAGCTTTAAAGGGAAATATTATTGAAGTAAAATGGTTAAATTATCCCTAAAATTTAGAGTCTAAATTTTAAACTCAGATTTTCATTATATGTATATCTTCACCATTATCATCCTCTGTGCTGTCAAGGAGTTGGAAATGCAGGTTCTAGGGAGAAAAACCCCACTATTGGCTCTGAGAATTTCTTGCAAAGTGCTGTAAATTTCAGTGCTTTCTTGACCTCAGGAGATGGTGCCAATAGAAGTTTTCAGACAATGAGTATCATGCTTTCCATAAATGGCCCTTAAATAGTTTGCAGGCTTCAATTGGTCAATGGTGGCCGCTGTTGTCATGTCACCAGAAAAGCCACCAAGTTCACACAGGCTCAGGCAATGACAACAATGTCATGACTGACTCCTGGACAAGAGCAATTGTAGGATGTCATTAAATGTTAGACTTACCCTTATTTCAAAGGTAAATGTGTGAGAAAAAGAAAAGAGTGTCTCAGAATTGATGAAACATCATGTACTTTCTTCATCTATGGAGGACAGCAATTATTACAATTATTACCAGAAATTCTTGCATTTCAAAATGATTTTTGACTGGCTTCTTCTAATTCTTTATTCTAGGCACTATCAGAATAACTCCTAAGGACTCTCGTTGGGTTGGTGCGTGGTGGCTTGGTTTCCTTGTGGCTGGACTAATATCCATTATTTCTTCTATACCATTCTTTTTCTTGCCCAAAAATTTGGATAAACCAAAGAAAGAAAAAAAAGCTTCAGTATCTTTGCCTGTGCAAAATGAGGAAAAGAGTCAAATGGCTCATTTGACCAAGCAGGGGCAAAATGTTAGTGGAACTGTAGCTGGTAAGTATTTCACATTTACAGTCAATTTGGAATTGTTAATCTCAGTGAAAGGGAGGGGTGAATATTCCAAAATAATAAGTCATACTCAAGTCATCTAAATAAAGTTCGCTTTCTTCTTTACTAAATTTGGCTAAATTATTCTTCTAAGATTCCTACTAAAATTTGTAAATATTTTCTGAACACATATCAACTCTGAAGAGAAGGGGATTAGGCTTGTGGTCTTTAGCAGGGAGAAACCAATCAAAGGCTAAAAATATCTGTTATTTGTAAACCAAAGAGTATATATTCATTTCCAAATTACATCGTACAAACTATGGGGATTAGAAGGTCTTTCTTTCTTTCTTTCTCTCTCCCTTTCTTCCTTCCTTCCTTCCTTCCTCTTTCTTTCTCTTCCTTCCTTCCTTTCTTTCTTTCTTTCTTTCTTTCTTCCTTCCTTTCTTTCTTTCTTTCTTTCTTTCTTTCTTTCTTTCTTTCTTTCTTTCTTTCTTTCTTTCTTTCTTTCTTTCTTTCTTTCTTTCTTTCTTTCTTTCTTTCTTTCTTTCTTTCTTTCTTCTCTTTCCTTTCACAAATAGTACCAGGAAGCATACTATGCCCTGGTAATAGAATATTGCCTCTGTTTTCCAAGTATTTACAATATAATGGGGTTGTACTGAAAAATATATAGACAATTGCCATATAGTGCCTGTATAAACAATTATGAGTGCCTATAAATTGGGCAACTTAACTATTCTTAGGTGGAGACATGGAGTATGGAGAAGGAAATCAGAGGAAGTTTCTCTCTAGATAGAGTAAGATTATTTTCTTTGTAATTATATAGAAAAAAATTGCTTACCTAAATATTAAAAAATGAAGTACAAGCAACAGTAGTAGTTAAGGTTATTGTAATCAGTCATGTGAATAAGAGCCCTCCACCATTTGATAGTGCCCTTCCTTTCAAACATAAGCCCCGAGGGCTAATGGAGAACAATTTAGGAGCAGTAATTTGGGGAACGATCCAGCAGCAGTCAGAGCAAGATAGTTGAAACAATGTTAATAGTGCAGTTTTCAGATTGCACAGAAATGGTGGAATAGTAAGAGTCAAAGCAAAGCAATGCCTGAACCTTGACAACCTTTTCAAGTTGAAGTGACATTAGAGCTTGTCAGGTGGAGCCAAATTTCTCCCTCTCATCAGTTCTTCCCCTCACTCCTTTTTTAGTTACTTTCTCCTCTCCATCACTCTAATCCGAACGCAATGGTGTGACTTGTATTGACTCATGAGAGAAGACTTAAATTTTCAGTCACATTGGTAGCTTGAAATTGGCCATGATGGGAGAAGTTACCACCATTTATTACCGAACTTGGGAAATACTCAAATCAACGTTGTTTTCCCAAGAATCAGTTGTTAAACATTTACCAGCACACCACTGATTTAGGAGTCTTTGAAATTTAACATGCACACTAAAAATACCATTCCAATAAATTTTCATTTGGTCTATGCTATTTTAACACTGCAGCAAATTAAATCCATAAAAAGTAGCGGATTATCTAAACATAAGGAACGTGGGTGACTGTGAGCCCCCCCAAAATGGAGAGGATAATGAAGATGCAAAAATAGGGCGATTGTAAACATCATCTGTGTTATCAACTGTGTTTGTAAGATAGTGACCAAAATAAGATAGTAAAGAGTTTCTTAATTATGTGCTATTAGGAATGGATGAAATAACTAAGAACATTTCGTGAGAAAATAAAATATCTAATTTGAGTAGAAACAAGACTAGTTGGTTAGAAAGAAATAAAGATATCAGTTCATTACAAAACAATTTGTAAACAAGGAGAATTGTCCAAAAATGAGCAATTTCTTTCTGAGATAGTCAGCTTAATGAGTTGTTTATTGATCCGATTATTGAGGATATATAGTGGATCATGATTGTGTAGAAGTTCAGATGACATCCAAGTTCTCACTCACCTCAAAAATTCAATGATTTGGTGAGCCCATATACCCTATTTCTTTTGATCAAACATCACAACTCACTTAGAATGCCTCACAAGTCAATCGTCCTTCCTGACTGGGGAGTCCCATGGAGAGAAGTTTAGTATTTTGACCTAACAATTTAAAATGTTATTTATTCCTGCTATACATTTCCCTACATCTTCTTTTTTCTCCTTCTATGCCCTTTGCTCTAATCTTTTTTCTTGTTATTATAAGCAGATGAAACTATTTCTTAGTTACCATTGGATAGAAGGTTTGGTTCTGATTATATCTAATGGAAACCTTTAGAGATCTACAGCACAAGATCTTTCAAAGTCCACACCATCCATATCTCAGTAACCATATCTGGTTCTGTCTTGCTAGACTCTGATACTTCCCACTGTTTTTCTAAGTGGTTTCTTCCATTTTGAACTCTCATTACAGCTAGTTAACCTGGTGATCATAGACCCAGATCACATAATTCTTGCTGGGTACAGAAGTTAACGGATTTGTTACACACTTGTTTGTAGGCATGGGTATTTTGCCCTACTGTTGTCATAATGTCACTTGAGACACAATATGTCTTTAAGAAAGCTGATGGATAATACTGCCAGATTTACTGAGGCAGGATTTTATGGTAGAAAAGCTATATACCAGGAAACAAGAGATCTGAATCCTGGTACTAAATTGAACTTTATGATTTTTGAACCTTAGTCTTCTTATTTCTGTGAGCTTTGGATTATACTATCTTTAAGATAAATTTCCAGTTAATAATTATATTATTAATATAATGATTATATTATTAAGTGCTAATAAAAAGAGACATGGCATTTCATTCACTTTTGTTTCTTGAGTGCCTAGCATATTGCCTAGTACCCAATTAAAAACCAAATGTTTGCTAAATGAATGAATAAATGAACTAATGATGTATGCAGTTGTATGGTAGAATGCTAAGAATAACAAAATACGAGGTGAACAAAGCACTTACTAAAACAGCATGTATGTTTGATCCCATTTTAGAGTAAAATGAACTAACTAAATAAATATTAATGCACATATGGAAAAAATTGAAAGAATATTTTTTAAAAAAACTGTTAGTAGGATTGCAGGGTATTCTGACTTTCTGTGCTATATATTTATGGAATTTTAAATCTTATATAAATTATATTTACAAGTAAGATATTAATATATATGTATGCTGCATTATAATATTTTCTTTCTTTTTATGTTTATATAGGTTTTTTCCAGTCCTTGAAAAACATCCTTACCAATCCCCTGTATGTTATAACATTATTTTTGACACTGCTACAAGCCAGCAGCCATATTGGAATTATTACTTATGTCTTCAAATATGTAGAACAGCAGTATGGCCAGTCAGCATCTGAGACTAGCATTTTGTTTGGTAAGACCTGTTTATGTTTGCTTGATAAATGCTATGCTACTAAATCACTGAGCTCCAAGTGACATTTTGTTGTGAAGGCAATGTCACATTTTATTAAATATAATTTTCATTTATTTTTTCAAATTTTATCAAATCGATGGGTCTTGTGATATCATCATTGCTCTGCATTTGAAGTTACAGCTCATGTTATTTTTGAAGAGATGAATTCCTGAAGGAAAAGTGACATGTGAATGGAACATGTAGATATGATATCTGCATAACTAGATCTTATAATCTAGTGCTGAGATTCTGAGGCAAATCCTTTTGTAATGTAATTATTATACTTCTATCCTTCATGGACTTTGAATCAGGACCCAGATACTTACAAAAAATAGGACATTGATGTTTCCAGGAGAAAAATCAATTTAAACACATCATTGGTATCTATATAATTCAATACAAATCTCGTATTTTAGAGAGGTTTTTTGCTGCAATATCTGTTTCCAATGACACATGGAGACTTCTTTATGAAGGAAAGGTTTTCTCATATTATTCTTTCCCTACCCCCTGTATAATATAAGATTCTTAAGAGCAGTAGAATACCCAGTACAGGGCCCAGCACATTGTAGAAACCCAATATTTGATAAGTTAAGCTGAATTTATCAAGTGATATATGAATAGGTCATAAGTAAACAAGAAAAAAATAATTCTGTAGGATGTGCTTATTGAACTTAAGATAAAAGTTAAAACTGTAAATTTAACTCCTAATAAAGTTCTCAGCCTAATTTTTTTGTTAGAGGGATCTTCATCTTTAATCAATCTTGGAAGACAATGAAATGGAAAAGTTATAAGAGGAATCAACTATTTTTAACATCACGTATAGACCTGTTTATCATCTTAGGGTATGTGTGTGTTTAGATGAATAAAGAAGAGATATTAATTTAAGTGTTCAATTCTAAACTACTGGGCAAATTTGTAGTAAGTTTTTAAGGATGGGAACTCTTCATTTTAAGGAAATGTAAAGGATTTTAGATGGTGGGATAAAAGTCTCAGAGTCAGGAAGATGATATTTTGTTGTTGTTTTCCGGGAGGGGACAAAAAGCACCTTATAAAAACCATATGTTCAGACATACAGATATTCTCAGTCACTGACTTTTGCTACTGAGGAAACTAAACCTTCAGCATTGGCAGGAAGAAATTATTTTTATCTCCCCCACATGGTGCACTGACCCTCTACCTCCATCCTGGACTGCCAGCCTTCTATTTAAGAAATAATAAGATAGGATGATTTTGGTTGATATACAGCGTTTCATGTGTAAAGACATTCAGAATAACCATATTTATATAATTACATTTTTTCTCTTCTAGGATTCATAACCATACCAACTTTTGCATCTGGAATGTTTACAGGAGGATATATCATTAAAAAATTCAAATTTACCTTGGTTGGAATTGCGAAATTTTCATTTTGTAGCCATATGTTGTCCTTCCTATTTCACCTATTAAATTTTGCGCTAATCTGTGAAAACAAATCTGTTGCTGGACTAACCTTGACCTATGATGGGTTTGTATATATATCAATATACCAATTGCACAATATATAAACCATCCAATGTAAAAGAAAGTAAGGCAAACAAGGCAGTGGCAATTTAACTAAACTTTTAACTGAGAGAAATTTCAATTTATAAATTCTTAAAACGTTCATTTCTTAAGATCTCAAAAAGTTCTTTTTTTTTCCTTCCTTAAAGAAAAGCCATATAGTTTGTAATAGTAATAGTTATTATTTATGGGGTGCTTACAATGAGTGATGGGTACTTTTATCCCCATTTTATAGATAAGGAAAGCAAGGCTTAGAAAGATACACAGATTACATGGCTAACAATGTTAAGATTCTGACTCAGATTTGAAGGTTCTGACTCCAAAACTCTTAATCCTAACCACTATGATCTTGGATGAATCATGAGAGAAATACAAATGACATTTCCAAGAGTGACTGAACAATCTTTATCTGCAGTTAATTTTGATGTTTAACAATTATCTTTATAAGAAAACCAGTAAATTCTACTGAATTCTCCTTTTTTGCAAGCTAATTCTGTTTTTTCTGGTATTGTCTTCATTAGCAGTAGAATTGATAAATACTCTATACATAATGGTATATTAGACCTAGAAAACTGTTACTTTTCATTATTATCACGCATTGTGCAGTATACCTAGTACTACAGTCTCTACCCCAAATCAAGGGCAAGATCCCTGTGCAGATTTCTCATCATCTCCTGAATATAGCCAACAATTTAAGTTTAGGAAGGTTCACGTTCAAGCAACAAGCAAAGATCCTTGGATCACAGTTTAGTAACCATGCTCCTTAGCACTGCTTATTGTTGGCTTTGAGCTTTTAAACTCTGGGTCTTATGAGGTGTCAATTTGAACCTGTCGAATCTTCCCACATTTGCTTACCTAAACATCATCCTATTCTTGGAGGCTTGCCAACTTAATCTTGAATTATCTCCCCACTCCCTCCTAATCCTGTTTGTTGTTGAATATTCCTGTTGACCACCACTCACTCTGGTATATCAAAATACAGAGTACCTAGAACATTGAACTTTAGAGGGAAGAGAATCCTGGAGATTATGCAGCCCGACCCTCCTTTATCCTCTTCCTTTGTTAGTTGAGACCTGGAGAAACTGTGACTTGTTTGAAGTCATACAGTGAACGATGCTACTTCACAGCACAAGCATACAGGCTTTAACCTAAAGCCAGTTCCCTGAAACAAGCACAGTAACTGTGCTATCTATTCAAAAGAAAGCAGCTAGAGTTCTATGGGCTTTTTTCATTCAATAAAATTTCACTGAGTGCCTCCTTAAAGGTCAAAAAATTTATAGGATACCTCAGTGCCCTCATGGAACTCATAGTCTAAGTGATGGCTATTAACAGAATCAATATATTTAGCATTTATGAAATGCTAGTCACTGGCGTAAGTTTTTAGAGTATGAATTACTGTAGAGGTTCTCAGAATGTGGTCTGAGAATCTACAGGGGTCCCTGAGACTTTTGCAGATGGTCAACAAATTCTAAACTATTTTTATATTAATACCAAGATAGTATTTTTCTTTTTCATTCTCATTTTCTAATGAGTATATAGTGATATTTTCTTTTTTTTTTTTCATTTTTATTTTATATTGGAGCATAGTTGAGTAACAATGTCATATTAGTTTCAGGTGTACAGCAAAGTGATTTAGTTATACATATGCATGTATTTATTCTTTTTCAAATTCTTTTCCCATTTAGGTTATTACAGAGTATTGAACAGACTTCCCTGTGCTTGTATAGAGATATTTTCTAAGGCTACAAGATATGTGATGATAATATCAGTCTGTTGGCTAAGGATATGTCTGCTTGTGCATTCTCATGTACTAAATTTTTCTTATTATTAATCTCTAGTAGAGTATGTATATCAGTAAGTAGAACCCACTTGAACAAAAAACCTTTAGGGTCCTCAGTACTTTTCAAGAATGGACAGGCTGCTGGGAACAGAAAGTTTGAGAACAGCTAAATTAACTTTTTTCCAAAAAAATTCTATGAGGATTTATGACTTACAAATGGCAAATCTAATTTTAGAAAGAGTAGTCACATTGCTGTGAAGTGGCAGACCTAATGTGAACACAGGACTGTCTGATTGCAATGTCTGGACTGAGTCATTAATCATTATGCTAAATCACTCCCTGTCCATCGTGTGTCCCCAAGCAGGATTAGGTATTAGATGCTTTTAGTAAAATCATTTATTACAGAATTTCTGAATCTACCTTCTTCTTTCTTCATGAAAATTACTTTCTCATTCAAAGATAATTTATCAAGATTTTTACCCAAACACAAAAGAATAATTTTTAAAAATCTATAAGCAGAAAATTAATTATATGAATAATCCATTTAATAATTTTAGCCATATTATAAGATTATATTTTATAAATACAACGATGTTTTACAGTAAATCATTATAAAATTTGTTATGGTTTCATTTAAAAAGCATACGAAGTTTTTCTTGTCTTTCTCAACTGATTCTATTATTCTTGATTTTTAAAAACTGATCCTTAAGGATTCTGCTTTGACCACGTTGAATTCTTTCCTTGTGTAGTTAAAATATAGATTAAAAAATTCAAACTAGTTAATTAACATTCACAGATTCATGAGACTTTACAGTGAGCTGGGAAGACCCTTAGTCTAACGTCATTACCCTACTGAACAGAAACCGATTCTCAGAAAAATGAAGTGATTTTTGTGTAATTTTTTGATAGAATCACAAAGACCTGTTGTCTATGTCTTACATATCCTCTTTGGTTTCTTTTATATGTTTTACTTTTTCTACATCATAAATCTTGTCTGGGTAAAGATAAAGGGTGAAAAAGTTAATAAGCACTAAAAATAAACTTTGCTATTTTGGACAAGCAAAATATCTCTATTTAATTTAAAGACAACCCTTTCCCTTATTTCTCATCTCCTTCTCGTCTCTCCTCCTTCTTTTCCTTTCCCTTCCCTTCCCTTCCCTTCCTCCTCCTTCCTCCCCTTCCCCCTCCCTCCCCTCCTCTTCTTCTCCTTCTTCTCCTTCTCCTTCTTCTCCTTTCTTCTTCTTTCTTTTTCTTCTTCTTTTCTCTCTCTTTCTGATACATGTCTATCATATATTTCCAGAAATAATCCAGTGGCATCTCATATAAGTGTACCACTTTCTTACTGCAACTCTGACTGCAATTGTGATCAAAGTCAATGGGAACCACTCTGTGGGGACAATGGAATAACTTACATATCACCTTGTTTAGCAGGATGCAAATCTTCAAGTGGCAGTAAAAAGTCTGTTGTGAGTATTACTTTTTACTTTCTTCTCCTTAATCAAAACTGCAGATTTGATTTAACTTACTTAAACTTTGATAATTACTTACCAAATGTTTCTACAACTAAGGTCACCAGTAAAAATAGAAGAAGATTCCTATTATTGCCTGTCATTGTGATGGCTGTGGTGTGTAAACAAAGCCTCACATAAAATCCTGCTTGAGACACAAACAGGTTTTTCTGTTGCTTGAATTCTCATGAGATTACTCCCACCTTTTCTTCTTGCATTTATAATACCATGACCTTTTGAAATTTAAAAACATTTATGATTTCTAGGAAGCACCTCATTTGACTAAAGGATATGATTTCCATTAGGTTGGAAGTACTTTACCCTTCAGATGCTAGGGGAAAATCCTGAGCCAACCCTTTGTTAATCTAGGTGCCTTTCCAGGACAACCATCTATATGCAATCTTCAATATAGATTCTGGAGAGTTTATCTTGAGGCTCAATACCCTTTTGACTTTTCAAGAAATTAATCAAGGCTTCATGCTCACTTGACTGTCCAATTTTTGGCTTCCAATTTTGATTTTTTTCAAGGTTGGCACTTCTCCTACACAGGATAACTTAATATTCTGCTTACCTATTGCTAAAATCTCCCATAGAAGTGCCACTGTCTTCTTCACTCAAAATATCCCCTTCCATGCAAATTATGAGTTCTCCCCAATCCCCCAAGTAACTTCCAATAGCTGGGCATCAGATATGGTGTTCTCTAGTCTACTTCCAATCCACTGAATATCTCACAAAGTTGGGGACCCATTTCCTGGGCTCTTTTCCTATCACCAATATTAGCAATATTATCAGCTATGATCATTGCTCTCTACCACAACCTCCTGTCTTTGATTTTCAAACTTTACCACTATTTTCTTGCCCATAGTCCTACTAACTGCATTAATGAAGGTCACTGAGAACTTTGAAGAACTTTGAAGAACCTAGATTCTTTGAAGCTGCGTCATAAATTTGCACAAAAATGGCCCAAAGACTATACATAAAAACCCATATCTCATATGCATGGCTATAGTGCCTTTCACTGAGAGTGCCCCATTCAACCTATGGTCCCACCTTGTCCACGAGTGAAGAGCTGGAAGAGACATGACATTAGAATCCTAAAGAGAGCTCTGTCTACTATGGAGACATCATCTTCTTAATACTTTACCATTTAGGGACCACTGCGGAGTTCTTTTACCAAATTCTTAGTAATAAGTCATCCCTTCTTAATCACTCAAAATAATGCCCTTTGTACTTAAGTTTGGTTTTATTGGCTGATAGGCTTGCTACATAAAGAATTTCTCCATACAATTCTTAGTAAAAAAAAAAAAGTAAAGCTTGGTCATCAGATAAGTATGAATTCAAATTCTTCCCCAGTTCCTCCTTCAATAATTGGTCTTTAGCATTAATGGGTTCAAACTTCCCTTAAACCTTAGTTTAGCCTAGACTCAGAACAGAATTTATTAAAGCCATCTAGCTACATAAATTTCCTGCCAAATTAAATTTCTAAAATCATTTGTTCCTAAATTTTCTCTAGCTGTGTTCTAACCTTTAGGGTATTCTGTTGTGTTGAATCTCTCTGGTAATGGCATCATCTATCCTATAATCTGTCATTATGCAATCGGATGTTGTATTTGCTGGCCAAAGTGGAATTCTAGCATCCATGCCTGGCCCATTTTGCCCTGGACTTTGCCCCATTCGAATGGGTGGCTCTAGACCCAGGTTTGACCCCTCCAAATCGACTATATTTTCTGGATTCCCTAGGCAATCCTACCCAGGGAGTGTCACTAACACTCTGTAGAGATTGTTAAAGAGAGTAAGTAGGTGTGCTATAGAAAATAAAAGTGAGTGGTAGAGAAATATTTAAACATTTTATATTGATGAGAAAATAATTTACAGAGCTTCAGACATTACTTTTTTCTATTCTTTCCTAATTTTTAATTTAGGGATGTATGAAAAGTTAATAGTAAATTACATTTTCTTGTCTAGAAAGGAATCCAGGAAACTATTTTGTCTTTCAATTCTTAAACAGCTGTATTGTTAGAACGTTTTCTTTAAAAACTGTAAATATTTTAGCTTAGATGAGTGAGATGTCTTTAAATATAATAGAATATATTTATAGCCCAGTCATATTTTGTAAATATATTCTGTCATATTTCAAAAACTATTTTTCAGATGTTTCATAACTGTAGTTGTGTGGAAGTAAATGGTTTCCAGAGCAGAAATAACTCAATGAAGTTGGGTGAATGCCCCAAAAATGATCAATGTACAAGAAAATTTTACGTTTATATAGTAGTGCAAATATTTATCTTTTTTTCTTCTGCATTGGGAAGCACCTCAAATATCATGCTGGTTTTTAAGTGAGTATGACTTTTTAAAAGCAGTTTTACATATATTAGACTATAAACACACCTAATAATGTGCATATTTTTCCATAATATATTTGGAACCCAAATTCATATTTTGTTACATTTAAATTTTCTAAGAGTGCATTTTCTTAGGATTACTGTGATACTTCACTGCCATAATTAATAATAATTTTGCCTTGACCTTTGCCACTACAAAATCTAGATTCCGTACTTTCTCCTCTTAATGAGAATTTTAAGACAGAGACTGATCGACAACTGCCTCAATGTGAAAGAATCCCCGTTGTGATTCTAAAAGAACTTCTCATTTCGAGATGCCTTATACCCTGTTGGGCCTGTCAGAGTGAATCACCTATTGATTCCATTGAAGAAAAAAAATTGGGGAACCAGACCACATAATATAAACAGTCTGTGATATTCCAAACTTTTTAATCCTAGCTAAAAGAATGGCTTTTGACCTAGTCTCTCAAATACCCTCGTAGAGAAAAGAAAAATGCATGAGCAATATTCGTTCTTTTCTTCACTGATTAGACAAATATTTAGACCACACTTGGTGAAGAATACTCCATGGTGAATAAGACAGATAAAGTACCTGTTCTCATACAGTTTAGAGTATAACAGGAAAGACCTATGTAAGACAAATAAGCTTAAAAATAAACACGTAATTACAAACTGTCGTTAGTACTACTGAGAAAAAAAGAGTGCTATTAAAGGGAATAAAAAGGAAAAACAAATTTAGGATTGAGGTGAGGAGCTGTGAGGAAGAGGACTCAGAAAATACTTCTCAAAAAAAGTGACACAATCTAAAGGTCTAGAGGGTATGCTAAAGTTAGCAGTGAAGAACTTTACAGGGAGAGGGGCTATATGCCAATGTCTCAAGGCAGGAAAGAACTGATGTGTTTGAGGAGTGAACAGAAGCCAGTTGGTTGGAACATACTGAGTGAAACAGATGGCACAAAGTAAGACTGCAGGGTTAGGAAGGGAGTAGGTAATACAAGGCCTGTTGGTGAAGTTAATCATTCAATCACCTAAAAGTGAAAGCATATAAAGACTTGCATTTAGGTATTAAAATATATATGTGTAAATATGGTGATCTGGCTTAACCTCTAGTTATACTTTTAAGACATAAGTAGTTAGCAACAGGTTCACGGTCAGCCAACAGCATGACATAGAAGGGAAAGAAAACAAATGTATTAATGTTTTTTAAAATAAGTATAAAGCTATAAACTGAGACTACAGTTGTTTAAATTCCACAGTGACCCTTAAAACTTGTCCAATTATTTATACTAATTTATTCCACAGATAAAGCTCTACCTTAACATAACATACTGTCTACTCAAAAGGAGAAGCTTTCCATATTTGCCAAATTACAGATTAATTAAATTACAGGAAGTTGTCTCAAAACTCCAAATTAGCTTGCATCTCAACAAGTCTTGGCTTCTTAATTTAAAATTTTTTATGAGGAGAACGAGAATTTTAGAGATAACTGTTACAACATTGATGATAATTTTATCTTAAGAAAGTGATAAGATCAACATTACCATTTATCAAAAACATTTATTGATTTCTCACCAACCTTTGATTTTATTGAAAGAGAACTTTTGTGAGGTAGACTGTGGAATAAAAATATAAACTTCAGTCTATTAATGATTTCCCGATGCTTACATCATAAGGCTATTATTAAAACTAGACTAAGCAGGAGTGTTGATATTTACACATTCAGTATATATGTTAGGCATGGTTCTAGGGGCCAAGGATGGAACTGTGAACAAAAGTGTTAAGGGCCCTCCTTCCATTAGCTTTCAGTGGGGGTGAGGGATGGGAAAGTGGATGGGTGTAGGAGAAGAAACAATAAATAAATAAGCATGTAAATACGTAAAAAAAAAAGAAGTGTTAAGCATTAGGAAGAAAAAAGCAGAGTAAAAATATAGAAAAGGTAATAAAATTTTAATGCTTGGAAATACAGGTGACAGGAATGAGGAAGGAATTCTTTGTACTATTCTTACAACTTTTCTGCAAGAATAATTAATTTCAAAAACTTTTTTCAAAATAATTTCAAAAACATTTTTTTACAACACTGTTTTAAAGAGATGGTAGTTTCAGGCTGTTCCCTCCCAAGAATTTGAAAGCTCAACCAACCCTGTGAATCTTTAAAAATTGGACAGGAGTTATAGAAGACGACTCATCATAAGAGCCCGTTTCCTCTTAGTAAAAGCTACCCTCCCTGCAAGAATAGTTAGGTTGTGAAGAAATCCACACATTATAGAATAATTGAGGTTAAAGCTTGTCAAAGCTTGTCGGATGTGCATGATAAACATCCTACTTCACTTCTACAAAGTGTGGTTAGTCTACCAAGTGCTTTTCTGGGGCTTTTATTCAATCACCTGTCTGAGCCTTTGAAAGAGATGGATCACCAAACTAGACCACAACATTCCATGAGCATCTGAACCTCCAGCCTCACCAGGTCAAGGGCCTGCATCTCCAGTAAAATGCAATTAGGTAATCACCATGCATCCAAAAAAATTAAACATTAAGAAGCCTAACAGCCAAGTCTTTAGTACATTGCTCAGGCCCTCGACAGAGCCCTCCATCACTAACTTCTGGTGAGGAAGGAGGCGCACTTCATCTTCACTAACTAGGGTTTTAATTACCCTCTGTCTCTGTAAATTGCGATGGCAGGGTCTGCTTTAGGATCCCCATTCCACTGTCACAACCTGACTTGATGTGCTCCTAGTGTGGGAAAGGGGAGACCATAGATGAGAATAACCTGATGAGGAAAAAAAAAAGGAAAAAAGAAAAGCAAAGAAAGAAGAGGGGGTGGAGAAGCAGTACTAATTCAGATACCTTCCATTGGAAGTCATTTGATGAGACCTGAATAAAGATTGAGGGTACAAATCATGCAGATATGAACAGGTGAAGAGCAATCCGGGGAAGGTAGCAGTGGAGGTAAAAGTCCTGAGGTGGAACATACTTGACATGTACAAGATCAGGAGGACTGTATGAAGAAGAAAGAGGTAAGAAGTACAATGAGAGAGCAAGCATGGTCCAGATAACACAGACCCTGTGGATCACAGTAAAGACTTTGGAGTTTACTCTCATTGTATTAAGAAGCCAGCAGAGAGATTTGAGCAGTAGAATTATACAACTATCTTATCCAATTAGAAGATCACTCTGACTGTTGTGTGGAAAATATGTCTTTGGGAGGCAAGAACAGAATAAGGGAAAACAGAAGGCTATGATAGGAGGTGCTTTTTGTGGAGAATCCATCCTGAGAAATGTTGATCAAAATACAGAGCTGATCAATATCAGATTGAGGTAGGACTCATGCTGCAGTGACCAATATTTTACATGATAAAAATGTGTGTGTGTGTGTGTTGAGAGTGTGCATGTAAGTATGAGCGTGAGGGTCTGTAAGTGTGCATGCATGTGAATGTAGGAGTGTGTGTGATTGTCATTGTATATGTGTGTATGTGTGTTGTGTGTCATTATATCACATAAGTCTATCATTTCCACTGAGTTGTCTAAGATTTCAAGTTCCCTTTCAGGAAGATATTATCACTATCCCCAAGTCCACTCAATTCTCCTACACACTAGCCCTCTCCCTGGGTAAAAATACAAGTTGATAACAAACATCTCAATTTTGCCTCTATTGCATCTGGCTTGTAAGCCAAATGCATCCTTTAAAAAATCAACTGCAATGAAAAGTGACACTTCAGGCACTTGTCACAGAGAATTCAACCAGGAACAAACTGCATTCTCTCTGTTCCCAAAAGCCCTTGTAAGAAATCTGATATTTGAGAGAGACAGCTAACTGGACTAGTTAACTGTCATGGCTGATTCCCTCATGACAATTTCCTCAGGGAAGAAACCACCTCTTTGAATAACATGACCTCATCTACTTACTGGCATGGCTTCACTGCCCTCAAGGATAGTGTTTTGTGTCCTCAGCTCGGCTAGTGCAAGTGTCCCTGTCTTTTGCAAAAGCAGAGAAAAAAACCCTTTCCATTCATTTTCTCTCTTAATACATAACTCTGCTGTGTTTAATTTTTATTATGCTATGTTTAATTTAATTTTTTATCCTGTTTACTTTTATAAGCTTTCTTGAATACTTTTGAGAATCTCACTCAAGGGTAGCTCTCCTACAAGGGTTAAGGGGCAATTTTGTGTAAAGAAAATTGAGGTTTAGCAGGCTAGCTTATTACATTGTATCCTCACAACACACAAGATAAGACTACTTAGCAGATAAGGAAACTGAGGCTAAGAGAGGTTGAATGACTTATCTAAAGCATTTAGTTCCTATGAAACATGACTTATCTCTTTATATCAATAACAAAGACTAGCATAGAGTCTCCTAGGAGGCACATGGCAAATGTTTGTTGAATGACTAAATTTATTTATCTCTGAACACATACAGTCATTCAAGAAAAAAAATAAACCTTTGTATCAGTTAATTCAATATTTCAGTAAAAACAGAACTTCTGAGCCTCAGTCACCCTCCCCCATCTTGCCACTGCAGTCAGGTAATTTATTTTGCTTGATATGTATTAGGTTATTACAGAGTTGGTTGTATCATCAGCTCGTTGAACATAGAAATATGGAACTGTGGAAATAACTTTCTAAATGCAAAAGTGAGTTAAATTTTAAGAGAGGATACAAGTGTATTTGCTACCTTTAAAATGACATTTAAATACACTAGACAGTAGAATACAGATACCTTTTTTGACCTTCCTGGTTATATTATGTAGTTTATGAATCATATTAGTCAACTTTTCTGTTAACAGCAATGATAGAAATAAAGTAGTAAAAAGAGTTCTGCTCAGACCAAGACCTACATAAAAGTATTTGCTCTCTCATATGGCAGGTGTCAACTAAACAGATCACACGAAATCACTGTCTTCATAGATATCATAAAGTCTATTCCAACCACTATCTCAGGATTTCCTAAGGATCAAATGTGGAAATGTTTGTAAAACTGTCTTGAAATTGTAATACATTGAATAAGTAAAGAAATAAGAACTGTTAATATCATTCAGATGTTTCCCTTCTAAAACAACTGAAAATATAACTTTAAATAATATCCGCTCTTCACTTGAGGATTTTCATTAGATCATGAAGAACAACACTGAGAAATGCTTTAATATTTAGCTCAATCTGGTATTTTAGAGATGCTTAATGTTGCTTTGCCTTTATCTTATTTCAGAAATGTTGAACCTGAACTGAAATCACTTGCCATGGGTTTCCATTCACTAACTATTCGAACACTAGGTATGATAAATACGTAGATGATAAATTCCAGGTATAAATTTTCATGTCAAAGCTCAAAGACTGAATGTAATTGATTTCCAATTATCAGAAAGTTTCTTTAAATAGGTATAAGTAAAATATCATTTTTATGTTTGTGGTAAATGAAAAATAATGAGATAAAGGAGAACTAAATGACCTAAAGTAGAATTTTGTTGTCAGTTCTATTTAGAATCAATCTGTAAGAACAAGGCGTCATCATATTTGTATTATATCCTTTCTAAAACAAAGATCAGTGGTCTCCAAGAATTTAATTTAAGACTTAGGAATATTTCTTCCCATATGCAGAGTGTAGGACCTTCCTTCTATGCTGAGGTGGGTAATGCCCAGAACAACTCAGGAGGCCTGGGAGATTGTGTAAAACAACAGATGAGGACTTTCACAGTCCCTCAGACTAGTTCTCTAAGGCTGGGGCAGATAACCTTTAATAGAAATTTAAAATGCAAAAGGGAATGGGTGTTACTGAACTCAGGTTTGGCTGTTCCCTGTTCAAAAGCCAATATTTGAGAGGCAAGTGTTGGTAGAAAGGAAAGTTGCTTTAATCAGAAAAGCCAGCAATCTAGGGAGAAGGCAGACTCATCCCAAAACCATCTCTGAAGATTCTGCTCAGCCATGATAGTTTTTAAAGGGAAAAAGGGGAAATAATCTCAGTTAATTATTAAGGTAGGAGGTCAGATTCATCATTTTTTCACTTCATGCAGACCTGCTGACTACTCCTGATCTTCCTTTGGATGCTATCTTGCCCGTGTGGTCTGCTTGCAAGTTTGCTAAGGGGGCACTGGGGATAGAGAGTCAATCATTTTTTAATTACTTAATTCTTCATTCCTACTTCTTTTAATCTAGGAAAAGAATCAACAGGTTAGGCAAGGCATGGTGCGCATTAAGTAGAGCACAAGTCAGGCGTTAGGTTAAATGTTACCTAGTGATCTGATTTTTATAATTAAGGTTTAAGGGGAACAGAAATAGACAAACAGAAAAGGAGCAAAAGAGCTGCTTGTCAGACATCATTCCATTCCATGGGATTAGGGATGAAAGTCCATCTTCTGTAATTTCATGCCGACATAGGGCACTGTATTCTTAAAGTGGAAGATGTCGACATGGGTCTGTAGTATCTTTTTGCTGATAATTTTAGTTGCCCACTTACATATACAGGCAGAGTAAACTACAATTATTTTGATGCCCACAAAATATAGATTATCATGAGCAATAATGTTAATCCCATTATCTGAAGCCAGTTCTTAGAATTGTGCTAGCCATAGATGGAGCAGCTTATGGCATGGCTATAGTCTGGTCATTAGGCGGTTAGCTTTTTTTCTTTGGTGGCAGTTATAGTATCTGTAAAACAAATCAGGGATGTACATCAGACACTGGAAAGATTCTGCGACTCTGCTGTCCTAATCATTTACTGCTTGAGCTTGCTTTTTTGTGACTCAGGAAGGCCTGGGAGATTTCATCTTTTCTACAAACAAGAGGCAGGGGACATGGAGGGACCTTTGTACTTGCGGAGGCCCACAGGGTTCTGCTTGGTTTCATGGGAACTAAAATTCTAGAACTGAGCATCTTGGAATGGGGAGTGCTCTGAATGCAAGAAAGCTCAGGAAGTTGTGTTTTTTTGTTGTTGCTGTCAAATAGTAACACTATAGAATCTAGAGGCTAAAGGCCTATTTCTAAATATTCAGATGAGGTGATTAGTACAAGATTTAGAAAATTATCCTTTTCCCCTTGTTGCCATTTGCCATTCATACCATACAGTTTCCTGTTGTTAGCTTAACAACTTCTAACCTAACCCCTGTGCTACCTCTTTTTAAGACCTGTTAACATTATATGCTTATTCCTGGGAAGTAGGAAAAGGACATGATTGCTCTAGGAACTGGGGTAGGCAACTGATCATGGCATGGAGGCAACCACTGATGGCTGAAAGAAAAGGAAATGGGAGGGCGTCAACCCTTGGGACTCTTGCAAGCAAAAGAAAGAAGCATAACTATGGCCAAATTACAATGGAGCAGTTGTCCAAGAAGTATATTTGGGAGAAAATCACAGATCCTCAAAGGTAAAAGGAGAAAATATAAAAGGTATGGGAGAGAAGGAGAAGATGGAGGTACTGCAGGATGACAAGGGCTGTGAGTGAGCTACAAAGTGCTAAGAGTTCTAAAGAGGATAGTTATTTCCAGCTGGCAGGAATAGTGCAGACTTTATGGAAGAGGATCATATAGTTGCAATCATACAGTAAGTAGTTTTTCAGACTGCCTTCTTTCAGTTAGCTATGTGCATTAAAGTTTCTACCTTGTCTTTTGTAGCTCTCTGTCCAATCCTGGCAGTTCCTCTAGATCCAATGGAGATGCCTTACTCCTAGAATCTAAGCCATAGAAGTTAGCAGATAGAAAGAGAATTTGGGGAGCCAGTACTCCTTCTGATATGCTGAAATGAGATTGAGAATAGAAGAAGGTCCTCTAGAGACGTAAAATAGAAAAAAAGGAATTTTGCTATTCTGATTGTAAGCATCCTATTTTGATAAGTCCAGTATGTGGCCCAATGGAATCTAACTCTTCTAGGGGAAAAATACACACTGAGGACCAAATGTCCAGTCACAAACAACTGTCTGAATACAATGTAAATTGTAGAAGGTATATTAAACTGAAATAGGTATTTGGAAAACAAGTTATCTGAAGTTTTAAAATTTCAATAATATAAGACCAAGTTTGTTACCTGAAACATTTAATTCATTAAGTTTGATCAAACCAGTGCTATTTTTATATAAGAAAAATAAATTGTTGGCACATATTTTTCATTTTTCAAAGGAATGGCTTAGATTTGTAGAAACCTGTGAATTCCTAATCCAGTTTCTCTGTACCAGTTTTCCTCAGATATATTCGTCTCAGACACCAGTTCCTTGACATTCTAAGATTTCTCACTCTCAGAAAATTGAGACTGATTAAAAGTAAATGGAATTGGCAAAACTGTAAACTATGAACCATTATCATTTTTATGTAACAAAATAAAATTTGAAAATTAGCATATCTCTAAAATTTGGTCAAGTTACCAATGCTTAGAACTAGGAGTCAATGTCAGAGTTTATTAAAATAGCAGTAAAAGCAGATGGGCACTTCTGCTCTAAGACAACATGTGTGTTCCTGAAAATCCTCAAATTCTACAAAAGCATACACTACAAATAAACACTGGGTTAGGTACAGGCCACTGGAGAGACCTAGGCATCATTATGATCAGAACATCAACAGAAGCAAAATTCAGCACCACAGGCCCTTGGACAGCCCAGGCTGCTTCAGGAGGTATTAATAATGAACACAATCAATGGAGAGAAAATGCTTCAAGACTCCAAGAAGGTGGGAGTGGAGCCCTGAGGCAAAAAAAAAAAAAAAAAAAAAAAGCACAGCCTACCAGGAGCCTAGCACTCAGTGAAGCTGGGCCTGTGCTTCTCTGGGGGGGAGGTCCTAGTGTTGGCATTCACCTTTTAATTTACTTAAAAATCGAGTTGAAAAATCTCTTGCCTTTGCAGCAATTGAGCTGAGAGATTTTCCCTTCCCTGTGAAGTTATAACTCTACTCCTGCTATTCTAGCTGTCCTTGCCTAAGAAAAATTACATATGAACCAATATAACTTCTATGTTTTACTGACAACATTCTCCTTTTTACCAACCAGGCTTAAGTTAATTGGCATTATACGAAGAACAATGTACAGGCATATAATCTTCCTTCTTCCCTATGTGTGTTGGCATGGTGAGGGTAGATAAAAGATGTCTATGCTATTGTATGTGATTTGAGCTTCGGAGATTCCTCATAATCTTGATTCTTGAGTAGAGTTAGACCAAATCAATGGACAAGTCCTCCAAAATTTTTAATTTCTACATAATCCAAAATGTATCAGTGTGGAATATCACTGTTTCCTTTGAAACATGTTCCTTGGGTTGACATCTTCTCATCTCATGTTGCAGGAGGAATTCCAGCTCCTATATATTTTGGGGCTTTGATTGATAGAGCTTGTATGAAGTGGTCTGTCAACAACTATGGGAAGCAAGGGTCTTGTCGGATATACAATTCCACATTATATGGGTAAGTTGTCATAAATACATTTCATTAATTGATTTTTTCCTTTGACTATGTTAATTACTAAAGAATGAGATATTTTCAGTGTAATAATAATATTAGGAATTATAGCTACCATTTAAAAAACTTTGTAAACAACTCAAAGTTATAGAATTAATTCCATTCAGTTAAACCTAATAATTGTTCAAAGTATCTTTTACATAAAGCTTCTCAACATTTAGTTAATAATGTTATGAGGTGAGTGCTTCCCAACCTACCAGGTCAGTGGTCATCAATCTTTCCTGCTCATTATAATCACCTGAGGAGCTTTAAAAAATATTAATTTCTTTTTTCTCTCTCTCTTTTTTTTTTTTTTGGCTGTGCCATGCAGCTTGCAGGATCTTAGTTCCCCAACCAGGGATTGAACCCGCACCCTTAGCAGTAAAAGCATGGAGTCCTAACCACTGGACCACCAGGGAATTCCCAAAAATTGCTAATTTCTATTTTGAAGTACTTATTTCAATTTTGATGTAATTGGTCAGGGGATGTGGCCTGGGGAATGGGAGTTTTAAGATCTCCTTAGGTGATTCTAATGTTCAATCAAAGTTGAGAATCCCTGGAATAGACCACGTGTACTAGGTAATTGTATGTGGCTTTGTGAAAAATTTTCAGTAGACCACAGGGCAGGGCTTCGTAGACAGCAAGCCTATAAGGTAAACATTGGCTCCTGGTTCAATATAAATGGATTCAATCTGATTATCTCACAGGCAGTTCATTTCCTTTATAATCTGTTCTCATTACACATGAACTAATCTGTCTCTGAGAAAGTTGAACATTCCAAATATACCTTATTTTACGGATAGCACTTGCGCAGATCATGAACCATCCTTAGTTTCTGTGGGTTAATAGTCCTTTAAAAATAATCACAAACTTCTTATGCTCCAATCAAAAGAATCACTGAAATTGCTACTTCAATATTTTTATGTAAGATTTCAAACGTCATTTTTTTAAAGCCTTCTGCATACTGAAGAACAACACTGTAAAGTGTTTTACCCAATTCCAAGTAAAAACTGACTTTTTTTCTCTTTTCACAGAAATACTTTCTTTGGCTTGACTACAAGCTTAAAACTCCCAGCCCTTGTTTTATATGTTGTATTAATTTCTGTTATGAAGAAAAAATATCAAGGAAAAGATATCAAGGCATCAGAAAATGAAAGAAAATCCTTGAACGAAGGGAACTTAGAACCGTTAAGTAGTGACGCCGGAGTGGACCGTGAAACACATATTTAAGGGGAGAAAAAAATTCTTCTGCCGCTGTGTTTTCAACTAACATTGTATTAATTGAGTAGGATGTTATTTTTGAGCAGTTCCTGGTCCTTTCACTGACAATTTTCACATTGTATACTAATGATGGAACAATGAATCACCTATGAATTTATGACAATGGAACAAACTATAAATGGGAATAAAATGGGAGTACTCACTCACTGTTAAGGTGTGGCTATGCATTTGTGGTTAAGATTAGAATATATGATCCATACAAAGTTAAAGTGAAAGGTATGGTTAATATGTAATAGAAGAAAAAGTATTTGCTCAGGTAATTGTAATGCAATAAAACCAGTGACTAGAAAATAGGTAGAGGTGAAAAAGGAAGAGAGAAATTAATAGTCTAAATAAGAAGAAAAGCTTAATACCTTTCTTTTTAAAACAAGAACCAAAACCAATTTGGACCATGTTACTCAAGCCTAAAGTCTAGTATGATGGAGAGCTTATGCTGTCATGACATCTGTCATTCATGTATTAAGTCATATATTTCCCAGACCTTATTAATTTCTAATTTGACTATCAGCACTTGATACATCTTCTTCCAACCTCTCATTAAAATACTGCTGAAGAAATAGAACTAATCGAAAATTTCCAAGCTGCAATTGTCAGACAACATATTACAGAATGTGTTAAGTTTCTTTCAAGCCCATGGAAATGGATTAAGAAACGCTGACATTAACTTGAGAAAGCAAAGCCCATTTAAAAGATGTCTTCATTTTGTTTGCCTGCTCTCTGGCAGAAATGGGGTCTGCACCAAATTTACCAACTGTCTCTCAATTGCATGGCTTTTTGTGTGTTTGTGTTTGGTGCACAGAGATCTTTCACACCCTCACAAGTAGGACAAGAAGTAGAGTGAATGAGAACAAATATTTGAATACTGCATTCGCTAGTGATGGCAGCTTTATTATAGTGAATGCTAGAAGTTGTAGTTTTTATTCTGAATAGCAAAAAAAAAAAAAAAAAAATGCGTGTCATCAGAATCACCTGTGAAACATTCTTTAAAAAGAAACCACAATCATACACCCACATGAGATTCTGATTCAAAACATTTGTGATACAGCCAGGACATCTCCTTTAAAAAAAAAATTCACATAGAGCCCTTGATAAAGAGATACAAAAAACAAGCCACGTGACAGGAGAAGATGTTCCTGAGTATACCAAAGTCACACAACATGAATGCTTGCTAGAATCTCGGAATTACACTGGAAGTTATATATATTAACCTATTCTCAAACAGTAAACCTGAGAAAAGATTCATTAATCACAAAAGCAGAAATTTGAAAAATCACCCACAGCTGGTTACTATGTGACAGGTCTGATGGGATCTTGTATCATTAAAAAAAGAGACAGAAAATTACAGAGTTGTGTTTTAAAACATTGCAAAGAAAATAAAGGCACTATCTTGAATATTTATTTCTCTACCAATTATTGAATGTCAAAAATCTGACAGGTAAAATGAAATATAACAGTAAACAAAAACAAAGAATTACACTATCTCATGGAGCTTACACTTTTTTAAAAAACATCTTTATTGCAAGTATGATTGCTTTACAATGGTGTGTTAGTTTCTGTTTTATAACAAAGGGAATCAATTATACATATACGTATGTCCCCATATCTCTTCCCTCTTGCATCTCCCTCCCTCCCACCCTCCTTATCCCACCCCTCTAGGCGGTCACAAAGCACTGAGCTGATCTCCCTGTGCTATGCGGCTGCTTCCCACTAGCTATCTATTTTACGTTTGGTAGTGTATATATGTCCATGCCACTCTCTCACTTTGTCCCAGCTTACCCTTCCCCCTCCCCCTATCCTCAAGTCCATTCTCTAGTAGGTCTGTGTCTTTATTCCCGTCTTGCCCCTAGGTTCTTCAGGACCATTTTTTTTTTTTTTTTTTTTTTTTTTTAGATTCCATATATATGTGTTAGCATGCAGCATTGTTTTTCTCTTTCTGACTTACTTCACTCTGTATGACAGACTCTAGGTCCATCCACCTCACTACAAATAACTCAATTTCATTTCTTTTTATGGCTGAGTAATATTCCATTGAACATATGTGCCACATCTTCTTTATCCATTCATCTGTTGATGGACACTTAGGTTGCTTCCATGTCCTGGCTATTGTAAATAGAGCTGCAATGAACATTGTGGTACATGACTCTTTTTGAATTATGGTTTTCTCAGGGTATATGCCCAGTAGTGGGATTGCTGGGTAATATGGTAGTTCTATTTTTAGTTTTTTGAGGACCCTCCATACTGTTCTCCATAGTGGCTGTATCAATTTACATTCCCACCAACAGTGCAAGAGGGTTCCCTTTCCTCCACCCTCTCCAGCATATATACGGGTCTTGTTTTTGTATCCATTCAGCCAGTCTATGTCTTTTGGTTGGAGCATTTAATCCATTTACATTTAAGGTAATTATCGATATGTATGTTCCTACTCCCAGTTTCTTAATTGTTTTGGCTTTGTTATTGCAGGTCTTTTCCTTCTCTTGTGTTTCCTGCCTAGAGAAGTTCCTTTAGCATTTGTTGTAAAGCTGGTTTTGTGGTGCTGAATTCTCTTAGCCTTTGCTTGTCTGTAAAGGTTTTAATTTCTCCATGAAATCTGAATGAGATCCTTGCTGTGTAGAGTAATCTTGGTTGTAGGTTTTTCTCCTTCATCACTTTAAATATGTCCTGCCACTCCCTTCTGGCTTGCAGAGTGTCTGCTGAAAGATCAGCTGTTAACCTTATGGGGATTCCCTTGTGTGTTATTTGTTGTTTTTCCCTTGTTGCTTTTAATATTTTTTCTTTGTATTTAATTTTTGATAGTTTGATTAATATGTGTCTTGGCATGTTTCTCCTTGGATTCATCCTGTATGGGACTCTCTGTGCCTCCTGGACTTGTTTGACTATTTCCTTTCCCATATTAGGGAAGTTTTCAACTATAATCTCTTCAAATATTTTCTCATCCCCTTTCTTTTTCTCTTCTTCTTCTGGGACCCCTATAATTCGAATGTTGGTGCGTTTAATGTTGTCCCAGAGGTCTCTGAGACTGTCCTCAATTCTTTTCACTCTTTTTTCTTTTTTCTGCTCTGCAGTAGTTATTTCCACTATTTTATCTTCCAGGTCACTTATCCGTTCTTCTGCCTCAGTTATTCTCCTATTGATCCCTTCTAGAGAATTTTAAACTTCATTTATTGTGTTGTTCATCATTGTTTGTTTGCTCTTTAGTTCTAGATCCTTGTTAAACGTTTCTTATATTTTATCTATTCTATTTCCAAGATTTTGGATCATCTTTACTATCATTACTCTGAACTCTTTTTCAGGTAGACTGCCTATTTCCTCTTCATTTGTTAAGTCTGCTGGGTTTTTACCTTGCTCCTTCATCTGCTGTGTGTTTCACTGTCTTCTCATTTTGCTTAACTTACTGTGTTTGGGGTCTCCTTTTCGCAGGCTGCAGGTTCATAGTTCCCATTGTTTTTTGTGTCTGTCCCCAGCAGCTAAGGTTTGTTCAGTGGGTTGTGTAGGGTTCCTGGTGGAGGGGAATAGTGCCTGTGTTCTGGTGGATGAGGCTGGATCTTGTCTTTCTGGTGGGCAGGACCATGTCTGGTGGTGTGTTTTGGGGTGTCTGTGGCCTTATTATGATTTTAGGCAGCCTCTCTGCTAATGGATGGGGCTGTGTTCCTGTCCTGCTAGTTGTTTGGCATAGGGTGTCCAGCACTGTAGCTTGCTGGTTGTTGAGTGAAGCTGGGTCTTGGCATTGAGATGGAGATCTCTGGGAGATTTTCGCTGTTTGATATTACGTGGAGCTGGGAGGTCTCTTGTGGACCAGTGTCCTGAAGTTGGCTCTCCCACCTCAGAGGCACAGCCCTGATGCCTGGCTGGAGCACCAAGAGCCTGTCATCCACATGGCTCAGAATAAAAGGGAGAAAAAATAGAAAGAAAGAAAGAGGATAAAATAAAATAAAGTGAAATAAAATAAAATAAAGTTATTAAAATAAAAAATAAATATTAAGAAAAAATTTTTTAAAGTAAAAAAAACAAACAAACAAAAAAACAGATGGACAGAATCCTAGGACAAATGATAAAAGCAAAGCTATATAGACAGAAGCATACACATACACACTCACAAAAAGAGGAAAAGGGGAAAAAATAATATATCTTGCTCCCAAAGTCCACCTCCTCAATTTGGGATGATTCGTTGTCTATTCAGGTATTCCACAGATGCAGGTACATCAAGTTGTTTGTGGAGCTTTAATCCGCTGCTTCTGAGGCTGCTGGGAGAGATTTCCCTTTCTCTTCTTTGTCCGCACAGCTCTCTGGGTTCAGCTTTGGATTTAGCCCCGCCTCTGCGTGTAGGTTGCCTGAGGGCGTCTGTTCCTGCCCAGACAGAACGGGGTTAAAGGAGCAGCTGCTTCGGGGGCTCTGGCTCACTCAGGCGGGGGGAGGGCGGGGTACGGATGTGGGGCGAGCCTGCGGCGGCAGAGGCCGGCGTGACGTTGCACCAGCCTGAGGCGCGCCGTGCGTTCTCCCGGGGAAGTTGTCCTCGGCTCACGGGAGGCTGGCAGTGGCAGGCTGCACCGGCTCCCGGGCGGGGCGGTGTGGAGAGTGACCTGTGCTCGCACACAGGCTTCTTGGTGGCGGCAGCAGCAGCCTTAGCGTCTCATGTCCGTCTCTG
Source organism: Eschrichtius robustus (assembly GCF_028021215.1). Taxonomy (NCBI): domain Eukaryota; kingdom Metazoa; phylum Chordata; class Mammalia; order Artiodactyla; family Eschrichtiidae; genus Eschrichtius; species Eschrichtius robustus. The sequence goes on from NC_090836.1 coordinate 17,770,283, forward strand.
GGATCCGCGCTGTTAGCCGCGGCTCGCGCCCGTCTCTGGAGCTCCTTTAAGCGGCGCTCTGAATCCCCTCTCCTCGTGCACCAGGAAACAAAGAGGCAAGAGAAAGTCTCTTGTCTCTTCAGCAGCTCCAGACCTTTTCCCGGACTCCCTCCCGGCTAGCTGTGGTGCAATAACCCCTTCAGGCTGTGTTCACGCCGCCAACCCCAGTCCTCTCCCTGCGATCCGACCGAAGCCCGAGCCTCAGCTCCCAGCCCCGCCCGCCCCGGCGGGGGAGCAGACAAGCCTCTCGGGCTGGTGAGTGCTGCTCGGCGCCGAGCCTCTGTGCGGGAGTCTCTCCGCTTTGCCCTCCGCGCCCCTGTGGCTGCGCTCTCCTCCGTGGCCCCGAAGCTTCCCACCTCCGCCACCCACAGTCTCTGCCCACGAAGGGGCTCCTAGTGTGTGGACACCTTTCCTCCTTCACAGCTCCCTCCCACGGGGTGCAGTCCCGTCCCTATTCTTTTGTCTCTGTCTTTTCTTTTTTCTTTTGCCCTACCCAGGTATGTGGGGAGTTTCTTACCTTTTGGGAGGTCTGAGGTCTTCTGCCAGCGTTCAGTAGGTGTTCTGTAGGAGCTGTTCCACATGTAGATGTATTTCTAATGTATTTGTGGAGAGGAAGGTGATCTCAGCGTCTTACTCTTCCGCCATCTTGAAGCTCCACCCCGTTTGTAGATTTTTTGATGATGGCCATTCTGACAGGTGTGAGATGATATCTCATTGTAGTTTTGATTTGCATTTCTCTAATGATTAATGATGTTAAGCATTCTTTCATGTGTTTGTTGACAATCTGTATATCTTCTTTGGAGAAATGTCTATTTAGGTCTTCTGCCCATTTTTGATTTGGGTTGTTTGTTTCTTTGATATTGAGCTGCATGAGCTGCTTGTAAATTTTGGAGATTAATCCTTTGTCAGTTGCTTCATTTGCAAATATTTTCTCCCATTCTGAGGGTTGTCTTTTGTCTTGTTTATGGTTTCCTTTGCTGTGCTAAAGGTTTTAAATTTCATTAGGTCCCATTTGTTTATTTTGTTTTTATTTCCATTTCTGTAGGAGGTGGGTCAAAAAGGATCTTCCTGTGATTTATGTCATAGAGTGTTCTGCCTATGTTTTCCTCTAAGAGTTTTATAGTGTCTGGCCTTACATTTAGGTCTTTAATCCATTTTGAGTTTATTTTTGTGTATGGTGTTAGGGAGTGTTCTAATTTCATTCTTTTATATGTGGCTGTCCAGTTATCCCAGCACCACTTAGTGAAGAGGCTGTCTTTCTCCATTGTATATTCTTGCCTCCTTTATCAAAGATAAGGTGACCATATGTGCGTGGGTTTATCTCTGGGCTTTCTATCCTGTTCCACTGATCTATATTTCTGTTTTTGTGCCAGTTCCATACTGTCTTGACTACTTTCGCTTTGTAGCATAGATTCCTCCAGCTCCCTTTTTCTTTCTCAAGATTGCTTTGGCTATTGGGGTCTTTTGTGTTTCCATACAAATTGTGAAATTTTTTGTTCTAGTTCTGTGAAAAATGCCATTGGTAGTTTGATAGGGATTGCATTGTATCTGTAGATTGCTTTGTGTAGTATAGTCATTTTCACAATGTAGATTCTTCCAATCCAAGAACATGGTATATCTCTCCATCTATTTGTATCATCTTTAATTTCTTTCTTCAGTGTCTTATAATTTTCTGCATACAGGTCTTTTGTCTCCTTAGGTAGGTTTATTCCTAGATATTTTATTCTTTTTGTTGCAATGGTAAATGGGAGTGTTTTCTTAATTTCACTTGCAGATTTTTTGTCATTAGTGTATAGGAATGCAAGAGATTTCTGTGCATTAATTTTGTATCCTGCTACTGTACCAAATTCATTGATTAGCTCTAGGAGTTTTCTGGTAGCATCTTTAGGATTCTCTATGTATAGTATCATGTCATCTGCAAACAGTGACAGCTTTACTTCCTCTTTTCCGATTTGGATTCCTTTTATTTCGTTTTCTTCTCTGATTACTGTGGCTAAAACTTCCAAAACTATGTTGAATAATAGTGGTGAGAGTGGCAACCTTGTCTTGTTCTTGATCTTAGTGGAAATGATTTCAGTTTTTCACCATTGAGGATGATGTTGGCTGTGGGTTTGTCATATATGGCCTTTATTATGTTGAGGAAAGTTCCCTCTATGCCTACTTTCTGGAGTGTTTTTATCATAAATGGGTGTTGAATTTTGTCAAAAGCTTTCTCTGCATCTATTGAGATGACCATATGGTTTTTCTCCTTCAGTTTGTTAATATGGTGTATCACATTGATTGATTTGCATATATTGAAGAGTCCATGCATTCCTGGGATAAACGCCACTTGATCATGGTGTATGATCCTTTTAATGTGCTGTTGGATTCTGTTTGCTGGTATTTTGTTGAGGATTTTTGCATCTGTGTTCATCAGTGATATTGGCCTGTAGTTTTCTTTCTTTGTGACATCTTTGTCTGGTTTTGGTATCAGGGTGACGGTGGCCTCGTAGAATGAGTTTGGGAGTGTTCCTCCCTCTGCAATATTTTGGAAGAGTTTGAGAAGGATAGGTGTTAGCTCTTCTCTAAATGTTTGATAGAATTCGCCTGTGAAGCCATCTGGTCCTTGGCTTTTGTTTGTTGGAAGAATTTTAAACACAGTTTCAATTTCAGTGCTTGTGATTGGTCTGTTCATATTTCCAATTCTTCCTGGTTCAGTCTCAGAAGGTTGTGCATTTCTAAGAATTTGTCCATTTCTTCCAGATTGTCCATTTTATTGGCATAGAGTTGCTTGTAGTAATCTCTCATAATCCTTTGTATTTCTGCAGTGTCAGTTGTTACTTCTCCTTTTTCATTTCTAATTCTATTGATTTGAGTCTTCTCCCTTTTTTTTCTTGATGAGCTTACACTTTAAAGGGGAAGAAGAACATTAACAAGATTAAAGTATAAAATGTTATAAAGTTATATAAATTAAAAGAATAAATTTATATTTATATTTGATACATACAGTGAAGGAAAGGAACATTAACACATATACAGTAGATTATTTGATCTACTTCAGAACCAGCAATCCAGAATAAATATTAATATTTAATTCAATGGCATTTATTAAACATGAATACAGATCCTAGGGGAAAAAATTCAACAGAGATAAGAATATGATAAGTAAGATTTTCAAGGAAGCAAAATAATGCAAGAGTGTAGTTAAAATATGCATTGGATAAAATTGAAAGAAAACAATGGCCAAAAACCCAAATCCATGTTAAAGAAGATACTTTTGAAGAATCTATGAAAATGTGGAAGAGAAAGGTAAAGAAGCAATTTGTGAAAGAAAGGTAGGTGACTTAGAGGACAAACTAAAACACCAACCTAAGAAATCTATTTTTGAGGAAGAAATCAGAGTAGGAAGCATTAATCAGAGATTAATGCTTAATTAATCAGAGTTGGAAGCATTAATCAGAGATTTAGTGGAAGAATGCCTTCCTGCTCTGAAGAAAGACTTGAGTATCCAGACTGAGGTCTCCTTATTTACACCATGTCTTCACACTCCCTTCCATTTTCATGAAATGGGGTCTTTGATCATGATGTTTCTCTCTCCTGAAATACTCTTTTTTTCCATGTAATTGCTTCTCAGCATTCAGATCTAAGCTTAATCACCATTCCTTCAATGTCTCAGACTTCTTCATTGGTGAGAATTTTTCCAATATATTTGTAGTAATGCAGCACTTATCAAAATGGTAATTTTACATTTATTATGATTATTTAATAACCGTCTGTCTCCCCCACTAGTCATAAGCTCTAGGAAGGTAGGAAGTGAACTCATTTTACCTACTTATTTTATTCCCAGGATCTAGCTTGGTGCCAGACAAATAGGTGCTTTATCAATTATTTTTGAAAGAATGAATGAATGAATGAATAAATGAACTCCAAAAATGCCAGTCACATGAATGTTATAAATAAGAACTAAAAACAATGTGCAAAAATAAAAAGAGCTGTATTAAGTCATTGGATAGGGAGTGATGATTTCTGATGTTTTGAAGATTTTCTTTAATATCTTTCAACAAAAAAAAATTTTTGTTATGTCAAAAAAGTGGTTTTTGACTGCCATCTACATGCTAAGCACAGAGATAAAAACATTTATGAAATAGAATCTTGGCCCTTTGGGAGCCCACAACTGAGGTGGAGAATAGGCATATAAATGTAGGATAATATACACTGTAATCAATACTATAATAGAATAAAAAATGTTCATGTGTCTTATTCATAGGGACCATGCTAGTCTCTCTGTTTCAATTTCAACATATATATTTCTGGAGATTTTACCCCCTCCAAAAAAAAGTATTGAGAATTTATCACAACAAATTTGGCAGTGGCCATTGTCACTTTCCTCTTGTGTGCCTTCTACCCTTCCTAAGTAGACTTGCTCACCACCTGGAAACCAAGAACTAACCTGATGAGAAGATGATTAGACAAGCAGTGTGATTTCCCCAACACCAACTCCAAACCTGACTGCCATAGTTTATAAGACTAAAATGTTTTGTAAAAGGAGTGTCGGTAGAAGTAGTTGAAAGGTAGAAATTTAAAAATTATCACTAAAAAACAACAACAACAAAAACCCACAGACATACCTCTGACTCCCAACCAGTCTCCATTGTTAAGTTCGAGGCTGTTTCAAGTTCTATCCTTAGAAGCTTATACCTTTGAATTGAGACTTTGTTTAAATTGGAAGAGATCATATATTTATTAGGTGCTTCACAGTAGAAGTGAGATTCCAATCATTTTAAAGCAATAGGTTTTTGAAAGGAGTGGAAATGGAAAACAATGAACATATTCAGAAAGCAAAAGCAAAGGTAACAGAAAAGTGAGATGATTAGCACCAAAAATCTTTTGTCTATTCCCCATTTTGTTTAAGACTGATCTTACCAATAATGATTCTATACATTTAAACCCTCTGTAAAAATGTTCCTTTGAGTCACATTCATCTTTAAAAAGCCTTCATTTGTTTAATAATTCTAATAATATGTCTATACTCTGTTTTATATCTGAGTTTGGTTCGGATGATTGCTTTGCCTATTCAGATTGTGTTTCTTATTACCTTTTTATGTCATACTTTTTGTTGAAGGTCATAAATGTAGTATAGGACAGGTGATACGGAGGTAAATATTTTTCCTACTTGGAGATGAGCACATCTTTCCTTCTACTAGGCCTGTAGCATGGGGTTTCTATCAGGAGTGGGGCTGGGTTTGAAGTTTGTTGTTGCTATGGTTACCCTCAGTGCATCAAGGGCTTCAAATTCCTCTAGGGAAACCTTGTATTTAGGGTCTACTCCCCATGTGGATTTGGTTCTCCCTTTGCCCTGTTACCCACAAACAATCTGTCTCTTGCCACTCTCCTCAATATATACAACTTTTATTTTTACTGTATGCTTGGTTTTTTTTAATATATATATATTTTTTTTAATTTATTTATTTAGTTTTGGCTGTGTTGGGTCTTCATTGCTGCTCGCGGGCTTTCTCTAGTTGTGGCGAGCAGGGGCTACTCTTCATTGCGGTGCACCGGCTTCTCATTGAGGTGGCTTCTCGTTGCAGAGCACGGGCTCCAGGCGCGTGGGCTTCAGTAGTTGCTGTACGTGGGCTCAGTAGTTGTGGCGCACGGGCTTAGTTGCTCTGCGGCATGTGGGATCTTCCCGGACAAGGGCTCAAACCCGTGTCCCCTGCCTTGGCAGGCGGATTCTTAACCACTGTGCCACCAGGGAAGTCCCTGTATGCTTGTTACCATGGGTGGACGTGGGTATGGAGGACGGAGACAGGCAGACTGGGTAAACCAGGGTTTAGGGGTGACGTGCCCCTCTCTCAGGAGTGGAGCTTTTCTTCCTGCTTCCCTTCCCAGCTGTAGGAGTTTTCACCAGCACCCTCAAGCTACAGTTTTTGTTGACCATCCCCACTGAAGAGAAAAGCTTCCATTCCTTAGAGGAGAAAGGGGAGACTGGTCTGAGCAGAATGGGAAAAGGAGCTGCTGTTCTGCCCCAGCTGGCACCCCTGGTGTCCTCTCTAACCTCCCCCGAATGGCTGGTTGAGGTTCTGGAGGAATCAGCTGCAAGAGGTGTGACCCACCTTCTGTTGGCCACCTTCAGGGGCTTCACTTTCTCATGCCAACCTACACTTGGTCTTTAGCAACTCATTAAAAATTTCTATCTGAATCTTGTACTGACTTATTTGGTATTAAGTGGTTTCTGCCCCAAGTCAGTAAATGTTCAAATCCTGCTTCTCCCTGCGGGATCCTGACTCTAGCTATCCAGTTAGCTGTTTATCCACAGACCTCAGCTCACTGATGGGTTCAAGAAAAGTTGTAATTTACATTTTTTCCAGCTTTTTCTTATTATAGGAGTATGGAGGCAATACTGCTTCCTGCTCTCTGAATGTCTGAGCTGAAACCAGAAGTCTCACTTTCATTCCCTTGATGTAAAGGAAAGCGTGTTTCAGCTAACTTTAGGAATTTTCAAGACCTATTTGAATTATATGAGAGTACCTCTCTTCCTTTCCCTCACCTGATGCTAGTCAATAGATTCTCCAATAACTAGGAAATTATCTATTTGGTAAACAATTCTAAGTACAGCTATCATTCTGAAATAGACCTTTCCTAAACTCACTCATTCCACAGGGCCAAGTCATCAGGCAAGACGGCTTTTATTTTGTTTCTATTGAGTTCCTTCTATCTTCTCAGTTGAATTTTTTTTAAGACTGACTGGAAATTTTTTTAAAATAGTGAGTCTGGTTTTGTTACGCTGGATTTTTTACCCAAAGATTTATCCCTAGCACCTGTGCATAAAGAGTTCTAGCGATGTTCACCCAGCAATATCTCCCATATTCTTATGACCTGTCCATTAATATAAAGTCTCTAGACAACTGATAAGAAAATAACAAATAATGCCATTAAGAATAAAGGTGGAAGAAAAGGTATAATCTTGCAAATACATCTGGTATTTGGGATGACTACAAGAATATTTCCAATGTGGCGAATTTGCTAGACGTTATTAGGTGTATACTATGCTGGGTCTGCAAGGGATTTTTCTCCCAGGTCATAAGGAAACATGCAGAGTTATGAAAAGAATGAGGTTTTCCACACATATTAAAGCCACTTAAATATGTCTTCCCCCATACTAACCATTCTAAGAAACTCAGCACAGTATATCTTTACTGATGGGAAGAATCTCTCTCTCTTCCCCTCCTTTCATAATTTCTATTGCTGTCATTTCGTTTAGTTATCAGAAACGATATTGGTGAAGGATGTATTTTTTTATTGAAGTATAGTTGACTTACAATATTATATTACTTTCAGGTGTACAACATAGTGATTTGATATTTTTATAGATTACACACCATACAAAGTTATTATAAAATATTTATTATATTCCCTGTACTCTACATCCTCGTGACTTATTTATTTTATAACTGGCAGTTTGTACCTCTTAATCTCCTTCCCCTATTTTGCTCCTCCCCCCACCTCTCTCTCCTGTAGTAACCACCAGTTTGTTCTCTGTATCTGTGAGCCTGTTTCTGCTTTGTTATATTCATTCACTTGTTTTATTTTTAGATTCCTCACATAAGGAAAAACATACAATATTTATCTCTCTCTATCTGATTTATTTCACTAAGCATAATATACCTTCCAGGCCCATCCGTGTTGTCACAAATGGCAAGATTTCATTCTTTTTTTATGGTCGAAAAATATTCCATTGTGTATATGTGTGTGTGTGTGTGTGTGTATATATATATATACCACCTCTTCTTTATTCATTCATAAACACTTAGGTTGTTTCCATATTCTGGCTATTGTGAATAATGCTGCTCTGGATGTTGGGGTGCATGTATCTTTCTGAATGCGTGAAGGATGTCTTTTGAATCTACCAAGCTTGATATATCATTAGGATATGTTAAGATCATTTTATTTAGAAACTGACTTCAACAGTGTTGGAGGATGGAAGGAATGAAAAATGCCCACTGAACTGAGAAGGCATCTTGAAACTGAAAAACAAGGCAGGCAGCTCCATATAATCAATGGATCAGTTTATTATAGGGTGACATTCACACGATGGGATTGGGCAGACAACGATCCAGAAGCATTCACAGCTGCACTCACACTGCCAAGGGGCCACTGGGACGATTTTAGTTAACCTAGGGAATGGGGTAGCTGCTTGGAAAGAGGGCGGGCATTCCTAAGTCAAGATTTATGAATGGGTAACTAGTCTTGTGGATGCTGAGAATATGTCAGGGAAGGTTTTCATCACTGGGGACTAACAGAGCATACAGGCTACCTGTTCCTAATGATTATTAAACAGTATCTATTCACCGTGAATCCCCTCATGACAGAGAAGTGATTTACTGTACAGTCCAGTCCTGGGTAGAGTCAGCAGAAGGACAGGAGAAACTGTTAGTGCTCACGATGGTATCAGTTATGCTAACAGCCATACAGATAGGAGTTACAGACATCTGAGGGCTTGAAGAGGCTTGTGATTTCCTTTTTATTTTATTCCATTTTATTTTAAAGTAACATTTGCTTGAATTTTTCTTAGGACTGATTGCAAGAAAAGTTTCATATTTTGTTTTGCCAGGCTTTACTTCAATAGCTTTGTTTATAATAAAGCTCTGAGTACTGCTTGGGCCATTTCTATAATTTGTGTCCTGTATGAGTCACATATATAAGTCGTATACATATATATCAGGCTATAAATTTGAGAACAGTTAAAAGGAAAGTAAGTGCTTTGTTTAAAAACATAAAAATAATCTACTCAGGCAGTTGTTTGTTGGATCCACAAATCTGTCGAGTAATAAATTTAAAAATTAGATACATCGTTCATAAATTTTAAAATCACTTCCAAGATTTCTTATGCCTGCTATGTGGTTGAACAAATGCAAAAGCATTTTAAATATACAATCAATAAAAGAAGCTCTTTGTTTCTATTCATCCTAGAGCAGGAGGTAATAGGAAATCAACATAAATTTCAAGGCTACAATGTTGTGTAATAGCACTTATTAATCTCGACCTAGACATAGGTGAGCTTAGTGTAAAATACACTTGGCAATATGCATCTACTCTCTGGATACATAACATCCAACATAATATTCACTTTCTAAAATTTATCAAATATTCAACTGTTTTCGTCCCCTTCATCCTTTCCTGGTCTTCTCTTTTCTTTCCCTTCCTTTCTCTTGTCCTTTTCCTTCCAGAATAATTCAATCCTGAGCCATTAGATGGGGCCAAGAAAGTACATATGTAGGTAGGTGCGGGTGGAGGAAAGCTGTTTAAGGGGAACTACAGGGACCTGAGTGGGTGTAAGAGCCCAAGCGTCCAAGCAGTGTTAGGAGAGTGTCCATAAGAGGGATAGTCCAGCATAGGTGTCAGAATCCAAGGAAGGGTCTATTAGTCGGGTTTTCCAGAGAAACAAAACCAAGAGGAGATAGATGATAGAGATAGATAGATAGATAGATAGATAGATACATACATACATACATACATACATACATACATAGGTAGTAGGGGGTAGCCTAGAGACCCAGGGAAGGGTTGATGTTGCAGTTTGAGTCCAGAGGCAGTCTGCTGGGAGAATTTCTTCTTCCTCAGGGGAAGACAGTCTTTTTTTATTAAGGCTTTCGACTGATTGGGTGAGGCCCACCCACACTATGGAAGGTAATCTGCTTTACTCAAAGTCTACTGATTTAAATGTTAATTTCACCTAAAAAAGACCTTTACAGAAACATCTAGAATAATGTTTGACCAAATATCTGGATACTGTGTCCCAGCCAAGTTGACACATAGCACCAACCATCACAGGAGTATAAGGGGGACATCACACATGGGGCACCCTGCCATGGGTGTCAGACCTGAATAGGGTGAAGAAGACATCACTGTGGGGGAGAGCAGAATGAAGGCCGGATGTGAGGTGTTGGAACCTGAATAGGGTGAGAAGGGTTTCCAGGTAGGAAAAGAGCAGCCCAGCACCGCATGGTGTTGGACTCTGCGTGGGGTGAGGAAGGTCTCTGCAAAGAAGAGAGTGGCACCAGGGATGGGAGACTGGCGTCAATATCACACTGGCTTAATTCCTTTAGCTTTACAGGTCTTAATATCTGATGCTGGGCTTCTCCAACTTTAGCCTTCAAGATTGCTTTGATTTCTTCTTGGCCCTTTACATTTCCATGTAAAGGCCAAATTAATCTTGTCAATATCCACATTTCAAAAAGTACTGGGATTTTGTTTGAGATTTCTCTGAACTTATGGATAAAATTTGGGAGAACCGACATCCTTAAAATATTAAATCTTTCAATAAATGAACATGATGTAGGTCTTAGTTTCTCTGAATACTGCTTTGTAGTATTGGGGATAGAGGTCTTAGACACCTGTTATAAGATTTATTGCTAGGATTTCAATGTGGTTTTATTTTTTGTTTTTTGTGGTTTTTTTTGATGCTACACTAAATAATATGCTTTACTAATATCATTTCCTAATTGCTATTGATATATGAACAACTGCATTTGATTTTGTGGATTGCCCTTGTAACCAGTGAACTTTGTTAAAATTCACTTAATCACGTTCATAGCTCATCTATAGTAACTTGTGGATTGTCTGCAATACAAACATGTCAATGATAGTTTTATTTTTTGTTTCTTTTCTTATCCTTACAAATTTTCTTTTTCTTCCCATTTCCATGGCTAGGACATAATGTTGAATAGAAATGGCAATAGTAGCCATTTCCTTCTCACTCCCAACATCAGCAGGAAAGCTTTATGAAAATTAAATTTCCCATTAAACTCTAATGTTTGCAGTAGGGCTTTTTTTTAAAAAAAAAAAAAGTCATGATCATGTCTGGAAGCATATCACATGGAACCTGTTGTGATTTTCTGTTCTCATTCTAAGTAAATTATCACTCTTAATTTTATTTTGTATTCATCATTTTGAAACTTTTTATAGGCCTTCCTCTCAAATTTGGTAAACTTAAAAGCCCGCAAAACTCAGCCCTGCCCCTGCTGGTGGCCGGGCTCTCCCTGTCTTCCTGCAACACCACGTTTCATCATCTTTCATCCCTATGCTTTTGCCTCTTGGTGGCAAGATGGCTTCTTGCTCCTCCTTGAGGCCTAATATCTTCAGTTCCAGAAGGAAGAAGGAAAAAGGGCAAAATGTCTTCCTAGAAAGATTTGTCTTCTTCTTTTGGAAAGAAATTCCTTACCAATTAACATGCTTCTGCAGTGTTTCCCAAAAACAGAATGGGAAGTTTTTACAAAAAACTCTGATTACTTAGTGACTCACCATATGTCCATAGGGTATGAAATTACCTTGTGCTGTTATTTGTCGTTCTGTCATTGTTTTCTGTGTATATTTATTCACCCTAATAAAATGACACCCACTTGAATTTTACAGCCTACAACTTAGTTCATCACCACCTTCCTTACATACACACACCAAGACACATATCCTCTAGAACCAAGGACAGAAACGAGAAAAAAATTGTTCAATAAACATCCATTGGACAAAGTGAGAGAGTGGCATGGACACATATACACTACCAAACGTAAAATAGATAGCTAGTGGGAAGCAGCCGCATAGCACAGGGAGATCAGCTCGGTGCTTTGTGACCACCTAGAGGGGTGGGATAGGGAGGGTGGGAGGGAGACTCAAGAGGGAGGAGATATGGGGATACATGTATACATATAGCTGATTCACTTTGTGATACAGCAGCAACTAACACAACTTTGTAAAGCAATTATACTCCCATAAAGATGTTAAAAAATAATAAACTAAAAAAATGAGTAAATAAATAAACACCCATTGGAGAACCTTTGAAAATCTCACAATTGGAGGACTCAGTTCTTCCCTTTCTGTAAAATGCCCTATTTTATTTCTTTTATTATTATTGTTTTTGCTGATGTGTTTTCTTTATGAAATTTTTTTTCATTGTATTTTACATGCACAAGAGAAAAGAAATCAGAGTACAAAAGGGACAAAAATGAAAGGCAAATGCATTGTTCTTTGCTTCTCTTCCTGCTTCCAATGCTACAGAGACAACCACTTCTCAGCAGTTCTGATAAGATGTGTTTGCCAATTTTATCTGAATTTATTAAGCTTAAAATATATTTTAACTCCATGCTATAAAATATGAAGAATTCCTCTCCTTCCCTTTATGCTTTTTCCCAATTTCTGTGGTTTTTCTATGTACTTATTTTTAAAGTTCCCATAAATATCGGTTATATTTAGAATTATAAATAATATATTAAACCATTTCTAATTCCATAAACTTAGACTCCTCACAATATTAAATAAGATAATGAACGATCCTAGACTTCCCACTACTGGTTTTCCCGCTGTTTCTCTCCTCTACTTCCATCTGCTATGCCTTTACTTCTACCCTCTCCTGAGGGAGGACAAATGCTCAGAAAAATAACTGACTTCTCCAGGCCTCATGGACTTGAACAACAGAGGTCAGGAGAGGTCACAGACCACTCCAATACTCACTTTCTCTGATTTTCTTTCCTCCACCAAGAAGTGTCAAAAGAGAACCCTAGAGTAAAATGCCATCATTCCCAGCAGGGGATAAGAGTGAGCCCAAGACACTGGGTCCAAAATCATGTCTCTCTGGGCCTATCCTGCTCCACTGAGGGTATTCAAGTGGTTGAACTGTGCACAGAGTTAAGGCTCAGCTTTCTCTGATCAACTTAAACCCATCAATAGAAGTCAAGAAAGAGCCACAGGTACTCAGGTAAGATTTTGATTCTCCAGTTTGCCTCCATGACAAGGGGTCATGAGTCATGACCCCTCCTAATTTTGACACTCACAGTGTCACCAACACTATCTGCCTTGAAATCTATCAGGACTAACCTCATTATGTCAGTTACCTAAAAAGTCCCAGAATTCCAGATGATCTCTCGTTCCCCTTCTAATTTTCATTCTCTAAATTTCCATATACCTCTAATTATCAACTCTTTCTCTCAGACTCCAATTTTGAAATCTGCCCCCTTTCAGTTTGTCCCCTGGAACTCCAAAACTGTCCATATTCTCAAACTCATAAACCAGCATTCTCTTCACGGCTGCAGCCTCACCAAAATCTGGGTTTCTCCTGAGGACAATGCTTCCCCCAAAAGCATCTCATGTGGTAGCTGTTGACTTTTTCTCACAACTCTCTGGATATAGGGTGAGTCCTTCCTCCTCTTTTAGCTTCCATAGCATTCTCCGCATTTCCTCCCTTCCCAAATAAAGCAGCTCTGAGTTTCATGTCATCTGATCCTAACACGCAACTGTCCCTCATCTGCCACACTTCCCCTGAGTTGGAACTCCTCACTTCCAATGGTTTTAGCTCCTCTCTCCAGTGTCAACACTGTTCCTGTCTTGAATCACGGTCTTGATGAAGTCTCAGACTTTGCGAGCAGAGAACTTAACTCTTGAATCTTCCCCCTGAACCTGTTCTACCCAGTCCCCTCTGTTGCTTTCTCCTTAAATGATGCATCCAATTCTCAGGAAATCATATTGGTCTGCAAAGTATACGTAGACAGTCCTTCAATTAACTGGACTATTTCCTATCTAGCTTGTGGTCTATTTTCTGTCTGACTTGTATTCTTTGAACTTTCAACTCAGAGGTTCCTACCTACATCCCAGGCTCCTTCTAAGTGCATCCTGAATGACAGCCCCTGCCACCCTGTTCTATCCCTGGAGACACTCCCATTCCCTTTATTTGACACATAAATCATCAGAGTATATTGACACCCACTTCTCCAATCCTCCCTCTCCACATCCTCTTCACCCTTAAGGGAGTTCTATCATTACATCTATACTGACTGTCCTTTCAGTGGGAGGGAGAATAAGAAGTAGATAAACATGGCTGTTCATTCTATTCTCTTGAACCAGAAACTCCATATCATCCATAAGGTCTCTTGTGTCTCTAAAATCCTTTCATACTTTTACTGTATCCCTAAGGTACAAAATAATAATAAGGGTAGATTTAGTTTTAAATGTACATCTTGAATTTTATTAACCTCAGTTCCATAACAGAAGGTACTTTTTAAACACTTCATTCTCTAAGAGGATGTAAAGAAAATTCGTGTTTGTGTTCTAACTTAGGACACCTTGGGTGATATAAACGTTAGACTAAGGAGGCCTCCTGAGTCTGGGAAACTGATTTTTTGGATAATATCTGGCAATACAAACAGCCTTTAAGGACTAGTGTTTTTCGGGACTTCCCTGGTGGCACAGTGGTTAAGAATCCGCCTGCCAATGCAAGGGACACGGGTTCGAGCCCTGGTCCCGGAAGATCCCACGTGCCGCGGAGCAACTAAGCCCATGCACCACAACTACTGAGCCTGCGCTTTAGAGCCCGCCAGCCATAACTACTGAGCCCACGTGCCACTGTTACTGAAGCCCACGCACCTAGAGCCCATGCTCTGCAGCAAGAGAAGCCACCACACTGAAAAGCCCGTGCACCGCAACCAAGAGTAGCCCCTGCCCGATGCAATTAGAGAAAACCCATGCACAGCAACGAAGACCCAACACAACCAAAAATTAATTAATTAAAAAATACTGAAAAAAAAAGGACTAGTGTTTTTCTAATATTGACCTTTCATACTTTGACTTAGACATTTGTTTTTAAGAGAGAGTTCAGTTGCCAGGTTTGAATTGCTGAAAAAAAAAAATCCAACAATCTTTGCTACATGATTTTTAATTACCTGATTAAGTGTGTCAGTACTCTGAACAAAATGAGCAAATATATGACATGAGTCAAAAAGCAGGGAATGAATTGAAATCAAGTGATGGCATATTAGTGAGTAATCCATTTTAAAAGAATCATGTCTGGAATGAATAGGAAGAGGTAAAGAACAATTCCAAAATAGATTAAAAAGATTTACTCTCCTTTCACATGAAGTGATAAATTTGAATAAAATACTTAAATATTCACATAAGAAGATAAGAATTTCAGTCTCTAAATAATCCTGATATCAAAGCAGAAATTCAATGGAATTAAATAGATTTTCCTAATAGGAAATTTTTAGAATCATTTGGAAAGGATGTGGGAAATATGCCCTTATTTTGCATGAGTGAAAAGAGAAATTGCTGTTTTAGCAATTTAACATAAAAATAAATCTGGTTCTAATATCCTATTTTGAAGGTTGTTTATAAATGTCCCTCTGAGGAAGATCTCAAATGCCATTGTTGCCTCAGAAATACCATCAGTGAACATTTTTTTACCTTGAGTAAAGAAAAATGTTGAGGTTCTTAAAGACAAGGAAAAATTACCTGCAGTAAGTACCTCTATTGATTTTAAAAACAATTAGGTTGTAGTGTGTTCTCCAATTCTGCGAAGCATGATATAAAAGAGCGTTATAGTTTAGTTTTCAATTCATCATCATTCAAAACTTTGGAATTTTGATCCATCTCTTTGCCCTCATTTTCCTTCCCTGTAAACTTGGCCTCAAGCATAGTTTCTGAAGAGGCATTTTTCTCTGGTAGACGATGCTTCCTCAAAATAAGGAGGATTAAAAAGGCTGGAATATAGCTTGATCCTCTTAGCGCTGCTGGCAATCCAAGGTAGACGTATCTATCAAAAAGAGTTAAAACATATTAAAACTTACAAAGATAGTTTTGCATATTGTTAATTATTAATATTTTACTCTCATAAGGAGAGCAGCAGCTAATTGTTTTGCACGTCAACCTTATGAATGAACTTCATGAACTCACTTATGAATTCTAATGTTTGTTAAAATGAGTTTTGGGATTTTTTTATCCAGAAGATCGAAATTTATTTCCCTCTTCACTAATCTTTTGTTACTGTTTTTATTTTATCTTTTTACATTGAATAGACTCCTCCACTTAAATTTAATACTGACAGGGATAGCAGTTTTATTTCAATATTTAGTGAGAATGCTTCCAAAGAATCACCACTAATTATAATATTTACTCCTGTGTTTTCTTAGATGATCTTAATCGGGTTAAGGAAGTTTCTTTCTCCTCTTCTGAGTTTGCTCAGGGTTTTAGTTGTGAATTTGTAAAATATCACTGAATCATTTTTCTGTATGTAATTAGCAGAATATCCAAGATTATTATTATAATTCCATAACAAACTCTATTTGTTAGTTTTTATACCTTACTGGATTCAATTTGTTAATTTTTTGCATGTATATTTACAAGTAAAATCAGCTTATACTTTTTTCCTTATACGGAACTTGTCTAATGTCAATATCGAGGTTGCACTAGCTTTGTAAAATGAATTGGGAAATTTTCCCTCTTTTTCCGTTTCTGGGAATAACTTGTATAATGCAGGAATCATCAGTTCATTGAAGGTTTGTAATACTTGCCTTAAAACTTCTGGACCTGATGCCTTTGGAAGATGAGAATTTTTGACTGATTCAAATATCTTAAATGGCTATGAAACTATTCATGTTTTCTATATATTTGCATAAAATTTGATAGTACATATTTACCTAGAAAACCCTTATTTAACATGTTTCCAAATTATTACGTATAAAATTCCTAAGTATCTGTACTTATATTTCCTTTTCAGTTCCTAATAGTGTTTATTTGTGCCTCTTCTCTTTCTTTATTTGCCTTTCCAGATTATTGTTATTATTATATTTCAATCTTTTAGAAAGCGCAGCTTTTTGGGGGTTACCTCTATGGTGTGTAGTCTGTTTATTAATTTCTGCTCCTTATATTCGTTTTCTACTTCAAAAATTTTCTTTTATTAGGAAACATTTCAAGAATGCAGGAAAAAAAGAGTTAAGCATACTTGTACTCACCATCCAGGTTTTTTAAATGGTTGAATTTTGCATGTATCCATTCGTCATTTATACAATTATTGTATATATTTTCACATTTTAAATAATTGGCATAATGCTCTTTTTTTTATTTTGAAAGTTTTCCTATTGGCCCACCATTTTAAAACTAGGCTCATACATGTAGTCCTACATCATTTACTTTTAACTGCTGAACGACATTGTGATGTATGAACATGAAAGCAACTCTTCTGCCCCTTTCCTGTTTACCCATTTCTGTCTCCCTCTAACTCTAAAACCCTAATTATAGGAACGAAATCACTAAACAATTGAAACTAACTCCCGACTTAACGCTTTCTTTAACGCACACCATGCTTTGCCTAGCCTGTTGATTCTTTTCCTAGTTAAAAAGAAGTAAGAGTGAAGAATTAAATAGTTAAAGAACGTTTAGCTCTCTGCTCCCAACAGCTCCCTTAGCAATCCTGCAGGCAGATCATTCAGGCAAGATAACATCCGAAGAGAGAGTCAGCCAGTCTGCACTCGGTGGGAATGATGCAGAACCCAATCTCCTGCCTCCATGAGTCACTGAGATTCTTCCCACCCTCCCCGCGCCCCCCGCCCCTCAACATTTTTTCCTTTAAAAACTGTCATGGCTAAGCAGAATCTTCGGAGTTGGTCTCTGGACACGAGTCCACCTTCTCCCCAGATCGGCAGCTTTTCTGACTAAAGCACCTTTCCTTTCTACTGACACTGCCTCTCAGTGTGTTGGCTTTTGAGTGGTGAGCAGCCGAACCTGAGTTCGGTAACAAACACACCACAGCTTATTATCCATTTTCCTGTGGGACGCTTTTGTTCAAATTTTTTTAAATATCAACAAAACTGCAACATACCTTTGTTGCCATGTCTCCTTGTGCATGTGAGCAAGAGTTTCTCTAAAATATGTGTAAGCATCTTAGAGGATTCAGCTTAGTAAATATTGCCCAAATGTTCTTTTCAATAGTTTTTATTCACCACCAGCAGTGTATGAGAGCTCCGGATGCTTCCAATTTGTGTTCTATCATTCTTCACTGTCTATGGTGTTTTCTGTTGCAAAATTTTTTTTTAATTTTATGTGTAGTCACATGTGCCAACTTCTTGCTCTCTGGTTTGTGTTTTTGTTTCAACCCAAACCCAAAGCAATAAGGATCATAAGGATATTAGGATCTATGGTTGTTGATGACCTATCTGCTATTGGTCTAATTGTTATTTCTTTATAAGCCACATGTTTATTTCTCTGGGTAGTGTTTATGTTTTTTCTTTCTCTTGAGCATTTGTAATTTCACTCTGACATACCTATTTAATTTATTCCATTAGGCATTTGAAGTGCACTTTTGATCTGAAAATGTATGTCTCTATTAAATTCTAACGAATTCTAAGCCATTAATTCTTTAATTTATCTCTGCCATTTCCTCTAGTCTCTGTTCTAGAAAATTTCTGAGATATAGCCTTTAATTGCTAATTGGTCTTTAACACTACTTATGTAGTTCATTTTTGTTTAATCAGTTCAAATCATTGATTTACATTCTAGATAAATTCTTCTGTACTCTCTTCCATTTCACCAATTCTTATGTTGACTTGAAATTTATTATGTATTTAGGATTCTTTTTATTTCAATGCTATCCATTTAATCTCTAATATTTCCAAGAGTTCTTTTTGATATTCTTATTTCTGCTAGAATTTTTTTCATAATTTCTTATTCATTTTTAATGGGTATTATGCCATCAATTTATTATTTTTAAACCTATCGAGCTGGTTAAACATACTTATTTTAAAGTCTTTGTCAGATGCTTACATTAGATTAAATTTAATCTGGAATAAAGTTATGTTTCAATTGGTAGTTTATGTGCTTGTCTTTCTTACTGTTGGATTTATTCATGTATTTTAACATTTCAGTTTACAAGCTCTTCTTGAGTATTTTGTTGCTGTTCTTTGTTGATTTTGGTTTTCTTTGCTGTTCTGTTTCTCTGTATTTACTCCTCCAAATTTGATCATTTTCCCTTTGCTTTTCCCAGTCCCCCAGGTTCTTAGGCCTTTCCTAGTTCTTTTCATAGTGATACTGGGAATAATCACAGAGGGAGCAGGTCACTTGGTCTAGTTCTTGGGTGTATCTGTATCTTATTTCCTCCTTAGTATCACAGTAATAACGTGCAAAAGGGTTTCTTTTTAATTCTCTTTTACAATGAGGTTTGCATCATTTTCCTATGGTTGCTGTTAGCTGGGTTAAAAAAAAATCACTATATATCTACTAATACATAATTTTTGCACAATTGGATGGTTCAATCTTCTATATTCTCACTAATTTTTCATCTGTATTTTATATTCACTTGTTGTAGAAGTGTGTTGAAATTTTCCACTCTAATTGTAGATTTCTTCTTGTAATTTTGTGAATTTTTGTTTTATATATTTGAGTTTATGTTGACAGATTTATATGGGTTCATGATTGTTATATATTTTTGGTGAAGTGTTTTTTTTTTATTATTAAGTAACATCCTTCTTTAATTCTATTAATTCTTTTCACTTTAAATTCTACTTTGTCTTACAGTCATTAATATAACCACAGAAGCTTGATTTAATATTTGTCTGGTATACATTTTCTGACCTTTATCTTCAACCTTGCCTTGCATTATATTTTTAGGCTATCTCTTGTAAACAACATGTAGCTGGAATTTGGAAAACTTCAATATGAAAGGCATTATCTTTTAAGAAGCAAGTTCAATTGGTTTACATTTATTGTGAAACCTGGTATATTTAGGCTTTATTTTCAATTATTTTGTGTGTTTTTATTTTCCTATGCCTTACTTCCATCAAATATTCCTTAATCCTTTCCCCGCTTTTCATTAGATGGTAATAAATGTAAGTGATCATCCTTATATTTTTGGCCAGTTTTTAATTTAATCAGTATTTCTGTTCTCAAGAACTGTAAAAGAGTCCTAGATCTTACCTGGATTTTAAGCTAACAAGTTAGCCTGCCATAGCTGCATGGAAACTGGCAGAAGATACAAGACTCCTTGGTCAGAGACAAAGGACTTTTTTACAGCAATCAGCACAAGCTTCATGTTCAGGTTAGTTTTCACCCCCCAAGTCCCGAAGTGGGGACACAGGAGACCCAGGTGAATGTTGTGCACACCACTGGGTTCGGGTCACAGCTAAGCAATCCTGAGTTTAGGAAATCCCTATCATTTAAATGGGTTGCAAGCAAATCTGCCAACATTTGCCTCAGAGGGAGATGTTACCTTTATCATCCTGGACAGAAAACTCTGCTCCAGAGGGAAAGACCATTTTTATCTTCCAAGGTCACTTACTGTTCAAACATCTTTGAAAAGATAGTTCAGAACAAAAGCGTCTGCTGACATGATATGCCAAAATTCAAGGAACCCATGAAGAATTGTCCATCAACATGTAACTCTTGTTTCTACATTGTATTAGTTTCTGATGAATTTTCTCATGAGTACACTTCATTGGTCACTCTAATTCACCTGACTGACAGAGGATGGTACCAAATATAATAATTTTGTCTGAAATAGCATTTAATCAAAGCTACTATCTACAGGAATCAAAGCAGCAGGATGAGGCCAACCTACACTAGGGATCCTTGGCTTTCTTCAATTGTGATGCAAACCCACTGCATGCACAGTATGTATCTGTGCCCCCCTCCATATTACCCCTGTGGAACTTCAGGGGAAAGGGGAACTGATGAAAACATGAATCTCATTCTGTCTGCTCTCTTCACAGTTCTTGACATACATCCTTTTTACTGATCAAGAGAAGACCTGAGACTATTTTAGATAATGCTAAATCATTTTTAGAAAATGAGTTTTCTTACTGCCCCATAAGGAGAAATTAATATAAATTTAAACAAAATCCAGGTCTCCAAATGGAAAAGAATGTGAAAACAAAAAGAGAAAAATGGAAGAGTTTTGTTAAAAAAACAGGTTAATATTATCATACGAGGTTTGTTCAAAATCAGGTCTGTTATTAAAAAAATAAATAAAGCTTTAAGAGACATGAAGAATATTGTGTCAGCGAAATTTAATAAGGGAGAAAAAATACCATTTTAGAGATCAGAAGTGGATAGTGAAAGGAAGTAAGGATTTAACCTAGTAAGATGTTGAAATGATGTAGGATTCAATGGGGATACTTGAGAGTAATATAATTGAGATAGGTAGCTTCTGTACAGCCATGACCTTCAACAATATATTGATTGCAACCAATTTAAGGAACAAGCTTTTGAAAGCCACCTATGCTTATATTTATCAAGTACTTTGAAAATATTGAGGAAATAAAATTCTAGTATATAAATAAGAATTGGAGACACAGTACCACTATCTATTCTGGAAACAAAGGCAAAAGTAATCTAGTCCCTTGACAAAGAAAATGTTAGATATGAATGGTACCGTTTTACACACGGTCTATGCTTAGAAAGCAATTTAAAAAATTATCTTTACCTGAAGTTGGTGGAATCATATATCCTGCATGCCCCTGACTCACCACATTTCAAAGTACCCCAGTGTAAACATGTGGAGTCCACTAAAGCTCCAAAATATATAGGTGCGGGAATTCCAGCTACAATTAAAACGGAGAAAGAAGAATCCATTAGCAAGGTAAGAAGATATATTGTTTTGTTTGGAAACATTTTAACTTTATTCGTAGAACAAATAAAGTTTAACAAAATATACATCTATTGCTCTAAATTTTACTTCTAGAAACTGGAAGTTACTTTTACTGTAAAGTTTTTAGATTATAAAAAATAAGTAATCTGAAGGATAAATGCAAAATAAATATCATCAGTAGAGAAAAACACTGAATTAATGATTCTTTACATTTTTTTTCTGCAATGTTTTGGGCCAATCACATGCACATTATACTTTAACAAAGCATTTCCTGTTCCTTTGCTTTTCAAATTGCATTGATGAAAAGTAGAATTAAGGTCAGGTAGGTCTTTTTCAAATAAAAAAGAGAAGTTCTCTATTTCTTTTTGTTCTTCATTCTCACACTAATTACAAAGTGTTGTTTACAAGCAGAAGGGATATTTGCTAGACTGTTACTCTGAGGGAGTGATTTCATCTACTTAGTGTTTAATAGTGGTCTGATGTGATGTTGGGAAAAATGACCATTTTTACCTAATACCCTTGTGCAAAATGCATGCAATCCCACACCAAGAGACTTCTCTTCAGGCTTGATACACCTAAAAAATAAATGAATTCATAAATTTAAAAAATAGACATTTAAAATCTACCACAGTTTCTTAAAAGAACTGTTTGTGTGCTAGTAACACACTGAGCCTTAGAAAATTTTCCTGCCTGCTCAGGTCTTGGTTATTCAAGGCCTGATTATCCAGTTCATAACCTTCACAGGAGCCCCACCTCTGGTCCTTGGCATTTTATCCATCACTTTTTGCTCATTCATTTCTATCATAAAGTTATCAAGGAAGAAAATGTTTCATATCAGTTGATTTCAACCCCAGTATCCTCTTCTTGGATGGTATTTCTTGATTCTAATGGTTAAAACTTTAGCCTAAAACAAGAACAATGCAACCCTAGGTGTATTTAAATTATTTGTATTAACAAAATACAGAAAAGCCAAGAATTTTAAAAAATAAATGTAAGGAGAAAAGAAAGCCAGAATAAAAATTTTCAAAGGAAAGTGATGAAAAAAATCCAAAGCAAACATATTTTAAGTGACTTGGTATCTTTTCAGGAGTGGCACAGATTCCTCCATTCTCTCTAGAAATTCCCTGATGTTTTCACTGTTGCCTGAAATTCCTATGAGTAGAAATGAAGACTATAATTCCCCAATGGCACTTTTTGTGCTCCACTCACTTCAACATCAGCACGGCTACCTGCTCCAAGAATTCACCTGCAGAGTTCCTCTGTATTCCCTTCCCTTTTTGATTAACTCAAAGCTGAGAAAATGAAAGCAGCTTTCTTCACAAAAGGACGTAGTACATTTTTAGCAAAAACATCATATTATTGGCATTTTCTTGGCATAAGTATTTTACCAATTCAAATAACTCTTCAGCGTCATAGACTGAGATACAGTTGATCTGATCATTATCTATCTAACACGTAGGTTATTTAGACAGCATCAAGGATTTTACTGAGAAGGAAGTAAGAAAAGCCAGGAGACCTAGCATGACCCTCTTGCTCCCATAATTACCATTTAATACAGAAAATAAGGCATTTAAATTTTACTGAAGAATTTTTCTTTCTCCTCTATTTCTAATATACCACCTTATGATCTCACAAGAGCATGAAATCCTTATAGCTAAGAAATTGTAAACAGTTTAAACTGTTCTCCAAATGCTGTCACTATTTGACATTAATAACAACATTAATTTCTAGTATCCAGAAATAAGAAAGAAAACTTAAAATGCAGATTATGGGAAAATGCTGAGAGAAATTAAAATAGTTCCTAAAAACTGGCAGAGTAGCATAGATGTTGCATCTCTCTACCATCATGGTAGGAGATCCATGAAGATTCCACAAAAATAGAGAAAAGCATAAGTATATCCATAAAAATCCAGGTGTTAAATTCAACAATGTGATCTTGGCAAGAGCTGGAGGAAGAGAGTAAAGATATGAAGAGAGCTGAGAGCATGATTAAGTATTCATCTTAATAGAAAGTAGATATTATTACTGAAAAGTTTTGAAATTGATAAGTAAAACAGAAATGTAGCTAAGAATTTCAATAATCAGGCTAGCCATTGGAAAGATATGACTTTTAAAGCAGCAGAAGAAAATCCAATAAATACAATGGAAAGCAAAAAAAGAAGCAAAAAGTCAAATAAATAGAATATATGAAATAAAGTGGCAAAAGAGCCCTATCACATTAATTACAGTAAATATAAGTGGGTTAAACTCACCAATCTGAAATTACAAAATCAGATCTAACATATTGTCTATAAAGTGAAATAGAAGATTGAAGATTGAAAAGAAAGGGAAGGAAAAAGGTGTAACAGGAAGCAGTGAACCAAAAGAAAGCCAGTACTGCAATTTTAATATGAAACAAAATAGAATTGCCTGAAAGAAATGACTAAAAGATAAAGAAGAAAATTAAGTGCTGCTAATAATAGAAGTATAATGAACAAAGACACATTTACATCCTACAGTATAGCCTCCAAATATATAAATTAAAAAACTGACAGAATTATAGGAAGAAATACATCAGCAATTTTTAAAGATTTTAACATCCATCTTCAAAAAACTGTTGAATTAAGCAGACAAAAAACAAGCATCGATTTACAAAATTTAGATAACACAGTGATTAACTTCAATCCAAGAAATATGGAAACTGTATATCCAAGATGCAGAAGTTACACTTTCTTTTCAGAAACACATGAAACACTCAAAAATTGAACATGCATTATGCCCCAAAGAAAGCCTCAATATTTCCCCCCCCAAACCCCGCATCTGTCAGATTATATTCTCTGAACATGAAAATGAAATAACAATAATAAAGGATACCTATAGAAATTTCTCATAGATATGGAAATTATATAACACATAAATAAATTTTGGTTTGGTGGAGCAAACATAAAAGACATTACAAAAGATTTAGAAGTAAACTTCATGGAAAATACTAATTCAAATATAAATGAAGCAATACTTGCAAGGAAATGTATGATTTTATTTACATTAATCAAAATGAGCAAACTATCTAAGTGTTAAACTCAAATAGTTGGACAAAGAAAAGCAGAGCAAACCCAAAAGGAAAAATTTTTTTTTTTTTTTTTTTTTTTTAATAAATTTATTTATTTATTTTGGCTGTGTTGGGTCTTCGTTTCTGTGCGAGGGCTTTCTCTAGTTGTGGCGAGCGGGGGCCACTCTTCATCGCGGTGCGTGGGCCTCTCACTATCACGGCCTCTCTTGTTGCGGAGCACAGGCTCCAGACGTGCAGGCTCAGTAGTTGTGGCTCACGGGCCCAGTTGCTCTGCGGCATGTGGGATCCTCCCAGACCAGGGCTCGAACCCGTGTCCCCTGCATTGGCAGGCAGATTCTCAACCACTGCGCCACCAGGGAAGCCCGAAAAATATTTTAAAATAAATAAAATAAAGAGCAGAAATAGATGAAATAAAGATTATCAAACCAAAAACTGGTTCTTTAAAAAAGAAAAATAAAACAGCCTCTGGCAACAATAATCAAGAAAAAAAAAATAAAGAAGATGCAATAAACAAAATACAGAAAAAAATGGAAAATCCTTCAGATATATCAGAGAATATCAGAATGATAAAAGAATATTATAAACACCATACACTAACAAGTATACAACTGGTGTAAGCAGATATGGAAAATGTGAATAGACACTAACATTAAATAAATGAAAATAATAACCAAGTATCACTGACAAAATAAGCCCAAAGTACACATCGTTTTACAGGTGAATTCATAAAACTTTCAACAAACAGATATTTAATGCAAGTTGTTCCAGAAGTTTAAAAATAGAAAATTTATTAATTCATTTTGTGGGCCTAGAAAGATTCCAAAAAAAACAAACAAAAAAGAATAGGAAGTAAAAGGTATGTTTTACTTATCAACATAGATATAATAATTTTAAATAAATTATTATTTAAATCAAATCATATACAAAAATATATTGTGATTAAGTATGGTTTTTCTTAGATATGCAAGCAGTTCAATGTAGAAAAAAATCTATCACTTTTTTCCACTACACTAAAAGTACTGAGTTGGAAGATTATATGTAAATTTTTTCCTAGATGAAGAAAAATATATTTGATAGTTTAATACTGATTCTATTATTAAAAACTCAGAAACTAGATGAAAACTCATACTAAAAATCTATAGCAAGCATCATATTTAATGGAAAAATTTTACATGGTTTCCATTAAAATTAGAAAAGAACAAGAATACTCACTATCACCAAATAGTTTAACACACTTTTGGAGGTCCAAGCTGATGCTGTAAGAAAAGTTTTAAAACCTAAGATATGTAAGGTTTGGAAGTGAGAGATAAAACTTTCCATATGTGAACATATTTCTACATAGAAAACCTAACAAAATCAGCCAGTTATTAGAAAAAATAAGAAAAGTTGCTGGATAAAAAGTAAACTTTAAAAAATCAACAGCATTCCTCTAAACCAACAATAACCAACTAGAAAATATAAAAGAAAATAACACCATGTTAAATTACAAATAAGTACATGTCCATATATGTATGTTTGGATATATATGGGTACATATATATTTGCAATTGTACATGGTACCATTTTGTGTGTGTGTGTGTGTATATATATATATATATATATATATAATATATATATTGTGTGTGTGTGTGTAGTATCTATAAAGGAAATTTTAAATAAATGGAAAAATATTCCATGTTCACAAATATTTGATGTCAGAGTTTCTCCAATTAATATATAGAATCCATACAATCAAAATTCATAGGTGAGTATAAAGATCCATGCATTGATACCTAAATCAATTTAGGAAGAAAAGAATAAAGGAAGAGTGAAGGTGAAAGTGGTGGGTGGGTGAGGAAGAGCTACTGTATGAGACATTAACATATGCAATGTCACTGGTATGAGAACAAATAAACTGTGGAACAGAATAAGAATGAAAATGGCCCATGTTATATAAAAACTTTAAATATGATAAAGATGGCACCACAAATCAATGGGAAAAAGACCTCTTATTTGTGCTATTATGCTGGGAAAACTACTTAATTTTTTGGAGAAAAATAACACTGAATATCTCTCTCCCTTGAGCCACACATAAAGATAGACTTGTGATGACTTAAAGAACAAGGTAAAGCTGTATAGCTAGTAGGATAGAATTTAGGGGAATACTTTTATAAATTAGGAATATGGAAACCCTTTTGAAATATGACTCCCCAATACACAAACTCTCAGGCAAGAAAACTGTTAGATTTCGGTACAACAAAATTTAGGATTTAATTTCATAAAAAATACTATGAAAAAATTCAAAGGAAAGATGAGAGACCAGGAAAAGATAATTGTATCAAGTAAACAATATTAGATTAATGTCTATAATTCACCAAGAAAAGTATAGGAATTATAATGAAAATGGGCAAAAATAATGAATAAGCATCTTGAAGCAGAAGCATTAATAGCTAGAAAAAAGTTTGAAGAAATTCTTAAACTCATTGAATTAGGAAATCACATATTAAAACATCAGTGAGCTACCATTTTACACCCATTGGAAGAGTCAAAATCAGAAAGTTCAATAATTCTAAGTGCTGGTGAGGCTATAAGGAAGTAGAAATTCCCATGTATTGATGGTACGAGAATAACTCATAAGTTATTGGTGTACTTGTAACTCATAAGTTATTGGTGTATAGCAGTACTTGGTGAATTTATGTATCTGTGTGCCTTTTGAACCAAAACAAATTTATGGCACAACACTATTTGTGTAATATAAAACACAATACACAAAAAACTTAATATTTTACAAAGGAAAGTACGTATTTAAGAACATATGTCTATCATATTAATATAGATGCCGGTGGTGATAGGAAGTGGGGAATGGAATGAAAAAAATTAAAATAAAGTGAAATAAAACAAGAGGGAAACCTTACCTCACCTAGGATAAACTATGAACTGAGAATTATGATCAACTTAACTCTGCTTCAAGATGAAGAAAAGAGAAAACAATGCACTTTGTTTACTAGGCATGTTTAGAATTGTTTGCAAGGCATGAAGCTGCTGTAATTGGAAAAATACATGTAATAAACCTAAGTCTGAATCCTAGCTCTGCAATTTCCTAGTTTCAGTAAGCCCTTCAACGTTTGTGTCTCACAGTAGCCTTATAAGACAGTTGAGCATTCATTATATATCCATTTTTTAATTAAAGATAAAAGGAGCTCAGAAAGATCAATTGACCTGCCTTTTGCCCTGTGGGTAGTAACTGGTGAAACTGAGACTTCCGACAGCTTTAAACTCTGCTGTCCTATAGGTTGAACTATAAGAAATGACAGCTAGGCAACCACTCTGTACCTAGGAAAATGATCATTTCATATGGTTTACCCTAAAATATAAATGTGTCTCTTCTCGGGTTAAACAATGAGAGGTTCGCTAATTTAACTCTAAGAAATAAGGTAGGAAAGATAGGGAGGCAAACACCAACAGATGAACATTTTTATTGATAACTTTAAAATTTGGTAAAATTCAACAATGTTTAATGGGAAAATCTTAATAAATGGTATATATAGAGCACCACATTCTTAGATACTGTGGACTTCAAGTGGCTTTCTTAGAAAAAGCTCCCTTACTAAATAACCAGAAATAAATCTAAATAAAGAAAATAATTCTTGTACCTCAGGAGAACCATATATCCAGGGATGGCAGATAAAGAATAGATGAAACTGCTGACCACCGACAAGATTAAAAAGTACTGGAGCATCATGGAACAGTCCTGTCCCTTGTCACATAGCCCAAGAACTGCAGATGAATTTCCTGGTGTTTGAATGCAGCTACAATTTTGGAACACCTGTCAAAAATAATATATTATCCCATTTAAGGAAGGAAACTTTTGAATACAAATCTCAAATATTTTCTGCATTCCTAATGAGGTCAAGATGGACAGTTTGTTCCCTTTGTTCTCATATCCTTTATAGTGTCTCAGGATTATCTCGTGAAACAATACATAGAAGGGTGGTTTCCGAAAAAGGGTATTTCTTTCTAAATTTGAGTAAATTTGCAATAGCTCTGTTGCCTTAAAGTCATGCTTTTTAGAAACACGTGCTGTTTTGCTACATGCTAAATATGACAAATAAAATTTGTTTCAGAATGCTCAGTTGAAATATTTACTTACCAATAAACAAAGTTTTGTTTCAAAAAATATAGTTTATTTCACAAACAGAACAAAGTCAACCCTTTTTGAAATCTTATGTTCCCAGGTTTCAATAAGAATCAAAATTTGGAAGGCGTAGCTTCAAGATGGCGGAAGAGTAAGACGCTGAGATCACCTTCCTCTCCACAAATACATCAGAAATACATCTACACGTGGAACTGCTCCTACAGAACACCCACTGAACGCTGGCAGAAGACCTCAGACCTCCCAAAAGGTAAGAAACTCCCCACGTACCTGGGTAGGGCAAAAGAAAAAAGAAAAAACAGAGACAAAGAATAGGGATGGGACCTGCGCCAGTGGGAGGGAGCTGTGAAGGAGGAAAGGTTTCCACACACTAGGAAGCCCCTTCGCGGGCGGAGACTGCGGGTGGCAGAGGGGGGAAGCTTCGGAGCCACGGAGGAGAGCGCAGCCACAGGGGCGCGGAGGGCAAAGCGGAGAGACTCCCGCACAGAGGCTCGGCGCCGAGCAGCACTCACCAGCCCGAGAGGCTTGTCTGCTCCCCCGCCGGGGCGGGCGGGGGCTGGGAGCTGAGGCTCGGGCTTCCGTTGGATCCCAGGGAGAGGACTGGGGTTGGCGGCGTGAACACAGCCTGAAGGGGCTAGTCGCCACAGCTAGCCGGGAGGGAGTCCGGGAAAAAGTCTGCAGCTGCTGAAGAGGCAAGAGACTTTTTCTTGCCTCTTTGTTTCCTGGTGCGCGAAGAGAGGGGGTTAAGACCGCCTCTTAAAGGAGCTCCAGAGACGGGCGTGAGCCGTGGCTATCAGCGCGGACCCCAGAGACGAGCATGAGACGCAAAGGCCGCTGCTGCCGCCACCAAGAATCCTATGTGCGAGCACAGGTCACTCTCCACACCTCCCTTCCCAGGAGCCTATGCAGCCTGCCACTGCCAGGGTTCCGTGATCCAGGGACAACTTCCCCGGGAGAACGCACAGCGCGCCTCAGGCTGCTGCAACGTCACGCCGGCCTCTGCTGCCGCAGGCTCGCCCCGCCTCCTCCGTACCGCTCCCTCCCCCCGGCCTGAGTGAGCCAGAGCCCCCGAATCAGCTGCTCCTTTAACCCCGTCCTGTCTGAGTGAAGAACAGACGCCCTCGGCGACCTACACGCAGAGGCGGGTCCAAATCCAAAGCTGAACCCCCGGAGCTGTGCGAACAAAGAAGAGAAAGGGAAATCTCTCCCAGCAGCCTCAGGAGTGGCGGATTAAATCTCCACAAACAACTTGACGTACCCTGCATCTGTGGAATACCTGAATAAACAACAAAGCATCCCAATATTGAGGAGGTGGACTTTGGGAGCAACGATATATATATATATATATATATTTTTTTTTTTTCCCCTTTTTCTCTTTTTGTGAGTGTGTATGTGTATGCTTCTGTGTGTGATTTTGTCTGTAAGCTTTGCTTTTACCATTTGTCCTAGGGTTCTGTCTGTCCGTTTTTTTTTTTTTTTAAGTATAGTTTTTGGCACTTGTTATCATTGATGGATTTGTTCTTTGGTTTGGTTGCTCTCTTCTTTCTTTCTTTTTTTTTTACTTTTTATTTTTCTTTATGACTTAAAAATATTTTTAATAATTATTTTTCATTTAAATAACTTTATTTTATTTTATATTACTTTATTTTATTTTATCTTCTTCTTTCTTTCTTTCTATTTTTTCTCCCATTTATTCTGAGCCGTGTGGATGACAGGCTCTTGGTGCTCCAGCCAGGGGTCAGGGCTGTGCCTCTGAGATGGGAGTGCCAATTTCAGGACACTGGTCCACAAGAGACCTCCCAGCTCCACGTAATATCAAATGGCGAAAATCTCCCAGAGATCTCCATCTCAATGCCAAGACCCAGCTTCACTCAACGACCAGCAAGCTACAGTGCTGGACACTCTATGCCAAGCAACTAGCAGGACAGGAACACAAACCCATCCATTAGCAGCGAGGCTGCCTAAAATCATAATAAGGCCACAGACACCCCAAAACACACCACCAGACGTGTACCTGCCCATCAGAAAGACAAGATCTAGCCTCATCCACCAGAACACAGGCACTAGTCCCCTCCACCAGGAACCCTACACAACCCACTGAACAAACCTTAGCCGCTGGGGACAGACACAAAAGACCTACAATAACAAACCCAAAACAATTAAGAAAATGGGAATAGGAACATACATATCGATAATTACCTTAAATGTAAATGGATTAAATGCTCCAACCAAAAGACATAGGCTGGCTGAATGGATACAAAAACCAGACCCGAATATATGCTGTCTACAAGAGACCCACTTCAGACCTACAGACACATACAGACTGAAAGTGAGGGGATGGGAAAAGATATTTCATGCAAATGGAAATCAAAAGAAAGCTGGAGTAGCAATTCTCATATCAGACAAAATAAACTTTAAAATAAAGACTATTATAAGAGACAAAGAAGGACACTACATAGTGATCAAGGGATCAATCCAAGAAGAAAATATAACAATTGTAAATATTTATGCACCCAACATAAGAGCACCTCAATACAAAAGGCAAATACTAACAGCCATAAAAGGGGAAATCAACAGTAACACAATCATAGTAGACTTTAACACCCCACTTTCACCAATGGACAGATCATCCAAAATGAAAATAAATAAGGAAACACAAGCTTTACATGATACATTAAACAAGATGCACATAATTGATATTTATAGGACATTCCATCCAAAAACAACAGAATACACATTCTTCTCAAGTGCTCATGGAACGTTCTCCAGGATAGATCATATCTTAGGTCACAAATCAAGCCTCGGTAAATTTAAGAAAATTGAAATTGTATCAAGTATCTTTTCTGACCACAACGCTATGAGACTAGATATCAATTACAAGAAAAAATCTGTAAAAAATACAAACACATGGAGGCTAAACAATACACTACTTAATAACCAAGAGATCACTGAATAAATCAAAGAGGAAATCAAAAAATACCTAGAAACAAATGACAATGAAAACATAATGACTCAAAAACTATGGGATGCCGCAAAAGCAGTTCTAAGAGGGGAAGTTTATAGCAATACAATCCTACCTTAAGAAACAAGAAGCATCTCAAATAAACAACCTAACCTTACACCTAAAGCAATTAGAGAAACAAGAACAAATAAACCCCAAAGATAGCAGAAGGAACGAAATCATAAAGATCAGATCAGAAATAAATGAAAAAGAAATGAAGGAAATGATAGCAAAGATCAATAAAACGAAAAGCTGGTTCTTTGAGAAGATAAACAAAATTGATAAACCATTAGCAAGACTCATCAAGAAAAAAAGGAAGAAGGCTCAATAGAATTAGAAATGAAAAGGGAGAAGTAACAACTGACACTGCAGAAATACAAAGGATCATGAGAGATTACTACAAGCAACTATATGCCAATAAAATGGACAACCTGGAAGAAATGGACAAATTCTTAGAAATGCACAACCTTCCAAGACTGAACCAGGAAGAAATAGAAAATATGAACAGACCAATCACAAGCACTGAAATTGAAACTGTGATTAAAAATCTTCCAACAAACAAAAGCCCACGACCAGATGGTTTCACAGGCGAATTCTATCAAACATTTAGAGAAGAGCTAACACCTATCCTTCTCAAACTCTTCCAAAATATAGAAGAGGGAGGAACACTCCCAAACTCATTCTACGAGGCCACCATCACCCTGATACCAAAACCAGACAAAGGTGTCACAAAGAAAGAAAACTATAGGCCAATATCACTGATGAACATAGATGCAAAAATCCTCAACAAAATACTAGCAAACAGAATCCAACAGTACATTAAAAGGATCGTACACCATGATCAAGTGGGGTTTATCCCAGGAATGCAAGGATTCTTCAATATATGCAAATCAATCAATGTGATACACCATATTAAGAAATTGAAGGATAAAAACCATATGATGGGGCTTCCCTGGTGGCGCAGTGGTTGAGAATCTGCCTGCCAATGCAGGGGACACGGGTTCGAGCCCTGGTCTGGGAAGATCCCACATGCCACGGAGCAACTGGGCCCGTGAGCCAGAACTACTGAGCCTGCGCATCTGGAGCCTGTGCTCCGCAACAAAAGAGGCTGCGATAGTGAGAGGCCCGCGCACTGCGATGAAGAGTGGTCCCCGCTTGCCGCAACTAGAGAAAGCCCTTGCACAGAAACGAAGACCCAACACAGCCATAAATAAATAAATAAATAAATAAATAAATAAATAAATAAATAAATAAATAAATAAATAAATAAATAAATAAATAAAAGAAAATAGTCACATAAAGGACAAAATTAAAATTATATTAAAAAAAACCATTTGATCATCTCTATAGATGCAGAAAAAGCTTTTGACAAAATTAAACACCCATTTATGATAAAAACTTTCCAGAAAGCAGGCATAGAGGAAACCTACCTCAACATAATAAAGGCCATATATGACAAACCCACAGCCAACATCATCCTCAATGGTGAAAAACTGAAACCATTTCCACTAAGATCAGGAGCAAGACAAGATTGCCCACTCTCACCACTATTATTCAACATAGTTTTGGAAATTTTAGTCACAACAATCACAGAAGAAAAAGAAATAAAAGGAATCCAAATTGGAAAAGATGAAGTAAAGCTGTCACTGTTTGCAGATGACATGATACTATACATAGAGAATCCTAAAGATGCTACCGGAAAATTACTAGAGCTAATCAATGAATTTGGTACAGTAGCAGGATACAAAATTAATGCACAGAAATCTCTTGCATTCCTATACACTAATGATGAGAAATCTGAAAATGAAATTAAGAAAACACTCCCATTTACCATTGCAACAAAAAGAATAAAATATCTAGGAATAAACCTACCTAAGGAGACAAAAGACCTGTATGCAGAAAATTATAAGACACTGGTGAAAGAAATTAAAGATGATACAAATAGATGGAGAGATATACCATGTTCTTGGATTGGAAGAATCAACATTGTGAAAATGACTCTACTACCCAAAGCAATCTACAGATTCAATGCAATCCCTATCAAACTACCACTGGCATTTTTCACAGAACTAGAACAAAAAATTACACAATTTGTATGGAAACACAAAAGACCCCAATAGCCAAAGCAATCTTGAGAAAGAAAAAGGGAGCTGGAGGAATCAGGCTCCCTGACTTCAGACTATACTACAAAGCAACAGTAATCAAGACAGTATGGTACCAGCACAAAAACAGAAATATAGATCAATGGAACAGGATAGAGAACCCAGAGATAAACCCACATACATATGGTCACCTTATCTTTGATAAAGGAGGCAAGAATATACAGTGGAGAAAAGACAGCCTCTTCAATAAGTGGTGCTGGGATAACTGGACAGCTACATATAAAAAATGAAATTAGAACACTCCCTAACACCATACACAAAAATAAACTCAAAATGCATTAAAGACCTAAATATAAGGCCAGACATTATCAAACTCTTAGAGGAAAACATAGGCAGAACACTCCATGACATAAATCACAGCAAGATCCTTTTTGACCCACCTCCTACAGAAATGGAAATAAAAACAAAAATAAAAAAAATGAGACCTAATGAAACTTAAAAGCTTTACACAGCAAAGGAAACCATAAACAAGACTAAAAGACAACCCTCAGAATGGGAGAAAATACTTGCAAATGAAGCAACTGACCAAGGATTAAGCTCCAAAATTTACAAGCAGCCCATGCAGCTCAATTTCAAAAAAACAAACAACCCAATCCAAAAATGGGCAGAAGACCTACATAGACATTTCTCCAAAGAAGATATACAGATTGCCACAAACACATGAAAGAATGCTCAATATCATTAATCATTAGAGAAATGCAAATCAAAACCACAATGAGATATCTCACACTGGTCAGAATGGCCATCATCAAAAAATCTACAAACAATAAATGCTGGAAAAGGTGTGGAGAAAAGGGAACCCTCTTGTACTGTTGGTGGGAATGTAAATTGATACAGCCACTATGGAGAACAGTATGGAGGTTCCTTTAAAAACTAAAAATAGAACTACCAGACGACCCAGCAATCCCACTACTGGGCATATACCCTGAGAAAACCATAATTCAAAAAGAGTCATGTACCAAAATGTTCATTGCAGCTCTATTTACAATAGCCAGGACATGGAAGCAACCTAAGTGTCCATCGACAGATGAATGGATAAAGAAGATGTAGCACATATACACAATGGAATATTACTCAGCCATAAAAAGGAATGAAACTGAGTTATTTGCAGTGAGGTGGATGGACCTAGAGTCTGTCATACAAAGTGAATTAAGTCAGAAAGAGAAAAACAAATACCGTATGCTATCACATATATATGGAATCTAAGAGAAAAAAAAAAGATTCTGAAGAACCTAGGGGCAAGACAGGAATAAAGACACAGACCTACTAGAGAATGGACTTGAGGATAGGGGTAGGGGGAAGGGTAAGCAGGAACAAAGTGAGAGAGTGGCCTGGACATATATACACTACCAAACATAAAATAGATAGCTAGTGAGAAGCAGCCGCATAGCACAGGGAGATCTGCTTGGTGCTCTGTGACCACCTAGAGGGGTGGGATGGGGAGGGCGGGAAGGAAGGAGACGCAAGAGGGAAGAGATATGGGGACATATGTATATGT
This sequence comes from Eschrichtius robustus, assembly GCF_028021215.1. NCBI lineage: Eukaryota > Metazoa > Chordata > Mammalia > Artiodactyla > Eschrichtiidae > Eschrichtius > Eschrichtius robustus. The sequence goes on from NC_090836.1 coordinate 17,805,540, forward strand.
ATAACTGATTCACTTTGTTATAAAGCAGAAACTAACACACCATTGTAAAGCAATTATACTCCAATAAAGATGTTTTAAATAAATAAATAAATAACCATTAAAAACGTTAGAATTTTGTATATGTTTTGACCCAGCAATAAAAAAATAGAAAAATTCAAAATTTGTATTTTATTTTGATTACCAACCAACATTATAAGTGACATTTTTTAGGCAAGAAAACATGCTCAATTCTATCTTCTTAAAAACCTGTCAGGATGTAAAAATACAGAAAGTGCATGTGTACATATACACAGGAAAAAAGGAAAAAAACCCAGCAAAGAGATTGACTGGTTAACTGAGAGCACAACTGCCTACTTTATCTCAGTCTAGAGTGTTTTTTTTTTCAGTCTAGAGTATTTTTAAATGAAATTAAGTAATAATGTCAACTGTTATGAAATTAAAGATCAGGGCTCAGACATGCAGAAGATTTCAAATAAGATCTAGGAAGTAAAAGATAAATTTAGTGAGCACATAGAAAGTAACTTATTTTTTCCATAAAAAATTTTAATTTGGTTTTGAGGAAAGACTTTAATTTTACTTTTGTCAAATATGGACCCGGTTCATCGTTGGAATGTGCCAATGCAGTGCATAAAATAAAAGTTCTGTATAAAAGGCCAATAAGATGTGTTACCATGTTTATTCCTGTTCCAGAGGATGTCTCACAACCTGCAAGACAAGCTGACATGTATGACAAACCATCGTTTCCACATACAGGGTCCCATATTTTAGTTGGACAGTTACAATCCATGTTGCAGTCAGCAAGGATGACATTTCCCACATGTAAATCTTGTTGCACTCTGAAATGATTTAAAATAATGCCATGGATATTGAAAGAATATTAGAGCATTTTCTTTTTCTTTTCATCTCAGTTCCCAATTATATTTCTTCTACTCCCCAAAATAGAAGCAGAAATCTGTCAACTGTCAATGTATGGCCTGGATACTATAACTCTGCAAGAAAATATACCTTACTTTGGTGACCACAGCCAGTTTTTCAATGATCTCTTTCAGGTAAACAAAAGCCAATAAACAAGCATTAACTGAGCACCTACTATACAGAAAGTATTTTTCCAGGTATTAATTAGAACTCAAAAATGAAGATGAACAAATCCCAGTGTTGGTCCACATGGTGGAAAATAACAAGAGAGATCATATTTTATAAAAACAATCTCAAGGGCTCAAAATCTGTAAGAGCAAAGTCTGTAAGTGCAATTTATAATGTATATAATACATTTAGCTCCAGAAACATAACTACTTGAGTAAACAAATACATTCTTCTAGTATAAAACGTGTTCAGTGATCATCAAGAAGACCAATTAGCAGCTATCTATAAACAAGACACCACTGTGAAAATCCCAGAACACAGTTGTAAGGCTGGAGCACCTCCTGAGCCACAGAGACCAAGAAGGATGACCTTAGAAGGATAACAGCAGCAGTAACACTCTGAGCAGATTGTCCCTCCCCCAGGCTAGTACAACACCACATCAAGACAGCCCCCCTAAGCCTATGGTTTCTCCAGTGGGAAAAGGAAGCCCAGTGCCCCCAGATTGTGGAATGCTTTCCAGGAGGCCCACTCAGATCTTTCTACAAGGGGATCACTGGGAGAATCTGTGGGGTTTGACCACTGGAGAAGGAGAGGGGGGCAGGACTTACAGCAACCAGCAGTCAGATCTTGGTAAACTGCATTCCTGCTTGCAACAGTGCCCAAGCAGGGATCCCAGCTAGTGCCTCTGCCCATCTGCAGAGCTGAGTGGTGACCCCATCTGGCCAGAGAGCTCGGTTGGCAGTTCTGCCTGATTTGGGTTCCCAGTCAATGGGCCACCCTGGCCATGGAGCTCCACCCAACTGTTAAGTATAGCCTCCAGTCCTACCCATCCAGAAAGCCTGGCCAGAGAGCCTGGGCAGCCACAGAGCCCATCCTACAGCCACAAAGACCCTGAATAGTCAAAGGAATCTTGAGAAAGAAGCATAAAGGTGTAAATATCACACTTCCTGGTTTCAAACCATATTACAAAGCTATTGTAATTAAAACAGTATGGTATTGGCATAAAAACAGTCACATAGATCAATGGAACAGAATAGAAAGCCCAGAAAAAAACCTATGCATGTATGTCAATTAATTTACAACAAAGGAGCCAGGAATACATACAATAGGGTTGGGAAACCCATTATTTCATAAATGGTGGCGGGAAAACCAGACATCCACGTGCAGAAGAATGAAACTGGATCCTTATCTTACACCATACACAAAAATCAACTCAAAGTGATCAAGATTTAAATTTAAGATCAGAAACCATGAAACTCCTAGAAGAAAACATAAAGGGTAAGCTCTTTGACTCCAGTATTGGCAATGATTTTTTTGGATTTGACAGCAAAAGCACAAGTAACAAAAGGAAAAATAAATGAGGGGGATGACGTCAAACTAAAAAGCTGCTGCACAGAAAGTGAAACCATCAACGAAATGAAAAGGCAACCTATGAAATGGGAGAAAATAGTTGCAAATCATATATCTGATAAGAGGTTAATTTCCAAAATATAAAGAACTCATACAACTCAATAACAAAAACCAAATGATCTAATTCAGAAATGGACAGAGGAACTGAATAGACATTTTTTCCAAAGAAGACATACAAACAGCCAAACCGGTAAATGAAAAGATGCTCAACATCACTAATTATCAGGGAAATGCAGATCAAAACCACAATGAGATATCACCTCATACCTATTAGGATGTTTAAGGGGATGTCTATTATCAAAAGGAAAGAGGTAACAAATGCTGGCAAGAATGTAGAGAAAAGGGAAACCTTGTGCACTTTTGGTGGGAATGTAAATTGATAGAGCCACCGTGGAAAACAGTATGGAGTGTCCTCAAGAAATTAAAAATAGAACTACCATATGATCCAGCAATTCCACTTCTGGGTATTTATCCAAAGGAATGAAAATAGACGATTGAAGAGATATCTCTATTCCCGCGTTCATTGAAGCATTATCCACAATAATAAGACATGGAAATAACCTATGTGTGCATTGACAGATGAATGGGTAAAGAAAATGTGGTATATGTATATATATACACACACACACACAAAATGGAATATCAACCACCATAGAAAAGAAGGAAATCCTGACATTTGCGACAATATAGATGAGCCTTGAGGGCTTTATGCAAAGTGAAGTAAGTCAGAAAGAGAAAGAAAAATGCTATATGATCTCACTTATTTGTGGAATCTAAAAAAACTGAACTCACGGAAACAGTAGATTGGTGGTTGCTGGGAGGTAGGAAAAGGAATGGGGAAACGTGGTCAAAGGGACAAGCTTGCAGAGACGGGGTGAATAAGTTCTGGGGATACGATGTACATCCTAGTGACTATGGTTAACAATGCTGTATGTTTTAAATTTCCCAAGAGAGTAGATCTTAAAAGTTACCACACACACACACACACACACACACGCAAAATTGTAAATATGTGAGGTGATGGATGTGTTAACTAACCTTATTGTGATAATCATTTTGCAACATATAATGTATCAAATCATCAGATTATACACCTTAAACCTACATGATTTTTTTGTCGATTATATCTCAATAAAACCAGGGAAAAAAAGTTTTTTAAAAAGGGTCTAACTCAGAGAAAGACAAATATCATATGATATCACTTAGGTGGAATCTAAACAAAATGATACAAATGAACTTATTTACAAAACAGAAACAGACTCACAGATGCAGAAAACAAATTTATGGTTACCAAAGTGGAAAGAAGGGAGGGATAAATTAGGAGTTTGAGATTAACAGATATACACTATAAGAAATAAATAGAATTATATAAAAAATGAATAGTTGATATAAAATAAACAACAAGAACTACTGTATAGCACAGGGAACTATATTCAATATCTTGTAATAACCTATAATGGAAAAGAATCTGAAAAGAATATATATATATTTATATATATGTGTGTGTGTAACTGAATCACTTTGCTGTACACCTGAAACTAACACATTGTAAATCAACTATACTTCAATTTAAAAACAGATCTAAAGGTCTAACAAGATTACTTTTCTTATGTTCAATGTAATATGATGAAAAGAACGCTAGCATGGGAGTCTGGAAACTGAATTAAAGTCCTGACTCATGACTAGATCATGCCTTTTTACATATTTGCTCTGGGAATCAGGATAATTGGAGATGGAGATAATCTTTAAGATTTTACCAATTTTAAATTCTATTCTTATATATTGATGGAGTTGAAGAGGTTTTCCATGACCTCCCTTTGTCATTTAATCTCTCTGAATCTCAATTCTTCATCTGTAAAATGAAAATAACAACAGCTATCTTAAATGGAATTTGCAAGACTCAAATAAGACAATATATAAAATTACTTTTATGATTATATATTTAATATTATTCCAATCGTATAGTCCTTGGTAATTTTAAAGGGACCATTTTAGGATGCTCTTCATTTCAACTCATCACTCCATTATCTAGATATGTCCTACAAATGACTTTTAAAAATTCATATCACTATGCAAAACCTTCCTGTGAACCCAGATAACCCTCAAAATGCAAATCTAAAACCATTCAACAACATAGATATACCTATACAAATAAAATATATAAATTTATATAAGCATCAATATATCATGTATTAGGATTCAGTTACGTTAAATTTAAGCCCATCGTGGAACCATATAAAGGTGATTGAGACTGTATAGTCAACTCTTAATTTTACCTGTTTATGGTTGTATAAAATATATGGATAACACATCCTAATACAACCTAAAACCATAACTAGTTTCTGTGATATTCATTTTACTATCTACTAGGATATCACAAAGACAAACACACACACACACACACACGCAATCATAAGCTCACTAACTCTGTGATATATACCCAACCTCTTTAATAAGATGGAGAAAGACCACAAATTCCTGCCATTAACTCCAATTAGCAAATAATCTGGTCATGAGTAATCACTGTAGAAAATATGTTATTAACTTTTGAAAGAGTATGACATTCATTAGAAAACAACATACCCTTCATAAGAGGTGGTTATGCCAGCAACTGAAGAATTATCACAGATCATGAGAAAACACAAAAAATAGAGAAGATACTCAATTAAGGATAACCAACATCCTATGTGGGCAGCTTGTATGACAGTAATCTTGAACTTCTTCATAATTAAACCACCAACTATATATCCAATGCATATTGGAGGTAAGTTATAAATACCTATAAATACAAGTAAAATATTATGTACAAAGTGACTTAGCAAAGGAAAAAATATGATAACACATTTATCTAATATGTCTCACATAAAAAACCATTTAGGTCCAACTCATAGTGAAGAAGACTAAATTAAATTTATCCCCACTTAGTTATGCATTACATACAGTGAGATTTTTAAATGCCCCACAACATCGAAATATATTTTAGAAGACTGTTATCATTGTCATTCATTTAATTAATAGCAGTAAGTTGTAAATTTCTTGTATGCAGGGATCATGGTCTATATCTCTTTTCTTAGGATCTAGGTAGAAGTGGCAAGTCAAAGTCTACCAGTCATTTATTGCTTTCCGTTCTTTCAGGTGGGATTATATATATAATGATTTGTATATAACATATACAGTATTATATAATCATACATAGAATGATTTGTATGATTCTGCAGCTTTTTATTCCCACTCTGATTGTTAAGAATTTGACTCAGCTCAAGGTATTTTAGAGGTACTTTGCTGAGCCTGTGATTGTCAAGTGTCTTTACATTTAATGTCTTGCTACTACTGACTAGCACTCTCCCTCCCCCAATCCTCCCCCCAAAAAAGGAAAAAGAAAGGGAAAAGACAGCCCTAGGTTTCATCTTTACAGTGCCAGGGTCTATTCACTGAATCACACTCTTGGGAGACCTTGTTTAATATCCATTCTCAAGTCCCATTCCAGAGAGTCTAATTTAGTATATTTGAGATAGGTCCCAGGTATCTGAACTTTTAACAAACACTCTAGGTGATGTGGGTACATGTAATCTGGAAATTCTCTTTTCAAAACAGTAAAAAAGATCCCAGGAAAAACTCAGGGTGGAGTAGAACCACCGAGGTTAGTGTGGTTGCAGGAAAATCAGAATGTATGGGCTGCAGAGACATCTCAAAACACCAGGGGAGCCAGGGAACTAAGTTAGAAACCACAGAATTCATGAATTGGAGCCAAAAAAGTAAAACCTGGATGTGAAACAAAATTCCTGATGAGTTAACTCTGTCTTCCTTTTTACATAAATGAATTACCAATCTGAAAATTGTATCTAACTTGTACGTTCCCTAAACTTTCCACAAATATTTCAAATTTGCATTCTGACTACAAAAAGAGCCAAAGAAAGAAGAAAACCAGGATTTTCTGGCTTCTTCCCTTCCTTACCCTCTCTTGATTTCCCTGGAGAGCAGACGGGGGGAGATTACCAGAGGCAAAAAATATCCTAGCAGATTTCAACTGAGGAGTTTCCTAGACCCATCATCACACTGTTCACCATTTCATGGGGAAAAAAGTGGGCTACAATTGCAGAGAAGAACAAACATACCAATGAGAAAGATTGCATCTGAAGCTGATTTTCCATAGTGCTGTTCCAGATATTTAGGCATGAAGGAGATCATATTTACAAACGCATTGAATTGCAGCACACTTATTAGTATGAAAAGCATGTAAACTGGGTTGCACAAAAGACTTTTCATGAATGGTAAAAAATCTGAAAGGAAAGGATGACAGCAGTGTCACACAAACTTGGCTTTGCATTTTATGATTGACTTTTTCTGAAACATCAACCTCCCCTCTAAAGTATGTTTTTCTGTTTTATAATGCACATGTGTTTCTTGATTCTTTTTGCCCCTTGAAAGCTAAAGTTGTATCACTGTTTTGGTAGCTTCTGCAAGACAGTGAGGCAGCTGAGGGGGAAGGGATCAGAACACAGTCGTTTTGCCTTCACTAAGTTACTAACATGTCTTACGGAAAAAGTATAACTATTACATGACAAAAATATTGTCCGAGTTCACACCATTTCTTTCTTATCCTTCTCTTTTACTTGTACTAATATCCTCTCTTCTCTAGAGATCATCTAGAATGAAAGATTCTTGCTCTCCTGTTCTGTCCTCTAAAGTCAGGAAGGAAATCAATTTGATAAAGAAGTTCACACTCAAATATTGATTAATCATTCCTGAACATTTAAAATGTAGTTAGATGTGGAAATTCATGACATATAAATTTTCTCAAGTACTAGGCATGTCTTTGCTTCTAACGGTTCACAGTCTTTTAAAATACCAACCCCCAGGTCTCGCTCCCTGAGATCCTGATTCATTTGCTATATACTAAAGACCATGTAAATGAGTTAACCGAAATGTTTTCCTGTTTGTGTGGACAGACAAAGCTCAGAGCCAAATTTGCGGCCAGCTCTAGCAAATGTTCTAGGTCTCCATTTCGGGTCAAAGTCTCACTTATAGTTTCTTTTCACTTTTCCTATCTTCATGTTCTCTGTCTTGATTTCCTTACTTATTGTGTATTATCCTGGTTTGCTTAATAAACAGCCTAAAATCCAACTAGCAAAGTATCAATCAGTAAACAACTTGGAAGAGGAGGAAGCATAGTTTAATGCAAAGAAATGAATTCTAGTTGTAGAATTCATATGTATGAATAAAGTACATGGCAGAGAAGTGACTTGTGTTCACAGCTCTTTGGAGCTTTTGAAGTCACGCATGTTTGTTTACATACTGTCCTAATAGATGAGTCTCAGTAGTTTCAATTTCTTTTCTAGATGTCATATACTGAGTTAAGCCCTTTCCTAGTTTATCTTGCAGACTATAAATGATATTCTGTGTTAAAATTCTCTACCGGTCCATACCGGCCCTTTGAGAAGAGTTGTGAATACAATCGTAAGGACTCTGAGAATTTGTAAGATTCTGAATTGGCTCCTAATGATATGAGAAGTATTAAATTATGTTCAATTGTGGTTTAAGTGAATTTGTAACTGCTAAAAATTCTGTGCAAATTGATATTATAATTTACGGGTGATGGTTGAAGTGGCAACATCAACAATAATAATACTAATACTAGTAAGCAGTAATAATAGTAATATGTGTCAGAACTCCTTTTACCTTCGCCCAACAACTTTATAATAATAAATACTATTTTATCCCCATCTTTGAGGTAAGGAAACTAAGCCCCCCATCACCTTCCAAATGGACACTCTTTAAGAATTCCAAGGCCCAGGCCATACCTTATACTAATTAAATCAGACCTCTGGGTAATACTACAAAATTTCCATGCATCAGTAATTTAAAAAATTCCCTAGGTGATTCCAATATGTGGCCAAGTTTGAGAACGAGTATTCTTGAATACTATACATAGATTACCTTACTTAGTTTCCCATAGATACACCTTCTGTAAATTATGCTTTGAGCTTTTATTGAGGATCTATACCAAAAAAAAAAAAACCTGTTACATGAAATATGCTCCTGAATTTGCTGGAAAACAACTCTGTGACTCAATAGTACCTGTATTGTACATCACATAATTTTTTTCTTTTTTTACAACTTGTTACTTGGGCAACAATTTCTCTTTAAGAATTGTTATCCTTTCCACTCTCAAATATAGATAATTATATGACCTATAATTGAGGTGCTTTTTTTCTTTTCTGCCTTAACTTCCAAGAAGCTCACAGCTCAGCTAATACTTTTGGTTTCAGACCTATATGGTATTTATTTGGATTAGCGTATATTTTTTCCTCCTTTTGTTCTTGGTTTGAGTTTCTTTTTTAATTAGACCTATGCTCTCTGTAAAATAGATTTTTTAAGGCAGATGGGACCTAATTTCTTTCTTTCTTTATTTATTGAGTACCCAGATTGACATAAAATTTCATATAAATGCTGATCTAAGTCAGGTTCTAAACTATATCATTCACTCCCAGGTGGTAGCATGGGAAAACATTATTGTAGTAGCACAGCTAGACATTATTGACTGCTGACTGCCAGTGACAAATTGTTTTAACTCAACCTAGCATATTGTAATAGACTAAGATACAGACACGACTACAGAAAATAGAAAGTAAATTGTAAAATATAAAATGTTTATATTTGCCTTTAGTGATTCCAGCCCTTTTCTTCCTGACTTCGCTTTGTTTCTCTTCTTTGTCATTTTTAACGATCTCAGCAATATCCTCTAGTCCTTCCTTTGGAAGCGTTTTGGGCAAAACAAAAAAAGGAATGGCAGTAAACACATTCACTCCTGCACAAACCAAAAAGCCAAACCACCATGCACCAACCCAACGAGTATCAGTGGGAGTTATGGTCAGATCATCTGTAAAGAGATATACACATTTTTTATTAGCTTGAGTCATTATTTCCTTTATGAACTATAGAAAATTATTACAATTATAATTGTCAGGTTCTATCCATGTACAGAATTTGCATATAATTCAGACATTGATAAAACTTGTCTGACAATATGCGGTGTTACAATACTGTCTAGCAATAAGCTAGTTTGACTATCTGTCCTATCATGTAAGGAATTTATAAATAGGTACATATTAAAGAGCTATAAGTTCTATTTCGTTATCCTCAAATGATTGCTTGATTTAAAAAAAATTCAAACCTATGTGCTTAAATCTTTTGAAAACAAGAAATATGATTAGTGTAGTAGAAAGAGCACTGGATTTTGAGTCAGAAGATCAGCACTGTATCTTGCTCTCCTGCTCACTGGTTTGAAATATTGAAAATTATTTAAACTCCTCAACTTCAATTTGGTCACCTGGAAAGTGGAGAGTCTATCTAACTGAGGGTCAGGTAAAGCAACAATTAAATGTGATAACCTACCCAATGATGCTTTGTGTACTCTGGACACTGTATAAATAGATTTTATGGAGTTACCTGTGTTCACCGATCCAGTGTCAACATAAACATTTGCACAGAATGACGCTAACGAAAGTCCAATCAAAGGACCAATGATAGCTCCTGTTTCTATAAACCCTAAAAATAAAGGAAAATATAAAGTTATACACCCACATAAAGCGTTCTAATCCCATGAAGAGTCTGAAGATTGAATTGTTTTTACCTTAGATATTTTTGCCTTATGTGTTCAATCTGTAGGAAAATTAAACTTGGTGTACGTATAAGTAACAAGGATGTTTGTTTAAATGTTGAAAAAGGAGCCTCCTAATTTGAAGCCACTTTCTTTAAGCCTCCAAATTCTCTTTCACACTCGGTTACAGGTAAAGATCTGCAGCTGGAAACGACTGGCTGCAGCAGGGTGACCATATTGTGTGCAAACGCCCTTCTCCAAGATGAAAATATTCCTTTTCCCTTATGAAAGACTAACTTACTTAAGATTATCAGTGTGTATGTATGACTTCATTCCTTAATAATAATTTTGAAATAAAACTAAGGAAATGGGAATCTTTAAATTCTGTGACAGCATATCTCCACAATCTCAACTTGACCTGATAAATTGCTAAGGCAAAGGTGAGATTAGTGGGACTGTCCCCATTATGATTCAAAACCAGTTTCTCTTGTGGTATTAGAGACTGGTTAAAGTGATGGCCTTTTTCGGTGAGTTTTGTTGTGTCTTGTGAGTAAACTATTACTGTGCCCGATATTGGAATAGAATTATCACTACTGTATCATGGGTGGATATTTTGATTCTATGGTTCCTTCAGTATTACAGCTGGGATCTTTCTATTGAGAAAGTCACAGTATAGAGCAAAATTCTTTTGTTGCCTTCCACAGTCATATTTTTGGAGGATTTTAAAAGAAATACTATGTTATGATAAATATCTTGTGGCATATTCCTCAGAAAAGCTTCACTCCCAAATCTACCACTTGAAACTTCCTTTGGCTCTGTCCTCACTTTTATTGATACTTCTCTTCCCCGTTACCGTCGTCTCCTTTCTTACCCTCCACCTTCTTATCTTGCATTTCCATCAGTCCCCTCCATCCTCACTTGACTTTTTACTCCTCTGGACCATTATCATCAGCTATCTCATGATTTGTCTACAATTCTGAGTCTATGCTGAGCCCTCCCTGCTTACTGAAAATCCAGGCTCGAGCTTTTTCAACTTTCTTCCTCTTTACTTCAAAATATGTCTTCACGGATTGCCTCTGCCTTCTCCATGGTTTATGGGCTAGTCCACCTTGTACACACCTGACTGCTTGACACTAATCCTTTCAAAACTTTTGTTTAATTTCATTGAAGTATAGTTGATTTACAATGTTGTGTTAATTTCTTCTGTACAGCAAAGTGTTATATATATATATATATATATATATATATATATATATATATATATATATATATATATATATATATATTCTTTTCCACGATGGTTTGTCACAGGATATTGAATATGGTTCCCTGTGCTACACAGTAGGACCTTGTTGTTTATCCATTCTGTATAAATAGTTTGCCTCTGCTCATTTCAAACTCCCAATCCATCCCTCCCCTACACCTCCTCCCCCTTGGCAACCACAAGTCTGTTCTCTATGTCTGTGAGACACTAACCCTTTCTATCTTCTCTGAGGTCTTGCTCAACCAAACACTCCCTCTTGTGTATTTGTTCAGTCTCCCCCACATCCAGTGACTGGTACAATTTCTCAAATTCACCCTGATTTCTTTCCTGTCATTATACTCTGCCTCTACTTTACTCAAATCCGTTCACGTTCTACTCAAAATACTCGCAGGTAGCCTCAGTGATCTCTTGGCCACTTACCAGTGGTCTTCATCTTCTTAATTGGTCAACTTTCTTTGGACATTTTCCTCTGAAGACTTACAAAACTATACATTCATTTATTGTCTTAGTCTTGTCCCTTATGACTACCCCTTCTTGGAGTTTTCTTCCTCTTACTCTATTCACTTAAGTAGAAGCATTCCCTAGTATTTTATCCTAGGGCCCCTCACTATGTAGCATCTGACCTCCTACGGCAACCTCATTTCTCCCTCTTGATTTTATTATTTGTCTCTGTATAGGTGTTTCTCAAATTTTATGTCTAGCTTTTATGTTCTCTCCTAAACTCCAGAGCCATACATGGAACTGTTTTCTTGATGTATAGCTAATTGACTTATAATTATTTAATTATACATGGATTATTAATTATTAATAATTATTACTGCAATTTTCAAATTTAATTATACACATATTTATCAGATTTTATTGATTTATAATTATGTAGTTATTTACATACTAAACTTTATATGGATAATGTCTTATTCATCTTAATACATGTAGAGATTATCCATTGCTTCTGCATTATACACCCTGATATTTGTTGAAAAAAGAAATACATGTTTTAACAAGGTGTTTGTTAATTTATTGCAGGTGAGCATTCTGTAACCTTTCAATATAAGTATGTGAATGGATTTCAAAGACTGAATAGAAAAACACTGAAAAAGATTATTGCAAAATCAGTGAGTCATCAAAATCACCCAAAGTTGCTTGGGATAATCGTTCCTAAATATTTTAATCTCCTCATTACATGTAGCTCTGTTACTATCTTCTCTCACCCACTTTGACTTTTCTGGTTTTAAAAAGATATTTCTACTTTAACAGAAAAAATGTCCCTGTACTCAAAGTTATGATTTTATAACCAACAACAGATGGAGTAACTAAGGAATATAAGCAAGTTATGCATAATAAATTAAGAATATTCAGGAGATTGTAAGACAATATACAAGGTGGATCTTAAGTTGCCTATTGTGGGAGATACTGACAGATGTTAGAAAATGAATTTTCAGGAAACATAACCAAAATTATGAAGACAGATATTTGCAAAAAATATGAAACAGCCTGGCTATTATAAAGAAATTGTGATAAAGAGAAACGATGTAGGAAACTAAATAGATAAACTGAGTGCAGAGCTAGTAATAAGTGGAGAGCTCATATTTAATAGATAAAGAGTCAGTATGTTTCATCAACATGAAAGAGAAGACATTTAAAATAGTTAAGAAAAATTATACTGCAAGAATTTTTATAAGAAATTGATTATAAATACTACAGATAAAATGACCAATATAGAAGTTATAATAACCTATACATGAAGTGATGAAGACCTGAACAAAAATAGAAGTAATGAAAATAGTGAGAAAGGTTTTGAATATGAGACATTTTGGATAAAACATTGCTAAATCTCTTAACAGATTGGGTATAGAGTGGTGCCCAGCAAATGGAGGAGTCAAATAGGACTCCAGGGGCACTAGATTAATGGCATTTTCAATAGTAAAAAAGCAGATTTAGCAAAGTGGCTTATTTGGAGTTAGCCCATAATTGCTCCATTCAACAAACTTTAAATGATGGCCAGTTGTGCCAAAGCACTCTGTTCATCATTCTGGAAATCACTAAGCATCCAAATAAATAACTAATATCCATGCTCAAGGAGCTTACTGTCCTGAAAAGAGGCTAAGGCAGATTTTCCAACTCACCAATATATAAAGGAGAGTTTTCAGATTTGGCAAAATCCTCTATGTAGGAAATACCCAAAGGCATGATGGGAGTTTCACCAATTCCACGTATAATATTTCCAACTAGTACATACACCCACATTAATGATTTAACTTCCTTCACACACTCTGCATTAAAAGAAAAAAAGACATTACATTAGTGTTTTGGTAGTGAAATATTAGCAATACTCAATTCTAAGTTTTTGGTAAGTAAGCATTTCACAGTTCTTATGTGACCATGGCACCTTGCCAACAATTTACTATGCCAACGATGACTCATGGGCCATCCCTCTTGCACTTTCTGACAGAGTACTTAGGTATGGCCAACAATAAGTGGTACGCTGGAGCCAGTTCCTACTGGCTGGGGAGAGATGAGAATATACATCTCTTCCCAATTCAGTATTTAGTGATAACATGCCGGTAGTTTGATGAGAGTATTTACACCACAGAAATTGACAAACACTAAAAATCAAGGCTTTTTTTTTCCCTCCAGAGAGTTAGTTTACCAGCAACTACTAAACTTAGCTGTTATAAGTGCTACCCAATATATATACTAACTTTGAGGAGAGGAAAAAACACAAATATCTCTCCCTAGAATTGAGACTATATTTATAAGATTTACGTAAGAGGCTCACTGAGTTTTGAATTCTCTACAGTTCTAATTACTTTATAGAAATGAAAAATATTTAACTGAGTAGTAATCACATTTTCTCTATAGAGCCCACTGTATACTGTGTTCACCAAATAACTTCTTTTTAAATTGAAGTACAGTGACTTAACAATACTATATTAGTTTCAGGTGTACAACATAGTAATTTGATATTTTTATAGATTATACTCCATATAAAGTTATTATAAAACATTGGCAACATTCTCTGCGTTGTACATTACATCCTTTTATTTATTTTATACCTAGTAGTTTGTACCTCTTAATCCCCTCCTCCTATTTTCCCCCTCCTCCCACCCTTCTCCCTACTGGTAATCACTAGTTTGTTCTCTGCATATATAAGTCTGTTTCTGTTCTGTTATATTCATTCATTTGTTTCATTTTTTAGATTCAGCATATAAGTCAAAACATACAGTATTTCTCTTTTTCTCACTTATTTCACTAAACATAATACCCTCCAGGTCCATCCATGTTGTTGCAAATGGCAAAATTTCATTCTTGTCTGCGGCTGAGTAATATATTCCACTGTGTATGTATTCACCATGTCTTCTTTATCCATTCACCTGTTGATGCACACTTAGGTTGCCTCCATATCTTGGCTATTGTAGATAATGCTACTATGAACATTGGGGCGCATGTATCTTTTTGAATTAGTGTTTTTGTTTTTTTCGGATATGTATATATATATCCAGGAGTAGAATTGCTAGATCCTATGGTAGTTCTATTTTTAATCTTTTGAGGAGCCTCCATACTGTTTTTCATAGTGGCTGCACCAATTTAGATTCCCATCAGCAGCGTACAAGTGTTCCCTTTTCTCCACATCCTCACCAATATTTGTTATTTGTTACCTTTTTAAGGCCAGCCATTCTGGCAGGTGTAAGATAATATCTCATTGTGGTTTTTGATTTGCATTTTCCCGATGATTAGTAAACTGTGCCACCCACAGATGTGAGGGTCCTGAACACAGCTGAGTCTCAAAATTTCTTGTGAGGCTATCTCTCAGTCATTCCCAGTCCAGAAAATCATAGTCTCCGTTGCTGGGTATTCCTATTTTTATCTATGATGAGCACAATGTTTATGTCTATAGATCATAAGCAAACTCCGGGTTTCCTCTAGGGCAAAACTGAGAATATCAGGTGGTTAAGGAATCAACACACTTCCCTGGAGATACACCCAACTGGGAAGGTTTTGTTTATCTACTACAATGCACATTAGGAAAAATAGGAAACAGGACCTGAGTCATTCTTTGGCAAAAGCCAACTCAAGGAGAGAACGTGGGCTATTGCTGATGTCACTGTTTTCTTTTGTTTCCCCAGGGGGTTCCTTTGATTTAGAGTTTCTGAGACAGCTATTCTTATACTCATTTGAACTATTTTGATTCCCTCTTATTCCATGCTGGCAGTGAAATTCCCAGCCTAAGGAACCACTGTAACTTCCACTGATATGAATACAGCCTGAAAATGTGCCCATCACAGGGAAAGAAGTTCTGGTCTGAGGTAAATTAACAGGGTCACCTATAGACTAAGTATCACCAGATTACACAGGTCCTTTAGCACATGAAGGGGCAGAGGCAGGTATGTTGGTGCCTGGGACTGCAAGAACCTGGAAGAAACACCATTATTGTACACTATCGCGCTGGATTAGGAAGTAGTCTCTGGAAAAGAGGGACAACTGGGCAAAAAAGACAAGTTCCTAGTTAAGTAGAAAGGGACTAGAGTATTCAGAACTATAGCATACTTGCCTGTTTTCTCTGCTATAGAATATCAATAATATAATATAATATAATATAATATAATATATAATATAATATAAATATAAATATATAATATATATATTTATATATATTATATATAAATATATATATAATATAAAAATAAATATAAAATAATATAATATAATATAATAATATAACACAAATCTTTTGAACTTTGTTTCTACCTCTGTTTCCTATTTAGATAATTGTATAGACCAAATCATCAGTATAAACCCTTCCTTCTAAGATGTTTTCCTCTAAGGAATTAATTTTACAGTGGCCCTTGGATGGATGCCTTTGACTGATTTTTAAATAACCATTTTAAAGAACAGACAAGGCAGTCTTAATAGGTCTCTTCAAATATAAGAGGCATAACATTTTCTATTGTTAGCCATTCCTATTCTCCTCCGTGATCCCCTCTAAAATCCTTTAGAGGGGAAAAAATATCTTTTTGTTCCTCTACCTTACTTAACCAAACCCAATAACTCATTCAAAGACCCTCCACAGAAAGTGTTCAGTTACAAATTAACTAAAGTAATAAAATGAAGCGGACAACCTGATGGATCTTCTGTTGGTTTGAAAATCTGGGTTCCGTTTTCCATACACAAGAAACTGTTTGAGGACAAATTACCAGACACTGAAACTGTAGATTCATGTTCGTATCTGTATGAACACAGGGAAAACACATTTGTGTTAAGGAGCCAATGAGGACAACGTGAGCATTGTGAAGGTGCTCCTGCTTCACTTAAGATACAACATCCAAACCCAGGAAAGCAGATGTCTTTTCATCTTTGCCACCCAATCATCATAGATTGCTATCATCAAAAAGAACTTGCCACTCACGAAAATGTGCAATTCATTGACAGCCAGCTTTCAATTATCTGCATGTGTATGGTCTATCCTTTAGATTACCTAACATCAACGCTTGTGGTTTTTAGGTGATCATTTCCTGGAAATAATTACTGTGGACAAGGAACAAAAAGGAAGAAAAATAAGAGACTCTAAGAAGCATAATAAAGAAGATAAAGCTTTGGGGGGAAAAACAAAACAAGTTTCCAACTTTGGATTCTCTGAGGTTTGCTCGTAAAAAACATACCCCACTTTCTGAGAATTCAAACAATAATCCCTTCATGCATTCATCACTCCCCAAGAAAAACAAAACATTTGCCCATCATAATGAGAGATCTTTGGAGATTCACACACTGTGACAGTGCAATGTAATGAGTTTTTCTCTTCTCATAAGAACAAAAGGGTTAATACACTGTGACTATATTATCTTAGGCAAATTACCACAAGATCCCATGCCCTTTCTCAGAAAGTAAATTATAAGCCGCAATAATGGAAGAAAATATGTCCAGCTAAGTCTCTCTTTGTTAGAAATTATGCTGGACTGGTTTCTATATTTCTAGTAGATAAGAGAAATCCAAAAACAAAAAAAAACAAAACACACACACACACACACACACACACACACACACACAGAAACAACCTTGCCCTTAATGAGCTAAAGAGTGCTATGCTTGTATGTCACTGACAGTTCTGATTTCTATGCTATAGAACATAATAAAAAGGGTCAAAATGCCTTCTCCTTTGAACAATTGTCCAGTCATGGTCACAGAGAGGCTGCGAACTGTGGGCAAAGGCTTCTGTCTCCATACCCATGATCCCATGAGACTTGCCAGCTTCAGACAAAAAAAAATAACACCTTTGGCAGAGAGTGGAAAGAAATGTAAATAATAGCTGAATATTACTTGATGTTGTCTTGGACAGGCTAGGAACTAAAAGGACGGTGAAAACTCTTTGCCTGAAAACTTCTGATCCCTTCAGAAATACCTGAGAAGATAACATATCATTTTCATTTAACTTATCCACTAAAACCCAATAACTCATTCAAAGTTCATTCATCCCCAAAACTTCAGCAAAATGACAGTTGATGGATTATAAAATAGTAAAGGAAAAGGCCTAATGCCACAAGGATAAAGAAAATGGAAGATTTGACAAGGAGAAACAGATTTTGGAAATTCGACAAAAAAGATAAAGATTTTGAAAATGGGAAAGCAGATGAGTGGTCACTGAACTAGAAAATATGAGAAACACAAGCCTAAGTAAGTGCCTGCAGGGGAGCAACCAAACATGTGCCACATATCCCTGGAAAGTTTCAGGCAGGATACAAGATACTTCTAAAGGCAGGAGTGGGTATGATCCAAAAAATCAGAGGATTGGTTTAAGGTGTGTATAAGGAGCAGTAAAACCCTTATAATAGACACCCTCCACCATCCCAATGAACATGGCCTTAGACTGCAGAGAGTCAAAACAAGCACATTGGGCTTCCCTGGTGGTGCAGTGGTTGAGAGTCTGCCTGCCAATGCAGAGGACACGGGTTCGAGCCCTGGTCTGGGAGGATCCCACATGCCGCGGAGCAACTAGGCCCGTGAGCCACAACTACTGAGCCTGCGCGTCTGGAGCCTGTGCTCCGCAACAAGAGAGGCCGCGATAGTGAGAGGTCCGCGCACCGCGATGAAGAGTGGCCCCCGCTTGCCACAGCTAGAGAAAGCCCTCACACAGAAACGAAGACCCAACACAGCCAAAAATAAATAAATTAAAAAAAAAAAACAAGCACATTGAGGATAGGAGGCCATACTAAAAACTGGGGATATTAAGTAAAAGAAAAATCTACATACTGATAAAAGAGACTCCCACCTGGCTGGTAGCCAAGCTGCCATGTCTCAGGCAACAGATTGAAGAATCCCTGCCTGAGTTAACTGACAAGTTATGGACAGTTCTGAGCCATCTCTAAAACATCCAGTCCCTGTGCTGTGAAGAAGTCCTCCAACAACCAAGTCCTACACATGTACCACAGAACTTCTGGTTAGCTTGTTGTTGCTATTCCTCTCTCTCAAATATGAGTAGCTAACCAAGGACCACCAGATATATGAAGGAAGCCTATAACATAAAGACAAAGACAAAACAAATAAAAAACTGTACACTTGAAAGAGACAGAGACATGAAGACAGATGAAGAAAATGTAGATGGAAAAGACATTGCATTCTTAAAATAAGAGCAAGATGTTTCTTAAAAAGATACATTCAAAGAACAAGAGTCCTTAAAACTTAAAAATATGATAGCAAAAGTTAGAAATCCATTCAAAGGTTTGGAAGATAAAGAAATCTCCCCCAGGGACTTTCCTAGCAGCCCAGTGGTTAAGACTTTGCTTTCCAATGCAGGGGGTGCAGGTTCGATCCCTGGTTGGGGAGCTAAGATCCCACATGCCTCGCAGCCAAAAAAAAAAACAGAAAACTAAAACAGAAGCAATATTGTAACAAATTCAATAAAAGACTTTAGAAATGGTCCACATCAAAAAAAAAAAAAATCTTTAAAAATCTCCCCTAAAAGTAACAAGAAGGCAAAGAGATAGAAAGTTGGAGAGAAAAGGTGAGAAAACTATAAGCTTAACTCAGGATGTAACAATATTCAAGAACAAGTAGAAGTTCTAGAAGGAGAAAGTAGAGGGGTGGAAGAAGGGGGGATATTATCAAAGAAACAATACAGGCAACTTTTACAAATGTCCAGATTGAAGGCACCTAGCACGATAAAGGAAAATCATTTATACCAACATGATTATCATGAATTCAAATTCTGGAGTTTAAGGGAAAATCCCAACAGCTCCTAGAGAAAAGAAACTGGTCACAGGGGTTAGAATGGTATAGGATTCTCAAGAGTTAACACTGGAAACTAGAAAGTCTTGGAAATGATGTCTTCAAAATCCCTAGAGAAAAAACTTCAAACCAGAATTTTATACCAGCCAAACTGTCACCAAGTGTGGGAGTAGAATAGGAATATTTCCCAATGTTTAAGGTCTTAAAATTATTACTTTCCTTGCACACTTTCTCAGAAACCTATTAGATGACATTTTCCACAAAAAAAGTAAGAATGAAAAGGAAAGGAGAAGATATTACTACCCAGGAAGTGAGTAACTGAATGGAAGAAAGAGGCAGGACAAATTCCCAAGGAGAATGGTGAGTGAAAATTTCAAGGAAGCAGCCATGCGGCTGGCCTGGAGAGTTCCCAGTTCAGATTGCAGATGGAAAATTGATGATGACAGGAGAGGTATCTCAAAGACAAAAATGAAACCCTCTGATATGTATGAATATATTGAGAAGACGTTGTCCTACCGGTAAAGAATTTGGTGATGATTCGTGAGAAATAAAAAGAAAATGAATCAAACATAAAATGAGGCAATTATTAAATCCAGGGAAAATAAAAAGTGATATAAGAAAGGGAAAATAACAGCATGGTTCAGCTGAAATATGAAAAATATTTACATAGTCACACACATGGAATAGTGAGCATGATTTTATAGTAGGAAGTCAATATGTATATTACATAACATTAAAGTATCAAAAACTAAAAGGATAAACATTTACTTAGAAATATGGAAGCAAATAGAAGAAGAAAGAGCTAAAAGAGTCGGGAGTGGTTGCCTCTGGAGAGGAGTAACGTGAGCAATGTTGAAGGGGTGGGGGACAATGCTTTTTTCAACATAATTTTACTTTTCACAATTTTGCACACATATTACTTTGGTAAAAATTTAAAATGAAAATCAACCTTCAGACTGGTCTATCCTTTGGTGACCCATAATTAAACAGAAGCTCAACTGTAATTAGAAGTGTCTAAATAGTCCCTAGAAAGGAGTAATCCCAAATCTTGCCAGGTCCTAAGAATCTTTTCATCAGACTCAACTCCATAAAAGAGTTGTCCCAAATCTCTGTTTCATAAATGGACATGTAAGTGGAAGCCAGGCAGCCAAGAGCACAAAACAGGCGGGTGGAACAGAATCTGAACCTTGCAGTTTCTATTACAGTGCTCTGGGTCTTTAGGGGCATTGTTCCTAGAAAGAAATCCAAGCTTATTTCCTGCAGCTGAAAGTTGCCCCTGAAAAAGTCATCAGAAACTGCAGTACTTACCGGTCCATGAGGAAATGAGGTAGTGATTGTAAGAAACACCCTAGGCCCATAACCACACATCCGACACCAATCATTATAGGTCTGTGCAGTTTAGTTCCAAAATAACTCACAAATATAATCAACAAAAGATTTCCTAGAAAAAATTGATGTGAAAAATGAATATTTCAATTAGTATGAACAAAGTCTAAATTAACAGCCTCACCCAATCATTGACTATCCAGCATTTATTGTATAATAAATATCTGAAATACTGGGATTGGTGCTAGGGATGCATGAAATAATAAATGAATAGGACACAACCCGTGCCCTGAGGGAAGGCTCTGTTTCACAATGTCTTTTAACCGAGGTTCTTGACCTGCTGTCTATAAACCCCAAAGGAGTCCATGGATAGAAATCAGGTGTTCCATGAACTTGAGTGAGAAAAAAAATTACATCTTTATTTTCAGTAACTTAATATTAGTATTTCCTTTGACTGTGAAAGTAGACACAAACTACATTAGTATTAACACTATGTACGATTTTGTCATCAGTTATCACCAACAGAAGTTACAGGTATTTGCATATGACATTACAGTTGTTGCAGATACTTCAAAATATTATTGACACCAATGATTGCCTCAAAATTAGTGTAGATTTGTTATTTAATGTGATGGTAAGAAGTACAAGTATTATTATATAAGCTGCTTTTAATATTTTGATAATTTTATTTCAGTATAGTTGACTTCCTTTGTACCCTTATGGTTTTTATTTTACACAATTACGTTATTCTGAGATTATAGGGCATCAGATTGCCAAAGAGGTCCTTGACACAGAAATGTTAATAACCTCTGCCAATCTCTTAGTGACTCTCCATTACCTAGAGGATAAAAGGTAAGTTCCATAGCACACACACACGAAGCTCTCCAATAGTCCATTTCTCACCCCTGCCCATTTCTCCAGACCTATATTCTAGGAATTGCCACCTGAAGCGTGGCCAGTCCATAACACTGGGCTGAACGTTGCTCCCTACACAAGCTACCATGCTGTTTCAACATTACACTGCTTCTTCTATTGGAATTCTCTTCACACTTATCTAACCCTGTTTCGTCACCCGGAAAACTTTTACTTCAAGAGCCTATCTTCCTTAAGTGAGGTTTTGTCTCTCCTCTGTGTTCCTATAGGACATTGCATATACCTATGTCACCAAACTTACTGCATTCAGTTAAATTATTTTGCACCTATGCCCTCCATTAGACTGTGAGCTGAGTTTACACAAGGACTGTACAAGGAGTGACTTCTGACTCCGTAGCCAGGATCTCCATAGCCAGCAAACGGGTAGCACAGAATGAGGTCTGAGAGAGCCGAGCACTAGGAGACAAGATCAAGCATCACCTGCTTCAGTTTTGCCTCTATCCCATCCTAATTTTTCTTTCAGATACTGATTAAAAATATTAAAGGCAACTTGCATCTTGAAGGAAGTAAAAGCCATTACAAAAGGAGTGACATTTGTATTTCTATGCGGGTTTGTTCACAGAAGAAATCTTTCCCTTCCTCATTCTTTCTCTCTGTCCTCACATCTTCCCAGTCAGCCACAAAAATCAGAGCCTAAGAATAGGCTCTGCACTTAGAAAGGAGAATTGTCAACCTCCCAGAAACAGTAGGAGAAGAAAAATATTTGCTTTTTTTTTTTAAACAGATTCCTTTGTTTCCCATGATATCTTCTAAACATGAAAATAAAGCCCTAAGGGTTATCAAATAATAGATTAAATATTAGTACTCTAAACACTATGCTACTCATGCTAGCTAACCAAAGAACTATTAGAGTAAAAAAATTTTAACTATTAGAATAAAAAGTCCCATGATGGGATATGTGACAATGTTTAAGTGTTATTCAGGGGTAATATTGAAATGAATTGTTTCTCAACATATTCGAAAGTGAGCTAGGCTATTTAAGTCATTTTAGAAAATACATTCAGTCAGCTAAATGGTACAAAGCGGAAAATAAGGAGAGTAAAATTCAGACTAGCTCCCTGGATAAAATAATGTATAAAAAGAAGTAATGGAAAAATAATTCATTACCAATCTCAAAGCTTCCATTAATAAATCCAACTAGAGACGTTGGGATGTTGAATTGTCTCTCTATTTGTGTGAGCATGGAATTCATATAAGATCCGGATAGTGTTTTGGATACATACGCACATGTTATTGCCAACAGAAACATCTAGGGAAAAAAAAGTTCAAGAAAACATATGAAAAATTTATTTTTAAATTGTACATTTGCCACCCGTTGACAAAATATCTTCTACCAAAAGACTGATTGTCTCCACCTCAAGTAACTCTTGTATTTGGAAGAAGCTTTTAAAGTGACCTCTTCTTCTGGTCTTCCATACTATGTTCTCTCTTTGAAAATCCAAAGTGGGACTAATTGATTAGTGATACTGAATTGTGTAGGTCATTTGTAGCCTCATTATTTTATGGGCACGTCTTATACATACACAGAAGCAAGTAATCATTCTAAATAACATGTAGCAAATGATTTAAATTGATCTTCAGCATTGCAACACTCTCTGTAGTACAAAAGAATACGTGTACGTTAATTTTTAAAAAGGAATGTGACGTTACACAAAGACATTATTTCTGTAGCAAATTTGCTTAAGTTCTCTCTTGAACAAAGTAATATGCAATTTATACATTCTATTGCTACTCATTGCCAGTTAATTTATTTAAAGCAATATTTTAATTATAAACCGTACAAAACGTTTCTAAACTTGCTATGATAAACAGGTACTTGCTATGATAAACAAATATGAATACAGTACAATAAATTTCCGCATATTGAATCACACTTCCTAGGTGTTGATATAATTCCAGACAGCAGTCAGGCTGACACCATCTGTAACAAAAAACTCAAGGACAATTTAACAGATAGAACCATTGTGATCAGCAGAAACTAGTATGGTTTTACTAAAAAGTTAAATTTTTGATAGTTTTATTAAATTGGAAGTGAAAAGATTTAGGTCTTAGTAAGGGATTTGAAAAAGGAGCAAAGTCAGGTAGATTAATGCTTCAAAATCAACAAATTATAGATAAATATATTTATATCAACCTGAATGGTAGTCTCCAATCCTATGCCATAGGGCTTTTCCATTTCCTGATGACACTTCCATCCTGACAGACTATTCGATTTACTCTCCAGCCAGTACACTCATATCCCTAAAATCCTCACCCCTCCATCTTCCAATTTCTCAATCTTGAACCAACCCCACAATTTATACTGCACTTTGTACACTCCCTTCAAGATTATTCACAATCTTTTCTTTTTGCCAGTCTCCAACTCAGCCCCATGCTCTTCTCGACCAGCAAATGATCTCAGCAACTTCACCTTCAAATTTACCCCTCCCTACCCCTCCAATTTCCCTCCCATCTTAAAAGGATGTATCCCTCCTCCTGTATAAGAAACTCCCTCCAGCCATGCTCTGGAATCCATTCTTCCCATTGCTGAGATCCTGATTCATCAATTGTTGACCCCCTCCTCTACTTTCATCCTCATACTATTTACTGCCTCTCTCCCCACTAACTTATAAATATATCCAAGACATTTCTGTCCTAAAAATCTTCCCTCATCCCTGATGGTAGCTCCAGCTACCATCAAGCTGTTTGGAAGAATAGTCTAGATTCATTGCCTACACGAACCTTCCACTCACCCTTCAGTCTACTACAGTCTAGCCTCTCTTGAAGCTACTCTATAAAAGGTCATAAACAACTTCCTGATTTCCAAATCCAATAGGTACTTCTCAGTCCTCAGCTAAGTTGATATCTCGGAGTCATTTAAGATCATTAATCATTCATTTCTTCCTGAAATTCCCTCCCCTCCCCCCATGTATATCTGTATCTCCACCTATCTCTAGACTCTTTCTATCCAGTCTTCTCTTCTCAGGCTTTTGTCTCATACCCTCCACTTTTTGCTATATACGCTCTCCCTAGGAAATCTCACTTATTCCCATGGCTTTAACTACCACCCAGATGCTGAAATCTCTCAAATGTTTACAAAGTTTATCTTAGACAACTGCAATCATTTTTTAGTCTCCTCTAGTCTTTCCCACTTCCAATCTCCCTTCCACCTCCTGCCACCACTAATTTGGAGCTTAATAAATATTTGTCAAACAAATGAATAAAATGCATATTTAGCATGTGATTCCACTTCTTGAAACTTTTTAGTGGCTTCCCATAAACAAAAATCCCTACTTCTTAGATGGCAAATAAAACCTCGTATATACCTTGTTATGATCTCTTGTTGCATGTCCCTAAACATAATGTTCTATTTATAGTTCTTTTAATTCACCATGCCACTTTACATCTCTTTTACAGGTGGTCCTCCACTTGCAATGATTTTCTTCACCTTGTGCATCTGATAAATATATGCTCAATATTTAAAACTCAGCTCTATCATTATTTCTATTGTGGAGTCTTCCTTGTCTTTCTACTTCCGAGGTAGCCTTGACCACTCACTCCCTATCTCCCCACCCTGCTGTGTGCCTGCCTCTATTACAGCCCTCAGCACAGTGCACTTTATTTTTTTTAAAGGACTTTATTTATCTGTTTGGCCGTGCCATGTGGCACGCGGGATCTTAGTTCCCTGACCAGGGATTGAACCCTTGCCCCTGAAGTAGAAGCCCAGAGTCCTAATCACTGGACTGCCAGGGAATTCCCCACAGTGCACGTTATTTATGTGTTTGGATGCCTATAACCTCCTCCCTCACTATACTGTGAGCAAGTCAATGATAGGATCCATATATTATTTACCTTCGTATCTTCGGGGTCTAGTAAATGCCTCACAAACAGTAGGCATCCAGTACAAGTTTATTGAATGAATGACAGAATCAGTATTCAAAAACATCTTGAAGAAGTAGTCACTGCTGAAAGTAAGCTGAATATAAGATGAAATTCAATAGGATTAAATACACCTAAACCAAAAGTTCTCTGCACCAATTAGTTTGGGGAAATCTGAATAGAAATGTATGTGAAAAAGACCTGGGAACTTTAAATATCAAGCTCAATATGAGTCAAAATTCATATCGTTATATAGCTGCCAAGATAGTATAGCTATATCTCTAGCTATTTATCCTTTTATATTAAATACCAGTTGTAGAAATTCTGTCTCTCATCACACTGTAAATCTTTTCAGAGCACATTGTTGAGAGTAAACAATTTTCACATGGTTTTATAATTCAGATTTTATATTTAAAAGCAAGCAAGGCCTATCAAATAAAGTACAAATCATGTTTGAGAGAATAATTTCTTTTATTTAACATTTTAAGAGAGGAAACTAGGTAAATCATGACCCCAGTGCTTTTCCTGAAACATTTAGATGGGCTTCCTAACCTGTATGGTTTTCTTCATAGAGTGAAAGCAACCAGTGGCCACTGTGACTCATGTCTAGTGCAAAATAACCTCTATATTTATAAAGCTAGTCCTACCAGCTTTTAATAATGCCCCAGAGTTTGAAGCAAAGTTGTTGAAGACAGTCCTTTGATATCTTCTAAAAATGTTGCTTAATGAGCATATGTCTAAGGTCAGAGAAACAGAGAAACCCGGCTAATTATGAAGCGATTGTCTCTTACTTTTACCTGGTAAACTTGTGCTTGCAGTATTTTGCTATCTCATTTCAGATCAATATCTAGTCCTTCCAAACTCCAGTCAGAAAAAATTAAGGACCAATTGTTTATAAATAATACTTGACCTTTATCCACAAATGCTATTAATAATAATAGCTAATATTTATTGAATGTTTACAATATTCCAGTCATTGTTTGAAGGATGTAAAAAGAAAAACATTCTATGAGATGAGTACTGTTGTTACCCCTTTCAGATGAGAAAACTAAGTCACAAGGACGTTAAGCAACCTCTCCGAGGTCACACAGCAAGTCAGTAGTTGAACTCGACATAAACCTAGATAGCCTGGGCCTCAGTCCTTATTTTTAACCCTTCAATGTTAGGAGATGGACATGAGAATTAGGAATAATTTAAGGGGATTTTTAAAATATATAATTAACAGAGCATTTCAGGCAAAAGTAATTTTCTAGCTCTATATCATGATTCTCCCCTTTCCTACACATGTATAAAGAGAAAACAAACTTTTGATAGGAAGGAAACTGGTGGCAGTGTCGTAGTTTGGAAACCACTTGCAGGCACTAGCTGTGGAATCAAGACAATTATCCAGATTCCTTGGTTTAAAATAAATTTAAATTTTGTTTGAAGGCAAAATAGCTTTGAGGCTATGCAAAAAGAATTTGCTCTGAAATAGTCAAGAATACCAGAAACAGCTAACAAAATGGGCATTTTTCTTATAGAGAATGATTGGTATGATGCCAAAGCTTGAAGTAAACATTTGTTTTAGTGGGTCATTGTGAGGGCATCACTGAATACAGATCAACAAAGCATTTCTGTGCCATGAACCATTTTCCAGGAGACACCTCCATACTCCTCTGACTTAGAAGCCCCAGAAGGGTGAACATTAAATTGGCCTTTGATCCAGGAAATTAAATCCTACTGTAATATACTGTGTGCTTGAAAGTGTTTAAGATCCTGTCTTCCATTTAAATCCCTCAAAACTATTTCCGATTAAATTGCCTGAATCAATAATCTTATTTAGACACACCCTCAGTTACAAACCAACTTCATTAAAGCAAGAACTTATCAATATATCAGGTAGTATGACATTATTATTAGATTAATACACGAAGATATAAGCAACTTTACAAGGTCTCAGTTTAAAAATATATATATGGTACATATACATATATCCACACAAAGCAAGTCCTTACCTTCAACTTGGAAAGACATCTTATTCTATGAGTTTCAATTCTTTTCTCAGTTTCTCCCATGTTGCTCTTCTGAGTGTTCCAAGGTATTTATGCTTTAAATCTTGATATTTCTTAGTTCTATTCTTTTAAGAAGACAAAAATCTATTAAATTGCTGACAAAGTCATAAAGCGTCATTCTTTTGAAGAAAGCACTGAATCTGAATAACAGAATCAGAATGCATTGTGTTACAAATGTTACAAAAATACCTAGGAAGCTTCTGATTCATGTCTAGAAAACAATGACGTTAGAAAAGATTTAGTTGTTAATTTTCCATTGAAAAAGTTACATCAAATCACTGTAGTAACTCTTTAGTGAAATTAAAGATTAGAACAATTTGTTATGATCCCCTTGCAAAATAATGCCCACGTGGTTAAAACAAAGCTTTTCATTTCTTTAGCCAAAGCAAATAAAACTAAAGTGAGCTCCTTGGACTTACATGAAAATGCTGCTTTTAGGAACACACAGACTTTGATTTTGTTTGTACTAATAATCTGCTTTAGCAAGCTTACAAAGGCTCAAAAATCTCTATTTGGCCAGGCTCCCTCTTCAAGTTCTTTGTGTTCCAAGACTTCCCTGGAGTCTCAGGAAGGGAAACGCTTTCTGGGGCACTGCTGATTCACGGAAACCTGGGGAGACATGGAATTTTAATCGTGGAAATCGCCTAAGTAAAAATAACAAATAATTCTATGATCTGGAAAAGAATCCCGCAAGTTAAGAAGTGAGGTTTCAGAGAAGATCAAAGATAGAAGTGGAAACCTATATGTATACATATATAATAAATACAGATATATGTGTGTCTATGTGTATATATAATATATAGGTACACATTTTTATACCTAAAATGTTTTATATGTAAAACAAAAGGATGATTTAAACTCTATTAAATTCTACTAACCGTTTGTCAAAGATTTTGTCTATTTCGTTTCTTGAAATTAGGGCAATATTTTGTACTAAAACCAAAACATTTCACTCTGACTATATTTAATCTAGTAAATCTACTTCAAGTTGCCAGATGCTATCTTAACAGTATCCCCAGGGTTAATTGATCAAAATCCTCTGAACAATATCCATTTAACAATATCCCGAATGGCACTAATTTTTAAAACCTGAATCCCACTCCCCTATACACATTAAGGCAATAGCCACTGAACAATTATGTATGAGCTTAATTCTCTTTACTCATTCTTTTATGAAGACAACAAATATCTATCAGAAGTCTACTATATGCCAGTCATTGTGCTAAGCACAGGATTTCAGCAGTGAACAAGACAGACAAGTTGTCCTAAAGACAATATAAACTAGGTAGAGAAGTATAAGGCTCTGCGAAAGGTACTTGGACCCAGATCCCAAGGAAATTATACTTTTATTGGGAAAGGTAAAACTTTTCAATAAAACACATTGGAATAGAACTGGACAGTGTATGATCTAATACAAATTGTTTGGTATGTAAGTGGTGAAAAAATCCATAGGTCATAAGTGAAAATTACGAGAGACCACTCTTGGCAATTCTGAATGACAATGCAAGCGAACTCAAGCTGAAATCCCTCCCATAAAATTCCAAGTCACCTTAAGTGTAGCGCAAGTACATAACACTAGTTTTAGAAAAACCCATAGAATGGGATAATTTTTCAAAAGAGTGGAAACTGCTATTTTTTGGTCTTCATCTATAATACCTCTGGTTTTATCATAAACCTCTCAACTGCTCTCAGTTTTTCCTTCTCTTACATTTAGAACTCAATCTCTCTCCCTTATGTTTTTTCTTCCCCCGCTACAGCTTGCTTAAATTTCAATATATTAGAGCTCAATATAGCTACCCAGTCAAATGATAAGAGAGGGAGAGAATATATTCCTCTTGGTATCAAAGTTGTCTTCACTCATCTTAGTGTCTAAAAACATGCCTATTCTAAATGCCTATTTTTCCTATATACCTGAGGAGGCATAGAAGTTGTAGTTGGCAACACAGAAAATCACCACATCAGGGAATTCTGTTTTTCCTTCTGTGCATTGTGATATTGTGCAGGTTTTATCATCATGCCCCAAAGGTTTGTTTCAAAATGTGTTTCCAGCCCTGAAAGAAGTTTTGAAGCAGTTGTCTTTTCACTGTAGTGTTTAAAGCTAAGCACTTGGAAAGAATTAAATGTGATTCAATTAACACTAAACTTTCCTTAATTTGCCAACTTATACAGTGAAAACATTTTAGCTTTTCAGATACTTTTGAAAAATTTTAGCGGAGGAAAATAAATAAATGAATGAATAAGATCTATTCTTTTTACTTAAAATTTGTAAATTCCAATAGTTAATGTCACAATCATTATTGAGCACTTTGGCCCCAAATCAGAGAATGCACACGTTGTTTCTTCATATTCTCAATGCCACGCTAGTGTCAGCTTTGTGAACAGTCCCCTTTTGTCAGCACAGCTTTGTTTACACGGTGACTTCTGCTCCTGGGATCACAGCATCACCGACAATATCCATCAGTCATCACTGCTAATGAAAACGCCTTGCTGCAGTTTTATGAAGTAGAGAATCAGTTTAACTCCTTCTCGACATTCAAATGGGAGCAGGTAATTCTTCAGCACAAATGTAGTTGGGTTTCTTCCATGTCTACTGGTCGCGACTCTGCTTTTTGTGTTTGTTTTTATTTTTGTTTTAATTGTGGTAAAAGCACATTACAGAATTGTTCCCTCCCTGCACACTTTTGGTTAGTGGATTCCTAGAACTTTTTCATCTTGCATGACTGAAACTCTACACCCATGGAACAGCAACCTCTGGGGTTTTTAACACCCCTTGGTTTCCAGCCCTTAATGACATGTCTCAACGACAAGAGAATACAATGATTTATCAAACAAATAAACGGTCTTACTGTGTTCTTTCCCCAGTATTAAATACATAGACATAGCTTTTATTATTATAAATCACCTGGGAAAATGCCTACATTTAATTTTATATTAATCTCTCCTACTGAATTAACAAAATAAAGGCTTTACTTTATCATGGCAAAACTAGTAGTACATACATGAAGAAGATTTAGGAGAACATCCTTTCCCTGGGGAAAAAGACAGGGTCACGCCAGCAAAGACCTTATGAAAATTGTTTATTTCCAGAATCTTCAAATGGCTCCTAGCTCTGCAAGAAGAGAACAGACTCTTGGTGGTATCCAGCTGAAATAATTTCAACCAATACCAAACCAAGCAAGTATGTGCCAAAGAAGCACGTGGAGAATTAACAATGACTCTTTGTATGACGCCTACCAAATTATTTTGCTTCTATTAGTTACTTTTCATCAGAAATCAAAGAATAAGACATGGATTCTGCAAATCAGCCTTACAAGTATAGATATTATTTTAAGTCCAAGCTCAGAGGAGTTACTAGAAATGCATCACTCTGGTAAAACTAAGGGAGAAACTTAACTGGGCCATAGACTCATGCATATGATTTTACCAAGCAAAGCAAAGTATGGAACACACAGAAACACAAGTGAAAACCATCATCAGCAATCCAGCAATAAAAATACCTACCCAGTTACTTTGGAAAACTTACTGCCTTGTGCTGGATAATAAACCAAGACGTGGAAAAGTAAAGCTAAAACCTGACTTCTAAGTCTTTAGGAGAGCTAGTTGTGAATATCATCAGGGTTACATCTCATGCCAAGTAACTCTAGAGAATGATTAGGTAATTATGGGAATAGCCAATGTTTTCCACACTGGCAATTTAAACCATTTCATATTTCAGATTATTAACCCAATTTCTCTTCCTTTTGCTCGCATAGGCATAGTTTGAGATACAAAAACTTGTTTCTTCATTTAATTATGGCAAGAAAATACTGAACTCCTCTTTTTTCTCATAGAGATAAGACTTCATCTGTTTATGAAGTCCCTCTAATAACTGTAAATCCAATAAGATGTTAGATTTTTTTCCAACCCAATTATTTATATATTTGTTTCTTCATACTAATGGAAGCAGCTAGATATAGTCAAAAGGGCAGACTTTAAAGCCCTGTTAGCTAAGGTTTAATTCTAGTTTAGTTGTGAATTGTTTAAACTCTGAGCCTATTTTCCCTTACCTATGATGTTGGAATATTTATGCCTACCTTGCAAGATTGTTATGAAGACTGAGTTATAAATTTTACATAAGACCCCTAGCATGCTTGCTGGAATGAAATAGTCACTCTGTAAATGGCAGTGATTATTATTCATTCATTCCACAAATATTTATTAAGGCTCTACTACATTCCAAGCACAGTAGTTGGTGCTAGGAATACAAAGATGAATAACATATGTGCTTGCTCTCAAGCAGTCTCACAAGCTAATGGGAGAGATAGACAATTAAAGGATAATAATAGCTGCTTCATGCCATCATGCAAACAATTTGAACTAAGTAATAAAAATAAGCAATTCATGAAAACAATTTATTTGGACAGTCACTTGGAATATCATTTTGATACAGCCTAGTAGTTTAAGGACTTGGGCTTCAAAAGGAGGCCCTACTGGTTTGAAAGCCTGTTTTCAAACTAGCTGTGTGATTCTGTACAAGTCACTTAATCTACCCATACAATGAAGATAATCTCTATCTTTACATAAGTCAAGGTTCAGACAAGAAAATAGAACCCATGACAGGTAGTTCAATAGAGGATTTAATTATGGGAAACTAGTTCTAAAGGCATCGGAAAAGTTAAAAAGCCAAACTGGGCAGATGGTGAACAACCCAGAGACTTATGTCAGTGGCAAGTCTCTCTCACTCCTGAGAATGTATCAGAAAGGGAAAAGGGCTGAGTTGCAGGACCTCGAGCCCTTAGGGACACACAGCCACTGCCAGAGGCACCACTTAATGCATGGAGCTGGAGAAATGACTTTTCCCCTCTACAACCCTAGTCTCACACCAATACCTCTCATTGACAACCTAAATGGAAATCAGATGCAAGGGAACCTGCACATTTTAATTTTCTGAAGTCAGTCCCATGGAGGACAGAAAGGATCAGAGGATGGGAGGGCCCAATACAAGTGACCACGACAACAACGATGAGTTGCAATAAAATTAAATAAGATAATACATAAGAAGTATGTAATATGATGCTAGCACACAATCAACATTCAGTGAAGGGTACCTATTGATGTTATTGATATTATACCTTCAATCCTTAATGCTCTTTTTATTCTCAGTAATAGAAGACTCGGGAGATTTAACTAGTCTGCATAATTGGCCAGCTCTTGACATTACATATGCAGACCCTGCAATCTCTATGTGATACCAAATGAGATTTTGTCATCAAATCAACTGATTTTTAACTGGTCAGATATATTAACCAACTACTTTCGCATCAGGTAAACACAGCCATTGTCACCAAATCTTCACTTACCAAGGTATATCCAGCTTTCTTATTTAAGTTATATGTGGGGAAAATGTCCAACGAAATTCGAGAGACATAGTGTCAATTACCACTAAGTGCTTTGTTAAAATGCTTCAACAAGCAGAGTAAAAACAGTACATTAAAATCAGAAGGAAAACTTTTCCATGGTGGAAGGAGAAAAAGGGAAAAGGATAATATTATTATTCCTCATTCTTATTATTTCCTTCTGTATAGATGGAATTCCATGAGCATGACATGTCCTTCCTCTCCATACCCTCACTCACTCCATGTGGAGAAGGCTGACGTGGGGAGGTTGATCTATTTGGAGGTTAACTGTAAGAAAACCTGCTTGCCAGCAGAAATAAGCCACATGCCCTCACATCAGCTTGTCAGTGCTAGAAGTGATGTTTTGGAATCTGTGTGTCATACGTGTCTCTTATTTTTCAATTGATTCACAGTTAGGATGGGGGGGCCACTGGTACTTATTGGTATTTATTGATTGGATACTCTCAAAGACTCCAACATACAAGAAAAGCATGTAGAAGCAGATTGTCCTAAAGGGCTATGACCAGATTAGAAAAACACAAATCCTAATATATTACATACAATGTGATACCATTTTTGTAAAACTATATATAATTGGAGATAATAATAAAACATATACATATTATATACTACTTGCTGTAGTCCAGACACAGTTTTAGAAGCTTTAGAGTTGCCAATTCATTTAGTTATCATAAAACCTTATGACAACATTTCTCCAAAGATATATAGATTGCCAACAAACACATGAAAGAATGCTCAACATCATTAATCAGTAGAGAAATGCAAATCAAAACTACAATGAGATATCTCACACCTGTCAGAATGGCCATCATCAAAAAATCTACAAACAATAAATTCTGGAGAGGGTGTGGAGAAAAGGGAACACTCTTGCACTGTTGCTGGGAATGTAAATTGATACAGCCACTATGGAAAACAGTATGGAGATTCCTTAAAAAACTAAAAATAGAACTACCATACAAGCCAGCAATCCCACTACTGGGCATATACCCTGAGAAAACCATAATTCAAAAAGAGTCGTGTACCAAAATGTTCATTGCAACTCTATTTACAATAGCCAGGACATAGAAGCAACCTAAGTGTCCATCAACAGATGAATGGATAAAGAAGATGTGGCACATATATACAATGGAATATTACTCAGCCATAAAAAGAAACGAAATTAAGTTATTTGTAGTGAGGTGGATGGACCTAGAGTCTGTCATACAGAGTGAAGTAAGTCAGAAAGAGAAAAACAAATACTGTATGCTAACACATATATATGGAATCTAAAAAAAAAAAATGGTCCTGAAGAACTTAGGGGCAAGACAGGAATAAAGACACAGACCTACTAGAGAATGGATTTGAGGATACGGGGAGGGGGAAGGGTAAGCTGGGACAAAGTGAGAGAGTGCCATGGACATATATACACTACCAAACGTAAAATAGATAGCTAGTGGGAAGCAGCTGCATAGCACAGGGAGATCAGCTCAGGGCTTTGTGACCACCTAGAGGGGTGGGATAGGGAGGGTGGGAGGGAGGGAGAAGCAAGAGGGAGGAGATATGGGGGCATATATATATGTATAGCTGATTCACTTTGTTATAAAGCAGAAACTAACACACCATTGTGGGGCAATCGTACTCCAATAAAGATGTTAAAAAAATAAATAAATAAAATAAAAAAATAAAGAGAATGAATGGTAAAAAACAAAACAAAACAAAACAAACTTATGACCTAAATAATATTATCCCAACTTTGAAGATGTGGGCATTAAAGCACAGAGAGGTCAAGTAACTTGTACAAGGTCACACAGCTTGTAAGTGTCAGAGCCAGGATTCAGATCCAGGCAGTCTGGCCCTAGAGACTATTATCCAGTACCCTAAGCTGCCTCTCCGCTGGTGTGGTGTGTATGTTCACTGTTGTATTCACTTAGATAAAATATTGAAGGACCAAAACTAGAATCTTAATAGTGGTTACCTCTGGGTAGGATTATGATTGATTTTGTCTTGTTTTTCCATTGGAAAGTTATGTACTGTTTTCCACAAGGATCATTATATATATTTTCAATTACAAAAATATAGGGGAAAAGAACAAGCGTCATTGGAACTGATTCTTTAAAAACGTAATAAGAAGGTAGCACATTTCTAATCTATGTTAATGCTGTGTTCTTAACAACTTTCTTAACTGTTTTTTTTTCCTTGGTTCTCTAATTATTTTGCTTTCACTAAGAACCTTTGTCAGTCTCCTCTTTCTTTCCCTTCTCTTTGATTATTTGGACTTTAATTTAGCGGAACAGCCTGAGGCATCTGTAACTTTCCTGACCAGAGCCACTGACTGTTAGGGCCCGGAAGCATCCAGAGTTGCTACTCAGAACTTCCCAACTGGCTCCATGTGCTTCCAGCCATAAAGGTATCAATTCTCATTTCTACTTTGGTATTAGTAAATAAAACACTTGTTTAAATTATATAAAGGGAAGAGTTTGGAGCTCTGAATAAATATCAAGCGAGATGCTCAGGACTAGTGTTTATCAGATGAGTGTGGGCAGGACTAGCCTCTCCTCCGTTTACCACTCAGCTGAGTACCATTTGTCAGCATGTTGGTTTCGAATATTAGACAATTTTAAACTGTATTTGTGGTCATACACTGTTTTATTTATACCTCTAATAGACCATTGGATAAAGACAGAAAGCATGAAAAGCACTGATGTTAAAATATAACCTAATGAGGAGCCTAAAGAAAATATTTGGCCCCATGGCATGTAGGATCTTAGTTCCCCAAACAGGGATCAAACCCATGACCGCTGCATTGAGAGTGTGGAGTCTTAACCCCTGGACTGCCAGGGAAGTCCCTAAAATTTGCCTGTGTAAGGCTGTTAGAATAACTGACACCATCTTCTTAAGCCCTCAGAGTTTCTTCTCTCTTTCCACTGACCCTACTCAGAACTGTACTGTTCTGTAAACCACTTCTCTGTCGTCAAGGGATTTGTAGTTAATAGATATTGTTTAATAATCATTAGGACCAGGTGGCCTCTATGCTCTGTTAGTCTCTCCAAAACGATGAAAACCTTCCCTGACGTATTCTCCAGCACCCATGAGACTAGTTACCCATTCACAAATCTTTTTTTTTTTTTTAATAAATTTATTTATTTTTGTCTGCATTGGGTCTTCATTGCTGCGCAAGGGCTTTCTCTAGTTGCGGCGAGCGGGGGCTACTCTTCCCTGCGGTGCACAGGCTTCTCATTGCAGTGACTTCTCTTGTTGCGGAGCACGGGCTCTAGGCGCGCGGGCTTCATTAGTTGTGGCGCGTGGGCTCAGTAGTTGTGGCACACGGGTTCTAGAGCGCAGGCTCAGTAGTTATGGGGCACGGGCTTAGTCGGTTCACGGCATGTGGGATCTTCCTGGACCAGGGCTCGAACCCGTGTCCCCTGCATTGGCAGGCGGATTCTTAACCACGGTGCCACCAGGGAAGTCCCCCCATTCACAAATCTTGACTTAGGAATGTACACCCTTTTTCCAAGCACTCACCCCATTCCCTAGGTTAACTATAAAACTGCCCCAATGGCTCCTCGGTGGTGCAGAGTGCAGATGTGAATGCTTCGGGATTGCTGTCGCCTGACTCCAATAGATCCTGCCTTGTGAGTAAGTTGCCCTATAATAAATGGATCCATTGATTATATGGAGCTGCCTGCCTTGTTTTTCGGTCTCAAGACACCTTCTCAGTTCAGTGGGCACTTTTCATCCCCTCCATCCTCCAACAGCATAGTACCTCATTTTATGATTCCATTGTATCAAAACCAATTCTTGGAAAGAAAGAATAAAATGACGAATGGTATCTAGATGCTCATTTTTCATCTAGTTAGAAATATCTGCAAATAATGACATAAAACCTATTATCTTATTTCTTCAGTTCTAAAGAAAATTCAAACAGTATAATACTAAGTTTATTGATTTTTAAGATTTTTTAAACTCCAAACATTTTTAAACTCCAAAGTGTAAAACTTCCAAACATTATATCGGCTTTTTTCCTATTTTAACACTTTAACACATATAATAATTAAACACCAATCTACATTTTAATGTATGACTCTCTGAAGCCAAATACAACAGAATGTCATCTTTGAATTTATTTTTTAACAGGTCATGCCTTTTTCTCAATATTAATTTAAAATAAGGAGTGTATATCACATGATAAATAACATGATATATATGACGAAAATGTGCCTTCCTACTTAATACTACCAAATATCATAAAGTTTATAATTTGTCTACAAACATATTGATCTAAAATAAAACATTTTAGGTAGAATCATCTATTATTAAACTTTTTTTAATTTATAAAACTTTTCAAAAGAGATTGATAGCAGAGTAAGTGGACACTGGTCTCACCTCCCATCACAAGCACATCAAAACAACAACTACATACAGAGCAACTCTCACTGAAATCGACCTAGGGACTAACAGGACGGCTAAAACACCTATACACACTGTGAGAAACCCACACGCACGTGTGCACCCACGTGACCTACACCTGTCATCTCCAGAGAGTCAAACTGCCCTTGTCACCTTTTTTCTCCTTAATCAATATGAGAGATGACAGGCTAAATCAAAGACTAACTTCTACGAAAACATATTTTTCAGCCCCTTTTTTCTCTTCTCCCTTTCCCCTAACTCTTTATATATGTTCCTTGACTGCCTCATTTTGCTACTTTCCAGTGTAACACCTGCTTACCTAAGACACCATGTTGATTAGGAAGTAGCTTATCCTTTTCCTCTTTCCCAGAGGGAAAAAAGAAATGCATATGTTTGTAAAATGAAGGAGAAAGATTTCACCTTGGTTATCTCATGCGTTGGAGAAATGTCGATAATGGACATTTCTATTGGCAGGGACATGGGATAGAATAGCACAAAATTTTGCAATACCTTTCAAATCACATCCATTACCTGGCCACTTACTCTGTCTACACATAGGCAACTTCATACAGATAAGGTGTGAGAACTGACAGAAGAAAAAAAGCAAAGGGATAATATGGGTCAAACTTTTTTCTTTCACCAGCTGGGTAAATCTGATAAAAGGACCGCTGAGCAGTGAAAACTGGCATTTCCGTAACTGAATTTATGTATCTTCAAAAATCAGATAAATCTCACTTACTGAGTGAATATTTGTATGTGGCATTAATGTTAGGGGTTAAACAGTTCCATGTGCTGCCTTTCAGAACTCCTAGAATGAGAGAGCTGCGCAGTTTTAGCATTATAGGAAGCCTGAGAGAAGATGTAATCCAAGGAATACCTCCCTCCCCTTACCCACCACACCATAAACCCACAGTGTACCCCATACTTGGCCTCACAGAAGTATGAATTATAGTGCTTCACCTGACTCACTTTCCACAGTGTTTTATGTCTTGGTTCTACTCTTTTCTAGTTGCTATGAAACTAATCTAGTTAATACATTCATACTGATATATTACCACCTTTTAATTTTGAATTTAATATGCTCCTCCCAGGCAGATTCATATTTTAATAGGGGCCCTTTGTTAAGTTTTTTAATTAAAAGGACTAGCTCACATGTTAGGAATT
Organism: Eschrichtius robustus; assembly: GCF_028021215.1. Lineage (NCBI taxonomy): Eukaryota > Metazoa > Chordata > Mammalia > Artiodactyla > Eschrichtiidae > Eschrichtius > Eschrichtius robustus. The sequence continues at coordinate 17,844,231 of NC_090836.1, forward strand.
TTAGTACACAAGAAACCGAAGAGGCAAATACATTTGGTTTGGAAAATGTTTTAAGATCCTTCCTACTATACAGTAACTTATCTGAATGAATGTTGCAGAAAATTATATGCCTAAGAGAAAGACAAGAGAAAATGAACAGATTAATTAAAGTCCTACTCAATGCAAAATTAACAATGCATTTGACTCAAGTTATATACAAATAAGGATTTTCTTTTTTACAGTAAAGGTAACAGTTTGAGCTTTTAGATTTAGAGTGAGTCTTCTTGTATACTGAATTCAGACGTTAGTAAACCCTATTCCTTATTTCTTTAATAACTAACTGCAATACCACTCCCCCCTTTTCTTGGTAAAATCAGTGTTGAGAATAAAGATTCTTTCTTCAAAATCTCTAGCTCATATGTGCAGAACAATTTTCCTAATCCATATTCATATAAACACAGAGTAATCACTCCATAGGAGACAGTGAGTAAATGAGCTAAATGGTACTTCTCATTACCCCAAAAAGTTATTGTAAAAACATTAACGGCACATTCAAAGCAGCAGGTTAATTTTTAACCTTCAGTTATTTGAAGCTGTTTTGGTTTTGATCTGTTTTGGTTTTGTGTTTGGTCTTGTTAAGTACAACCATAGAATTTTCTAGGAACGTGACTTTTCATGGTTCAAATTCAATTCATTCTTCACCTAAATCTCAGAAAATCCAGGCTAAATGTCTGTTGAAAGTAGCATATTCGTATGGAATCTACCTCCTCCTTGCAGTAGGAAAACTAAATTATTACAATTTGGTGGACCAATGCTTATGACGTAAACATATTGGTCTACAGACTGAGAACAGTCCAGCCTTTTCTAAAATTTTAGAACCAGAGAAGCAGTAACATCTATTTGCAAGCAGGACCACGACATCTTTTTTTCCGTTGAGCACAGACAATAATGAACACTGCTCATTCATTTTAGGTAAACAGCTAATCCTGAACAATTCAGGATCATTATCACTTGTGAGAATGGGTTCATAGTATCCTGTTAAAAATTATAATTGATTTTAAATTAGTTTTCACTATATCATCCTAGAAGCCAAGTAAGCAAGACTGAATGAACAATATAAAGCTAAGATGTATTTTTCTATTCCAAGTCATGAAAGATAATCACAAATTATGCTTTCTTAAGTAAATGAACTGATAAGAGAATTAAACCTGAGGTCAGTCACAATGTCAGTTTACCAAACACCAAACTTGTCAAATTTACTAAAACTTTTTATAAGGAATATTGTTTTTAAATATACATATACTTTCATTAAACACATTTTAAGGAATGTTCAATTTGTCAAAAGCTGAGTCCTAGGCTAGTTTGGTGATTTTATGACTATTTTCTAATAAATTTTCTAATAAATATTAATATAAATATATTAAGAATAAGTTCTAATAAGGTAGTATTTTTTTAACATCTTTATTGGCGTATAATTGCTTTACAATGGTGTGTTAGTTTCTGCTGTATAACAAAGCGAATCAGCTATATGTATACATATATCCCCATATGCCCTCACTCTTGTGTCTCCCTCCCACCCTAAGTTAGTATTAAAAACATAATAAAGATGAATAAATTCACTGAAAATATTCTTAGTTGTGAAAAATATATTCATGAAGAATATAATTAGGGAGAATGCATTTATGAAGAATATATTTATGTAAAATGTTTTTCATTGGGTACTTGAATGTATTCAAAAAGAAAATATTCATATTCACTTAATCTAGTCAATAAATTATGTTTATAGGAAAGCATATACAGAACCATTTAATATGCTTATGCTGATTAATCCTTAAAACAATATATCTGGTAAACTAGTAAATTTAGAAATAGGCTATTCCACAAATGAACTTCAGTGTCTTGATCTTTGAAGAATTCACCTACCTCCATGAAATGATGGCGAGAGGGAAGTATGTATTGAAGGGCCATCAAACACAGACACATTTTTGCTGAGCACAGGATGTAGATCAAGGATGAATTATTATGTTTAAGAGAATTTGCATTGATAATCTGTACGGTCAAATCAAATTGTAACTGCCAACTATGTGACTTTGTATTGAGAAGATATGACCTCCAAAGAAAACATATGTGGAACATATGTGACAATTTATTTAATTTATTTTATTGAAGTATAGTTGATTTAAAATGTTGTATTAATTTCTGCTGTACAGAAAAGTGATTCAAATTTGGTAATTTGAATTGGAAATAAGTTGCTTGTTAAAAGGGAAACAACTTTGAAGAAAACTTGTATATATATATATATATATATATATATATATATATATATATATATTCTTTTTCATATTCTTTTCCTTTATGGTTTATTATAAGATATTGAATATAGTTCCCTGTGCTATACAGTAGGACCTTGTGGTTTATCCATTCTATATAATAGTTTGCATCTGCTAACCCCAAACTCTCAATCCATCCCTCCTCCACTGCACCCCTTCTTCTTGGCAACCACAGGTGTGTTCTCTATGTCTGTGAGTCTGTTTCTGTTTCGTAGATAAGTTCATTTGTGTCATATTTTAGATTCCACATATAAGTGATATCATATGGTATTTGCATATATGACTATTTTTTAACCCAGTTTCAGCAAAACCTTTGGTATAGACATCTTCCCAGCAGTGATAAATGTCTAGTTATTTTTAAAAACAAAGCAAAATACTAGTTATAGGTTCCAAAGCAGTTTCCCTTTGCCTGGAATTTGACCTGTTGTGTGACCCAAACTCCAATATCGTCAGATACTGTATATTCTGAATCTGCAAAGATATAACCAGGGCTGTCTGCTCCACTTCACTGGAAAAGAAACACCCACATTTTCCAATGCACTTCATTTGGAAACAAGATGAGCTAGCAAGCCATACACATGCCATTGTGACATTAATAGTAGGTTCATTGTATTTTATGGTAATTGCAATGTAAATCCACCTATGTAAGGTAGAGCATTTCCTTCACTCCTTGTGGGAAGCTCTTAGTAATATGACTGATCCCAAGTTCAGACTTATTTTGAACTACAGGGGGAAAAGCCACTATTTATAGCCCATCTGTCAAGACTGTATCATTTTGAAAGGTGAAGAGTGTTTTAAGGTACAGAGGAATTGTCATTCTTTTGGTAATTTGAATTGGAAAAAGTTGATTGTTAAAAAGGAAACAACTTTGAAGGAAACTTGCTTAAAACTTCATTGTTGGTACATAAGTTAGCCCAAATTGATCTGTTTCCTCAAGTGCAATTTATTTGGTACAAAGGGTGCAAAGCAGTGGGTTGGGTATTGAAGTGAATCAGTAACCTCAGACCATTTCATGAGCTTTTCTGCCTGCATTTGCAATAATTGTCTGTACTTCACCATAAGAATGTAAGTACCATTCTTACTGATCAGAAACTTTTCTTGTTTCATGTCTCAGCTGTTGCCCAGCCTATGGTTTTACCATATTCTTATACCCACAATTCCCAGTTGGTGCTGAGTTTGGAACGTGTACTACCTACCTACTACTAGGCAGTTCAAAAATGTGGATTCAAGAAATCTCAACCAAATCAAAGATGACTAAATGAATGGTTGGTCTTGCGTTAGTGTAACATGTCTTCAGACTGCCAGAATAAGTAGGAATTTACATATATCATTCCTTGTCCTCAGGCCCAATATTCACTGAATCTTGTATCAAGCCACAAATGATCAAGCCATATGACTCTTTATCTCTTTATTTTTATTATCCATTCAACTCAATTATTTATTGGTGTTATTACTTTTCTTTGAGATAGTTGATTACTATAAGAAAAAAAATTAAATTCTCCCTTCATTCCATATCCCAAATGAAATGCACAAAGAAGCTCTAGCAGGAATTTTTTATGAGCGTTTATAGGCTATGATGGAGAAAAAGTTATTTCTAAACATAAAACTCGAGGCAAAATACCTATATTTAAAAAATGAAAGTCTAGAGCAACAACCACAAACAAAAAAATAAAGGCTATTAATAGCAAACAGGAATCTGGGAAAAACTGAAACACATATGACATCACACTAAAATACCAAGGTGACTAAATGTGTCCGAGGCACTCTGCTAAGAGGCATTGGGTAATGAGAAGTTAGCAATCAGTACCCTTCACTTTGAAGCACCTTAGAAGCCAGTAGATAAGACATGTAGACAATTACATGACACAGTGAACCATGCTCCATCCATAACATGAGAGGTACAAGCCCGGAGGTCACAGAGTTCAGGGTGTGGTGACAATGAAAAGCAAGTTGTCTTGTTTCATTTGTGCAGTTTCTCAAAGTGTGGTATTTAGTTCACCTACAACATATTCCTGGGCCTCAGACCTAAAGAAAACTCTCACCCAGCTCAGGAGAGTTCAAAGTGTCTCCACACACAACACACATTTGGTGTCTTGCACTTTCTAAAATGCCTTACAATACTTATAAACATTACTGGAAAATGTTAAAAGTTTTGGAAGGAACCGTGAATCAAGGGACTATTTGAAATGCACCAACACCAGGCTTTCTTACGTCCCCAAATAACTGAGATTAGACAAATGCCCTGGAAGCCCACCAACATGCCCTTGGCCTTTGGGTCTTAGTTTGTACTGATTTGAACTTGGCCTTAGGAGCTTTTCTCCTGGGTTTCAAAGAAGTCTTGACAGTCTGTGACTTAAAATCTTGGGACAAAATCTGTAGGACAGATTGAAAGGAATTCAAGATGCCCTCAGATCCCTATATTGTTACGGAAAATGTCAGGTCTCCAATTGCCATTGGCCTCTTAATCGCTTGCTGGGGGTTTTGTTTGATTTGGTTTTATCTTGGTTTTAACAGTCCACATTTTATTTTTATTTTATTTTATTTCTGTTTTGCTTTGTTTTGTTTTTATTGTGGTAAGAACAATTGACATGAGATCTACCCTCTTAAATGTCTAAGGACACAATACAGTATTGTTAATATAAGCACAATGTTACACAACAGATCTCTAGAACTTATTCACCTTGTGTAACTGGAACTTTATACTTGTTGAATAGTAGCTCTCCATTTCCCCCTGCTCCCAGCCCCAGGAAACCACCGTTCTGCTCTGTTTCTAGGAGTTAAACTACGTTAGGTGCCCCATATAAGTAGAATCACGCCTTATTTGTCCTTCCGTGACTGGCTGATTATTTCCTGTAGCATAACTGTCCTCCATTGCATGCGGAGCTACCAGACTAAAGCTCCTTAGGGCTTTAATGACAAACCCCTTAGAATTTTGTCTAATTGGTATCATCCAGCCCTCCTGGCCTTTCCTCCCTTTGCATTTCAGGATAGTCTTTAAAAGGAAGCTTTGCTGTTTTATTTCAAAGATTGACAGCTTAGAATTGTACTTCACCAAGCACTTCAGTCCAGACCTACATCGCCAAAACTGAATTTATCTCTGGAAGTGCAAAGAGAGGAAGGATTAGGAGGGGTGCATGGTAGCAATTAGATGAAATTCTAAGCCCTAAGGGGCTTTAGTCTGGTGGCTCCATTTCTGTAGTGTCAGTAAAATCCCAACTAATCCTATCCTATTTTCCCAGTAACTGGATCATTACCCTACATCTCTCCCTTCATCTGATTTCAATTAGGTCATCTGACTGAGGGCATCTCTAAATTGAACATTTTGAGTCTTCCTATTAAGGGTGATCTTATGGCTGAGTGTGTGTCCAAAAACATCACTCACTCTCAATGAGCCCTTCATGGCTGCCCACAGGTAAACACTCCTTTTTGTCTGTCATCTGCTGTTTACACATAACACTTTGTTGTGGTGGGACTCTGAAACTCACCGTATATTTTCAGAATACATAGATGTTGGCTTTTCCACCCACAGCCAAAAGTCTAGTGCAACAAATAGCTTCATTCCATTTATGCTGAAACACATTAAAATAAACATACTCTTTCCCTGTTCCTCTACTGTTTGGTTGGTTCATTGGTTGTTTGACTGTTTCCATGGGAGTGGGGATGGGAGGAGTATGAGTGGATGTAGGTAAAAATATCTCAGTGAACTTGACAATTTTGTCAAACAATCAATTTACACTTAGAGGGAAACCACTAATCTTTAAAGGAATTTTTGGCATAGGTTATTAAACTTTTTTAACAGTAATATAAAATAGCTAGATTTCAACCTTAATCATATGCCACTTCTCTGAGCAGTGTTACAACTTAATCACAGGGTATCACTCAAATTATTATCAGATCTGCTTAAATAATCAAATCTAAACCAGAGTTCTTTTGACTATACACATTATCCCTTAAAACTCATCTCTATAATTATATCCAACCACAGTATTCACAACAGCAACAAAAAATGACTATTTGGAACCAGTTAATTTCTATCACATATCAACTTAGCTTGGAAGTTACTTAGCTTTAGATCAAATTATAATAAAACTCAAATACAAACAAAAAAATTAATATTATTTGTGAAGTGTCCTGAATATAAAACAAAACAAAAAATGTAAATAAGGTTTCAAAGAGCTAATAATCTGCTGAACCAAGATAGACGGTAATATTGTACAGAGGGGAAAAAAGTTAGTCCTAAGTCTTCTACACCATGGACAATTCCACAGCTTCTTTCTGTACTCACTGATATTAGGAAAAAACAAACTAACAACAAAAATAAAATCAAAGCTGGGTGGCTTTAGTAAGAAATGGTACATGATTGCTCTGATGGATCTTTTATGTTCTTTTTGTTCTCCCTTTTCATCTAGCTCATATTTGAAAATCTCCTATGAACAACTTGGCTCTTTCCCAGAGGTTTGCATCAATCCCAGCTTCCAATGCTGTCAGACCTGGAGGTGGGCAGGATGCAGGACCCAGGGGCTGCAGGACAGTGTGACATCCATCCAGGCATCTAAGGGACAGTGCTGACAAGTCAGTAGAGAGGAGTAGGCCAGGCTAATGGTCATTCTCAGTGGATCATTCTGCCGTTTTGTAAGCAGCCCTTTGCAGGAAGCAGCTCTTTGCAGGAGGCCCTTTTTGTTGTCACTTTAGCAAAAGCTGTATTTTAACTTAACCTTTATACCAGGTGCCTCCACGCTTCACCAATCTCCCACCCAAGCACACCTCTCAAATCTTTTGATCACACCATGCCTTGTCTAACCTGTTGATTTTTTTCTTAGATTGAAGAAGAAGGAATGAAGAATAAGTAATTAATGGAGGACTAGATCTTTTCTCCTTCAGTAACCCTGTGAGCTGACTGCATGAACAAGATAACATCCAAAGAAAGATCACAAGAAGTCAACAAGCCTGCACACTATGGAAGATGGTAAAGAATCTGACCCCCTACTTCAGTGATTAACTGAGATTTTTTCCTCTTTTTTCTCTTTATAAACTTTCATGGCCAAGCAGAATCTTCGAAGCTGGTTCTGGGACACAAGTCTACCTTCTCCCCAGGTTGCTGGCCTTCTGAATAAAGCAAGCTTTCCTTTTCCCACCAACACTTGTCTCTCATTTATTGGCTTTCAACCTGCGAACAGCTGAACCTGAGATCGGTAACAGTTTGACAATGAAAATAGAGACTCCAATTTCCCAAATTTCCCTCCCCTCCAAGTCCAATCTTAGCGATAGTAATTAATTCCTTAATTTCTGTATAACTGTACCAGGTGTGGCAGTTTTGTTGTGTGACACATGGAGGTTAGACTCTTCTCCTTGCCACTTTCTAACATGAATTTGAAAAAGTTATGTAATCTCTCTAAACATTCAAATGCTCATCTGTAAAAGCTAACATTTCCTACTTCACAGGGTTGTTTAAAGATTAAGTGAGGTATTGTACAAACATGTTCTAACACAATGCCTGACACAAAGCAGTTTCTGAAAAACACACATTTCTAATGTCTGCTTCCCTCATCCCCATAAGACTATCCTCTCCACTATATTCACAATCCCATTGCCTCCCAGTTCTCTGGGGACACTATACCAACAATTATCTTTTCCCTCTCCCATCTTACCAAACTCTCCTATCCTACTGAAAAGTCAAAAAACATTTATTGAATATGTAGTTAGTAAGTGCCAGGACTTTTTTGACCTGTTATCTTAACCTAACACTAACCTCTCCTGAAGCTATTGGTCTGTCTTTCTTCTTGCCTTTATGATCAAAAGTCTGCCATGAGGCTACAGTAGAGGAATCTATATAAAGGAGGTTGTCAGAGGGAATATGAATTTCTAGATATTGTGCTCAAAATTTAAATTGCATGTTCAAATCTACATTTTCCAGAAAAACAGAGCTCATTTTCCCCATCAGAGTCTTAAAAGGACGCTTGATTCTCAATATATTAAGATCCAGTGATCTATATCAGTAACATTTCAGGACTGTCACGCTATGCCATTATACTGTGTCTGTCCATACCAAGCATTGAATGCACCACAGTCAGCAGTGAACTTTTACTGGCTGACCTCAAATTTCTATTTTTTAGTCTTCATCCTATGTTCTTTATCTGCATAATGTGATGATATTCATACCAAGATTTTCCTTCTTGGACTTTCTCTTTCATTGATTTCTGACATCACTTTTTTCTCCCAATAAGTCATATTTGAATACTCCCATCTCTTCCTCTGGCCCCTACTCCTCAAAATGACTCATAAATTTTGATGTTTCCTGAGATATACTTTGTCTTAATTTATTCTTGTTGTACATGCTCTCCTTGGATTATATAATCCATGTCTAAGACTTTCTATATCCAGATCAGACCTATCCTGTTATCCAAATCCATATGTCTAAGTGATTAAAAAATAAATTGCATAAATGACCCGAAGAAACACTTAAATTTTTTTAAACTTCACTATTAATTTTTAAAAATTAAGTTAATATAATCTGAAAAAGAATAGATATATGTATATGTATAACTAAATCACTTTGCTGTACACCTAAAACTAACACAACATTGTAAATCAACTATACTCCAATATAAAATTTAAAAAATTTTTAAGTTAATATAAAGATACTACTTTCCTTTTTTCTTGTGATTTATGGGTATTTTTTTCTAAACAATACCCTGTGTTAGCAAACTTAAGAATAAAGTGTATCCAAGTACACTGCTAATGGAGTGTAAATTATTATAAGCTTTCTAGAGGGCAATTTGACTATATAGATTGGAAGTCCTTAAAATATGCATACACACTTCTGCTTTTGTAGTATGAAGTTATACTGAAGGGCCACTAAAAGACAACTAGAACCTGGACAAATTAAGACAAACATTTTTAAGGCATGGCTAAGCTCACAAGAAGGAAAGGAAATCTGAGTGTGATGGGGGAGGCAATGAAATGAAATCTGAGCAGAGAGCCATGAGTAAATAGTAAGTGAAAGAAAGTCTCTCTGGGAACAAATAATAATAGGAGTCCTGAGATCTTGAAGTCCTAAGCTTTGGGTGTGTCTCAAGGTTGAAAGCTAATGTGAGTCTCCTGTATTACCTTGACCCTCCTTGGAGCTTAAGTGATCTCAGATGTCAGCAAATTCTGGACAGTGGCAAATAAACCATATCCTCTCTAAGGGAACATCCCCAATATGGGCCCTTAGGATTCCCACAGATTTAGTTGAAGAACATATGATCTTGAACTTCCGCGGTGGCGCAGTGGTTAAGAATCTGCCTGCCAATGCAGGGGACACAGGTTTGAGCCCTGGTCCAGAAAGATCCCACAAGCTGTGGAGCAACTAAGCTCATGCACCACAACTACTGAGCCCACGTGCTGCAACTACTGAAGCCTGTGCACCTAGAGCCCATGCTCCACAACAATGAGAAGCCGCTGCAATGAGAAGCCTGCGCACCGCAACAAAGAGTGGCCCCCGCTCACCGCAGCTAGAGAAAGCCTGTGTGCAGCAACAAAGACCCAAGGCAGCCAAAAATAAATAAATTAATTTTAAAAAAAGAATTAAAAAAAAAGAGCATATGATCTTATAAACACAAATCAAGCCACTGCCACTGAGAGTCATCAGAAACAAAATACAGACCAAATTTCCAAGGAAAATATGTTGAGATAATCAGATAAACAATATTGACTGACCATCTATGAAATGACTAAAAACAAAATAAATGCACTGTTTTTAAATCAACCTAAAACGACTATTAAAAATGACCAAGACGTTTTTAAAACTAAAACAACTTAATCTTTGATATTAAAAACACACGGAATGGGTATCAGCATATCAGATACAGATGAAAGAGATAATCTGTGAATTGAAAAATCAATCTTAGGAAATTAATTACCCAGAGTTAGCATAAAAAGTACAAAATAAAGAGGCTATATAATGCAGTCAATAAAAGACAAGATTCAGGAACTAGACTAAATTTGAATCCCAGCTCTACCACTAACTCCCTCTGTGGCCTTGGGTGTGTTACTATCCTCTCTGTACCTCAGTTTCATCACATATTTAAAAATGAGGATTTGTGTAAGGATTAAATAATATATATAAAATGCTTGGATCAAAGTCTGATAAATTAAGCACTATAGAATAAATGTCATTATTAAAATGACAAAACTAAGACCAAACATATCTATATATCAAGAAATACATGAACTTAACTTACTTATTAAAAGAAAGATATTTTTTCAGATAACTCACAAAACAAATCCCCACTTTATGCTGTGTATAAAAGACACACTAAATACAAAGTTATTCAGAAAGACTAAAAGAATTGGCAGTGATATCCAAAAAAGAAAAGAGAAAAAAAAAAAGAAATAGCAGAAGTCATGATCATAATATCTGACAAGGTAAAATTCAGAGCAAAAGGCATGTTAAAGGTACTAAAAAGAACAATTCACAGTGAAGATGTGTTATGTATTTCTATGCACCCAGTGGGAGTACGGCAATTTCATAAAGCAGGAAATTCAGGAGATGCAAAGATAGATAGGCAGAGACATTCAGGGAGAGAAATAAACAATAGCAACTTATTTCTCCCCCCGAGTCCAAGGCATAGCAAAATGAAATGCATAAGAAAGGATTCAGAAGACTTAATGTTTTCAATAAAGGTGGTGATATGGATATATATTGAATTTTGTACCTGAATTAGAAAATACAGCTTTTTCCAAGTGCTTACGGAAGCTTTACTAAAACTAACCATGTATCTGATCACAAAAAAATTTAATAAAGTCTAAAATATAAATAACACAGAAAATATTGCTTGACCACAAAACAATAAAAGAAACTCCTCCACTGAGAAAGACTTAAAAAAAAAAGAAAGAAAACCATTGAGTTAGAGGAGAGAGTTTAAAACACACAAACAAAAATTTTTGCAGAATTTCTAGAAAACAACTGTTGTGGGTTGAATTATTTCCCCTCCCTCCAAATTTATAAGTTGAAGTTCCAATAGTACCTCAGAATGTAACCATATTTGGAAATGGGGTCACTGGAGTTGTAATTAGTTAAGACAAAGTCATACTGGAGTAGTTTGGTTCCCTAATCCAATATAACTGGTGTCTTAATAAAAAAAAAAAGGAAATTTGGAAACAGAGAATTCAAATGGAAATGAAGACTGTGATAAGAGTGACGCTTCTACAAGCCACAGAACACCACAGATTTGCCAGCAAACTACGAGAAGGTGGGGAAAGATATAGCACAGCCCTCAGAAGGAGCCAATCCTGTCAACATCTTGATCTCAGACTTCCAGCCTCCAGAACAATGAGACAATAAATTTCTGTTGTTTAAGTCAGTTTGTGGTATTTTTTCCAGCAGGTTGAAAACATCATTGCTAGTTTTTATTTAGTTGCCCAAATTCCAAACTAGACTATACTTAAAAGAGTTTAGTACCCAATAGATGCTCCAAATATTATTGAATGAATAATTCAAGCATTAAAGGAGAGTAAATTAAATTCTCCTGACAGTCTCTTCTAACTCAGAGATTGTTGTTCATTTGTTTGTGTGCTTATTTTGTTTTGATTTGGGGGGAACATCAGGCCTTTCAGAAGCTCCTAATCCATATGTCTGAATTAACAGGATCTTAGAAGTCCTTAAAAGTGCATCATTTTTCAAACTATTAAAACAGGACGGAAAGTATGTCTTTTATACAGAGCATACAGTTGGGATTTCTTTTGTGGGTTATCTGAAATAGCCTTCTTTTAGTAAGTAAGTTAAGCCCATGTATTTCTTAATATAATAGATATGTTTGGGATTAGTTCTGTTATATTAATAATAACATTTATTCTATACTGCTTAATATTACCAAAATTTGGTCCAAGCATTCATTAAGATAGTTTCTTGAGACACTTTTAAAATATAAAGTTGCAAGCCATTAAACACTGAACTCACCACAAAAGCATAAAAATAAAACAAAGCTCTGAGTGAGAAGGCATTGTTCATACTCCCCTAAACTTCCGCAGGAATGGTGTTGGCTCCTGTCTCTTTTCAAAATACTACTCATGAGGGGGCAGGATCAAGATGACAGAGTAGGAAGACCCTGAGTGCCCATCCTCCCATGAACATATTAAAGCTACAGCTACATACAGAGCAACTCTTGCTGAGAACCACCTGAAGAACAGCTGTTTTACAACCAAGGCTGTAAAGAATAAACCACATGGAGTTCGGTAGGAAGGGAAGAGAAGAGATTTGGTCAGAACCTGCACCCTCTTGAAGAGTGCATAACAAACTTGCTTGCTCTCAGGCCCAGCAGAGAGACATCAGATTGAAAACTGCCAGGGGCTTTAGCCAGCCTGCCAGAACTGCCCCGGTGTGCACTCCAGCCTGCACTGAACTCCTGCTCCGCCCTGGTCTGCTCCAGCACTTCTCCCACTAGGGCAAAGATCACCATTGCAAATGCGTGTGCACATACCAGGGAAGAAGCAGAGCCAGCTCAGGGCCAGCGCTGCCTATAGCCAGGCCAGAAGTGTGGCTCAAATTCCTTGGGCCCTGACCCTGCCTCTGAGCAAGGCAGAGACCCAGAGACAGCTAAGAAGTGCAGCCTCAGTGCCTCAGGGCCCCGGACCCATCCACAATAGGGCAGTGACCACCACTGAACCTAGGTGAAGCCCTGGCTTGCACCTGCCTCCAGCACTAGCCCCTCTGACTCCAACCTTACTTCCCACCAATGTAGTGGCTGCCAGCACAACCCGGGAGAAGTCACAGCCTGTGCTCACTTCAGACCCATCTCTCCCACCAGAGCCACTGGGCACAGATAGACTGCATAGGGACTCTCCCACACAAGGACACACCTTCAAGTCCAGGATAGGTAACAGTTTCACTTAATTTCATAGAGACAGAGAAATATGAGAAGACAGAGGAATATGTTTCCAATGAATGAACAAGAAAAAAAAAACCCATATGACATGGAGATAAATAATTTACCTGATAAAGAGTTCAAAGCAATAATAATAATGCTAACTGAACTTGGGAAAAGAATAGAAGAACACAGTGAGAACTTCAACAAAGGACTGGAAGATATAAAAAAAGAACCAGTTAGAGTTGAAGAATACAATAACTGAAATGAAAAATACACTACAAGAAATTAACAGCAGACTAGGTGATACAGAAGAATGCGTAAGTGACCTGGCAGATACAATAGTGGAAATCCAATCAGAACAGTAAAAAGAAAAACAAAATTTTTTAAAAATGAGAATAGTTCAGGAGACCTCTGGAACATCAAGCATACTAACATTTGCACTAGAGGGGTCTTGGAAGTAGAAGAGAGAGAAAAGAGGACAGAAAATGGGTTTGATGAAATTATGGCTGAAAACATCCTGAACCTGAAAAGGAAAACAGATACCCAGGTCTGGGAAGCAGAGAGTCCCAAACAAGATGAACCTAAAGAGACCCACACAAACATGTATCATAATTAAACTGGCAAAAGTCAAAGGTAAAGAGAATTTTAAAGGCAGTAAGAGAAAAACAAAGAGTCACATACAAGGGAATCCCCAGAAGGATGGCAGCTGATTTTTCAGCAGAAATTTTGAAGGCCAGAAGGGAGTGGCATGATGTATTTAAAGTGCTGAAAAGAAAAAACCTACAACCTAAGATACTCTACCCAGCAAGGTTACCATTCAGAATTGAAATTGAAAAAGAGATAGTTCTCCAGACAAACTTTCTGCTAAAAGAGTTTATGACCACTAAATGGTTCTTACAAGAAATGTTAAAGGGTTTTCTTTAAGTGAAAAAGAAAATGTTATAGCAAATAAGAAAATATAGGAAGAGAAAAATCTCACTGGTAACAGCTAAGGTATAGTAAGGGCAGTGGATCAACCACTTAAATGAGCTAGAACAGAGGTTAAAAGACAAAAATTGTAAACTCAACTATCACTACAATAAACAGTTAAGAGACAGACATAGAAGATGCAAAATATGGCATCAAAAACACAAAATGTGGGGGGAACTGGAAGCAAAAAATATATCTTTTAGAATGTGTTTGAATTTAAATGACTATCAACTTAAAACAAGTAGATATAGTTAAATGTTGACATATATGAAATTCATGGTAACTGCAAATCAAAAACCTACAATAGAAATAAAAAGGGAGAGAGAAAGGAATCCAAACATAACACTTAAGAAAATCATCAAACCACAAGGGAAGCAACTAAAAAAAGAAGAGAAGAGAGAAGAACTACAAAAACAACCAGAAAACAACTTACAAAAAGGCAATAAGTACATACCTATCAATAATCACTTTAAATGTCAATGGATTAAATGCTCCAATCAAAAGTCATAGGGTGGCTGATCGGATTACGAAAACACGACCCATCTATATTCTGTCTACAAGAGACTTATTTCAGATCTAAAGACACACACAGAGTGAAAGTGAGGGGATGGAAAGATATATTACAGGCAGATGGAAATCAAAAGAAAGCTGGGGTAGCAACACTTATATCAGACTACTTAGAGTTTAAAACAAAGTCTATTAAAAAAAAAAAAGCAGAGAAAGACATTATATAATGATAAAGGGGTCAATCCAAAAGAGGATATAACAGGCATAAACATATATGCACCTAATATAGGAGCACCTAAATATATAACGTAAATATTAACAGAGAAATTGACAGTAATACTATAATAGTAAGGGACTTTAATACCCCACTTACGTCAATGGATAGGTCATCCAAACAGAAAATCAATAAGGAGACAGTACCCTTAAATGACACATTAGGCCAAACGGATTTAATAGATATTCATACAACTTTCCATCCAAAAACAGCAGAATTTGCATTCTGTTCAGGTGCACATGGAACATACCCTAATATAGTCTATAAAAATATCGAATCACTATGTTGTAAACCTGAAACTATAAAATTGTAAGTCAACTATACTTTGATAAAAATAAAAATTAAATAAATTAACAAACAAACAAATATACTATTCATGCCTTTTGAATCTGGTAGGACATGTGAAGGGAATGTTGGAAAAGGCATTTTTCACTTTAGGGACTTAAAAATTCCTATGCTGCATTTTAAAGGATGGCAGGAAAGAATGACGACGTGTGGTGTGAAAACAATGGCAATTCTAAATTACTTTCCAGCAAAGTGATTCTGTGGTACAAAGAGGTGAGAGAGTGTGTGTCAGAAAATCACCCAGCTTGCTAATTTGTAGCTTTTTGCGTAGAAAATAATCTTACTTATATCTTCATGGTGGAGTGGAGTAATAGAAGAATTATTTGACACCATGTAACACAGATTTAAAACACATTTCTGAGAATGTTTAGAACACTGATACCATCTTCACACTATGTTTGGCAATCCATTAAGGAGATAGTTTTAAAACTATGTAGCAACATAAAAAATGCTTAGAGAAAAATCGGTCATAATCTGGAACTCTAACACAAAAACTGTTACTGTGTTCTATTTTCATATGTAAATACTGTATATATTAACAATTTTGTATCTTTTGTTTTATTTATCACTAGTTCATATCTTTCAATTTTTTATTCCTTTTTAAATTTTTATAATCAAAAATTAATTGTTAAGTTTGAAGCCTATAAACAGGGAATGAAATTTTATTTTTAATGTAAAAAAAATAAAGTTAAAAAGTAACGCTTGTTAGGAAAGAATTCTAAATATCTTCCCAAGCCGCGGAATACATCTTGAAGGAATCAACGTGCAATGTTAGACTTCATTTAATCACGCCAATCTTAAAATGACAGCAAAGAGATAAAAAGAATATGAATCCACAAAGACAAAGAGAATGAGAGAGAAAAGTTACAGGCAGAAGACAGCTACACATCTATGCAAGATGGAAAAAAACCTGAGGAGATATAATGACTTATGTTTCAGTCTCCATAAGGCTAAGAGAGCAATGTTAACAAGAAGCAATACTCCTCAGCAATAAAAAGGAAAATTATTGGTATAGAAGGCAGAGAAATCTCAAATTCATTATGCTGAGCGAAAAAAAAAAAAAAAAAAAGCCAGGCAAAGAGTACATTCTGTACTATTCCATTTATAGAAAATTCTAGAAAATGCAAACAAGTGTACAAGAACAAAAAGCACATCAGTGGTTGCCCAGCGAGGGGGTAAAGGAATAGAGGAGAATGAAGGAGTGGAACGAGGGATAAACTACAAAAGTGCACAAGACAACTTTTTGGAAGATGGAAACATCTGTACATCTGGTTGTGGTGATGGTTTGCAGTGATGGTTTCAGGGGTGTATAAATTTGTGAAAACCAATCAAATTGTCCACTTTACATATGTGCAGTTTATTTTATGTCTATAGTACCTAAATAAAGATGTAAAACAACAATATAAAAATAAATAAAGGGATAGCTAAGGATCATCAGATACTTAAAGAAAGCTCCAGTAAGAAATACAAAGACCAAAACAAACATTCAAAGGTAAACAAAAAGGAACTGAAGGAAATAGAGACCACAAAGGGACAAGAATTAAAAAAAAAAAGAGAGAGAGAGAAAGCTGTAAATAGTATCCCCGTAGATAAGAATGGAGTTTACATCAATGAAACAAAACCGAGGTGCTATTCAAAAGGCAAGAGATCCTGAAAATTAAGAAAATATATGATTGCCAAAGTTGATTTTTAAATGGAAAAGTTAGTCTATCAAGTTTAGGATATTTCTAAGACGTTCAAAAAATTAAAGGTATGGAAAACCAGTGAGAAAAAAATACATAAGATTAAACTAATAAATCTAATCCTCAAAAGACTTTTGGAGGAGCAGAGTGAAGCAGCCAGTGATGCCTAATGCTCTGTTTTGAAGAACAGCCAGCGGAGCAATGGAGCAGGCCAGGGACTGCTCACACCTGAAACGGATCACAGAACAGGCACGTACCGGAGGTGGAAGTTCAAGTCACACGTAGAAGGACAACCTCACCAGGCGATCAAGAGTGTCCACTGTGCCCGCAGAGATCTCAGCAGCAGCAAGTACCCGTGGTAGATTTTAAGGCAAAATTGACATGGACATTCTTGGCTGAGACACCAAGAGGTGGGTAAAGCTGTACTGGAATAGCCAGGTAGCTGATTGGAGCAAAAAAAAAAACCCCATGCTCTATCTACTCTTTGAAGCTTCTGCCCCAGCTTGCCTTGTTTGTAGGAGAACCTGCGTCATAGCTCTAACCTTAGCCTTCCCTGAGGTCTCAAGGATCCTGAAACCTTCCAGGGGACATTATCTTTGGGGGAACATCAACCATGACTATGGAAAGAGCAGCAAGGTGCTGCAGTGCGTTAACTGTAGATTGAGATGTATCTTGCAAGACGGCCAAATCTTCATTGGCATCTTTAAGGCTTTTGACAAACATGTGAACTTGATCCTCTGTGACAGGGATGAGATCAAGGAGATCAGGTTAAAGAATGCAAAGGAGCCAGAGCATGAAGAAAAGCAGGTTTGGAGTCTGGGGTTGCCACATAGAGAACTTGGTTTCTGTGACTGTGGAGGGTAAACCCCCAAATATACTGACATTGCTTGGGTACCACTTGCTGGAACTACAAGAGGCCCTGGGGTTGGCAAGGCAGCTGACTGAAGTGTACCAGCTAGTGTTCCAATTCCCCAGGCTCCTGCTGGATGAGCAGGTCCTGTCCGAGGGGTTGGGAGGCCATCCCAACAGGTAATGAGTCCAGGGAAGAGGCACTGTAGCCGCTGCTGCAGTGGCTGCTCCTGCCAGCACTGCTGGAGCCCCAGCTCAGGACCCACCAAGGCATGGGACTCCACCCACACCTGTTGGCCCAGCAACCCCAGCTCCAGGCCTTATGGCTCCTCCACCTGGTATGAGACCACCCATGGGCCCACCAATTGGGCTTCCCCCCTCCCCAAAATTCAGAGGTAGGCAGAAGGAAGGCAGAGGACTGCTGTTTTGATTGTAATACCGTTTGGGTGTTTTAAATTGTGAACACACACACATTCGGTCAAACTAGAAATTATTTGTTTAAAGACGTTTAAAAAATCTTTTACTTTTTAAAAATTTTATACGAAGACCATTCATTCATATTATGTATTATATCCTCACTTGGCACTCACCTGTATCCTCAATTCCCTCTCATTTGTTCCCCATACCTAATCCTTTCCACATCATGTCATGACCCCAGGTATGATTTGAAGCCGTTTACTTCTCTAAGTCTTCTGAAGTCCATGCCTTCATCATCTCTCACCTGGAATACTGCCTGGTCTCCCAACAGATGTCCTGTTTTCACTCTTGCCACCCTCTGATCCATTCCACACACAGCAGTCAGGCTGATGTTTTAAAGGTGCTGAGTACAACGTCACACCCCTGCTTGGCCCCCTTCAATAGCTTCGGATTGGCCTCTGAATAAATCCAAAGTCACCTCAGCCTCTGAGCCCTGCATCTTCGGGGTCCTGCTTCTGTCTCCAGCATCACCTTTCTACCACTTTCTTGTTCCTCCACTTGCATTTGCACATGCTGCTTCTCTGGCCTTGAACATTTCCCCAGCACTCTTCCCTTGGTTTTCTCTCATGCTTTAGGATTCAAGTTAAGTGCCGCCATTTTTTCTTTCTCTCACCACCATGTCAATTCTCTCCACAGTATGTGTCATTTGTAATTGCGTATTTACTTATTCACTTGCTTATCTTTGTTTCCTCCACAGGCTCTAAGCTGCATGAGACTAGGAACTTTGCTTTGTTCACTGTTGTATCTCTAGTACCTAGAATATCCCCTGTCACAGAGTAGGTCCTTAATCACTCCTGACTGAATCAATCAGTGAATGGAATGTACAATAGGACAGTTTTTTCTCAAAAGTGTGCATATAACCACTGAGGAGATCTGTTTTTACATGCACATTCTGATTCAGAAGATGTGGGATGGGGCCTGAGATTAGGAGTTTCTGAAACGCTCCTGCGTGATGTCAAAGCTACCAGCACCTTATTCGCATTTTTGACTAGCAAGGCTAGAGGGAATATAAAAATGGGTGATAGTGATGTTTGTCCTGTAGGGAGGAGCTTAGGATCTGATAATGGAGTTGCCTCATAAAGATGATCTAAATCATCACTACCAGCGTGACTTTCATTGCTATAGGAAGCATGTAAGACCTAAAATTGTTTGAGATTGGGGTCTATGTTGACCTTACCCAAACGTTATACAAGACCAACATAAGGCCATGTCTAGCTATAAGAAGATCATTCAAAGAGTTATAATAAAATACAAAATTTACAAGAAGCAATTGGTAATTCAGTCTATGGGAATAGAGATCCTTTATAACAAAGCAATAAATGTCATGGGACAGACAGATGAGAATCTGAATTTCACTTTGTCCTTGGGTAGCTGTGTAACCTTAAGCAAGTAATTTATATTCTCTGAATCTCAATTTCATCATTTATCAATTGGGGCAAATGATACCCACCTTAGAGGTGTGCAGATGAAGTGAGGTCGCACATATCAGTTAAATAACTGTGCCTGGCATTTGGTAGTCCTTAAAAATATCAGGTCCACCTGTTCCTTTCTTAGGTAGAACATTATATTCCTTATAACATTTATTTCCCAGGTGGTGAAAGAATTAATATTTGAATGTATGTTTGTCATTTTTAACATCTCAGAGGGAAAAAAATTAGGAAAATAAATAAATATGTAGGTTAAAAGCAGGCATTTTGGTCTAAATGAACACTAGACCATGGATCAGAAAAACTGAGTTCTGGTCCAGGATCCAACTCAAACTAAACGTGTGACATAGGACATATTATTTAACACCTCTGGGTCTCTGTATTATTTCTATATCATTATATACACTTTGTTAAATACATTAATTATCTTCTTACAGGAAATCATTATTCTTCGAAAACATGTGAGTTTATATTTCCCTTTGGAATATCAGTAATTTCCAAAGAAATACTAAAATTTCGGAATCATTGTTAATTAAAACTAGGATTGGAAAACAGTTTGTTTCTTTCCTCCTAAAATCTCTACTAAACACCCTCAAACTATATTACTCAGCTTTAAAGAAATATATGAAGTCAGAGAACTTAAAATTTTACTTGGAGAACTTCCTCCCTTTCTAGATTATACAGACATGCACATTTTCACTGACAGTTGGAATTTGTTTTAGCTGCTATATATGATCTTAAGCTGTCATAACTTAGAATATTAACTTAAATATGACTTAGAAATTCAGGAAAAAAAGAACAATTTGGAAAAAATAAAAAATAAATTTTTCCTTCAAAATAGTTGTGATGTTTCTATGTGATAATAGAAAAAGTCAGTGAAAAAACTGCTTGGCTACAGTTGTGTCTCTATTTAAATGATGACAAATGAATTTACGGGTTGAAAATTGTTTTTATGCCTTTAACCCTCCTCTTCCCACTTCATTATAAATGGCTTCAGTTCTCTTCTGTGTCTTTTCTTTATGTACCTTGCCCTTATATCTCAATCTGCTACTGAATGTTCATGGAATTAAGCCTCTAGCATTATTTGAATTTAGGTAGACACTTCAATGTCCCTGGCTTCATTCTTTGCATATAAACATATTGTTGATATTCTTAATCACTTCTTTTTACCAATTCCTTACTGGAAACTTCTCTTTAATCCTTGAAAATCCACTCTGGTACTTTACAAAGATGGCAAATTCAAGTTTCTGCTGTGTGTGACACACCATTAATTCCACCAAGATACTCTGTATCTACTACGTTAACATTCACTGATGTGTTAATGTAATAATGACCCATCTGCTTCTGCTGTCTATGAAGTACTTTCTATCTATAGGGATGGAAATTAATGACAGAGTCTCTCTGAACTGCCTGATGTCAGAGCTGGGAAAGGTGTGAAGGGTATATAAGAGCTGGATTACTGGTTAGCAAGTCGGGAGGTAAATGCTCCAGTGGATGCAAGCTTGGTGTTTTTCATGAAGCTTCCTTGCTAACAAAGGTATTTTCTGATATTGCTGACACTGAGACGTTAAAAGGTAAGGAATTTTCTGTTGCTGGGATAGTATTATTTATTTAGCATTAGAACAAATTTGGGATTAAATATATGGTTTATTTCAAAGAAGGGCTAAAGGGATAATGTTCTATAATATTAATTTTCCAGATTGTTTCAAGAAGGAAATTGGGTAAGGGAAAATTTTGAAAATATTTGAAAATTGTTAAGGGACTACATCAATAAAAGTATGATCCTTGGAAATTATGTTCTAAAAGAGATTTTTTAAAAGTAAGCTCTAGTTTAATATTCCATTAATCAGAGCTATAATAAATTTCTTGATTTCAATTCTGAATTATTCTTTTCAGAAAATTTGAGAAGCAATGGGCATCTGGAAGCTGCCAGTAGTTCTCGTTGAGCTCTTTTTTGCATTAAACCATCTGGAAGGTACACCCATTGAAAGGGTAGTAGCTTTAAAATCCTGGTTTCTTTGCAAAGTATGAGAAAATTAGAATTAAATACAGCTATGTAATTAACAGCCCCTGTGCCATGTGATTTCTGACTAAATCATATTCAGGAATAGTACATTAAAAATAGATAGCTAGTGGAAAGCAGCTGCATAGCACAGGGAGATCAGCTCAGTGCTTTGTGACCACCAAGAGGGGTGGGATAGGGAGGGTGGGAGGGAGACGCAAGAGGGAGGGGATATGCGGATATATGTATATGTATGGCTGATTCATTTTGTTATACAGCAGAAACTAACACACCATTGTAAAGCAATTATACTCCAATAAAGATGTTTAAAATTTAATTAATTAATTATTTTAAAAAGTAAATACAAAATAGAGAAAAAAAAAGAATAGTACATTAAGCTGTTCAAATGTTCCTTAAATTCTGTGTTCTTTAAAGAATAATGTCAGTCTGATAAATCTCTCTGATGAAACTTCTGACAGACAGGAATGGATAGTTCCAGTTTTGTCAGAAATATGCTGTTGGAACTTAGAGGAGCAAAGCCAAAACATGAAGCAAGAAAACCCAAAAGGTGGTAACTTCTGCTATACTAACCTGATTCTCAAACAAACTAGAGAAATTTAAAGCACATATGTTATATGAGGTGGAATTTTACTGTATGTTTATATAGATTTTTTTTCCTCAGCTCTGGCAATATCCAAAACTTTTACATCTCTTTCTGGAAATTTAAATATATAGAAATAATAAAGGGGCAAATTAAATTTGCTAAGAAGTTAAATTTAGAAGCTCTAGTTAAAAAGCCATTTGTTCTTAGGGGGATTCTTTCTATACTGTTAACTGTTCTGTTAATGAAAGAGAATTATAATTAAAATATTATTTTTCATGAGACTACTTCCAAGATGCTCTAAATGTAAATTAATACCTCCGAAAATGTTTTCAATAGGTAGCACGTGCATCAAGATTTTTTTTTTAAAAAAGCTTATTTTGAAAGGTGTCATTTCATTTGAATGGTAATGTTAAGGAAGTCTAAAACCTATGTAGGGTGAAAACGTTTGCAGTATTTACAACTTTCAAATGAAAAGCCTTTAAAACTGTGATTCTCCATTTATTTAAAACATCCTTAAGTCCAAATTCATGCATATGTCATAAATAATATAATGAGATTCATTTGTGCCTAAATTGGTTTTGATTCCATATAGTTGTGTAGAACTGAATTTATACTCTCTTAAAGACCAAGGAGAATAAGGTTACTTTTGAAGAGACTTTGCTTTAAGTCGTATTAGAACTCTTCTCATAGAATTATCAGCATCTTTTTCTATTTTCCTTCCGGGTGTTTTTTGTTGAGATGGAGGTCTTTGGTGATATGGAAAGATTTCTAAAGCACCTATGTATAATAAATAATAAGAATCATCGAAAGATTTTTTTCTTTTCATTTCAGGGCTTATCTAGCTTACAGGATGTTCTTCTCAGAATTGACTGTAATTTTCAATTGCTTTTCTCCTGGATAAAAATAACTGTAAAACTGCCATGAAGTTTCTGGTATACTAGCAGAACAGTTGAATGATGACAGTAAAATTAGCAATATTACCTAGTATTTCTGTCTATATCTTGATCTTCTCTTTCATTAGATATACTCATTTGCTAAGTATTTTTACCCAGTATGTTTTTAAGGATATTCGTTTATTATGAGGTGAACTTTGCTCAGAAATAGAATAGTATGTAACATTATTTATTAACAAATTATATATTCATGCTAGTCGTACAATCTCTTACTTTCAATTATTATTAGAAGTACTTATAAAACATTCATCAATTTTTTTCAGGAAATTGAATTTCCTGGAATCAGTATGGTTTGGTCATTTTTTTTCTTAAGGGGGAGGAAGAATTTTATATCTTGAGCTGTTCAACCATGTAATATTCTATAAAGCTCATAAAAAGCTGAGAAAGCCTATGTAGGAAACATCTCAAATTTTAAACACCTTTAAAAAAATAAAGCTGACGAAGATTTATTATTCAATGTCATTTTTTTCACAAAGTCAATCATCTCACTCGAGATCTTTTTCAATTAAGAGGTAACAAACTTTACAAACCATATCAAAACATAGTTAGTTATGTTACTTTACACTCATGAGTGAGACAAAAGGATCCCACATTTGCCTACCAACTTTTTAAGACTCAGTAGTAACTATCTGCCTGGCAGATAATCAGAGGGCAACCAAAAGTATAATTACATGGGTTTCATTCTGGAGTTACTAGGAGCCCCCTACAGGAACTCACACACCTCCACAGATAACTATTAAGACCTGGGATAAGGAATCCATTTAAAAACTCTTGAGGGACTTCCCTGGTGGCCTACTGGTTAGGATTCCAGGCTTTCACTGCATGGCCAGGGCTCAATCCCTGGTGGGGAAACTGAGGTCCTGCAAGCCGTGCAGTGCGGCCAAAAAATTAAAAAATAAAAACTCTTGAAAATCAGATGTTTTTAAAGAGAGACAATTTAAGAGTTAACTTTTGGCCTATAGTCAACATCACTGTTTAAACTCTCTTAAAGCCAAGAATTTCCGTGTGTGTGTGCATGTGTGTAAGTGGTCAGTAGTTTTAAACTAGTATTTGTTAACTAGCTGATGGGTAGGCTGGCAGGCCATGTCTGCCTGGTAGTCAATGAGGAAAAAACACATGAAAATAGGAGTATGGTGCTTTTCACTAACCATTTCAGCCAACTTTTTCCATCTTAATGATAGTTTTGGGTGGAATCTTGTATATCCTGACTACCATATTTACATGAAAAGTCCTGTTTGGGAAAGCAGGTTCACAATTATGAAACCAACAAACATAAAAGCTCTTAGTTTTTCTTTACAGTAGAATGATGGCCCTCTTAGCTAACTCAAAGAAGGTAATATTTTAGTTAGAATAATTTTAAATCCTATTACGGACTTTGAGACCAATTATCAGACATATCAATTATCAATTATTAGACATTTAACACATAGAGCATTTCACACTCTGCTCCAGGCATTTGCCAAACATATCCTGGAACAGAAATCCCTTCTTTTTAAAAAATAGATTCACTATATATATATATATATATATTTATATATTTATTTGTTTATATATTTATTTGTTTATTTATTTATTTATTTTTGGCTGTGTTGGTTCTTCATTGCTGCGCGTGGGCTTTCTCTAGTTGCGGCGAGCCGGGGCTACTCTTCATTGCGGTGTGTGGGCTTCTCATTGCAGTGGCCTCTCTTGTTGCAGAGCATGGGCTCTAGGCATGCGGGCTTCAGTAGTTGCAGTGTGCGGGCTCAGTAGTTGTGGTGCATGGGCTTAGCTTCTCCGCGGCATGTGGGATCTTCCCGGACCAGGGCTTGAACCTGTGTCCCCTGAATTGGCAGGCAGATTCTTAACCACTGCACCACCAGGGAAGTCTCCAGAAATCCCTTTGAACCTTCTCAATTTGATCCATATTTCCTTTATTGCTTTAAATTTATCAGTTTGAAGTGTTTGGGTCAAATTCCAATTACTGCTGTTTTTCAGGAAAAGTTTATCATCTTTTAGAATTGAATGTTCAGTGTGTGAGTTACTGGTTCAATCCTTTAAAGCATTAAATCATTCTTTGGACATGCACATTGGCCATGTGTGCTATACATGCAAAAGAAATAATTAAATGGATAATATGAATAAGACTGATATACAAACCAGGTAATTCAGCCCCAAAGTGGGTTTCCTTTGCCTGAATAATTGGTTTGTCAACATACACTCACATGCAACACATACCAGTTCATTCAATGCTGAAAGAAAAATTTTCTGTGTGGGAGAAGATCTGAGAGTAAAAACATAAAGTTTCACTTGCGTTTTCAAAATATTTACTCTTAGGCTATCTCTATACAAACTATTAATGAAGTACTCCCCATACAAAATAAACACATTGAGATCAAAACCATTGCAATTTTCCCTCAAATTATGTATATCCACTGGCTTCTGGATATTGAGATTTTAGCCTCATACCTGTATCTCTCTCCCACTCTACACTTAACGTAAGGTTAACCAATATTTTGGTTTCTGTGGAGCTGAAAACTAAAATATTTCCCTAGTGCTCCTAACAACCAGCAAAAAGCAATGTTAAAATTGTGTCTATTTCCAGTACTGTTATGAGAGCACATTAAAACAAAAGATGGTATAAAAATATAGAGTTGATGTAAATTCTGTAAATAGAAAGAGAAGTTAAAATTCAAACAAATTATTTACAGTTATCATTTCTGACTTATCCATAATATTATTATGCAGTTGTTCCAGGTTGCTGAAAGAATATGATGAATAGTAATACCATTGACATAAAAAGACTTTCTGTTTTAACATTTAAACCAATTCTATCATTAAAATTGTTGAATGCATAGGAACCTAGTAGGTGGCAGGAACATGGTAATCTCCACTTATTTATGTTAATAGTAATAGAATTCCCACACTACAATAGTTAAAGTGCCTGAACAGGTGATAAAATTGATTCCCTTGAGACTTTATAATATCTGACATTTCTCTTAACACTACTAATTCAATGATCCCAGGAAACGCAACAAAAATTAACTAACACTACTTAATTCTTATTGGAAAGATGCAGGAAATGAATGTATATATATTTTAAGTCTACATATTCCAGATTACATATATATTTTACTTTCTAAGTCCTTTTTTACATTGGGCAATAGATTAATCAGTCTTTAAAAGCATATAAGACCAAGACATTATTATTATTATCTTGAATATATTCTGAATTTCCAAAGAACGGATCACACTGGGAAATTCAACACTGACTATAACGGAGGGTTTGCTGTATGATTTCCAAGCTGCATCTTCAAGGTGTCCAAAAGCTCTGTCAATCATCCAGATATTTGCAAATCAAAACATTGAATTATTAATGTGAAGATGTCTCCTCTACGTTTCATCAATATGAGATATTTGGTGTCACATATAAAACAGCTGTACACAATCCTGACTCCAGGTCTCTAACCTTTCATATTTGTTCGATGTCACCAGTCGTCAAATGGAAAAGCGGAGATGCAACACCGCCACTTGTGCAACTCAACGTCTGGAAAATTTTTTAGTTTGGTCCAGCAACAACCTTGGCGCCATTCTCTGACCTACCAAGGTGGGATCCAATACATACGGCAAGAGGAATACAGTTGAGATTTTAAAGAGAGAACCACTGAATTACTTACTCCCTTTAGAGGTCAGTGCACCTCACAGTTCTTATTGTATAAATACTCTAGTGATTTGCTGTAGACTTTAACAGTGTTTCTTCATTTCTGGAGTGAATATATGAATCTCTGTGTCCCATGTTTGTCTCCAGGACATATATAAATTGCATGTTAAGAATTGTTTTAAATTTAATACAAATTAAGATCCCATAACCAAAAGGCAGTCTTTAAAAATGAAATATTCTGGCTGTGGATATTTATTTTTAAAACATTTTAAAAAGTCATTTCTTTGGCCTGTATCTTTATGACCTGAGTTTGAGAACAAAGGAGAAAATGGTTACTGGAAACTTGATAAATTGTAAACAAGTAATAGTAAAGTTCTGATTATAAACATTAGAAAACCAGCAATTGTAAGTACACTTGTTAAGCAATCCCTTTTTGCATTAGATTTCTGAAATGAGATAAAATGCTGCTTAAAACAATCAATTAAAGCCTTCTCCTGATTCAGTCAAAATATCTTTGTTTAATTCTGTTTTTTGTTGTACTTGCTGGTACTAAGAGGTAACTTAAAAATTTAAAAAGCAATGTCCCTGAGGGTTTCATTAGGAGTTATCCTCAGTGAGCTTTTATTAAATGTATATGCCCTTTATTCTAAGTGGCTTTCAGCAAATCTTAGTCATATTCTTATACAGGGTACTGAAAAAGCAATTTGTGTTCCTATTAAACTATGTCTTCATTTAAAAGACTATAGACTTCTGGAAATTATGTACTCCATGGCAACTTATTTTCATAGTTTAATTAACTGGACATTTCTGGCAGAGGTTCCGTGTTTGATGCCCTTTTTTTGGAAGGAAGCTGAAGTACTGAACATGAAGTGAAATGTTTTGCTTTAAGTCAGATTTTTATGTGGTATCTGCTTTTCCCTGACTCTGAGTTTCACACTTTTGGAAGTAGCATTAACTCATATAAACTGCTATCATGCTGCATTATGCATTTCTAAAGGCACTCAGCTTTTATTTTAAAAAAAAAAATGGAAAAAGGAAGCATCTCAATCTTAGTGAGAATCCGACTCATTGACTTGATTGCTACATTAAAATTTCCCATTATGAAGTATGCCTTAGACCACCAGATTATAGACTTTGTTGTTGTTTTGTTTGTTTGTTTGTTTGTTGGGTTTTTTTGGAGTGTATAGAGACAGAAGATGTTATTTAGAGTGATTTTATGTCATGAATTGCATACTGAAATAAATGAGTACATAAATTCCTATTTGTGATGTTCAATTGTTAGCCTCTTTCAAAGTGGATATGACCACATTTTAGAGTAAGGTACAATTAAATTACAATCTCTTAAACTTACTTATTTAAAAATTTCCCCACGGTAGTCTACATTAAGTAACACTTTATTGCATCTCACATCTATATCAACTCCCCAATCTATCTTTCAAGCGTTAATGAGATTGTAATGAGCGCATATGATATTCAAGGACATTGTATACAGCAGTACACAATTCCCAGATTAAAACAAGAAGAATTAATGTATAGTAACCTAACGACCTCTGGTGTTAAGGAGTTGGATAGAGTTAGGGTTACTATGTCACTTATTCCAACCAGGAGACTTTTGAGAAGGAAAGAGGTTATTACATTGATACAATAGACATTAAGAGTAGATGTTATTCTAAAGTTTACTCATTACGTTCATTATCAAGGTGAAACATTTGAACAAATTCAGCATTATTTCCTTAGTTGGTATTCATAGGCCAGTAGGAATCTAAATGTATAAAGGTTGGGAATGCCTTATGTACCAAATACTTCCCCTGGCTCCTCATAATGAAATACCTTGTGAAAATAATGATTAGTTTTTCTTTATTGATGTAACTGGAAATATCAACAGTAAGTTTTGGTGACTAAGTTTATCCCAACTCTTCTCATTGTGCCTGTGGTGCTTGAAATCAGAAGTACTCTCGAGTAACCTTCCAAATATTTATGTCCATGCTACAAATTATATTTTATTGAAGACTTAGTAATAAAAATGCTTCTTATATCAATCATGTTGCAATACAGAGTCAGAACAAAGAATTTATTTATTAATACTGCATTTAGCACTTCTAGAAATTCTCTTTAAGCATTGTGAGAGGACATTCTTCAATAAGCCTCTTACTTTTCTGAAGCCTGAATATCATTACCTGGTAATATTATGCTGAGATGAAATAACACCTTTTGGTTAACAGTAGAAAAGCCTGTGAGTCTAAAGCTCCTTTGGCTGAGTGCAGGGAGAGCTTTTCATATAATGTAGGAGAAAGTATTCTTTTTCTACCCATTATTTTCCCTTTCACATACACACTACCCAAAACTATGGAAAAATCCATCTTCCTTACACTCAGTGCATCTGTAGTAGACATTATTAGTGCTCACCGACATCCTCTCCTTCCCAAGCATACAAGGGAGTGTAGTTCTCAGACCCTTGCATTCAGGTGGTGCTATGTGGCTCATTCTGGCCAACGAAATATTAGCAGAAATGATGTGTGTCACATCTAGGTTGACACAATAGGTTAAAAAACCTATGTGAAAAATTTCAATCTTTCTCTACCCTGCTGCAGCTGTTGCTGGTGAGGCTTCCCTCTGGCTGGGGCCCTGAGTGACTTCATGGAGAAGAACTCTCCTACTGATCTGTCTTGGACATGGAGTGTCACCAAGAAATAAACTTTTGTGACTTTTTATCTACAGCCTACCAAAACAAAATAACCAAAGTCAAACTTTCATCCTCCTTAATGAACCTACTTCTCCTCCTGACTCTACTATATCTAATAGCAGCATAACCATTCTTCCACAGTAATTCAGCCTTGATATCTTGAAATTATCACCGATCGCTCAAATTCCTTGCTCCCCACATGCCAATTAGTTACCAGGACATGTGTACTCTATGTCCTTGCTACTAGGATATGTCTCTTCTTCCTTCTCCCATTGCCAGTAACGTAGCTCCAGCCTTCTTTGTGCAAGCCAGGATCCCTGCAACAGGCTGCTGAAATAGTTTTCCACCTCCAATATTTACTGCCATTCTATACATCGATATCAGAATAAGTTTCCAAATGCACATTTCTTATTATATCAGTTGTTCTATGCAAAAATTTTCAAAGGCTTGTTATTATCTACAAAAATACATCAGTTTTTTTAGCCTATCATTCAAGTCCCTCCATTAAGTAACCCCTATCCTCTTTTCCAGCTTTACCCCACATCATTTCATTTCTTATACATACACTCTGCCAAACTCTTTTTTTAGTTGTTTCTGTTTAACTGATATCATCACATTTTCTCTTATTTTCCAGGCTCTGACTCTTCCCTCCGTTCCCTCCAAATTGAACGAATGTCCCCCAGTGCAGCCTTTTGAAATCTTTCAATGACAAAGTCAAGAATCTTTCATCATTGCCCTACTGAATATGATTTCTCCACCCACTGAGCTCTAACCACACTTTGAAGATATCTTTTAGATTCAAAAGAAATCTGATATTAAAGTATCATATTATTGCTCTTTTATTCATATTAAAATACTCTATTATAATGTTATATTATTGCTGTATTATTTGTGTGACTGACACATTTCTCTTCAGCATTGCTAAATTCCTAACTAAGGGCAGAGACTGAAACTTAGTCATTCTCCATTTCACAAAATTCCTACTTCACAATCAAGAAGATTAAGCCTATCTACACATTCTGTAGAAAGTTAGGCTACTTGGGATTTTCCATCTTCTGTCCTTGATATTGTGCTGGCATAGAGCTTAACTGCTCTTATCTTCTGAAAATAACTTGATATTTATTTACCACCAGCATCTTTTGGTTGACAATGGATTAAGCCAGCCATCCCCAACCTTTTTGGCACCAGGGACCGGTTTCGTGGGAGACAATTTTTCCATGGATTCGGTGGGTGGAATGGTTCAGGCGGTAATGTGAGTGATGGAGAGCGATGGGGAGCGGCAGATAAAGCTTTGCTCACTTGCCTGCCGCTCACTTCCTGCTGTACGGCCCGGGTTGGGGGGTTTGGGGACCCCTGGATTACACAATTGTGCTTTCTAAGCATATCATACAACTTATGGAAGAAGCAAGTACTATCATTTTATCCCAGGGGAGTTTTACCACGTAGCTAAAAATAATTGATAAATTGCTATGGAATGTACCTTCATCATACCAGAACATATTAATTATGGTTTTCTTGATTTGATTTACTAAACTCTTTGGGAAATGAATTCCACCTCCAAATAAACTAAACATAGTATTACACAATTAAATATTAAATTCCATAAAATAATTATTAAAATAAAAATTCTAAATTTTCATAACAAGTAAGATTGAGTAAATTCCATTAAAAATGGTTTTTCTGGTGGAGTGGGACAGGAGCAATTTATTATTTATTAATAAATAAAAATTTATTATTTTTCTCAATTTATTGAAAGAAAAGTGCTCTTTCATTTGAAAAATTACATATTCTAGCATATGTTCCTTCCTCCTTATTATTGATTTGTAACATACATTTCATTCATGAACAAATTTCATAAACAAAATTCAAATCTCTGCCTATTGCTAAAACTTTGGAAATTTTTAATTTTTGATCATTTTTGTGAAAACATAGTAATATGCATTGGCCATTCATCTCCATGCTGCTCTTTAACCTACATTATTTGGACAATATTTCCACTGACTGAAAAGTCTCTGCTTTGAAACATTTATTAACAGTGCACATTGAGACATCAAAGAACACAGTGAGTCAGAGTTCTGTGGAATTTCCAACAGAAGAAATAAAGACACAGAACACATTAGAAATTTATCTATGATGCTCAGACATGACAATCAAACTTGAGAGTTCTGGGCAGTCAGGAGAGAAATGGATTAAGTATTCGTGCTGAGTAGGTTTATCAGTTTAGGAGCCAAATAGGAGCTTAGAGTTTACATATTAACAGCCAGATGTTTTTCTCTGAGGCTACATGTGAATAAGTTAAAATAGCTATATCATTTGGCTTGCAATTAGTATCCTTAAGGTTATAAAAATTGTCACACTTTATATTGTCTGGAATTAGGACAACTCTCAGTAATTTCTTAGAAGATTAAATTATGCTGTGACAGCTAGTCATATAGCATATAGCAGCTAATGTTTTTCTTGTTATACCTAGGGAGGAATCCTTTATAATACAGTGACTTTTTTTTTTTTTTTTTTTGGCTGCTAAAGAAATCACTGAGTAACAAGATCTAGTGGAAAATTTCATTGTGCTTCCAAGGCCCATTCTACTTCTGGGCATCTACTAATGACATGAAATACACCTGTGCTGGGTTGAAGTAAACAATGGTAGCTTCTTTAAAAATTGCAATCAAATTCTTCACCTCTTCTTCATTGTATAGGTGGTGTCAATAGCATCTCTGATAATTTCAAACCTCCTATTTCTTCATGATGACAGTGTAGAAATGCTTATGAAGTGAAAAAAAATGAACAACAGTATGGACCAGAGATTTGAGTTTTGATGTATTATTATTGATCCAAAGTCTTTTTTATGCCTTAGAAAAGATAAGATATATACATTTCTCCTGGGACATGGGTAGAAAATCCTTCTCTTTCTCAGACGAGGGAACCACCATTTTACTGCTGTTCACCATGCAGCCGAAGATGGGAGATTTGCATTTGTTCCACAGCAAAGCCCCTCAGGGGAAGTACGGGACAGCTAATGAAGGTATGTCCTCATTAGTGCCATGTGGTAGGAGGACCGCGTAGCCCGGAGTCACATAGACTTGGGTGACTACTCTGAACCTCTGTCTCTTCATATGTGACATGAAAAGAATAATAAATAACTCAGAGGTAGGCAGTGAGGATGAAATGAGATCGTGTCAGGGATGAAAATAGCTAAGACTTTGGCTGCAAATCTGCCCTGCAATAAATGCTGTTTCCTTCCTTTTTTCCTTGTAGAGGAAGCTTCCACTTTCTCCCTCTGATGTGGCATTGGATCACACTTTGTAAGGGGGCCCACTGTAGAGGTCAGAAAGGTGCTTGAGGGAGCAGTTAATATGTTTTTTTAATAACAGAGACTCTACCCTACCTCTGAATGTCCCTATCTGTTTATCTATCTCAGCTTGTACTTGGTATGATTTAATTGGTACCCATTAATTGCTAAGCCCCACTGCCTCCCCACTTACAGCTTCATTTATGGCAGGCTCACTATGTGCCAGATGCTATTTTAAACTCATTCACATGTATTTACTCCTCATAAGACCCTGTGAAATGAATACTGTTATTTCCAACTATAAAACCTTGGGGATGTAATTAACTATAGTTAATAATAATGTATTGTATATTTGAAAGTTGATAAGACAGTAGACTTTAAAAGTTCTCATCACGGGCTTCCCTGGTGGCGCAGTGGTTGAGAATCTGCCTGCCAATGCAGGGGACACGGGTTCGAGCCCTGGTCTGGGAAGATCCCACATGCCACGGAGCAACTAAGCCCGTGAGCCACAATTACTGAGCCTGCGCGTCTGGAGCCTGTGCTCCGCAACAAGAGAGGCCGCGACAGCAAGAGGCCCGCGCACCGCGATGAAGAGTGGCCCCCGCTTGCCGCAACTGGAGAAAGCCCTCGCACAGAAACGAAGACCCAACACAGCCATAAATAAATAAATAAATAAATAATTTAAAAAAAAAAAAAAAAAAAAGTTCTCATCACAAGTAAATAATTTGTAACCATGTATGGTGATGGATGTCAGCTAGACTTATGGTGGTCATCTTTCCTAATATATACATGTATCGAATCATTATGTTGTGAAACTTGAAACCAGTTTAATGTTGTATGCCAATTATAGCTCAGTAAAAATACTATTATTATTCCCTATCTTACAGATGAAGAAACTGAGGCTGTTTGACCTTGGGAAAATCTCTTCACCTTCTTCTGCCTCGGTTTGTACCAAATACAAACCAAGTCCCATGGTGGAGCCAAGATATTAACCCAATTATTCACCATTCCATATGTTTGCTTAGCACCTAATATATGGCAGACACTCTGTAAAGCGCTGGGGATGCCTCAGTAAATCAGACAGACAAAATCCCCTATCCTCATGGAGTTTACACGCTAATTTTGGGGGGGGGGGGTACCAGAACTGTGCTTTTAGCCACTATGTTATACCACTTCCCCCAATCCAAGGCATCTGTAAAATCTCTTATCTTCCTTTCACAACACTGTGAGGAAAACAAGAAATCAGGACAGAATTAGGATGGGGGAAAAGTCATTATTTTCTAAGTACCATCTACATGCGCTTTATATATATTGTATTGTTAATCGTCACAAAACTCCACCAGGCACGTATCGTTATACAAGTTACTGATAGAAACCAAGGAATAAAAAATGGGCTGATACAAAACTTTCATTCTGTAAGAATAGATAAGAATGACAGGTGGTGGACCACCTGTGGTGGTCCAGTGGCTAAGACTCCATGCTCCCAATGCAGGGGGCCTGGGTTCGATCCCTGGTCAGGGAACTAGAGCCCACATGCCAAAATGAAGATCCCGCATGCTGCAACGAAGATCCTGCATGCCGCAGTTAGGACCCAGCACGGCCAAATAAATAAATAAATATTATAAATAAATACTTTTAAAAAAAGAATGACAGGAATTTCTTTGCCTTCTCCTAACAAGCCACATCTGTCAAAATAAAGGATAGCATCTGTAAAAAGAAAGTGAGCTGACTTGTCCAAGATCACACAGTTAATAAGGGTCATTCCAAGACTGGAACCGAGGTTTATCAGACTCCAAAGCCCAGGCAATTTCTCCACTTCATGTCCAAACAAAAAATCTTTTTTTCCTACTTCCACTGTGGCTTATTTTGTGTAGGACTCTGCCAAAGAAGTTTGCCTGAGAACTGGACGAACAGGTCAGGCAAAAGAATAATGGGGCAAGAAATATGTGTTCAGAATATAAAGAACTTGTTTGCTTTTGAGGATAACAATCTTTACCCTGTATCAGATAGCTTTGTCTTACTTTATTTTGTATTTTAAGGTTTCAACTGAGAGAAAGTTTGAAAAATCTAATACGCTTATTAAAAATTTCCAATACTGAAAGATTACTTGTAGTTTATCTTTATCCCCTCTCCCTAATCCAGCTGAGATTTTCATATTGACTTTTCTTTTTTTTTAACTGAAGTATAGTTGATTTGCAATGTCGCGTTAGTTTCAGGTGTACAGCACAGTGATTCAATTTTTTTTTTTTTCTTTTGGCTGCGTTGGGTCTTCATTGCTGCGCGCAGTCTTTCTCTAGTTGCGGTGAGCAGGGGTTACTTTTCGTTGTGGTGCGCAGGCTTCTCATTGCGGTGGCTTCTCTTGTTGCGGAGCACAGGCTCTAGGCACACGGGTTTCAGTAGTTATGGCACGCCGGCTCTAGAGCACAGGCTCAGTAGTTGTGGTGCACGGGCATTCAATTTTGTATATATATATATTCTTTTTCAGATTTTTTTCTCTTACAGGTTATTATAAAATATTGAGTAGAGCTCCCTGTGCTATACAGTAGGTCCTGTTGGTTATCTATTTTGTATATGGTAGTGTGTATCTGTTAATTCCAACCTCTTAACATATTGACTTTTCTATTGAGACTCATTTCTTTGTTCTGTATACAACTAAGAAAATTTTCTTTTATGGTTAAATGAAAATTCTGCCAAGTGAATAAGCCCAAATCCAGTAGCCAGTCCATGAAGGTCCTTCCCACGGAACTTCAGATTACATTTCACACCTCACACTAGCCCACCTCCACACCCTTGCTCACAGAATTTGCTCACCTTTCGATATTCTCCCCTCACCCTCTGGGAGTCTACACTCGGGTTCTGTTCAAATGCCAGTCTCCAAGGAGCCTCTCCTCTGAATTTACATAGACTTTTATCTGTATTACTCTGCCGATATCAGTTTATTGAAACATTCACTCAGTCACTCAACAAATGTCCATTGAGCTCACATTGGTATTTGATACTATTTTAGTGGCTGGGGTTTAGAGCATACCTTGAAGAAGTTTACAGGTTTACCTTGTATTTTGGTTATGTATGCACAGGTATTATTTCCTCATCTAGCCTGAAATCTAGGACAAGGGTAAGTGAGTTACTTCTGTAATCCCCACAATATTTAAATCCAGTCCTTGCACATAACAGGTACTCAATAAATACTGGCTGAATGAGTGTGTTCCATGAATAATGAACATGCAAATGAATGAGTAAACTTTAATATAAAGTTCTGATATCACACAGTGATGAAGTTGATAGAGTGTGACTTCTTACACTCCTTTTGTAAAACAAAGATAATAATTGTAAGGTTTTATTAAAGACTAGGAATGAGATACGCAAAGTACATGGCACAATTTTGGGGTTCAGTCAGTGGTAACTATTATAGCCATGATAACTGCACACGAACAAAAGAATGATATGGTATCACAGTGGGTACTTTTGTTATTAATAGCAAACCAGAAGGATATAAAAAGCGGGGGGGGGGGGGTGGGAGATAAAGGTGGGTAATAAAAGTGGGCACAAAACGATGTAGGGAAAGGTTCAAAGAAACAAAAACAGAAATAGGATAATGAGAATAATCTACCCAAATCCTAAATAGGATTTGTATCACCGGTTACCTTTCCTGCTCCAATGACCAATGACGCAAGACACTTGTTCTGCACAATTGCATCTAGAATTACGAAAATTTGACAGAACCATACAAGGTGCAGGTTCTAGAAATCCATCCTCTTTCTTCCCTGTGGGAACATTCCTTGTTATTTAGAACAACAGTTATGATCAGTAAGAAGTGGCACACAAATCCTAAAAAGGAAATAGCAGACAATATAGAAACAGCACATCTGGTAGAGTTTACGTGTGCTGCAAGTAGATTACGAGTGAGAGCAAATTCTAAAATTTCTAAAAGGATAGAATTTAAGTAGCTGGAAATGTTACCGCCTATATAACAAACTCTATATTAATAAATTCAATATTTTTTTTAATTGAAATCATGGACAGGCATTATAAAAAGGAAAATTAAGTTTATCAAAAAATTGTAGGGCTTCCCTGGTGGCGCAGAGGTTAAGAATCCGCCTGCCAATGCAGGGGACACGGTTTGGGCCCTGGTCTGGGAAGATCCCACATGCTGCGGAGCAACTAAACCCGCAAGCCACAACTACTGAGCCTGCGTGCCACAACTATTGAAGCCCGTGCGCCTACAGCCCGTGCTCTGCAACAAGAGAAGCCACTGCAATGAGAAGCCTGGGCACCACAACAAAGAGTAGTCCCCGCTCGCCGCAACTAGAGAAAGCCTGCGCACAGCAACGAAGACACAACGCAGCCAAAAATAAAAATAAATAAATTAAAAAAAAATTGTAGACTTAAATTTTTAAAAATCTCTTCTTAAGCACCAAGGATTTATGGTAGAGTACAGGGAAATATATTCAATATGTTGTAATCACCTATAATGGAAGATAATCTGAAAAAAAAATATAGATGTAACTATATAATAAATATATATATAAAACTGAATCACTTTGCCATATACCTGAAACTAACACAATATTGTAAATCAACCATACTCAAATTAACGAAGAAAAAACTATCACGACTGTTTTAACTTAATTAAAATTTGGAGATTTTTAGATGAAAAAAACTCTTCTTCATCTTCATAGGCATAATGCCCTGATTATCCTATAAACATGTGAACATGGGGTCTATGTAACTGAAATGATGAAATAATTAGTGTGAGCTTACATGAAGGCTAGGAGGCTGTGGTCCCAGCTACAACTGTAATAAAAGTGTATTCTGGTTTGCAATAATTCACTTCCTTTATTGAATACATACTTCCACTTTCAAAATATGAATTATTTGAACAAGCAACCAGTCTGGAGCAGAACTCCTATCCCAAATTAAGCTCCCAAACTTTCTACAATTTGAAATTCATTCTTTTGCATTTTGAAAACTTTTTACTTCAAGAGTCCCTCATTAAAAGACAAATAAATCCCTCTTGACAGGGAAATCCTTATCACTATTGCTATTTCCCTAGAAGAAGTTACTTAACAGCTAGCTGAGAACAAAGGCCTAGGAGAATGGGATAGGCAGCTGCAGCCACGAAAAATGATGAGGGAAGAGGCAAGGTGAGCTGTAAGGAAAAGAAAAAGGAGAAGGAGCAGGGCGGGGGGAAAAGGCATAAAGGAGTCTTGATTAGCTTACAATTTCTGTGTTTGGGCTTTGGGACCTACATACATCTGCAACCATTTGCCTGCCAACAGCTAGGCCTGAGCAGGATTTAAAGCACCAATTCTACTTTGGTTATAAAAATCTTAAATGTTAACCTGGGTCGACAAGGTAGAGAATGCTAGCAGGACAAAACAGAGAAAAGAACAAGACAATGGAAACCATTTGTTTCTCTGAAATGTCCTCAGGCTTCCTCAGACAGTATTGGATCCTTAGGAACTCTCTTGTTCCAGAACCCCTGCTGCAGAAAGGACACGGAAAATAAAAGAGGTTATGAAACAGAACCAAACCCTTTGAGTTCCTAGAAATTCAAACTCAGTTTCTGGAGCTTTATTTGAATTTCAGTTTAGGATTAGTATCTGTCTGTACCAGGAGAGATTGTTTGAATGTGTTCAAATGTCATAATATTAAAGTAAAATTAAGCTTTTAAAAAGTTCCCTATTGTGATGTTGAAGAGCAAAAAGTCAACAGGACACTGAAAACTACTATGTAAGGCCACTGGTATAGTAGGAAGGGCAGGGTTTTTGAAATCAGGCTGACCGACCTTTGTTAGGATCACAGCTCTTTTTCAAAACACTGTATACATCTCTTAACTTCTTTTAGCCTCAATTCCCTCATTCTTGGCAGAGATATGAGGATAGATATAGTTCATGAAAAGCACTTAGAATATAATTATACCTGTCTCTACCACATTTAGCAAATATTAGCTGTGATTATTATTAATTAAATTCTAGGATATGGCATGACTAAAGCATGAGGCATTAAAAAAAATTATACTACTTCACTACTTCACATTTGGCCTCACCTTGATTCTAAGACTTCTGAGTGAAAAATAAGATAAAAGTAAACCCAGGTCAAGACGTTTAGGAAAGTCTAATAGCTACAACTGTTAAAATCTGCAAGTGTAGGATTGGTCTTCTAGAGTGTATTCACACGTAGAAAAGACCTTTTTGTACTTTATCATTGTAAACACCATAATACAACAATCTAACGTATGCTTAAATGTGGTTATCTTAAGACATGACGTGCTGAGGCTCTTTAAAATCTTTTAAATCTCATATATCTCTAGTATATGTTGTCCTTTTGGTATTTTTGAATTTAGGAGCTAAATCACCTGAAATGGATAATGCACTGCTTTACCACCAAAAATGAGCTTGGTCTCTGTGACCAGTCATCTGAGGTAAATTGTTTTCCCATCTATAATACAGGAAGGCGTTCAGAGATAATGTTTACCTGTATAAAAAATAGTTATAATCAATAGTTACATTTTACTATATGTTTTCATCTGGAAATTTGCCCCAGAAAAGCTTAGGTATTTTTGCCACCTACACACATTTCTTTCTAGCCTTTTCTAGGAATATATATTTAAAACTTAATTTAACCTTAGAAAATCCACAAATGTGACCATAATTTCCGGATACAGTGAGACATTACCAGGCTAAGATCCAATCTAGCAAATGATCAGTGTCCCAACTGGAAAACAGACACTTCAAATAGAGTTTACCCTCTGCCCTCTTCCTTACATATGTAAACAACTTATTCTGCCATGTAAATATGACAAAAGATAGAAGAGCAGATTCAAAGATATACTCAAGTGTATATTTCTGACATTTCTGAATTTACTTATTCTGAATAAATATCGGAATTCATATAGGTAGTCCTACCAACTGGCCTCATCTAGCATGGGTTTTAACAAGATTTACAGCATAAAGAACAGGAACTTATGAACCAAGCCAATGTAGAATCCAGTCTACATTCTCCCATACTATTCCTGCACTGTCATTTACATTGTATAGTTGGATGACAGTTTGAAACACCCAAGCTGCTACTGCCACATCTGAATTAATTCTAACACTGAAATCCAAGTGACCTAAATATCTCTGAAGTTTCAGAAACTGCCAAGGGACCATCTAGGTAAATCTCCTTAGGCTTCCTAGAACCAACTAAATAGGAGATATGTAAATCTCTCGCTGGGCCCTAAAAAGATTAGACTTCCACCTGGCATATAATAAAAAATGAGATAATTGATGTAAAGTGCCAGTCTGAGAGCCTGACATATTGTAAGTTTCAGTAATTGGTAGCTCCTGCTGCCTCTATTGCTTACAAAGTAACCGAACAACTCAAGTTGTCAAGCTTGAGTTTCATTTTGTCCTCATCCTGCCTCTAAGTATCTGTATTTAGTAATTCCTAAGACAATTTCTACTCTCTTCATTTGAAATACGGGACATGTAATCCTATTTATTTCCTGATTTATAAGGGGAAAAAATGGCTATTTTGAAGATTTAAAATGCTATACACATGTCTGAAATTATGACCATCCTTATTGTCAATAATAAATTCCACTAAAAAAATCTCCTGTTATAGAGTGGCCCAAATTTGACTCCTGTGCTTTGACCGTCCTTACCAATTTTCATCCTATGGAATTGATGACATGCCTCTAAAGCTAAATCTGTTGGGTTAAAAGGCAAATACTAAGTATCTGTACAAAATATTTAAGTAGAAAAGCTAGCAACAGTATCCTGGAGTCTTTCTAAGGAGAAGGCCATCAGTTCCTGAAAAGGAGGTGTTATCGAAAAAAGAGTTTAAGATTGAAATAAGCCACTGTTGTGCTCCCAAACAATATTTGTATTAGAAACAGATTGCAACTGCAAGCGCCTTGAACAAATGGGATTTACATGGTGACAGCAGAAAATAACCTTAGTCTTCTCCCCTCCACTGCCTATCAAATTTCATTTCACTGGGCCAGTTCTCTTCCTGACACTAAGTGAAATCTGAGACAGGTCATGCTACTTTCTGTTAACTCTCAAAACAAAAAAATTTAAAGCCCTCTGGGCATGTTCAGTCCCATAAAAAGGCTCAGTTCCGGATTACTATCTTGTTCACTTGGAAATTCACTTAAATTCAGGCTTCTTTCCTTCCACTACAACCTGTTCAAATGCTGCCGTTGGGAGAAAGGTCCAGTTTGTTTCTGTTTTCTATCGCCTTCTGCCGTCTTCTCCCCACGCCCACACACCCATCTCTTCCCCCACAGTAGAACAAGGCTGCTTCTGTCTCCTGCAGAGTTGAAACGTGTATGGGAGGAGTTAATGAGACCGGAAATGTCATCCTTGCCTCCTTCGGCCAGGACGGATATTTAAAACTGACTCTCTCTCATGGCCACTATCGCGGGTCTTGGGCGATCCCACCCTCCATTCACCATCTCTCACCTGCAGTGTCCTTGGCAGGGTAAATGCACCTTCCCTGACTAGTCAGGCACAATTTCTCCTTCAAATTTTGATGTGCAGCCTACAAGTTTAGCCTCTTTCTACTGAGGTCTCATCAACGCTCCATATAATCCAATCAGTCCAGATCTAACCAGCACCAAACTAGCTCTGGTTGACCCGCCATTGACTGGGGCCTTTTTAAACGTAGCCCTCTCTTCTTTCCACCTCCTGGCAGGCAGATCCACTCACAGCCTTTTGCCTTTTACACTTCTTAAGCAGGAGTCCAACACCAGTCCCCTGTGTCCTCCAAACTGCAGAGGACAAATATAAAGCACTTGGAGCAAACTTCTTAAAGCCATGCTCTCTAGGCTTGAGGTTGGGAGAAAGACGGCCCCCGCCCTGCCCTGAAATTGAAAAGGATGGTAGGCATCTGCTACAGGAGATGCTAAAACCTTCTGTAACACTAGTCTGATTAAAACAGCACATCATGAGCCAAAAAAACAGGCAAACAGGTCACCGGTACAAAACTGAGTCCATTCCTAGAGCCAGTAAAAATGAAAATGTAATATTCAATATATACTTTAATAATAGTTTTTCAAGAAAAATAGAGTTTATTTAACAAATGATACTGATATCATAATTTACTCTCTATTGGAAAAGAAAATAGAGTGCTAGCCCTGTCTAAATATCATGTTTAAAATTTAAAAAGCAATAGATTAAAGATTTTAATGTAAAAAAAATTTTTTTTAAAAAGTAGAAAGATGTTAGGATTGGGAAAAACTTCTTCAAAAATACAAAAAAAAAAAAAACCCTAAGAAACTATAATGGAAAAAAATTGCAAAGCTGACTTCATCAAAATACAAATTATACAAAGGCACAAAGGCGACTAATACCATAAATAAGGTTTAAAAGAGGGAGAGAGAGAGAGAAAGATGGAGGAAATGTTTGAAATATATATAAGAAGCAGGGGGTTATATCTTTAATGTAAAAAAAGAACTTCTACAGATTGATAAGAAAAGATAAACATGGGTAAAAAATTTTATAAAAAGCTTTTGTAAAAGATACTAAGTCTCACTAGTAGACAAGCAAATGCAATTCAGAACAACACAATACCTTCATTTTTTTCATATAATAAATTAACAAAATTTAAAAGATTTTAACATTCAATGGAATGGGGTAGAGAAATGGTAGGGTTGTGAATTGCAATACATATTGTTTCTGCAATTTCACTTTTGGAAATCTATTCTATAGAAATAGACATATTTCTAAGAAAAAATAGGCCAAGAATGATTGAGATACATGTGCTGACCTAGAGGAATAGCCAGAGTACACAGTTTAAATGAATACAGTAAAAAGTCAAGTCATGTATATAATGATGATCCTATTCATGTGAATAAGAGTAATGGGGAGCATATGTATATAAATACATACAATTATATACATTCTGTATATTTTTTACATGAGCATAGAAAGAAATGTAAAAGGATATGCACCAAGTTGATTTTGTCTTTTCACACTTTTGTGTTATTTGGCTTTAAAAAAAATAACTTTCTCATTTTTGAATTTTGAAAGAAAATGCCAATGAAGTGTGTGTGTGTGTGTGTGTGT
The DNA here is from genome assembly GCF_028021215.1 of Eschrichtius robustus. Lineage (NCBI taxonomy): Eukaryota > Metazoa > Chordata > Mammalia > Artiodactyla > Eschrichtiidae > Eschrichtius > Eschrichtius robustus. The sequence goes on from NC_090836.1 coordinate 17,887,140, forward strand.
GTGTGTGTGTGTGGTATAGACCGCTAAAGCTCTAGGATTTCAGGGGAGGGAGAGAGGTATACGGAGAACATGGGGCTTGATCAAAACTTGAAGGATGGACTTGGAGGAACTGGATAAACAAAGGCGGAATTTTCAGACCTTGGAAAAAGCAGGAAGGAAACATTGTCTGGATCATTTAGGCTCACTTCAAATATTCCAAACCACTGGTAACTACATATTAGAAAAAAATCAAAGTATACTTCCACATGCTTACCTGTGAACAAGTAATAGTGTTACTATTACACGATCCTGCATTAAATAGAATTGTCACTATCAGGAAATTATAAACAAGGTAATTAGAAAACCCAAGGAGCCTTATATTTCCCAATATTAAGCCTACCTTATTTTTTTCCAAGCAGAAGTGACTGAATTGCAACCCACAACAACCCAAATAAATGAACTCCTTTTACCTTAGCATTCACCATCATCTTCATTCATTGCTGCCTCTATACTGTAAGATCATCAGATTTTTTAAAATTACGTGTTGAGTAACCAATATGAATAAAGCTCTGCACACATTTGAGCTGGAGCTTCTTGCTCTCCAGAGAATCAGAGTTGGAAATAAAAGGATCTCTGTTTTACATAAGTTTTAATCCTTCGGTAAAGTTTCTGCGGTTCTGAGGGTTGCATAAAACAGGTTAGAGAAAAGATCAGTCAGTTGGAACCAGAGGCTCCTCCTTACTCTCTTGTTTTCTTTTTTCTTAACAGTTAACCCTTATGTGGCCAGGGCTCTGACTATGACATCATGTTCAGAGACTACAGGAGAACTCAGTTAATGAGTTCATGTTACTTAGCTAGCTGACCCTCAGTTTTCTCAGTTTTTGCTTTTGTGCTTTAGCAAGTCTTTTGTAAATCAAAGAATTACTTACTGGTTTACTCATTCAGTAAAGTAAGAGGCTAATCCATTGAGCATGAGTTCAGTTTCCTGTGTGGCTAGAAAACGTAAGAAAAGATGATATCAAAACAGGAATAAACTTGGAAGCACAGAGTTGCTGTAGACAGGAACATTCATTTCTACAGGGTGCCACCAACATTTTTCAACAGTAGACTGATGTGAGAAAACCAACATTTACCAATTATTCTATCAGTAACTTGCTAGCTGAATTGGATGAGTGAAATATTAGGGACTGTGTCAGGTGCTGAGGTGGTCATATTCAGGTGGAATTTGCGATGAAGGGCAGAACATAGTTTGGATTGGTATGTTAAAGGGGGAGACATAATACAAATGCTTTGGGATGCTTAAAAGCACCAGCTAGACCCAGCTCCAGCACTGATGAGTTGTGATCTTGGACAAGTTCATTAGCCTCAGTCTTTTCATCTATGCTATGGGATAATTAGAGCACTGACCACAAAGAATTGCCGAGATTATAGTTCTTTCTTCCAACAAATATTTGTTGAGTGCCTATTCTAGGCTGAATGCTATTCTAGGTACTAAGGATATAAAAATAAGCAAAGTAGTTTAAATTTCTACTTTTTTAGCTCTGATTAAAGGAAAGAAGAAAATAAGCAAGTCAACATAATAAGATTAAGAGGAGCTCTTTTACCTTTACTAGGCCTATTTAATAAGTATATTTTTAAAAGTGTAAATTGTGTATAGTGTGTGTGTATGTGAATATTTAGCAACCAAATCAGTTAGAACATTTTTTCCTACCCAAATAATATTTAGTAATTCTCAGATATTACTTGTACTGCTCCTCAGCCTCCGAAGGTGAGATTTCTGTCATTGTTTTCAAGTGTGTAAGTAGTCTGAGGAAAGGATGGACACAAAAATATTTGCCCATCCTGCAGCTCTGTGGACAAAATCTGGGAGCTGCTTCAAAAGTGGGAGGCAGTGGGGCAGGAAGTGCTCTGATCCCTCCGGTGACCTCATCCACAGTGGAAATGGAAATTCCAACCTTTCATTTCTCTTAAGAAGCCCCAAGAGGCAGGGTTGTTTTCTACTGTCTGGTGATAATGATAGTTAACATTTACTGACTGTCCGTTATGTGCTACAGGCCATTCTCTGAAGTGTATTAACTCATTTAATCCTCTCAACAAATTCGTCAGGTCGCTGGGGCACAGGCAGGCTTTAATGTCCTCCAGATCAGATGGCTGGGAGACAGAAGAGCAGGGATTTAAACCCAGCAGCCAGGCCTCAGAACCCAGCACTCCACTGCCTCTCAAGAGCTGACATTAAGTTAGCAAACAGGTGGGAAAGAGCATTAAAATAACGTTGCAGAGAATTGCATGTTCTTTTTCCTTCTTTTGTTGCAATCTGTATAAACTATCTCCTAGAGTGTTCAAAGCCTTGGAGAACTACACTTCTGAAAAAATAATAAGAGTTTATGTATCTTAACTTTTCTCAAAAGAAAACATAATCCCATTGCCAATGTCCCAAGACACCCCTTTCCCCTGCCTGAACCAACCCCTTACCCTCACCTCCGGCCTACCTCCCATCTCTACTCCTCCATCTTCTGGCAGGATCATCCAAAGGTTTTATGGAACGGTTTCCCAAGGTAACTTTTGGAGGGTATAAAAGCCATGAAGAGAAGCAAACAGAGGGATGGGGTTGAGAGTGTCCAGAGGTCTCTGTTTGGGGGGATTGTCTGGGAAAGCCCTTGAAGAAATAATGCCTGAGCTTAAATTCAGAGATCCAGATGAGCAACTGGGTAAAGATGTAAGACAGAGCCCTCCAGGCACGCCAGAACAGCAAGCACAAAAGCCCTAGGGTGGAAGACAGCGAGCAGGGTGCATTTGAAGGCTGGCAAGGAGACTGAGGTAGTGGGAGCAGGGTGAGCTCTGACCACGGAGGAGAGATGTGGATGGGAGGAGGCCGGGGCACTGAGCAGAGACAGGCCTCGCCCAGTGCTGTCTGCGCGGCCAGGAGATAGGACTGCCTCCTGTCGGAAATGGGAAACCATCGGAGGATGTGAGCAGAGAAATGACTCGATCAAATTTGTGCCTCTAAAAGATCGATTTGTCCACAGCCTAGAGAAAGGGCTACGCACAGGAAGCAAGAGCGGGGCCAGACGGCTGTTGTGGCACTCCAGGCCCGAGACCTTCAGTGTCTTGGATAAGGGCGGTGGTAGCGGCCATGCAGGGGTCTACACACCTTCAGAATGTTTGGGAGACAACCTGAAGGATTCCCTGATGGAGGTGTTGTAGGGAAATGTTTAGAAAATTCTGTGACAACTCCCTGTCAAGGACCCCCAGTAGCTAGGGCTTTATTTATTTATTTATCAGGATTATTTTCTCCAGGACCTTAACTATTCTGGTAAGTTTTTTTTTTTTTAATTAATTAATTAATTAATTAATTAATTTATGGCTGTGTTGGGTCTTCGTTTCTGTGCGAGGGCTTTCTCTAGTTGCGGCGAGCGGGGGCCACTCTTCATCGCGGTGCGCGGGCCTCTCACTATCGCGGCCTCTCTTGTTGCAGAGCACAGGCTCCAGACGCACAGGCTCAGTAGTTGTGGCTCACGGACCCAGCTGCTCGGCGGCATGTGGGATCCTCCCAGACCAGGGCTCGAACCCGTGTCCCCTGCATTGGCAGGCAGATTCTCAACCACTGCGCCACCAGGGAAGCCCCCCCTGGTAAGTTTTTAAGCAAAGTAATTTTCCCCTTAGATGGTCTTGCCCAACATACTCAAAAATAACTGTGATTGTACAACAAATGGACTTAAATAACCATAGAGAAAGGGTTTTCAAAACACTAATAATTGCCCCTTGGTCATAAACATAGTCTTATTTTGCTTGTCTCTATCAGCCACCTTTTTTTAAATTAAGAAACAATATCTCTTTTTTGAGTAAGTATCTACTCGAGGTCATTACCCCTCCTCAGCAGCGGTGAAAGAGAGTCCTTGATGCCGTTGCCATCACCCTGGCTTGGCTCCCAAACTGAATGTGATTTCTTAACTTTCAGTACAATCTTTCCACATGACATGTTGTACCCACACTTCCTGGGGGCATGCGGCCTCCCCGGCCTCCTCAGCACTTTGCTGGGGAATCCACTAGAGAAGAACACTAGAACAATTCACTAAATTGTTCACGAAGCAAGTCACCTGGTCCTTTCTCTGCGGATGAAAGTCCAGTGTGGTCGGTATCACGTTGAAGACATTGGTTGCCAAATAAAATCTCTAGGTGGGCAGATGAATTAGGAAAGCAGGCAATGAAGATATTTTGGCTACCCTTTTATTGTGGGATTTGTTTTCTTTTTTACAGATAAGACAGAGCTGCGTCACTGCAAAAAGTGAGCTTGTTATGCACTCTAAAAAATAGGATGAAAAAAAAAATACGTCCAAAGAGCCTCAAAGATCCACAAAGCTATCCTAAAACAGTGTCTGAATGGCTGGTAGAAGACAGCTTACTTTTGTTTTCAAACAGCTTCAAATGTATAAATACACTGGCAAAGAATGTGTATACAGAGTTTGTAGATCACCCCCAGAAAGTCACCTTGGATTCTGATAGCATTGATAAGTCCCACTCCCCAGAGAAAATTGAGAAGCCTCCTTTCAACTCTGAAAAGTAGAGCTTGCTTTCCCTCAAATCCTCATCCCAAATTTGCAACAATGGAGATAGTGTTATTTGATAATAAGTCCACTGTAAAGATTTCTGTAGTGTGGACCACAGAGTTCTGTTTCTTCTCACATTGGAAGATGTGGCAACTATTGGGAGATAACTCATTAAACCCTAAGGTCTGGCCTAAATACCATCTTACCATGCTGGTAAGCATGTTGTATGGCTATGCCTCTACTAAAAGATAAAGAGACTCGTCATTGGATGGATAGTATAGAACAGGGGTTCAACAAACTATGCATGCCGGCCAAATGTGGCCTGCCACCTGTTTTTGTAATTTATTTTATTGGAACATAGCCCTACTCAATCACTTAAATACTATCTATGGCTGCTTTCATAACTACAACCACGAGCCTGAATAGTTATAGCCAGCAGAGGCTAAAATATTTACTATTTAGCCCTTTGCAGAAGAAAGTTTGCTGACCCCTGTTATAGGACAATGCTTCTGGTAGTAGTAATGCCAGTTTGGGGTAGCGTCAGCAGAAGTTCTGGTGAAAATTAGGACCTGCAGCTAAACAGATAGCAGTGTGAAGTACTGGAATGGATTCATGTGTGGCCTGTCACCCACCACCATCCTTGCCTCTGAAAACAACCTTTGAGATCACAATTATGTCTCTGAGTTGTACGGTACAGAAGCACCCCTCAGATTCTGTACATTCAGTTTATGTCTCTCTGAACATCAAACACATTGTGTGTGTTCTTTTCACACCGTTGCACAAGTTCTTTCCTGGCCATGAACACTGATAAGTCAGGCATGGTCCGCCATAATTGTTTTCTGCGCTCTATTTTTAAAATGTGGAAAACAACACTTTTAGGAAATCCTTCATTTGGAAAAAAATTTGATTTTGTGGACCTCTGAAACACAGAATTAGATTAATCATGTACTCCCTGCTTCACAACTTGGTCTCAACATTGTCCGTGCATGGTAAGCTCTTATTTGTAAGACCTAGAACCTTGAAATAAACTACATCTAACCATGTGGTTTCCCCCACCAACCCACCTCCTGTCTCATCCAGTCCAAGATAACCGTCCACTTGAGTCTTGTGCTCATTGTGAACCTTTTGCTGATCGTTACCTTCTTTCATTTTTATATAGTTTTGCATTTATGTATAATTCTAAAGAGAGTGTGTGTGTGCATTCATACATGCATGTAGGTGTTTAATTGTTTTAAACTTTGTAAAGAGAGCTTCAGGCTGTATGTAATTTGAGAGGACTCAATGCTTTCACTTATTGCTATGATTCTTCCATTTTGTTGCATACTATATCATCAAAGTTAATTTGTTTTTATTGCTACATAAAACTCCATTGGGTGAATGTACCACAGTCAAGTAGTCATCTACTTTCCCTTTGATGAGCATGTGGGTTTGTGAGACAATAAGAAATATACATTGGTCCTGCCCCTGGTTCATGGCACAGAGCTCCCGAAACCCTTGTAAATTCCTAAGTGTTAAGAACACCAGGAGCCTCTTTTGTTCTATTGAGGCGACTCTGGGAGGGTTCTTGGATGGCTCCTGGACAGGGACTGATCATGGGAAATACCAAGCCATGTTGAGAAGCTCAGAATTTTCAGTCCTACCTCTCATCCTCCAGAGTGGGGAGATGGGCTGGAAACGGACTTAATAATTGATCATGCCTACCTGAGGAACCCTCCATAAAATCCCAAGAGCAGTGGTCCCAAGAGCTTCCAGGTTGGGGAACACACCACACCAGAAGAGTGATACCCAACTCCATGGGGACAGAAGCCCCTATACTTGGTGACCCTCCCAGACCTCACCCTATGCATCTCTTGCTCTGGCTGTTCATCTGTGGCTTTTATCATATCCTTTAATATACCAGTAAGAGTAACTAAGTCCCTGAGTTCTATGAGCCATTCTAGAAAATTACTCAGTCCTCAGGAGAGGTCGTGGGAACCTCTGATTTGTAGCCAAATGGACAGAAGTTGTGGGTGACCTGGGGATCTACTATTTGTGATTGGCAGCTGAAGTAGGGAGGGAGAGTCTTGTGGGACTGAGCCCTGAGCCTGTGAGATCTGATGCTCTCTCCAGGCAAATAGTGTTAGATTTCAGTAAAATGTAGGGCTCCCAGCTGATGTCACAGAGAATTGCTGAGTGTGGGGGAAAAAATGCCACATACTTGGTGACCAGAAGTGTTAGAAGTGAGGTACTCTGTGTGAGTGTGGCAGAACACAGGAGAGAAACACAGAAGGAAAGAACTAGGTTTTACCCTACATGTTCTTATTTTAGGGCCTTCGCATTTATTGCCTGCCACCTTGCCCCTGCCCCATCGTCTAGATGCTCTTCTCTCAGACAGCCACGTAACTCTCTCACTTCCTTCGTGTCTTAGCTCAAATACCATCTTTTCAATGAGACCAACCTATGGACCTTAATTAATGTTGTAAACAGCACATATTATTGATCTCACTTTTCTTGTTCTAATTGTTTTCCATACAATTAGTGCTCTTCAACATACAGCCCCATTATTTATTTATTCATTTTTAAAATTTATTTTATTATCTGTCTTTTCCTGGTGGGGCAGAAATTTTTGTCTGTTTTATTCACTGATATATCCCAAGTGCCTGGAACAATGTCTGACACGTAGCAGGTGCTCAGTAAATATTTGCTGAATGAATAAATGTAACAATTAAAAACTTGTGAATGACACTAGAATGGTCATACTGATTTGCATTTGCCTAACCTAAATGTACTTCTCTTAAGTCATTTGATTATATTTTTCATTATAAAAGTAAAACATGCTTACAAGCATATTTGACTAATTTTGGTTAATACAAATTTATGAAACTGAAGAAATATATTCAGATTTAGGAATTGACGATGTTAAATCATTAAATTGAATCCATTACAATTGGGAAGGAAACAAGCCACTGTCTTGGAAACAGTTATATTTATGTAGTTATTTGATATCCCCAATCAGATCTAGGCATAAATAGAAATATGCAGGTATAGATCTAAGAGTAGACACACAGGTAATATATATTATCAGATGGCCATGCGCAGTGACCTACTTCCTGCTCACTGCTAATCAGCCTCAGTGTAGAAAGGGTAACAAATCAAAATCTATGTCTGATAAAATATGTCATGCCCTCTGCAGGAGTGATTAACACAAATTGACACCAGTGTGGTCAGGAATGGAGTATGGAAATCAAACTGTCAGCGAGGTCCCCAAATTATAAGTTACAGCAAAATGTTGGAGATAAATCACAGTGAGAAATGTCACAATAAATCAGTGAACTCCTTTGAACTAAAAGCCATTTATTTGGCTTTGCAAATGATCCAGAATGGTGCCTTCAGTTTTGTATACTTTCAAATAGCACATTGAAGGGAAATCAGAGATGAGTAATAGGAATAAATATGGCTTTAAAGATAGGATGTAATTGGAGTGAATCAAATGTTTCTGTCCTAAAGTAATTAAATAAAAGGGGGCTAGGTGAGGATTATATTCAGCGATAAGCACAGAAAACCAGTAGTGGCTTAAGCATATAGAGATTTATTTGTCTCAAGTAACAAGAGGCCTGGAGGTAGGCAAGCCAGAGTTTAAAAAGTGGCTCAATAAAGCATTTAGAGAAGGATATTTCCATCTCTTCCTTCCATATCATTAGCAAATATATCTTCATCTTCATACTTCTGATCTTGTGGTTACAAGACGGCTGCTCTACCCCTAATCTCACATCCACCTTCCAGACAGGAAGAAGGAGGAAGGGAAAAGGAGAAACTAGTAGTACCTGTATCAGGAGAACAAAGGCTATCCCGAAATCTTTGGATGACTCCCACTTACTCATGGTCCAGAACAGTATCATGTGGCCACCTCAGCTGCAAAAGAGTCTGGGAGGACAAATATTTTTAGGTAGCATATTGGCAATTCAAACAGAATTGGGTTTCTATTAGTAAGGAAGAAGGGAAGAATGTATATTCCAAAGGCAACCAGGAAGAGATGTGCTGATAAAGGCAGTATAGAAAGGGAAGAGAACTTCATGGAGGATGGAGCTTTCAGAAACAGTGCATTTAGGTTCAGGCGAAAGAAAATGGGTCAACACAGGAAAGAGAGAAAAAGGACTGAGAGATGTAAAAGGAAAATAAGAATATTGGTAAAAGAGTTATTGGTGTTTTGCAAAACTGTTAGGTTTGTAAAATGTTTTGACACATTTCTAAACTATCTTTGCATGTGAGGAAGGTAGTTACATTATGATTCCATGAGTCATGGCCATCTGATAATTGACTTTAACATTCCTTTTCAATGGAAGCATCGATAAATACAGAAAAAGATAGTGTAGGTTCCTGGGGCAGATGGCTAGAGTCAAAGAAAAGAGGGAATAAATGGGTGTCCAATTCTCTACAAACACCAGATGCTGTAACTATTCTATAACTGATAAAACTTTAGATTACTTCAAAGATGACAAAAATGAATCATAGCACAGCCAACTGATACGTCTCTTTAAACAAATGCTGCATCTTCCTGAGACAAATTTTTTCCCTCCATGACTACCTTTCACAGCCACAATAAGAACAAGATTTTTTGGTGTTATACAAAAATTTTTTTATACAACTGTTCTTCAAAATGTCATTCATACCATAAGCGATCTGGCCTGAATCAAATCAAACATTGGTTAACTTGTATCTCCCAAGTCTACTGATGAGAATTTCTTTCCACTTTTAGCTTGATGTGTTTGGGCAAGCACGTTCAATGTGAATCATTGTTGTTAACGACGTATGAATTGTATTAAAGATCATTTTGACAGCTAAAATTCTAAAGTTTCATATAAACCTAAAAATAAGTTCAAGACTGGAGAAATTTACTTTAACGTCATATAAATGTCTTGGGTTAATGTAGTGAATGGATAATGCAGTATTTGCAGTATTATTTAAACAACAGAGGTTTATTTCTTTTCAAAACAGATAAAATTCACTGAGATACAACCTAATTTCTAATTTCAGTATTTAATATCAACTGAAGTAAATTAACCATATTCATTTGATAGCATAATTTAACATTTTTTTCTCATTTGGAGGGAAAAATATGCTTTACCTTCTTTATACCTTCATTTATTTTATGAGAAATATTAGTGATTTCAATAAACAAGTATAAATACAGTGTTGTTTGTTTCTATTCCCTTAATATAATAATTGGCTGTGGAAAGTGTTTTATTTATTTTTGAGAAAACAATCAGAATTTCCCTATCTTCAATGTGGCTGATATTCAAATGTTGCCTTACATACTAAAATGGAAAGTAATTAATCATAAAAATAACTAAATAATAATTCCTTCAAGTGCTGTCACAGTAATTTTATACGTGGAAAGCATAGCAATTAACAAATGCGGTAGAACTTAAGCAGAAACATTTTATTCAAAGATAGCATGAAACCTATAAGGCTGAAACCTAATATTTGTTATTTAGAGTATATGGAGAAGGACATGCAAGTTGTGTTGTAATAACCTTTCACACTATGAAGGGCATCTTTTAGAAGTTTTAACTGTGACTCAAAAAGTTTGAAAGGCTAAAGAGAATTCCCAATTTTCTATAGTACAAAAGAGATGTGGATGATAAAAAAGAATTTATATTTGACTCTGGAATTGCCTTGTGTGCTTATAATTTAATAAGAGTGTCTTCTGGTGATAAGGATTGAAATTGAAATTGAAGTATGAAGCTCCGTTGTACAGCTTGAGAAGAGTTTGGAAATTTTATAAACCTATCGCATAGAGTTGGAAACCAAAAGAGGAAGGCTAGCTATTGTAATAAAGAGCCTGACTCCACTTGCAATGTTTGGCTGCTTTCAAGCCTCACCCTTTCCCCTTCTGCTCCACAGAGGGGCAAGCTGAGGGAATTGGGTGTGCCCACCTTTGGCACTGGCAAGAAATTTAAACCACAACAAAACCTGGCCCACTTGTGCCAAACCTTCACCCAGGCCCAATCCCCTAACTGTAATAAAAGCAAAGTTGGTCTCCTTTCCTTGCCTCTCAAGGAAAGATCAGCTTGAGAGCCTGCCCAGCTCTCTCCAGAAGGTTCAGGAAACCTCATTATATGAGTAATAAACCTTTCCATTTACTCATGGTTTGTATATATGTGTGTGTGATCACCAAATCTTGACATCCAAACCAAATTTTGAGCAGAGGTTCCATCCTGGTACCATGGGGTGACCCTAACACCTAACTACCCAGAACACTTGATCTAGAAATATCACAGCAAACTAAGAAAGAACAGGAATATTTCATAAGGCAAATTCATACCTCACAGTGGTGGATCTAACCATACTATGAGAACTCAGTCTTTGTAAGATCAGGCCTATAGTGCTAATTCTGACACCTCCAGAAATGGTTATTGAATATATGCTGCTTAAGTCACTATGCTAAGTGTTGAGATTAGAGGCACAAGCAAGAAACATCATACACTTTCAGGACTTCCCTGGTGGTCCAGTAGTTAGGACTCCATGCTTCCACTGCAGGGGGCATGGGTTCGATCCCTGGTTGGGAGTTGGGGAACAAAGATGCCACATGCTGTGCAGCCAAGAAAGAAAAGAAAAGAAATAAAGAAAAAGAAAAAGATACGCTTTCCTCAAAGAGGAGCCCAATAGGGGCACACTCAACTCTAACATGATAAACACTGTTAAATGTAATAAACTACTATAGACATTATTTCTGCCTGAGAATAGTGGGGAAGGTGGCATCTGAGCCTGCCATTCACAGATTCACAGATTCTATAGGTGGGACAAGGCAAACCTGGAATAGAGAAAAGAAAATCTTGATGTGTTCAGGGAACTGGAAAAGTTCCAGACGAAAAAGAGGTGGGAAGGGAGAGCAACCACGTTTCCCTTTTAGTAAGGTAGTGCTTATGGCAGCGTGGAAGATCAATTAGAAGCAGAGAATGGAGGAAGAAAGGCCTAAGACAGAGCAGCCACAATCAAAACTGAAATGAGGAAGCAGAGACACTTCCGAGATGGTAGGACTTGGTATGTTGAATTTGGGGGCCAGGGGGTAGAGTGTAAGAAATGCCTCCAGTTTTCTAAATGGCATGACTCTGATATTTATAAAACAGAAACAGTGTCTCATGGAGTTAAATGTGATTGGGGGGGGGTGGTGGTGTTAATTCAGCTCCCAAAGCTAAGGACAATATAATAGGTACCAAACATCCCAATGGCTTTAAGGTACTAGACCATGTTAACGATTATAAAGTAGGGAACTGCTACAAAGAAAAATTTGCTGGCATTAGCCCATCATATTCCTTGAGGCTGTATACGAGAATGTAAAGAATTCTTTGATGACTAGAAGAAGGCTATAATAAGAATCCTTTTGAAGAGGGCGGTAGGTATGCTGTAGGAAACAGCCTCTGCCCTTAGCCCCACTAGCCCCAACGCATTCGCAGTGCACACAGTTAAGGAGAAGGGAAGGGGAGCCACCTCACTTTCCAGTCCCTGTGCCTAGCATAAGTGAGGAAGACTTCTCTTTGGAGAGCTCTACAGGTATCCCCTGGAGTCTGGAGGACACAGGAGATGGCACTTCATTCAGCTGAAGGCATGCAGGTGTGACTACCTAGGTGGTCTGACCGCAGAGAGAAGAGAGATGCTATGGTGGGTTAGTGTGCAATTTCAGGGTTTGCTGGGAAAAAAAAGGCTAAGTGAGTTTCCCGAGGGCCCATTGTGAACCCTACGTCATCTCAAGAGGGACTGAGTCTGGAGAAGGGCTGACCCAGAAACTGCAGGTGAAAGATCCCCAGTGATGGGGGGGGACTCTGCATGCCCATTTGGAAAGTGAAAGAACCAGCATTTTGTTTCATTTTGTTTTATTGAAGTATAGTGGATTTACAGTGTTGTGTTAATTACTGCTGTACAGCAAAGTGATTCAGTTATACATATGTATACATTCTTTTTTTTAATATTCTTTTCCATTATGGTTTATCATAGGATATTGAATATAGTTCCCTGTGCTATACAGTAGGACCTTGTTGTTTATCCATGCTATATGTAACAGTTTGCCTCTGCTAACCCCAAACTCCCAATCCATCCTTCCCCCAACCCCCTTCCCCTTGGCAACCACCAGTCTGTTCTCAGTGTCCAAGAATCAGCATTTATCAGTCACACCAGCAAGGCATCAATGGCCAGTAGTGTGATGGTAAATATTTAACAACTGGCTCTCTGAAAAAAAAAAATACATATCTGAAAAAGTACATATATATAAAGCAAATTTTACTGATATAAAGATGTATAGCACTTATTTTAAATTTTAATAATAATAATAAATATGCAATACTCTCTATTGTAAATTCCATATAGCCAACTGATTCTCTCAGAACACTTTCATAGATTTTGCAGAATTCTTGTTCCCAAGTCAAATTATAATGCCAATTGACTAATGAGTGTAATTTGAATGTTGGTTGATATTTCCATCTAAGGTAACAGGTAAGATGAAAATGAACAACAAAGACATAGGTCAAACTTCACTTGCTTATCTATGACAACTGTAATGTCTTTGCTGAACTGGATAGTAGCTTTTGAACGCTGAAATAATATTTCCTCGATTTTTTGTGCTATTCACAATGTGCCACAAAAACAACACACACAACACAATTTTCATTTAATTGCATTATTAATACTTTCTCCATCACTTTCTTAAGTCTAGGCAATACAACAAAACAATCCCTGATTTGCATCATTTGCCGTTTTCCGTGGTGTAAATACCCATCATGACCGATTTCAAGCAATCAGCGTGACATCACTGAATGAGGCATTGGGAAGAAACGTGCAGTAGTACAGCATTGTATGATATTTTCACCATATGGATAAAATAGATGTGAATAACCTCAAGAGTAGATAATGGTAAAATAATTAGGAAATGATGAGTTTTGAGTATTTATTACCTTTATTTTAATATAGTTTAGTTAATTATATGTTTATATAATTTAATATTTAACAATGGTTGTGTTAACAATCAGTTTATACAATTCCTGAAATTTTAACAATCAGCTCTCACAGGACAGTGGCTCTAGCACACCACTGATTCATAGCCGTACAGTGAGGTAAGATCTTTCTTCCCCTACTCTTTGCCCACCTTCCAATTTTAAAGCAGCTTAAAACATCAGCTACTAGATGGGAGAAGAGCTGGGACAAGAAAGCAAAAAGAAAGCAACCTTGACTGCCTGCAGTTAGGTGAAACTTTAACTGGATGAGTCTGGAGTTTTGATAATAAGCAGCACTGGACTTTTTAATCACCCAAGAATGATCAGAAAAGCTCTGAGGCCAGACAAGGATTTAATTTAGAGGATAAGAAAAATATGTTCACAGGAAAAGTGGTGAGAAAGAAGACTTTGCTTGTTCCCTAGAAAGTTCAGCTTTTTCTATAAAACAAAAACAAAGAGGAGATCCTGAGAAGAAGATGAACCCAGTTTAGATTCATGCTGAATTTGAGGACACTGGGGTAACCTTGAGCAAATATCCAGGAGGCTTTAGAAATTTCAGGTTTGAAGATTCAGAGTAATGATATGAGAGATAGACATTTGAAAGTTAAAAGCATCTTAATCTCACTGAAGTTAAGAATGTCAATAAAATCTTTTGAGCAGAGATAGACTGTTCAACCTCCCGAGGGCAGACAACTTAACCATTGATCCTACTGCGGCACCTACTGTGCTACAAAGTTTAAATATGTTATCTCATCCGTACCTCAAAACAACTCTACGGAGTAGATCTTTTATCTATTTTTTTAATTAAAGTATAGTTGATTTACAATATTGTTCCAATCTCTGTTGTACAGCAAAGTGACTCAATTTTATACATATATACATTCTCTTTTTAATATTCTTTTCCATTATGGTTTACCCCAGAAGGCTGGATATAGTTCCCTGTGCTATACAGTTGGACCTTGTTGTTTATCCATTCTAAATGTAATAGTTTGCATCTACCAACCCCAAATTCCAAGTCCATCCCTCTCCATCCTCCCCTCCCCCTTAGCAACCACAAGTCTATTCTCTATGGCTGTGAGTCTGTTTCTATTTTGTACACAGGTTCATTTGTGCCATATTTTAGATTCCACATACGAGTGATATCATATGGTATTTGTCTTTCTCTTTCTGACTTACTTCACTTAGTGTGATAATCTCTAGATCCATCCATGTTGCTGCAAATGGCATTATTTTGTTCTTTCTTATGGCTGAGTAATAGTCCTTTGTATATATGTGCCACATCTTCTTTATCCATTCATCTATCGATGGACATTTAGGTTGTTTCCATGTCTTGGCTACTGTGAATAGTGCTGCTATGAACATAGGGGTGCATGTATCTTTTGAATTTAGGTTTGTCCAGGTATATGCCTAGGAGTGGGATTGCTGGGTCATATGATAATTCTATTTTTAGTTTTCTGAGGAACCTCCATACTGTTCTCCATAGTGGCTGCACCAACTTACATTCCCACCAACAGTGTAGGAGGCTTCCCTTTTCTCCACACCTGCTACAAAGTAGATCTTACACCCACTTTGCCAACAAGGAAACTAAGTCTCAGGTGGAGAAGTAACTCACTAAAGATCCCATGATTAAGAAAATGCTAGAGCCATATTTGATCCTAGGTCATCTGATTCAAAAGCCGTTAATCATTAACTATTGCATGAAATTTCATTGTTCTTTCCCACTTTTCAATCAGTCAGCTCAATAAATTAATCTAAACCCTCTTATTTAAGACATTTTTCGGAATCAGCATGGTGAAGAATGGGAAGCTAGGTTTTCACTTAATACTTTATAAGTTAGAGATGACCTTTAAGAAAAGTTAAGGAGGGCTTCCCTGGTGGCGCAGTGGTTGAGAGTCTACCTGCCGGTGCAGGGGACGCAGGTTCGAGCCCTGGTCTGGGAGGATCCCGCATGCCGAGGAGCAGCTGGGCCCGCGAGGCTGAGCCTGCGCGTCTGGAGCCTGTGCTCCGCAAAGAGAGGCCGTGATGGTGAGAGGCCCGCGCACCGCGATGAAGAGTGGCCCCCACTTGCCGCAGCTGGAGAAAGCCCTCGCACAGAAACGAAGACCCAACACAGCCATAAATAAATAGATAAATAAATGAATAAATAATTTTTTAAAAAAGTTAAGGAAGTAGATGTGAGATAAAGAGCGTTTTATCTCCTTCAGTTTTTCCAGATGAATCCTGAACTCCCCAACCACTGTTTTTCCCTTTCTTTTTACCATCTCCTATATTTCCCACGCTCACTTCAGCCATGAACCTTTTGGTACTTGAGATATTTCCGACTTGGGTTGCCAGATCATTCCTTTCAACCTATCCAAATGCTTCTGGGCCTTTGAGGTTCGGTATAAACCTTACCTCCTCTGTGAAGTTGTCCTGGTCTACTCCAGGGCCCACTATTCTTTTCTACCTCTAAGCGTACACCAGAATATCTAGGAAGAAACTGGTCTTTCTTTCACTCCTCCAAAACAACCACTAAGTTGGTGTGCTGCTCACTCTTAAGCATCCCAAAAAGAGTTAAAAGGGAGCGGACGTTCTGGCTTCTCTGCTGCTCTCCTGCCCCTTGGCATGAAGCCTCCCTCATTTCTAGACCAGCTTTCTCTGCAGTCACCTCTTCTCCAGCCCCTACCCATTCCTGCCCTCCCTGAGGAATCCACGTTCCAAAGGTACCTATATCTTACATTTAACCCATTCCACACCCAGAGTGCATTTTTATCTAAATCAATCAACACTATAAAGTGGGATGCATTGCTAGCTCTTTCTTAGTGCTCTTCCTTAACCATTAGAATCGCTAAAAGTTAAATATTCAAGCCAGTGAAGGAGGCAGCTAGGTCTTATCACTATCCTTCCCTGACATAGGCCAGCTTTCAAAGGAGAAATGTAGAGTCACCATTCCTTCTGCTTTGAGAGAGGAGCCCCCCCCCCCGCTTTGCTTCCTTTCCCAGGGCCACCCTCCCTCTCATCTACATCTGGTCTCTTTCCATTTCCTCTGGGAACTTGAGTTCCAGTCTGTTCTTCTCTTTGCCCTCCACAAAGAGGAAATAGCTTTCATAATATACCAGAGGATCTAATACATTTTTAAGGGACTTCAGGGCAGTCTGATGCTCCAACCACTTACTAATTCATTCAGCACATTTACATGGACACTCACGAATAATTGAAGATTCAAAGAGAGACAAGTAATCCCTGAGATGAAGGAGTTTGTGATTGGGGTGTGGCGAGGGGGAATCAGGCCTGTAATAGGTAAAATAAAGTGTTTTAAGTCAAGAGGTACCCAGCTCAGTCTGGAGGACATATTAGATAAAGCTTCTTAGGGGAGGTGATGGCTAGTTAAACCAAAGGTCAGTGAGGATTTAGCTAGGGAAAATTACTGGGAAAGAGCATTACAGAAAGAGTTATGTGCAAATGCTCAGAAACGAAAGAATATGCCATATCCTGGAAGCTGCAAGTGTGGTTCAATCTAGCTAGAGCACAGTGAGATGAGGGAGATCGTGTGACAATAAAGAAGCAAGAGAAGTAAACAAGACTAGATCTATATGGGTTTGAAGTCCAATTTCCTCTTGCTAGAAATGCTTTGTTTGCTTGCCTGAGAGAGTAATTGGACTTAGAATCACTTATTAAAGTGCCTACTATTTAACTTAGTAAATCAAAACACAATAATTATTAGAGCTATCAGTAAATATCTGTAATTAGATGTGTTAGGTTTTCTCGTTTATATAGGCTGGTTATTTCCAGAGTATTAAAGAATTAAAGGGGGATTGATAATTGCCAGTTTTTGAGTGAGCCATTTAGAGAAATAGTACCTTCTTAGTTTTATAGTACAACCCGCAGGGGAAATATTATATGAGACAGCAAAGGTAATAGTAAATAGTAAAACAATTAAATGGTGAATACTGTAATAATATGAATATGGTAAAAATAGTTTTTAAAAATTAGATTGGTAATATTTAGTTCAGCCTTTACACATGCTGCTATTTACTGAAAACTGGGGAAGAATGTTCTTTTATTTTGACAAAATGGCGAGCAAGTCTATATAGTATGGGAAATTTTTGCTGAGGTCAAAATTGTAAATGGAAATAACTTCTTAGAAAACAATAGTAGTATTGCTTTCGTCTTGATTAATCTGTCAATGAAGAATGTGCTTCCAAAACATAAAATCTTAGCTTGCTAGGTTACGAGTAGGGAAGGATTATGTTCCTTCTACCAGGAAGAGTTTAAGAGCTGAGGCTGTGTTTAATTTCCCGCAGGAACGAACAGTGAGAACTTCATTTATTCTAAGAACGCTCTGCCCCGTGAGAACACTGCTCTGTCTTTAGACAACCTACCAAGCCTCTTTTGACAACCCATCTACTTTACTTTGGTTTTTGTCTTATCTTTACCAAATTTTCGTGGAAAAACTACATTCAGCTGTGGCGATAGTAACGCAAAACCCCGGAATTGCCAAGCCGCCACTGCACTTCAGGAAACGCAGCCCCGACCGATACGCGAAGAGACTAAGTATGAGCTCCCGGGTACCCGTAGCTCGGAGAAGCGCGAAGAGACTAAGTGTGAGTTCCCGGGCACCCGTAGCTCGGATTCTCAGGAGCAGGCGCCGAAAGGGGCTTCCCCGCACCACTCCCTCTCCCGGCCTGGAAACTTTTCCGGCTTCCACACTGTAGTCCTAAAACCGCTGGAAGTCCGAGAGCATGGAGGCGGCGTGCTTGCCCCCGACGGCGGGGAAGTTCGTGGTGGTCGGGGGTGGCATCGCGGGTGTCACCTGTGCGGAGCAGGTAAGGGGGCGCGCAGGCGGCTCCGCCTCTCGTCCGTCCCGGAGGCGGTGGCGCTTGAGGCTCCTTCCCCTCCCACCTTTCCTGGTTTTTTTCCAGGTCGCTCTTTAGCCGCTTCCTTTTCCCCCTCTCACTCCTTCTTGCTCGCAGATATTAGAGACTGTGTCGTGGCCCCAGATGATGTCCTTAGTACCTCGCAGGCTTCGCTTCCGGCGCAGGGAGGAGCGATGGCGAGCAAGTTGTTAGGGGAAACGCAAAGCGGACTGAACCCGGCTCTGGTCCTAGTAATGTCTAAGCCGATGGGGAGGAGAAGGGGGGGTTACGACTAGTAAGTTCTTGGTCGGAAAACTCAGCCCCCTTTCTTAATTAGCTGATTGAATCCCGCTTCCGCACGCTACCCAAGTCCTGAGTGCATCATAACTGAATGATAAAGAAACGCTTACGTAAGTTTCCTGTACTTTGGACTCCCAAGATAGAAGAGATATCATCTTTAGTAATGTTTTTTAAAACAACTGGCAAGGGATTAAATGCAGTGAGGGTATGCTTTTCTGATTTATAGTGAATAATCAGACCACATATATACATGTACATGTATTCCAAGAGGGACTGGATTATTCTGTTGGTAAACAGTAAACAGATGTCTTATTCTTATGACATCACTGATGTCATAAGAAATTGAAGAGGTTTTTTTTCCCTTAACTTTTAATCTTTGGATGTGTAGTTTTCATTTATTTTCTGAGTAAACACCTATAATCCAGGCACCGTACTAAGGGCTGATCAGACTAATACAAACAGAGTATGGTACCTCCTTTTTAGAGACTCACAGCCTAGTGAGTCATGTAAATAAATAAATAAGTAAAAATAAGTAAGTAAATAAGTCATTTCATCAATGTGTTCAGTACCTTAGGGGTACCTGTGGAGTTGGTAAGGAGTGGATTAGGGAAGAAGTATCCTTTCTTAAGGGAAGTGTCCTTTTGTCTTAGTACAGGCATACCTCATTTTATTGCCCTTCGATTTATTGTACTTTGAATATATTGCATTGTCTACAAATTGAAGGTTTGCGGCAACCCTCTCTAGCAAGCCTTATTGGCACCATTTTTCCAACAGCATTTGTTCACTTCGTGTCTCTGTGTCCTATTTTGATAATTCTTGCAATATTTCAAACTTTTAAATTATTATTCTATTTGTTATGGTGATCTGTGATCAGTGATCTTTGATGTTACTATTGCAAAAAGATTACCACTCGCTGAAGGCTCAGAGGATGGTTAGCATTTTTAGCAGTAAAGTATTTTTTAATTAAGGCATTACATTTTTTAAGAACACATTTTTTTGCACACTTAATATTGGCAACTATAGTGTACACATAACTTTTATTTATTTATTTTTGGCTGCGTTGGGTCTTCGTTGCTGCGCGCAGGCTTTCTCTAGTTGTGGTGAGCGGAGGCTACTCTTTGTTGCAGTGCGTGGTCTTCTCATTGCAGTGGCTTGTCTTTGTTGCGGAGCACGGGCTCTAGGCGCGCGGGCTCAGTAGTTGTGGCTCGCGGGCTCTAGAGCGCAGACTCAGTAGTTGTGTTGCATGCGCTTAGTTGCTCTGTGGCATGTGGGATCTTCCTGGACCAGGCCAACCCGTGTCCACTGCATTGGCAGGCGGATTCTTAACCACTGCACCACCAGGGAAGTCCCTAAACATAACTTTTATATGCACTTGGAAACCAGAAGTTTCATGCAACTCGCTTTATCAAGATATTCATTTTATTGCAGTGGTCTGGAACCGAACCCACAATATCTCTGAGTTATGCATATATAGAGGAATCAGTAAAAAGTTTACCAAGTAGACAAGAAAAGACAGACTTTCCAAAGGGAGGCAACAGTGTAATCTCAGGTGGAAAAGCGTGGCACCATCTGGAAACAGCAAAGCTTAAAGCATATGGTTTAAGCTTTGCTGCTGGGGGAAGATGACCAGAGATGAAGCCAGAAAGCTGGTAGAGACCTGATCATAAAGGATCTTATAAATCGTGCTAAGAATTTAACAAAGACTTATATAAGTAGTGAAATGATTTTGAGCAGTGTAGTAATGAGATCAAATGAAAAATTTTGAAAGATTATTAGTTACAATGTGTTTGGGGCAGGGGAAGCTGGTTAACATGAGACTGGAAGGCTAACTTCAAGGTGATTCTAGTAGTATAGTAGTGGAAACAGAAAGTGGGGAAATAAATTACAGAATATACAGAGGAAAGCACGATGGAGAGAGTGATAATATTGTCAAATATTATAGAAGTACTTGGGAAAGGTGCTAAGCTTTTAAATGTTTTATTGAAGCTTTGTTTAATTTCATTCTACTAAAGGCGATTGAAATTATTATTTTATAATAAATAGAAGTTGGTTTAACTGTTAATTAAGAAGATAGTTTCTTCTCATCCTCTGCATGATAATTGTTGAGTTTAGTGTAAATGTATTTTTCATTTTAATCAATATGAGAGTGGAACATTACTCACCACTACCCCATAAATATGACCAAGACCTTTAGAGTAAGAACAGTGAGTTTTTAGTTTCTTAAGTTAATAACATTATTAAAATTGTGTTATCCCTGTCTCACCCCACCATGCCATATGTACTAATGCTTAGTTATTTATCATATTTTTCCTACTTGTTTTTTTAATTAGTTGGCGATTCACTTTCCATCAGAAGATATTCTCCTGATCACAGCTTCTCCTGTTATTAAAGCAGTTACAAATTTCAAGCTGGTAAGAACCTTTATATAACTTTCTTAGTATTACTCTTTAAAAACTACAATCACTCAAATAGCAGTTAGTGTAATTGTAGTATTTTAATTGTTTAAAATGACAAATGTTCTTTTGATACTCATTTTAAAATCATAGCTCAAAGTTTAAAATTGTTCAGATTGAATACCAAAAGCATCTGGAATGGTACTGAATTTCTAGTTTTCTCTCCCATCTTTTCTTCCCCACTCAGAATTACTTTTCAGAAAATTTATCTCTTGAGGAAAGGTGTTACACACATATACATGTGTATCTTTATGCAAATATACATGTGTATCTTTATTATAAATGTGTGTGTGTGTTTACGAGTCAGAAGAAAAGTGCTTTTGAGCCAGGTTTACACTTGCAGATAATTAATGTTTCAGGTGTGTCATAAGCATCTCAGAACAGTTTGTAGTTTGTGAGTTTATTTTACACACGTTATAACATTATAATAGGAGTCTGAGAACATTTGGGTCATAGTATCGAAGAAAAGTGGTCTCCAAACATTTCTGATCCTGTACCTCACCTGTTAAAAACTTTTGAGCTCATATTTTAATATTATATTTATAAATTATATACATGTACTACAGTGCTACAGTTGTGAATATTATAATGCCTATGCAAAAAATAAATGAATAAAAAGATGAAAAACATAAATCTTTTCTTCCCACACTGCAGTGAAGACTATTGACATAGTCTTTGATTCATTAGAAGTTTTCCCTTATAATACTCTGATAATAGATTGTATCTTTTTTTTCTTTCAGCATTTTGTCTAAGATTTATTATTTATTCATATAAAGGTTAAAGACTTGATGCTAAAGAGGAAAAGCAACCTTCTCCCTACCCATCTCCCACAAACACACCTTTCCAATCTTGAAGTATGTTTTATAAAAGTTCTTTATATATTGTCTCCCAGGGAAGAGATCAATATTCATTTAACCTACCCCATTCTCATATATAAACCCCTAAGATTTACATAAGCCCCTAAGACCAAGGGTAATTTAGTGCCATATGTTGCTCTTTATAACCTGCCTAGAGATAAGATATCTTAGAACCTTTGGTACAGCCAAAAGAACTATGGGATTGGGAGAACCAGAGAACAAATTATGGCTCTTAATTTCTAAAAGAAAAAAGTATATATTCAATTACGGCTAAGAGTACATACATAATAGAGAGATGTATAGCTGAGTCTTCTAATGTCTTTACGGAAGACTTAATTTGGTGTAATGATCCCAGAGTTGTAAGACCTGAGTTTAGTTTTTGCCAATCTTTTTTTTTTTAAGTGTTGTACAATAGAAGAAAAAGAACTTGGGTTCTAGGCCTAACTATTATTTACTGGCTGTGTAACCTTGGCAAATGTCTGTACCTGAGTTGCATCATTAGGATAATATCTTCCTTGCTTACTTAACAAGGTTGTGAGCTTAAGATGTACTAATCTATGTGAAAGTGAATTAAAATAAATATTGCAAATGTCAGTTATTCTTAGTGTTTAGAAGTCAGAAATTGCATTCTTGTTATCATTTATTGAGCATCTGGATTATTTACCAACCAGTGTGCTAGGCACCCAGGCTATAGAGATTAAAAGTATAGAACATACATCAAAAAGTCACTAGTGGTTATCCCTGGGGTAAGGGGAAAGTGAGATTTAAAGAGTGGTAAAGAAGGATTTTAATATTTAATCTTTATTATGTATTGTTTATTTGTTTAGTGTTAAAAAGAGCACATATTCATGACTTGCGTAATTTTTAAAGGAGAAAAAGGATTAATAATAATAATAATTCACATTTACGGAGTACTTATTATGCTATACTTCTAAATGTTTTAAATATATTAATGTATTTAATTCTTAACCCTGTGAAGTAGGTTGTTATATTATCCCCATGTTACAGGTGAGGTAAATGGGTCACAGTGAGGTTAGGTAAATTTCTGAGGTGCATAAAGTCAGGTTTTGAAACTAGGCACTTTGGTTGTAGGGCCCTCATGGTCAATTTCTCAGAATGATTACTTTCTGTTGGGACAACAGATATGCAAGAAATAGTTGTCATACAATATGATCATTATCCTGATAGAGGCAAAAAAATTGAGGTCATATTCCAATACATGCATATTTATTTTTATACATAGAAAACATTGTGAAGGAGTGCCAAAGCCTGCCTTTTGCGAATCAAGGAAGGCTTTACATTGGAAGTTGCATTGAAACTGAGACTTGAAGAAGGTTTTACAGTGTTTGTAAGAGAGGGAGTGGAGGTAGGCATGTGCCAAGGTGCATGACAATGTGTAACTATGAAACATGCCCCAGCAGGGACCAGTTCACCGCTGGCGTGTGGAGTGCGAGGCTGAGCCGGTAGGCAGGGGCCAGGTCGTGACGGGCTTGTGGGCCATGATGCGAAATTGCACTTTATCTAAATTTAGATGATGCCAAGCTGCTGGGGCATTTAGAGCAAGTGGAAAGACTGAGCTGGAGACGGTAATTGAGTATTCACCGTTGTCTCAGTGTCAGCTGCAGCTACAGGCCTGGCTTGCACTTTCCCAGGAAGGACACATGCCGGGAGAAGAAGATGGGCCCAGTGGTGGTGTCCTTGGAACACTAAGCGGAGGTCAGAGAGAAAGGAGAACTTAAAAATGGCCATCCTTCTTCTTAGTCTTAGATCTAAGAGGAAAACTGTGAAAGAGCAGTAACCCTAAAGCCAAGGAAGACAAAAGTTTCAACTAAGAGGAGTGGTCAGTTGTGTCAGATCCTGTGGAACGGTCAGGTAAGATGATGGCTCGAAAGTAGCTATTTCTAGTATAAATCATTGGTGACTTTGAGACAGTTTATGCTGTTTTGAGAAATGAATGGGAGGAAATTCTAAAGTGACAGCATAAACTTTTCTCTCTTGAAAAATTTGGCTGCAAAGGTAGAAAAGATAGAGTGGCAGCAAAAAGAGGACACAAGGTCTAGCGTTAAGTTGAGTTTTATTCTTTTACGGTGGGAAACACTTGAGCCTGTTCACCTGTTGAGATTAAGAAACCAGCGGGGAAGCCTGAAGATGAAGGAAAGCAAGGAATACGTAAGAAGTAAGGAGTCCTGAGGAGGTGAGAGGCGATGGGATATGGAGCACAGAGCAATGGATTGACTCAGAAATAGTGGGAATGGGTCAGGGAAGGTGGACACTAGCAAAAAAATGTCTAGATAGTGGGAAGGAAGTAGTCAGAGTTCTTAGTGGTCTCTTTGTGCCTAGAAGTAAGGTGATTTACTGAGAATAAAGAGGGTAGAGTAAGTTCAGGGAATATTAGAATGGTGAGAGTTTGAAAAAGTCACTGACGGAATGGAATATGTTACCAAGATGTTACTGCTCTTCTCACTATATTGACGTTTGCACTGATGGTATGAAAGCAGTGCTGGCTGCTTACATCGGTAGCCATTTTGTTCTTCACTGCCACACAGTTAGTGAAAAAAATAAAAGCCAGTAAAAAACATGTTAGCTTTATTAAATCTTGACTCCTGAGTACTCATCTTTTTAATATTCTATATGATGCCATGCGATGTATGCATAAAGCTCTTCTGCATACGAGTACAACGTTGTCTCAAGGAAAAGCAGTTGTGCAATTGCTGAGTTGAAGATGAACTAGCTACTGTTTTCATGGAACATCAATTTTACTTGAAAGAACAGCTGACAAACTGGCTATTCATGTTTGGAAAATGAATGAAGTGAGCCTGTCACTTTAAGAAAACAACAGATGGTACTTGTTGCCAATATGACTAAATTAGAGCCTTCAAGCAAAAATTAGATTTTCGGAAAACTCATTCTTCACTGTGAGCCTTATAGTACTTAGACTTTTCTCATGAAATTGTTGATAATAATGAATGTGTTTTTTTATATTTATTGATATGAAATGTGTCAGTATTTGGAAGATCTCTGTTAACTTAATGAACCAGTATTGTCCAAACGACTGATGTGTGATGTTCTAAGATCCGCTCAAAGTGCAGGATAAACTAATGGATTTCACAGTCACAGTATGAAAAGTTCTTGATATGGTTTCAAATTCTACATTTCATCTAATCTTTAAGAAACCATCACTTGTTGAGTTTTAGTGTGGCATCAAGAAGAATGTACAATTATCTGAAAGGGCTGCATATCTGTGTGAGGCTGAACTCTCTTCATGTATTGATACTTCAACCAGAACAGCGTTGCAGTGGTTTAAAGGTAGAAGCAGTTTGAATGCAGAAGCAGATATGCAGCTATCTTCTATTAAGACAGATATTAAAGAAATGTGCAAAAATGTAAAACAGGGCTGTTCTCCTCACTTAATTTGTTTTGTTTTAGAAAAAAATATTTTTCATTAAAGGTATGTTGTATCAGTGTAACACGTTTTTATTGTTGTTACTTTTAAGTGAATTAAGAAATACTTAAAAATTTTTCTCAGTTTTAGTTCCTAATGCAGCAAATATTGCTAGGTGTAACTCAAAAAAACAAAAGCTCATCGGGGTCCTCAATCATTGGTAAGGGTGTGAAGGGGTCTTGAGACTAAAAGGTTTGAGAACTGCTATAGCCATGCAGTAGCATTTCCATGCAGTGTTTAAGGCCAAATACTGGTCTGAAAGGTGTGTGGTACTTCTATAGCAGACTGGGTATAGGACTAGAGAAAGCAAGTAATTTGGTCTGTGCTTGGGCGTTTTCAGGGTAATTAATGGTTAAGGATAAGAGAGCAAGGAAGTAAAGGATTTGGGGAAAAGGGGAAGTAAATGATCCACAATGGAGTCTTAGTGGGATAGGATGGAAAGTGAGTCCAAGAGGATGCCAATGATTTTGGAGAAGAGGAAAGAAGAGTCCAAAGACTAGATCACAATAAGGTTAGCTAGTCAATGGAAAGAGAGAGCTACAAGGATAAAGAAATAGATAAGCTGTTTGATTACACTATACAGAAGTAAGTAGTGTTAGCCCTAATTTTCCAGGCCAGGAAACTGAGGCTCAGTGACTTTCTGAGTTGCCCAAGAGTGGTAGGACTAGTATTTGAATTTAGGTCTTAAAATGTGGAGTCTGGCCCTCCTTCCACTGTATATAGTGCAGTTGGCAGACTTTGTTTTATCAATATAAAATAAATAGTGTATAAAAAGAAATGAAAGTATTTTTTTATTATTTAAAATTCTTGAAAGGAAAAAAATTTTTAAGTATACATTTTTATTTCTTTTATCTAATGCAGGTTTCTAAAGTGTTGGAAGAATTTGATGTTGAAGAACAACCAAGTACCATGTTAGAAAATCGCTTTCCCAACATTAAGGTTATAGAATCTGGAGTAAAGCAACTGAACAGCAAAGAACATGTAAGAGGGCTTTTTTCTTAATGACATTTGCCATTGTTAAATCTTGGTGAGGTTTTGCCTGCCTTCCTTTGACCCCCAGCTGCTCCACCACCGCCCAAGTCTCTGGCATGTAAATTTCAGTGACATTGATTTCCATTGGTATTAGAAAAACTTACACTTTTTGTGAGTTTCTTGGGGTCATATAATTAGTTTAGCCTGGCATTTTAGGTTTTACATTTTAAATTAGCATTAACATTTATATAGTGTTCACTGTGTTTTGGGCACTGCATTAAGTACCGAGATACAATAGCAGTAATAGCAGGAACCTACTCCCGGTAGCTCTCAGTGTCATAGGGAGTATAGCCATGCGTACGTGTAATGTACGCCCATAGAAGAAAACAGTTGTTGAAATATTGTCAAAGCTCTGATGGTAGGTATTCAGGAAGACCTCCCAGATTGAGTAATGTTTGAGCTGTGTTTTAAAGATGGGTGAATTGAGTTCTCCAGGTGGAAAAGGACATTCCAGGAAGAAGAGATTACGTTACGGGTTCAGAGACCCAGAGAAAGGAAAGCGGCATGTGGAAGAGTGAGACAGTCAAAGGGGTTGGGGTGTGGATAAGTAAAGGAGATTGGCCGACTAGCCCAGAGAAATAAGTAAATAAGATTGTAAAGAGCTTTTTATGTCATGCTAATAAATTGAGTTTATTTTATAATCAAGGGAAAAAATAGTAAAGAGATTCTAAGTGGAGCCAGGGATGCTAAAATACTCTTTTAGGAAGATGTATCTGACAGCAGTGTCAAGGATGAACTGGGATAGAGCAAGTGGCCAGTAGCCAACAACCAAATTAGGTGGTTGTAATAGTCCAAAATGATATAAGGCCCAAACTAAGACAGTCTCAGGAAAGGCAGTACCTCAGTCTCAGATGTCAGGACGTCTCAGTGTCACATGATTAACAGTATCTTCAGATGAGCTTTAGGCAAGATAGGAAGTAGGGTTTGTAGTTGTTTCTCTAAAGCAGCTCACATTTGAGTTCTCCCTTAGGGAGAAAGCATACATGTCACATTTGAAACAAATAACCTGACAGGGAAAAAAAAAGTAAGAAAAAGTACTGAGTTTTATGAGAAAAATATTACAAATCTGAATCCAAACACCGCAGTTAGTTCCTAATACTTGTAATGGTAGTACTTGTTCCATAAGACGCCCATGTCAGTGAATCTGCTCATTGAGGTAGGCTCAAAAGTATACTAATGAATTATGAGGGAACTTATATATTAGGGCATTTGAATGAATCAGAGTGCCACACATTTCATTTGAAAAGTGTCCTACATAACATACATGTCTGCATTCTGTCATCCATCCTTCGTATTCTTTAGTGAATTAGAAACAATGTGTTTTACCTTCGTCTCTACTTCCAAAAATTTAACAGTAGCCGATGAAAAGTTTTTGTGTTTCTTTTATAGTAGCTAAATGCAAATAATTTTTTAAATTTGGTCAGTGCCTATGACTAACTTCTATTAGTTAAAATTCTAACCAGATTATCTAAAGGAAGACTTGTGTAACATTTCTGTATGATTATACTGTGTTGGTTTATTGGTTTTATGTATTTGTTATGTAGCTGAAGAGTTAAAATGGGTAACAAATATTTCAGCGGGTATGTAAACGCTATTTGGCAAGTTTTATAAATCAGACATATGGCACAAAGGTTAACCCCTGAAACCATTCCAGCAAAGTCTGACATCTCTCATAGTAGCACATGCTTATGTATACCTGCTTTCTAAATGCTTCTACTTTTGTGTAGATATTCATTCAATATTAAGGAACAAAAACAATGGATCTCTGATATGTATTTTTAGATTCATCTAAATTCATTAATTCAAAATGAATATAAATTAACTTTAAAGCCAGTACATGCTAGGATTTAAGGTTAACATGTTTTTCACTTACATAAAAATATAATCCCCAAACAGCATGAAGTTTGCTGGTAAAGTGATTGTTGTTTGTACTTAGGAGTATAAATACTGTTTTTAGCACTTCTGATTTTTCAGATTAAGATGTATTGTGACCTCTTCTACCATTCACTACTCCCCGGTACCCATAACAGACATTAAGGTCTGATATGATTAGAATCACTAGATCTTCTTACAGTATCTTCTCACTGAGATCAGAATGTTCATCAAGGAAATGTTCATCAGAATGCTCAATTTGAAATTTTCTAAATGTTTCCTTTCTAATCTAAGGTCAACATACCTTTCCAAACATGAGATTCCCTTGGTTTTATCCAAAATTTTGTGGGAATGTACCTTTTTTTCCATGGGAGAAGGACTGATTTTCATCAGATTTTTTAAATGGTTCATGGTTCTAAAGTGATTAGGAATCACTGGAGTAGAGAATGCATTCCTATGCTTAGTTAGCTTTGTCATTGCTGCAACAAAGTATTGAGTGCCACCAAGAGGCAACCTTAATATATTTTTTGCTTTTGTCTTATTGAATGTTTAAAGTGCAGTTGTACCTATTTATAAATGTTTCCCCTCTCCTCTTCGTTGCTTTATGGTTTTACAGTGCATTTTAACTGAAGATGGCAATCAGCATATTTATAAGCAGCTCTGTTTGTGTGCTGGAGCTAAACCAAAGTTGATATGTGAAGAAAATCCTTACGTGTTAGGAATCCGTGATACAGACAGTGCTCAGGTAACATTTTGACATTGGGTCATGGGAAAGAAACATGAAGGTTTCTTAGACTTTTTCTACATTTGAATCAAAGTGTTCCACTTATAACGTCAATTCGTAAACTGTAGCAGCAGAAGAAAGGTTTCATGACTCATAAACCAGAAAGTAGTTACAATGGTTTATTACTGCCAATTTGAGTTTAGTTTTAGTGGATAATTTATCTTGTTTTTTATTTCATGTTCTTTCCATTATGTGATATCCCAGAAATAATGTCTATGCTGAAGGTTACAACTTACATTGCACACACGTTCATTATTTTACTCTGATCGGGAGTATGTGATTTGCATCCTAAAGGATGTAATGATCTTTTTCTCAAAAGATAAAGCATGTCCAAAATTTACTTCTCAGCAAAGAAATTAGTATTCAGAAGATCTTTGTCATACAGAATCATGACAGAATCCTAGAACTGAAAAAGACACTTGGTTTGTTGTTCTGCTCAAGAACAGTGGTAAACTATCCCAATAAGGTGAAATTCTACCTTCAGAACCTTATACAGCTTCGTTTGGTAATTTATTTCAGGGTTCATTGACCCTTATTGCCAAAAACCTTCTTGTTTTCTAGTCACAATACTATTGTCTTACCTCAAGCTCGTTGTTGTTCTGTCCCATGAAGTGGTAATTGTACATTTACATGATAAGATTTTATAGTCTTGAAAATTGATAGTATTTTTTTCAGCTTATTCTTAAATAATTAGGAATTTAGACAATACTAGAAGAACTGGATTGTGTTCTTGTAAACATTTTAGGTTCATATTATCAAAGATTGAGTTCATAACTGTGTTACAGCGAGGTCCTCTACGTATATGAACTCACTGAATCCTCATGATAATCCTGTGTGACAGTCATTACTCCCACTCTGCAAAGAGGCAGTTGAGATGGAGAGACTAAGAAATTTAGCTATACTAAAGTAGCTATTAAGTTTATCAGAAGTATAATCTAGACTCATGACATTCATCTCTCTGCCCACTGCTCTCTACAGGTCTTTAATTACCTGCTGTGTTCAGTGAAGGACAAAGTAGAATTAACTTCAGGTTTTTTCTTGTAGAATTTGAAGAAGTCAATTCAGTGGTTATGTATTGTACATTACAATCAGTTTTGGGGTCCATTAATAGAAATGGTGACCTGACATAGTAGGAGGTGGAATTTAGCAATTCAAATGTCATCTGGAAGCAATGGGACTATTCTCTACTTTAGAAAGTGCCACAAGAATGACTCCTGGTAATTTTTTTTCTCTCCAAGTTCATTGTGATTTTTTTTTTTGGGGGGGGGGGATGGGAGGTGGAGGCGTCAATTAGCTGTCTTATAACGTAATAACATTTTTAAATAAATATTAGACATTATGTGCCTCCTACTCCCAACAGCTTTATCTCTATCATCTTAATACTTACAGAAACCTTGAGATATACTCACCTCTTATTTCCATTTATAGTTGGGGAACCTGAGGTGCAGAGAGGTTAAGCAGTTTGCCCAAGGTCACCTGGTTAGTAACTGCTAGAGCCAGGGACTCTAGATCTGTGCTCTGAACCACTGTGCTGCTGTGCTTCTCGTTCCTGCAAGTCCCAGGTGCTGAGTAACTGCAGGGAAAGTGTCAACTAGGGACTAGAAGGACAGGAAGACTCCTGTTTCCAGGGTCTAGATCAGTGTCATGTTGCTAATTGATTTGGTCAAATAGTTGGGAATGTGGCAAACAAAAGACAGAGGCTCTTGCTGCAATTCTGAATGTAGTGACATAAAAGGCAAGGAAAGTCAGGAAGAGGCCTTGCTATAAAGGCAGTTTGGGGTGAAACACGGAGGGAGCATTTATTATATTAATTGGGATGGTGCGTCCTGGCAGAGTGGTAAAGTGAGGTTTATTATCAGTGAAGCCTCTTGCTTCAGGCATTGCCCACTATTACAAAACACTCTTTTCATTTTCTTTTTGATACAGGAATTTCAGAAACAGCTTACAAAAGCTAAGAGAATAATGATCATAGGGAACGGTGGTATTGCACTTGAATTAGTGTAAGTACATATATTTGAATATTATGTAAGAATTGCCCTGTGATTCATGTGATTATTGACAGACTAGAAGACATCTTGTTATCATAAAATCAAAGATAAATATAATTGTTTTTCATACATTTTCAAGGGGAAAAATCCACTTTATTTTTTTAGCTTTCATGGAATTCCTAGTTGCAAAATTGACCTTATAAAACATAGGAGTTTCGGGAATGCTTTAGGTCTCAAAGGGGCAGACACTGATGACTGTGTAGATTTGGCCCGTACGTGTGTTCTTAGAAGCATGTACTATGCTGAAGAACAGTTTAAATGTGTGCACCTTTAGAGAGTTCTGGAGATAGTCCCCGCTGCTTTTTATTGCTTATACCCATCCTGCTTCACTCATGTATGGTACCTGTCTGGCCGATGAAACGCAAAGTGTCTGTGAGTTCTATTTCAGGGTATGTGGTACTCCTTGCTCTTGGTTTTTGGAAGTTGGGGATTGTGAACACCTTAATGTGAAATACTATCATAAGATGATATTTCAAGTTTGGAAAACATTGAGGACCTGCTGTGGTCTACAGAGCATTGATGCACTTTCTTTGTGATTTTTATCTTTCAGCAGATGGCTGACATAGAATAGTCTAGATATTTTTCAGGCCAGAAAGTTGGGTCTGACTACAAAGAGGACAAATTTATATCAAAATAAGGAATCTGCCAAAGCCCGTCTTTTCTCACTTTCATTCATTCCAACTCTGAGACTAGGTTTTTGCCCCTCCTTTTTAGAGGATGGTGAATCCCAGTGGAAACCTGTAAGAGTTGTTGGATTGCCTGAGTACTAGGTGTGGCAGTCATTATTTTAATTATGAAGTTTGTGGCATTGTATGGAAAAATGCAGAGAAAAAACTAGAGAGTCAAGACCAAACTGGGCCAAGAGGAGGGAGGCATAGATTTATTGTAAGAGGGGCTTCAAATCCTTATGTACACATGACAGATTTTCTCCATCAGTTATCACCAAAAGTATAACTTAATACTATTATTATTATTATTACTATTATTCACATTGAAAAGCTTTCTCATTCAAAAATGTTCAGAGTCTCACAACATTTAATCCTATTCCTCACTTTCTTTAGGTTGAAGATTAAAGACCATATACTTGGATATAAAACACGTAATTTTATATTCAGTAAACTCGGGTAGTTTAAGAAAGCTCCCATATAGTGCTATTCTCTCGGTTTAGGTTTACTGAATGATTAGGCCTTTGTCTTCTCTTGATGAAAAATGACATATCCAAACTCTTTCTGCTTTTTAATAGCCCCCGTGTCCCACTGAGGCTAATGTTGATTTTCTTCAGTATACTTTTATTTCAGTTATTATCTCTTTTCTTCTTTCCAAATGTAGGTTAATCCTTTCTTTTTCAAACAGACATAGTTTTTCATAATTTCACAAAATTTAATACTTCACTGTTGTCTGTTTTTTAAGAGTGGTTTTAAAAATGAAAGCAGTATTTCCCCTATGGGTGATGATACCTTCATGCTTATGCATCTTTCTGAGGACAAGTTCATAGGGTAAGAGGATTAGAGGGTGTCTTGTGAGGTACAGCACATCCAGGAGTTACTTATGGTGACTACTTATAGTAAATATGGCTTGCTGGTCTAGCATCAGTATTTTAAGCTATTCTGATATGTGTTATGTTGCTGTACTACTTTAAAATACAAAAAGAAAATGGTAATTACAGAAATTTCTAATTTATAAAAATTAAGGAAATCATTTCATGGTAACTGTGTGCCTGTATGTAAATTGACATATAAAATTTATCACCAAATGTGTGTGTATTCTGCTTTCTGCTCATCAGCAGTGCTGTATGACCTGAGCAGTGTTAAGATAAAATGTTCTCCAGATAATCTGACATTTAGTAACTATAAATACTCTTTGCTGGCATAGGAGAGGAGGAAAAATAAAGGCCCACTGGAGAAAGCAAGGGACTCCTTTACCATATGCCAGAAAGCATGAACATCAGGTGATCTGGAGTCAGATGTACTAAACCTTCTTTCTTTTATCACCTGCTTACTGATCAGCCTTGAAAAGTCATGTAACCTAACTTATATCAGTCTGAGATATAAAGATGGCAGTACTTTTTACCATAAATAAATGTTAAAAATTAATAACATCAATACACTCTTATTACCATTGCAATTTCAAATAAAATCCTAGTGTAGTTAGGATGACCATATATACTGTGTGTCCAGGATTGTCCCAATTCATTTGTACCAAAACAAGTAGTAATAGCAGATAAATTATAATGAACTTCAGGGACTTTGTGGAATGAATATTAAGAAAATTACGTTCTCCGTGTCCAAACCTAGAGATAAAATTGCAGGTGCTCAGGAGTTCTGGCTACCTCCTGAACGGTAATGGAAGGTGGCTTCCTTGGCCATTCCTTTCTTCCTCTAAGATCCTTCATTTTTCTGTGAACTGGATCTTTCTTTGGCTAGATGGCTTGGAAATTTCTGAGGTGAAGGGAATTCATTGCAGGGTAATTATTCTGTTGTAACAAAGTTAAGATTTTAGTTTGTATCCCTCATTTGCTCCTTTTTCTGTGTCCTTCCATAATGTGCTTTGAATACATAAAATATTTGTTAGCAAAGAAGTCAACTGTTCTCAATATTGTAGCTATATAACATCTATAACATCTATCCGTTCATTACTGATTACTCTATAACTAGGTAATAAGCAAGGCACTGCTCACTCCTGGGAACCCTGGGGGACATTCATATAACTCTCTTGTAGAAATTGAACACTTTGGAGTGATATTCATTGTAATGAAATTTTACCTGATATTCAGTACATATATTTGTCACATATGTTTTTTCAGTAAACTGGTTAAATTTCTCGTATTATTTATTCTACTTAGCACTTATTATCCTGAAAAAGTGTTACATTCCTCTTTATAATCATTCTTTCTCAGTTTGCCTTAAAATATTTTCTTTACATTTGCCTTAAGAGATAACTGTTATTTGTAGATACAAAGCTTTTTTCTTCCAAGTAACTTTCATATTTCTTTTAGGTATGAAATTGAAGGCTGTGAAGTAATTTGGGCCATTAAAGATAAAGCTATTGGGAATACTTTCTTCGATGCAGGAGCGGCTGAATTCTTGACTTCAAAGCTCATTGCTGAAAAACCAGAGGCTAAAATTGCACAAAAAAGAACCAGATATACAACTGAAGGTAAATATAGCATCTAGCTCATTCATTCACGGATGAAACTTTATTTTTTTAACCATATAGAAAAAGGCTATAAGAAAGTTTAGCAAAAATATTTTATTTGGGGATAGGAATATAGATATTTCTATTTCCTTATGTGATGTTTAAGATGTTATTTATATATATGTATGAAATATTTATAAGATAAATATATTTATATATGTGTATATATATGTATGATGTATTTTATATGAAAAATATGTATAACTAAAACTGGCAATTTAAAGTAAATTAAATAAACCAGCCCATCTGCATCTTTGCAGACAGATGCTCCAGTTGGACAATACCTAAGGTAATTTTATTAAAAATGCAGTGAGTTTAAAAACAAATACAGTTTTTTAGTTTAAAAGAGCTTTTTTATTTTTTTAAACTTTTGGCTTATAAAATTGAGCAAGAATTTTGTAAGTTTTGGGGGTACTAAAAATTGACAAAATTTTCAAAATTTGATGTCTAATTTTCTTACCTTTCATATTAACCAGTGTATATAACATCCATAAAACACTTTTGAGTGTTTATACACAACACTCGATTGAAAGATTACCCATTTTATAGCTCTATATCACAAAATATTAAAATTATGATTAAAATGATTAATATAGATAAGTTTAGTCCTGCTGTATGAATGTAATGTGTGAAAATTATTACATTGCCTAAAAACTTCTGAACACAAATGTAATTCTCTGCCTGGCAGTTTTTATATCATTTGGATTTTGAATTGAGTTTATCCCTTCAGGAAGGAAAAAGGAAGCAGAAACCAAAGCTAATGCTGGTAATATAGGCAGTGCCTTGGGACCTGATTGGCATGAAGGGTTGGATCTTAAAGGAACAAAAGAGGTATGTTTTCATATACTGTTTAAACATATCTAAATGCAATTTTAAATTCTTGAACTGTTTGTTAAAGACTGGTTATAAGTATATAGTCAAAGAATTGCTAGGCTGCTTTCCTTAAAATCCATGGTGCTAGGAAAGGGCTTCAGTGCCACTTGGCCCATTTGAACTCTCCAGAGACAGATCTCCCCATACAGAGACTTTAGTGAATACACCTGTCATTTTAAATTAATCTTTTCTCAAAGGTCACTTTAGATGTAGTATAATATTTTAAAGGTTATTAGATAGATTCTAAATAATATACACATTTAATATCCTAATTGCATAAGCAGATGACTTGCTTTTACTCATTTTATTTACTAGACATTTTAGTTTTTTAGTAGTCGTTAAAAGGCTATGATATTTAAATACTGTAAGAAACATGCAGTCCTTATTACTGTGTATGATACCTTTTCAGCCTTCAGTAGGTTGGAAGGGGGCTGGCTTCACAGCATATCTAATTTCTGTGATGGAAATTACACAAAGTAATTTATTCCTGCACCTTCAGGTCCTAAGATTAATGGTATTCTTAACCTGGGAACTTCAGTTTAGTTCAGTGAACATTTATTGAGTATCTCCTACCTAACTGGCATTTTACTAAGATTCTGGAATATAACAATCTGGGATATATCAACTTTTTTTTTTAGTCTGTAACAGTTGTAATTTAAAAGAAATATATGTGTAATTATCGGGGAGGCTCATAGTAAAAAGTATGCCCTTGGTGCTACCTGCCAATTCAACTACTAGATCTCCTTAAGTACTGACTGAGTTTCTGCTTATTTCTTTCAAACAGAAATTGAGAGGCATGCTTGTGGGCATTCAGTGTGTTTTCTTTTATAAGAATTATTTTTTCTATATGTTTTTATAAGCGTATTATAAATTTTTTCCTATCATCAGTAACCCAGATCATTCTTTCTAGAAGTATTATGGTGACCAGTATTTCTTTTATTTTAGTTTTCTCATAAAATTCACATTGAAACTATGTGTGAAGTAAAGAAAATCTATCTTCAGGAAGAATTTAGAATTTCTAAGAAAAAGTCCTTGACTTTTCCAAGAGACCATCATAATCAGTTAGTTATAGCTGACAAAGGTAAGTGATGAAATAAAAAAATAAACACTTATTTTAAAAGAAGGCAACTTAATCTTGCTTTATTATTATATTTAGAAAACAGCTTCATATTTCCATATAAAACTTAAATGTGAAAAGTAAAAATAAAACCATAATTTAATAACATAAATCATTTTGTTTTCACTACCTACTCTTTACATTTTCTAATAAATTAAATTGTAGAAAGCTTAACATTTTACGTAGGGCTCATTATGTTTTGACCGTCATAACGCGGTGAGTTAATCAGAATATCTTGTGAATCAAGACAAAACATAAAAACTAAAAAAATCTGATACTCTCAAAGGTGAAGTGACATCCTCAAAATCAAACAGAATGAAATCTATAAATTTGAAACTAAGGCACAGATCTCTTAAAATTCCTATTCTACACTCCTATGAGAACTACTCAGAAATACACTCACCCAAACCTACTGTATGGGATATCCCACTGCTCTGAATTCTTTGAATTTTTTCATAGGAAAAGAGAGTGTTAGAGTTTGAATGTGAATAATAAGGGAGAACACTGAAAAGTGAGTAACCTGGTTGGACTAAACTCTCAGTGGACTATAATCTAGTAATAAAGATTTTTAAAGAAACAATTTATAAAGTATTATCGATTTAAATTTACTTTGTTAGAATTTCTGTGTCTAAATTTGAAGGAAAAATATTTAGAATGCCTGCCATGGTTTTGCGATTATACCCAAAATAAGATGGCACTGATGATATTAAAAATTGTTTTAGCAAATGTACCTATAAATATTAAGAGGCGTTGTTTTAAAGTCATCTGCCTTTTTCTTTCTTTCTTCTAGTCATTATATTCACATAATGTTATAGATGGTGGTGATTACACTTGAGAATAATTTTTTTTTTTATTTTAAGAGATATGGCCTGTATATGTGGAATTGACCAATGAAAAGATATATGGCTGTGATTTCATTGTCAGTGCTACAGGAGTTACACCAAATACAGAACCTTTTCTCTGTGGCAACAATGTAAGGTGAAAATTTTGTCCCACTGTGAACATTTTTAAAGTATTATTTATGAAGATCTCTAATTCTCAAGCATGAATAATTGTTCATTGTTTTGGCACAGAACTGTAATTTAAGATGACTGAAAACAGTTTAGTTTATATTCATGTCTTGATTTGCAATATTGTTTTACTGCTTCAAGTCTTTAAGCAGTTAACATCCCAGCCTAAGTGTCCTTATTAAGGGGACATAATGCATAGTTTGTCTAAATGTTGGTAAGAAACTGATACCTCCTATGAATTCTTAAAAGTGATTCTTTTAGAGAAGCCAGCTTGTATTTTTTGCTTTTTAGCATTTGAAGTTTACAAAAACTAAGGAATATTTTTGTAACTATGGGTGGGGTCATCATATGGTTATTGGCAATTTTTGATGTTCTAAGAATTTTAAGAATTTGAAGTTCTAAGAATTTTATGGGTTCGTCTTAGTAGGAATTTGAGTGCCTGGAAATTCAGCTTAGTTGTCTAAACTTTGCAGTTTAGCCAGCTTTTCTCATTAAAGATCAGCATATCAACGTGTAGAATTTGACTTGTTCTTTTACTTTAGAATGAAAAAGTCACGTTTCCTTTTTCTTACCCCATATGCTTATGAGGAACATTGTTTAGTTTGATGTAGGGAAAGACGGTGGCCTGAAGGTGGATGATCACATGCGCACGTCCCTTCCTGACATCTATGCTGCAGGTGACATCTGCACGGCCTCCTGGCAGCCCAGCCCAGTCTGGCAGCAGGTAAGCTGGCATAGGTGGTCACAGGTTTTTATCAGAGATTCCATCTGAAAATAAAGGAA
This sequence comes from Eschrichtius robustus, assembly GCF_028021215.1. Lineage (NCBI taxonomy): Eukaryota > Metazoa > Chordata > Mammalia > Artiodactyla > Eschrichtiidae > Eschrichtius > Eschrichtius robustus. The sequence continues at coordinate 17,925,233 of NC_090836.1, forward strand.
CTGCTACCAACATATCCAGCCTTCTGGTTTTCCAACTTTTCTACTTTAAGTGGGAAGCTGTCATAGAGTTTTTTTGTCACAAAAACAACAAACAAAAAGAACACTAGAATTTTTCCCTTTGGTAAGTTATTATATAGTGATGGAAGAGACTGGGATGTCTTTTAATTTAAAAAGAATTATGATTGTTACTTTGTTTTTCATGCTCAGATGCTTGTCAGCGGTGTCCAGTGGAACTTTCTGTGATGACAGAAATGCTCTATGTTTCTGCAGTGTCCAGTCAGTTAGCCACTAGCGATGTGTGTACTAAGCATTGGAAATGTGGCTAATGTGACTGAGGAACTGAATTTTAATTTTACTTTTAATTAAATAGCCATGTGGCTAGTGACTATGATTTGGGACAGCACAGCTTTGGATTAAAAAGTAGCAAACTGAGATTATAAACCATACATTCTGCTTCTGATGATCCTATCCCCGTGGGAATTATTACTGAAAGAATGTTCCCATAGTAAGCAGAATTCCTCAGCCTAACAACCCCTTCTGACTGGATCTAGACTTCCTCCTGCCCCTACAGTGTTGCCTGCCTTGTAATGGTGGAGCAGGAGTACTGGAGGAAGGTACTCAGCGGCCAGAGGCGGGGTGGTTTTAGTAGGAGTAGAGACAGAGGTAGATGTTAACAGATGAAGGAGCCAGTCAACGCTTACCTTGGTGAAAGACCAGCTCCACAGGTAGGGATATTTATTCAGATTAACTGTGGAGTGTGAAGTAGTGGAAGAACCAGATGTATTCTAAGAAGCAGCTTTACTATTTAGTATGTCTTAACATACATCAGAGAGAGCATCAACAAGAGAGCGACTTCAGCCATAATTCTAAAATGCTTCAAACTAGCTTGTTTTTTAGTTTTCTCTACAGTGACATCCAATGTTGTCTTTATGGCATATCTGTCCCAAACTCAATTCGGAATTGGTGTTCATGGGATTTTTTTTTTTTAACATCTCAGCCCTCTAAGGGTTGAATCTAGGGAATATGTATATTATCATATCCTTCATGTGCCTCATACTCTGATACAGGAAAGTCCAAAAATAAACAGGGGTTTCTTACTTTGAGTGAATCTAATAAATTTCATCTCTTAATTTGCAGAAGCAGTAAGTACACTAGTTAGTTTGTTTTATATAGTCCGAGACACAAACTAAAGGGACTCGGAGGCTAGAATACATTAGGTAACAGTGCAGCAGTGTAATACCGCAGGCCACTTCTGTTGGCCGTTCTCTAGTTGTTACCGTGCTCAGTTTACTCTGCTCCCTTACCATAGGCTGCCTCTTACTTCATCAGACCCTTCCTTGTTTAGAGAGGAGACTGAATTTTTTTTTTTAAATCTATCACTTCTACCAGAAATGCTTAAAGCTCATATCCATGATTATGGTTATTATTTTTTGCACACAAAAAGACATTAGTTACCACACATGAGGTATAAGAATGATCAAACACCAGAATCAGTTGCTTAGTGTGGATGGCTGATTGCTTCTGTGGCAAAGATGATTCAATCAGTTACCTAACTAGCTAGATCTAACTGTTCTCAAGGACTGTCAAGCACTGAACCCCTTTAAGGAATTTTACTAGGTTAAGGTGATAACATTTTTCAAATAATGATAGTAAAAAGTTAAATTGCGTAACCTTTTTTTATTTCAGATGAGGCTGTGGACCCAGGCTAGACAGATGGGATGGTATGCAGCCAAGTGCATGGCCGCAGCTAGTGTAGGCGAGTCTACTGACATGGATTTCAGCTTTGAACTTTTCGCTCACGTAACAAAATTTTTTAACTATAAGGTAAGATAGATAAGCAAATTAGTGCCTTTTCTGCTTGTTAGTTTTATAACTAATTATGGTCATCTGATTTTCTCACATGAATAAGAACTTACATGGCTTTAATCACTTTACAAAAAATGACAAATTTCCTCCTTTCTTGCAAGTCTATATCTGGTTATTATTGCTGGGCTTTAATCACTAATCATCTGATAATCATTACCTACCGTCTCACTGTAGTATTTTATAGTTCGAGGGGTTGGGGGGGGAATCTCTTCCAGAATTGTTCCCTGTTGGTGCATTTCTGAGTTTTAGTTGCAATTCACTCCTCCTTTGTGAAGGGAACTAACAGCTGTTCATACTCAAGAATGAGCAGGTACTTCCCCCTACGTATTATCTTACTTAATCCTCTTTACATCACTCTGAGGCAGGATTTTTCCTCCTAATTTACCGATAAGGAGAAACACATACAAATATATACATACGGTCTAGGGAGACTAAACAATTTGCCCATGAAAGATCAAATTCAGCTTCTTACTAAATCTTTAAATTGTGACTCAAGGCTAACGTAGTCTACATCCTACGAATTTGTATATTCGCTAGGTATTTTTAAAGTTCATACAGATTGTATGGTAGTGTCATCTGTAGAGTAAATGCATGCCATGCAAGTGTTTTCTTTGGGCTCCTCCGAATGGCACTTTCAGCTGTAAATTTTCGTGACTAGATTTGCCATTCTAGGAAAACACAAAATAACTGCATATTATGTTTCTTTTTCATACTCACTAAAATAACTGTTTTATCTTTCTCTATATAGGTTGTATTGCTGGGAAAATACAATGCACAGGGCTTAGGTTTAGATCATGAATTAATACTGAGGTGTACCAAAGGACAAGAGTACATCAAAGCCGTCCTGCAGAATGGGCGAATGATGGGAGCGGTCTTAATTGGTGAAACTGATTTAGAAGAAACATTTGAAAACTTAATTTTAAACCAGATGAATCTTTCAGCATATGGAGAAGATCTACTAGATCCAAATATTGATATAGAAGATTATTTTGACTAAAAAGAGCATTTCAAGGGCTACATCGAGTTCCAAATAAGACAAAAAAGTCACATGCCAATAAAGTAAATTGACTGCACTGATTTAATGATGACCATCTGAAGTTAAAAATACAGAAATACGAAGATTTTAAAAATAAATAAAATTCTAAAGATGAAATCAGTTCAAATCATTTATTTATAGATATATTTTTTTCCTAACAAACACAAAACTGACCACTTAAGTCTTAAGTATTCATTTCTGTGTTTTAAACGTAGACACACTCATTTGTGATTTAGATTTGGAGCAAATTTAATAACTATGTTGTTATCTACTTAGTCAGCAGTGTGGTCTGGTTAATATACCAGAGCCATTCTCTGTGAAATGTCAAAGCAGGGCTGTGGTTTCCAGAAGCTTACAGTTTTATTTTACTTCAACAGAGGTGTAGCATACTTGCTAATATTATTTGTATGGATACCTTATTCCTTTTTTATTTAGTAAAATATTCAGTATAATAACATTGTTATCAAAAGACAGTTGTGTCCAAAGAAGAAAATACAACTAGTTATGGCAAGGCATAAAGAGCTTAAGATAGTTATATGAACTTACTCTCAAGTATTTTACATATAAAGGGTTTTACATTAAAATGACTTATTTTTCCCTTGTTTCATACTGTAAATTTATACAATTCATGATCTCAAAATTTCAAAAGGTCTCAAATTCTCAAGTCTTCAATACTTAAGAAATAAATTCTGAAAATAAAGCTCCATATGAATAAAATATTAATGAAATTGTCTTAAAATTAAACTTCTGATTAACTACAAAACTAATGGTGTATACATGCATAAACTATTAGAAAATTCAGAAGCACTCATCTCATGCATTATCAATTTTTCTTTTCTTAGCCCCTGTAATCTTACAGTCAGGTTGCTGAAGCATGTTCACCGACTTCTTCTGGAAGTTACCTGGAGTTTTTTCTTCCCTCTTTTTATCAGCTCCTTCAGAATGACAACTTTGAGGTGATTCAGCCTACAAAACAACAGCAAGACAAACACTAGTAAAAATTCAGCTATTCCATTTTCTCAGGAGATTAATAATCTCAGTAGTCCTATTTATCACCTCTTTAATTAAGTGTCCAGTGGTCTTGTTTTTTATCTTCAAATTTCTTCCAGTATGCGCCCCATCTTAAATAGAAGGGGCTGTGCTGTCAAGTCCTTAGACACACTGGTGCCTGGTGTGCTTTTGCAGGCTTGAGAGCAGTTAGTTTGTGACAGTGCTTTTCAACCTCTGCTGCGCAGGCAGACTTCTCAGCCAATAGTGACCACAAGCAAGGGCAGGGTGCCTCATAACATCAGACATTAAATGGAGTCTTCACATCCCAAAAGGTTGGAAACCCCTAGTCTATTAAAAAGCTAGTCTAAATTCTACTTAATACCTCTACAGAACACAAAAGTAGGTTTTCTCTCTTCTATACCCAGATTCCAGGAAGAAAACTGACTTAATCTCTTACTATGCTCCACTGGACGCAGGAGAGTACTAGTTAAAGAAAAGCATCCCATAGGCTTTAATGTCTTTTTCAAATATATAAAAATTAAAAATTAATAACTACCCTGAAACAGCTCTGCGTGGGCTTCTTTACTTGCATGGTAATAACATGTTCCTCATTGTTCAGAAGATTAGCTTTAGGTCCTATTTTCAGATATGAGATGGTAGCATAAGCTGTAAAACTGTAGTCTTCTCTGCAGAAGATAAAGGCCAACAATCAGGTTTTGACAAGTTGCAGACAAACTGAAGTTTATAAAAAAAAAAAAAAGTGCAATAATTTTAAGTAACATTGATATGAAATATAAAACTTTTAGTATAAAAATGCAGTTTATAGAAAGTATTTTTTGTGCTCTTTTGACATACAGTAATCAAAGTTTGAATTTGTTTACTAGGTAAATTTTGCATAGGGTTTAAAAGTTCTTATGAAACAACCACAAAACCATTTGTTCTGCTGCAGTTATAAAAATGAGAATCATAAAGACAACATGAAAGGGCAAGCAATGGGTTTGTATATACTTGAGATACTGCCGTATAAGAAAGTGCGCGATAATTTTCTCCAGGTCTTCACGAGGGAGTGCGGGAGGAGCAACACCTGCTACTCTCAATTTCGCCGCACCCCTTCCCATCCAAGAGTCGATCAGTTTCAGCGGCGTGAGCTTTTCTTTCAGTTCCTCTGCCTGCTTCAGGATCTTGATTAGATCCCTGCAGTACGCTGTTACATTCTTTCTTTCAAATGCTGTAATGAAAGAGGCATGGTTACAGGTGAACGGGATTTCAAAATTAGGGCAAGGATAGGCTGTCCTAAGTGGTTAGACTGGTTTAAAAAATAAGTCTTCACCCGGTGTGAGCCACCCTAAACACTGATTTGTTTCCATGTTCTGAACTAAGACTACTGCTCAAGTCTCTTATCACTAGATTAAGCTATAGTCTCTGTAAGACACTGAGATTTAAGTGATGTAAAGAAAATAATCTGGTTATCAGAAGGCCTTTGGGTGTGCTCTAGGAACCAAAGAGTGTCAGCCAAACATGATTATGACAAATACTTGGTGTTCGTAGGCGAGTCAGTCTGTTCTTCATGTTACCTGATGCGTGCTCATTAAGCAATATTCTGACAACCGGTATGGCTTCCTAGGGACTCTAATTTCATGACAAGAATGTCGTGGACAGTTATTCCCAATTACTGATACTAGCACTCCGATGTATGTATCAGGCTCTTGTTAATTTGGTCAGTATAAAATAATCAAATAATCATAATTTTCTCTAGCTGCAAAGTTAAAATTGTGACCTTCACTGACCAAGGCATCAGAACTCAATGAGGAATGGGTTAGTCCAGCTCTTCCAATAATACACATACACACAGGATTTTAAAAAGTGAAAAGACAGCACCAACGCACTGCTAAATTAGTGTCTTATGAGTGGTTAGCCATTATCTGGATCAAAAATGATACGCTGTAGTCTCTATTTTGCACTAAATTTCTCTTTCCAATCAGTAACTATAAAGCGTTAGAGATTATCACAGGAGGTTAGCGTTCTCTTACTTAAAATATTATTTCTATTCAGAAGGTTTTTAAACTTTTCCCTTCATTTCTTAAAAATTTAACATGTCCTCAGTGGAGCAACATAAAATAAATGCATACACATATGGCTTTTAATTTTGCCTCTGTTTCAAAACTTTGTGACACGGTGTCACTTTTGAATCTGGGAAGTTCTATTCACACCTTGCTTATTCTTTTAAATCCATTTTGGGTGTCTAATATTGCCCTCATGTACTCCTACATATAAATATTAGCCTATAAGGATTTAAAAAACAACTCACAAATCTCTTTACAGCAATTATCACACATTTTGTTGCATGTTTCTGGGCTCCATACTTCATCAAAGTGTTGAGCTATCAACACACGGCGACAGCTGCAAACACATCAGAGATACAAATTATCAAATAATTAATAGACTTTTAAGAATCCCTATTTTAAAATACAGAGTTATATACTGTATTAATTTCCTATTGCTGCCATAACATTACCACAAACTTGGTGGCTTAAAACAACACAAATTTATTATCTTACGTTTTTGTAGGTTAGAAGGCTGACATGGGTCTCACTGGATTAAAATCAAAATGTCAGCAGGGCTGGATTTCTCCTGGAGGCTCTCGGGGAGAATCTGTTTCCTTGCCCTTTCCAGACTCTAAAGACTGCCTGCATTCCTGGGCTCATGTCCCCGTTTCCTCTATCTTCAAAGCCAACAACAGTGGGTTAAGTCTTCACATCACTCTGACATCTTATGCCTCCTTCCACATTTAAGAATCCTTGTGATTATAGTGGGCCCACCTAAATAATTCAGGATTATCTCCCTATTTTAAGATCAGCTGACTGCAACCTTAATTCCCTTTTGCCATGTAAAGTAGCACACTCACAGGTTCCAGGGATTCAGATGTGGACATCTTTGGGTGACCATTATGCTGCCCACCACGTATAATAATTTTTTCCATATGTTGTTAATAGACATTGCTTTTAAAAAATTGTCTGAGATTCAGTATTTCACAACTACAGGCATACCTTGTTTTACCACAGTTTGCTTTACTGTGCTCTGCAGATACTGTGTTTTTTACAAATTGAAGGTTTGTGGCAACCCTGCATTGAGCAAGTCCATTGGCACCATTTTTCTAACAGCATTTGCTCACTTTATGTCTCTGTGTCACAATTTCATAATACTCACAATGTTTCAAACTTTTCCAATATTATTATATTGTTATGGCGAGCTGTGATCAGTAGTCTGAATTACTACCACAATTTGCTGAAGGCACAGATGATGGTTGGCATTTATTAGTAATAATTTTTAAATTAAGGTATGTACCTTATTTTTATAGACATAATCCTATTGCACACTTAACAGATTATAGTATAGTGTAAAAATAACATATATGCACTGGGAAACCAAAAGATTCATGTGACTTGCTTTACTGCAATATTCAGTTTATTGCAGTGGTCTCAAACTGTAACTGCAATATCTCCAAGGTATGCCTATAATAGACTCTTCCTGATAGCAGTTTCCTGTATTTTACAGTATCAGTTTGAGTGTAAACCCCAAAATATGCTTCATGGGGGCTATTGGATATTGGATATTTTAAGGAAATTTTCATTTTCTCATTTTTTAAACTAGATTATTGTGGCATCCATAGGAAAGAAATGCCATTTTCTATCACGGTCTAATTGCTGCTTATTTCAAAAATTTTGAGTCATTTTTATATGATAGGCAATAAGACTACAAAGATGACTGAGACTAAAAATAGTAATTGTGGGGGAGAGGAGTACAAATGCAGGATTGTTAAAATGCATTTGAAATTAAGAGACCAGCAACTTAAAACAGTCATGTATATATAGAGAGAAATTGCCATATATAAACCTCATGGTAACCACAAACCAAAAATCTATTATAGATAAACACACAATAAAGAAAAAGGAATTCAAACATAATACTAAAGATAGTCATCAAATCACAAGAGAGCAAAAGAAGGAACAAAAAAGACCTACAAAACCACCCCAAAACAATTAGCAAAATGGCAATAAGTACATACCTATCAATAATTCCATTAACTGTAAATGGACTAAATGTTCCAATCAAAAGACACAGAGTGGCTGAATGGATACAAAATCAAGACCTGCATATATATGCTACCCACAAGAGATTCACCTCAGCTCTAAAGATACCCATAGAATGAAAGTGAGGGGATGGAAAAAGGTATTCCATGCAAATGGAAATCAAAAGAAAGTGGGGGTAACAATACTCATATAAGACAAAACAGACTTTAAAAGGAAAACTGTTACAAGACTCAAGAAGGACATTACATAATCAAGGAGTCAATCCAAGAAGATATAACAATTGTTAATATATATACACCCAACATAGGACCACCTAAATACATAAAGCAAATATTAACAGACAAAAAGGGAGAAACTGACAGTAACGCAGTAACAGTAAGGGACTGTAATACCCCACTTACATCAATGGACAGATGATCCAGACAGAAAATCAATAAGGAAACACTGGCCTTAAATGACACATTAGACCAGATTGTTTCAACAGATATATATAGAACATTCTATCCAAAAGCAGCAGAATACATATTCTTTTCAAGTGCACATGGAACATCCTCCAGGATAGATCACACGCTAGGCCACAAAACAAGCCTTGGTAAATTTAAGAAAATATCAATCATCTTTTCCAACCACAACACTATGAGACTAGAAATCAACTACAAGAAAAAAACTGCAAAAAACACAAAACATGCAGGGGCTAAACAATATGCTACTAAACAACCAATGAATCACTGAAGAAATCAAAGAAGAAATGCAAAAATACCTGGAGACAAATGAAAACTAAAACACAATGATTCATAATCTATGGAATGGAGCAAAAGCTTTCTAAGAGGGAAATTTATAGTGATATTAGCTTAGGAAACAAAAATCTCAGATAAACAGCCTAAACTTACACTTAAAGGAACCAGAAAAAGAAAGACAAACAAAACCCAAAGATAGTGAAAGGAAAGTAATCATAAAGATCAGAGCAGCAATAAATGAACTAAAGACTAAACAATGGAAAAGATCAATGAAACTAAGAGCTGGTTCTTTGAAAAGATAAACAGAACTGATAAACTTTTAGCCAGACTCATCAAGAAAAAAAGAGAGAGCCCAAATCAGTAAAATCAGAAATGAAAAAGAAGTTACAACCAATACTACCGAAATACAAAAGATCAAAGAGACTACTATGAACAACTGTTTGCCCATAAAATGGACAACCTAGATGAAATGGACAAATTCCTAGAAATGTACAATCTCCCAAGACTGAAGGAGGAAGAAATAAAAAATATGAACAGACCAATTACCAGTAATGAAATTGAATCAGTAATTTAAAAACTCCCAAGGAACAAAAGACCAGCACTAGATGGCTTCACAGGTGAATTCTACCAAACATTTAGAAAAAAGTTAACAGCTATCCTTCCCAAACAGATAGAGAATGACTTTTTTCTTTTTTTTAGACTTAAGATACTATTTATTTTTTTTACTTTTATACAATTTTTAAAGGTTACTTTCCATTTACAATTATTACAAAATATTAGCTATATTCCCTGTGTTGCAGTACCTCCCACACCCCCACCCCTATACTGCTCCTCCCCGACCCTCCCCACTGGTAACCACTACTTTGTTCTCTATATCTGAGAATATATTTTCTTAGATTCAGGCATCCTGCAGGTTCACGTACTGGTTCCCACCCTTCAGACATCTGCTTTTACTGGTTTGCACTTGATGTTTCACTAATGTATTTACTCACTTGAGTAAGGACTCAAAGTAATGTCATAAGCTTTCATATTCTGCTTGTCTTTAATTGACAAAAGTGACAAAAAGGTGTGTGCTTACTTGCTTATGTTTTGGCAGTATGACACCATCTCATAGAGCTTCTGTTGTCCCACATTTTCCATCACCACCATTGAACTTATCCTGAATATATCTCCAAAGCCATAATACAAAATACAGTCTGCTTTCATGTCATCTCGACCTGCAGTGGGAAGAATCTTGAGTTTGCATAATTACTTTAAAAAGTCAAACATGCAAAAATAATACATAAAATTTGCTGGCAATATTTCGTAGTCTAAATATATACCTAGAAATTTCAGACGGAGCTGTGAAAGTTAATTTGTAACAGCTGCCCTCAAATTTTTTAAAAAATGACTAAAGAGATCTATCAATAATCAGCCTTACTAGCTTAAAGATGTGTCCATAAGTAATCCAGTTATTTAAATTATAGACTTGAAACCACTAATTAAAAACTCAGGAGGCAAAGATGGACATCAAATTATTTTAGCAAATATGAGAAGAAATAATTCATGACACTCCAATAGAACATAAATACAATTTCTCCATAGGCAAATATAAAACTACAAAAAAGATTTCATTGTTTGTTATAAAAATACTAGCCAATAAAGAAGATTAAAAATACAGTATTATTAAACATCATTTATAGTGTTTTTAAAGCTCTTTAAAAATTATTTCTAGGGGACTTCCCTGGTGGTCCAGTGGTTAAGAATCTGCCTTCCAATGCAGGGGACACGGGTTCAGTCCCTGGTCAGGTAACTAAGATCCCACATGCTGTGGAGCAACTAAGCCCACAAGCTGCAACTACTGAGCCCACGCACTCTGGAGCCCATGTGCCACAACTAGAGAGAAGCCTGCGTGCCACGAAAGAGCCCACACACTGCAACTAAGACCTGACGCAGCCAAATAAATAAATAAACATTAAAAAAAAAATTATTTCTGGATGTGAATTACACATACCTGCACGTCCACTCTCTTGGTAATAATTTTCCATGGATTTACTCATTGAATGATGAATAACAAACCTCACATCTGGTTTATCAATTCCCATACCAAATGCAACTGTTGCCACTACTACCTAAAATGTGTTAACATTTTATATATTAATTAAGTCAAGTTAAAATATATTCAAAGGTGAATTGGGCTTCTATTGAAGATCTATTACTTAACCTGAATTTCATTAGCTGACCATCTTCTGTGAACCTTGGTCTTATCTTCTGGTTCCATATTGGCATGGTATGCCCCTGCAGGAATCCCCAATTTCTGTAAACTAACTGTAACTTGCTCAGAGTCTTTCTGAGAAAAGCAATATATTATTCCTGTAGTAAAAGAAATGGTTAGATATATATAGTACATTCCTAGAAAATTTTTAACTCACACACTGAAGAGGTTGATAATTACAATGCATGGGGGAAAATAAGAATTATGAAAAATTCCAAGGCCCTGAACACATACTGATTTTTCAGTGTAATTCAAGGTCTGATCACCAACTTGCTCCAGAGCAGTAACAAGCCTGGAGCCACCAGCTTGGGTTCCCATTATCTCAGTTCTCTCTCCAACTTTATCTCCCACTAAATAGTCTTTCTCAAACTGATGCCCCACAGCTCCACAAGATATTAACAAGCATGCTATGAGAAAAGAGTTCCGTGTGCAAATAAGTTTGGGAAGGTTAACAAAGACAAACACATGTGTCTCCTTGTTTGCAGGGCTGGTCAGAACTTCTAAGGTGCTGGTACACCCTGTGACTCTGCAGGAGGAATAAACAGCTGCAGCCTTTCTCAAACTTATTTGACCCTGGAACTCCTTTTACCCATGGCCCCTATTAATATCTCCTGAAAATCTACAGAATAGTTTTGAAATGTTACTTTTACACCAACTCTTTGCTTTAGGAACACTTGTCTCTACATTAATCCTGGAACACATGTTATACGCACTCTCAACTCTATACTTAGCTCATTCAGTATGTACTGTTTATTTCTTTAATGTGTCCTTTACTATAAGGAACTATATTTTATATCCCTTTAGAAAATCACTGCTTAACCTTCAATCATATACAGTGGATACTTACTAAATATGTGCTGTTGATAATTAACATTATGTCATTATGTCCACTCTTTAACGCAATTAAGTGTAAATAAGCAAAAATAAATCAGTTTTATGACTCTTATAATCTGTGTAATTAGCAAATGCCACACCTGATTTCTAAGAGCACCAAGCAAATTAATTTTATCATGATATTTTCAAGTATCTTCTGCCATGCATTAATATTTCTGGTGCTAATCTTTTTCTCAGTGTATTAGTGTAAATAATATTTGCTACTTTTGGAAAGTTCTCTCTCAGTCTTCAAACTTGGTTTGTTTCTATATTACCTGATTGCCCCTTGTATCTTCCATTAATGAGCTTTACAATATCCTCAATAAAATCTTCAGTGTTTGAGGGCTTCTGCCGAACCTAAAAAAAAAGTCAACTTATTAAAAAGTAAATTAATGAATACCATTCATGCGGTCGTTTACTTACAACTTTCAAGGCACCACTCTTTCTTGGGCATGGTGTTTTTTTCTATTACTCTTTCACTGGCCCATCTGACCCTATCACCTCCCAGACTCTTCTTGATCCTTACTTTTGAATTTACCAGAGATGAGGCACAGAAGCAATGAATAACTTGTAAAGACAGAGACTTTTTAAATTTTCTGATGCTACTTTTGTAAAAACATAAACCATGGCAGAAACAACTAGTCAGTAAGAGCTCAGAAAAATATTAAGTCTATCCTTAAAAGGATTGGAAAGTAAAAACAGCTGTGAGGTTATTGACCTTTCAAGGTTGTATATCAGATAAAATCTAAATAGGGAGTATTAGCAAATCTTTAGTGGTATATTAATTTTTGCATTATTTCATAATTAATTTCTATAGAGATGTCATTAGGGTCCTTAGTATCGATACATGCTTTCTCTCCATCCTTGCATAAGAAAGCATGTACGCAAATTTAATGAGGCAGTGTTTTCTACTTAACCGAGCAAAGAATTAAATTGCACAGGAGATATGCGAAGAAAGCATTCTTTAATAAGTCTGCTTATACTCACTTGATTTTTTTTTAAACTTTTAAACATAATTAACTGTGACTCATGTAAATAGACAAAATGAAAAAGTCACCTTTCTTCCGAAATTCTTCACAAAATAAATTGACATAAAAGTTACATACCTCATAATAGAGATTTGGCCGATTAAAAGAAGCTGTAAAAGTAAAACACTTTTCAACACACAGTATTTTCTGAGCATCCTTCAAAACATGACTGGTCGCAGTTGCAGTCAGCCCAATTAGCGATGCACTGGGGAACTGCCGCTTCAAAATACCAAGGGCCTTATAATCTGGGGAAAAAAAAAAAAATACAAAGTAGCCCTCTTCCTATCCTTTAAGGAGTAAATTACACCTTCTAACATTCTGCAGATCATCAAGATGACTGCAATTTTACTTCCACAGTCATCTGTACCTAAGCTGTGGTTGCTCCCTAGCCTCGGTGATAGACAGGCTTTACTCTACTTTTAACTGGTTCTTCAGAAACACTGTTCTTGGCCATAGGTGTCTTCAGTAGGGAATACCACAACATTTCCAATCAGCTGAGCACTGGTCTATACCTGCTGAACAGTGGATTCGAGAGGCAGAGTGGGAGGAGCCATAGTGTTTGACTCTATGGCAACTGATGAGAGATAAAAAGACCATCAGTCGAAACCCTTCTACCACAGGTATCATCCAAGAGTGGCAAACTCAGAACAGAAAACGCTTGGTGAGGGCATTGGTTTTTATATAACCCACTTCAGGAAAGCCATTCCGGGCTCATATTTATCAGACACATCTAAGTCACTAGATAAGTTGTCTATGAGTACACCCTTAAGTACTTAAACTATTTGGAGAAAAGTGAAAAAGAAATGTGGGAGAAATGGCTCAGTGCTAAGGTACAGGACTCCTATGAAAACAGGGAACAGAAAGTAACTGCTTGGGAAGTTGTGAAAGCTTCAAGAGAGATAACATCTGAGTTGGGTCTGGAAGAATCCAGCAGAAGTTCGGGAGGAAGGGAAGAAGAAGAAAACATCAGGCAGAGGAAGCAGCATACACACACGTGGCAAACACACTGGCATGAAATCACTCGGTAGGTTCAGGTATCAGCGAGCAGTTCAGAGGGGCTAGATCACAGGGTGCTGTGCTAGATGGACCTACTGTCAACCCCAGTCGGCTGGGAACTCTATTCTATTCCCTGGATGGTTCCAAGTTACAGCTGGACCAGAAGAGGAACCTGTGTAAGGCCTGGGAGGCAGGAGGGAAGCAGCTGCTACACTCTCTGAAGGGCCTTTCCGGCAGATAGGATGGTGGACAAGTGCCCAGCCGGTGTCAGCCTGTCCCAGTTCTTCCCCACTCCTCCTTCAGCCCTTCTTCCCAACCTGTAGGCTTTGCTGATCAACACTGGCCCCCTAGATGCCTGGCAGCAGACCCACGGAGGTGACGGCTACTCAGAGGAAACTAACCAGAGACCTGCCTGAGCTCCCCCTGTGCGGCCCCTTTGGCAAAGGCCACGCCAGTTGCAGATTTCCCTACAAGCTCCGGTTGGTGCTCCCACACCAGTGCTCCAGGACTAGCCAGTGACTTTTCTCTGATCCTCCAACTCCCCCTCCAGACCTTCCCTTCCCCAGCTCCTCCCACAACTGTGCAAGGTCTGCTTCCTAGAATAAATCCCTTATCCCTTAACATTCATAATAGCTCGGCTTCCCTGCCCAGACCCTGACCGATACTGTTACTCCAAAGAGTATAAAAAGGCAGGTTTAAGTAAGACTATGAACTGAACAGTTGGTTGATTCTAAGGAGCCAGAACTTTGTCCTATAGGAAATGAGGAGTCGTGTGATTTTTCAAGCAGATAAAGGACACAGTCTATGTTTCAGGAATCGTCTTTTGGTGAAAGTGTGAAGGATGGGCTGGAGTAAAGCAAAAGGCTGAAGAAAGGGAGACGAGTTAAAAGGTGGCAATGACAGACTGGAAAACAAAAAATAGTGAATATGAAATAAGGCATGACACTGAGGATAAATCAGAAAGAAAAGACTGAAATACATGAACTGGAACCCCATAGGTCCTAGTGACTATTGGGATATGGTGGCGGCGGGGGGGAGAGTCCAAGATTCATCCATTCATCAACTGGCATATGTTGAACACTTTTAATTATGTGCCAAGCACCTAGAGACCTAGGCACCAGAGATAAAGTGAGAACAAGACAAAGATGCTATGCAAACGGAACTACAATTCAAGCAAAGAAATCAGACAATGCAAGGAGTAAACCAATAAGTATCTGATTATCAGGGCATGGTAAGTGGTCATCATGATAACCTTATTGTAGCTGGAGTATATAACATGTGAGGGGAAATTGGGCAGAGACAAACGGGGGACAGATCACATAGGGTCTTAGGGACCCCAGTTAAGAATATAGATTTTATTCTAAGTACAAAGAGAATCTGCTGGGTAGTTTAGGGAGGGAAGTAACATGATTTGATTTGCTTGCTGGGTGGAGGATGAACTGTAAAAGGGTAAGACTGGAACAGAGACCAGCGAGGGAGCTACTGTAGTAGACTGGTGGAAAGGAGCCCAGCTGGACTTGAGAAATAGCAGTACAGACAAGGGGAAGTGGACAAGCTTGAGATTCAACTTAGAGGTGGAGGTGACAGGACTTGGTGGTGGGCCGGATCTGCAGAGGTAGGATAAGTCAAGGACAACGTGCCACCATGAAGTTATTTGTTCTCAGCTCCAACTCCACCCTTCTAGACTCTGCTTTGTGGTGCTGGCGTGGGGAATCTCTGCTTTGCCGGCTGGCCCTACAAGTACAAAGTGCAAGGCTGGGGGAGGAAGAAGACTGCTGCTCCTCCAGTCTGCTTCCTGTGTGTTTGCTGGTGTTCCCGAGAATGTCGCCCCAGCAAGGTTTAGCCACCACTTAGCAGCAGCTGAATACAGTTGGCAGTTTTCTAAGCTTTGGAGAACCGACTTCATCACAGGTCCACCCTATCTCTGCCTCCACAGACACCAGCACCAGGGAGCTGGGCCTCCCATGGGTCTGAGCGTCAGCTCCACAAGGCCTCTCCTCTAGGTTTCTAAATCTCATCAATCCCAACCTTTTCTTCCTGTTCCCCCAGCCCTAGGGATGGTAGTTGCTTCTTCTAGCTTTTACCTCCATGATACCTTAGAGTTTTCTTTTACTTTTTTCAGTTAGCTGCTTATAATCACTTTTTACTTAGTTAACAATTCTTTACACAATGTAATGTAAATTCTCTGTGTTCAAATAACTGGTATGGCTTTTGCCTCCTGACTAGACCCTGACTAAACAGATCTGCTAAAACTTTGGCTTGAGTAAACGTGTGAGTGGTTAAGTGATTTTCTAAGATAGGGAAGACTGAAGGGGAAATTGCTTGTGAGAACAGGGAGGAAGAGGGAAACACACGGAGAAGGGAAGCAAATCAAAAGTTTTTGATCAAGAAAAAAAAAAAGTTTTTGATCTAGCACGGCAACAGGGCAAATAGTGATCCCCAGTTACAAGATAGAAGGAAAAAGAACAGGCCTTTTGGGAGGCATTTAGTTGTAGTCATGCCAATTGAGATACACATGAAGAAAGAGAAATTTTACAATGTCTTGAGACAAGTGAAAGTGGAAATACAACATACCAAAACTTACAAGAAGCAGCAAGAGCAGTTCTAAGAGGGAAGTTCATAGCAAAAAACATCTACATTAAGAAACAAGAAAGATCTCAAATAAACAACCTAGCTTTACACCTCAAGGAACTAAAATAGGGAGAAGAAACTAGGCCCAAAGTTAGCAGAAGGAAGAAAATAACAAAGATCAGAGTGGAAATAAAAGAAATAGAGACTAAAAAGACAATAGAAAAGATCAATGAAACTAAGAGCTGGTTTTTTGAAAAGATAAACAAAATAGACCAACTTGTTAGCCATACTCAACAAGAAAAAAGAGAGAAGACTCATATAAATAAAATCAGAAATGAAAAAGGAGACATAACAACTGATACTATGAAAATACAATTACAGGACAGTATTGTAAACAATTATATACCAACAAATTCGACAACTCAGAAGAAACAGATAAATTCCTAGAAACCTAAAACCTATCGAAACTAAATCATTAAGAAATAGAAAATCTGAACAGACAAACCACTAGTAAGGAGATTGAATCAGTAATCAAAAACCTCCCAACAAACAAAAGTCCAGGACCAGATGGCTACACTGGTGAATTCTACCAAAAATTTAAAGAAGAATTTACACTAGTCTTTCTCAAACTCTTACAAAACATAGTAGAGAAGGGAACACTTCCAAACTCATTCTACGAGGCTAGCATTATCCTGATACCAAAACCAGGAAAGAACACTACAAGAAAAGTTATGGGCCAATATTCATGACAAACATAGATACAAAAATCCTCAACAAAATATTAACAAACTAAATTCAGCAATACATTAAAAGGATCATACACCATGATGAAGTGAGATTTATTCCAGGATTGCAAGGATGGTTCAACATCTGCAAATCAATCAATGTGATATATACCACAGTAACAAAATGAAAGCTAAAAATCACATGATCATCCCAGTAGATGCAGAAAAAGCAAAATTCAACATGCATTCATGATAAAAACTCTCAACAAAGTAGGTTTAGAGGGGACAAATCTCACCATAATAAAGGCCATATGTGACAAACCCACAGCTAACATCATACTCAATGGTGAACAGCTGAAAACTATTCCTCTAAGATCAGGAACAAGACAAGGATGCCCCCTCTCACCACTTTTATTCAACATAGATTGGAAGTCCTAGTCAATAATTAGGTAAGAAAACAAAATAAAAGGCATCCAAATCAGAATGAAAGAAGTAAAACTCACTATTTGCAGATGACATAATATTATACATAGAAAACGCTAAAGACTCCACCAAAAACCTGTAGAACTTATAAACAAATTCAGCGAAGTTGCAGGATACAAAATCAAAATACAAAAATCAGTTGTGTTTCTATACACTAATAATAACTATCAGAAAGAGAAATTAAACTAGACCAAAAAAGAATAAAATCCCTAGGAATAAATTTAACCAAGAAGGTGAAATGCCTCTATACTGAAAACTAAAAGACACTGATGAATGAAACTGAAGAATACACAAACAAATGGAAAGATATTCTGTGCTCATGAACTGGAAAAATTATTATTGTTAAAATGTCCAAACTACCCAGCACAATCTACAGATTCAGTGCAATTCCTATCAAAAGTCCAATGGCATTTTTCACAGAAATAGGAAAAACCACCCTAAAGTTTGTATGGACCACAAAGACCCCAAATAGCCAAAGCAGTCCTGAGAAAGAACAAAGCTGGAGGTATTACGCTTCCTGATTTCAAACTATATTACAAAGCTACAGTAATAAAAATATAAGAACATACAAATAAAAGCTATAGCTAAAGTAACGGGACAGAATAGAGAGCCCAGAAATAAACCCACGCATATACAGTCAATAAAGTTACTACAAAGGAGCCAAGAACATATAATGGGGAAATGACAGTTTCTTCAATAAATGGTGTTGGGAACACTGGACAGCCACATGCAAAAGAATAAAACTGGACCCTTATCTTACACCACATACAAAAATCAACTCAAGATGAATTAAAAACTCGAACGTAATATCTGGAACCATAAAACTCCTAGATGAAAACATATGAGATAAGCTCCTTGACATCAGTCTTGGCAATGATTTTTTGAATCTGAGGCCAAAAGCAATAGCAACAAAAGCAAAAAAACTCACACACAAAAAAACAAGTGGGGTTGCCTCAAATTTAAAAGCTTCTGTATAGCAAAGGAAACCATTAACATAATGAAAGGCAACCTATGGAATGGGAGAAAATATTTGCAAATCATATACCTGGTAAGAGGTTAGTTAATATACAAAATATATAAAGAGCTCATACAACTCAATAGCAAAAAAACCCAAACAATTTAATTAATTTTCAGATTTTTTTGCATAGAACACATCTGAGTAATCTGATTCAGGCTATGACTGTAGGATTCTGTTGGAGAAGCAAAGAATAAGGTTACTAAAATATACCATAGAACTATAACGCTGAGGAGTTAGTTGGGTGTAGATCCTGAAGTGGGTGCTAAAGACACCCAGAAGGATGACTAAAAGAGACAAATTTGAAGCAGATGCAAATTCCTCAACAGATGTGAAGGAGAATCTGGAGGTCAGTAAACCTTTATGGCTAAAGATGGCAAGGTATAATATTGCTAATAAGCACACATTTCAAAAGATAAAGGCAATTAGACTAATAAACACTACCATGGGGGTGAGGGGTAAAGAGATCAAAGATTCTGCCTCTTGACTCCCCTTATATTAAGGCAAGAAAAAATGAGTAATAACTACCTAAGAAGATAATCTTAATGGAAGCAGGGATTTCCATCATGTAAAGCTGAGTAAGAAAAGAGTCCCTAGCACCAAGGGGTTTTCTAGATACAACAATACATACCAGGTCTGAAATCATGTCCCCATTGACTACAGCAATGAACTTCGTCTACAGCAACTCGGGTAAATCTCCTTGCTTCATAGGCTTTTTCTAGTCTTGACATAAACATTTTGCTTTTTGCAATTTTCTCTGGAGTCACATAAATTAGCTTTAGCTCGGAGTTTTTATTTACCATTTCAGCATGAACCCATTTCACATGCTCCTATTGAAAGGAAACACAGACACAATGATAGTATAGCTAAGCTAGCAGACTGAAATACTCAGTGGTAAATGAAGACATTCATTACTCAGAAGCAACAGCCTTGGGGCTGTTTTAGCAACAGATGTTTACTGCATTAAAATCAAAATGATGTCCCAGTACTAAACTTCAGGGCAGCTGTGCAAACAGCATTTCAGTTATTTACTTATTACATCCAGACTGCTGATAAAAGAATAATCTCATTTGACAAAAAAGAGAACAAAAAAATGAATGTGAAGACACTCCAATAAGCGTTTACTCCATAAAGGCATAATTCTAAATTTTTCACAATAAATGCCAAAATGTAAGCTCAATGCAATAGGTATGGTGATAAAGGTGGGTTTTATTAATTTTTAACATTATATTTGAAATCATTTCATGCATGTGTGAACTAGCTACTTTAATGATGTTATCAAATCTACTCATAATCTATTTAGGTTTTATGAAGTATCTTATTCATTAAATTTTTATAATATGAAATACATATATTTATATATTATATATATCAGGGGTCCCCAACCCCCAGGCCACAGAACACTACCCGTCCGTGGCCTGTTAGGAACCGGGCCGCACAGCAGGAGATGAGCAGCGAGTGAGCAAAGCTTCATCTGTATTTACAGCTGTTCTCCATTGCTCGCATCACTGCCTGAACTCCGCCTCCTGTCGGCACTATGGTGAGCTGTATAATTAGTTCATTATATATTACAATGTAATAATAATAGAAATAAAGTGCACAATAAATGTAACGCACTTGAATCATCCTGAAACCACCACCCCCCCTAACCCCCGTCCGTGGAAAAACTGTCTTCCACAAAACTGGTCCCTGGTGCCAAAAAGCTCAGGGACCGCTGACATATGTAATAAGAATAAATCTTAAGAACTAACAGCTATTAGGTTCTTAGTTGTTCTTTTCTATAATATTTAGAACACTGGATGTTGTATTTTTTCCTTCTAACCTAATTAGGACCAAAAGAAGTGGTGAATGTGATAGAAAGTCAAAATACTTTCAATCATCCCAGCAAAGCAGTTTGTTAACTCGAGATATTCCTAGTTTTGTTAAGAAATGGCCAAAGTGTATTAAATATTTCAGCTGGTCCTAAATGTCCCAGAAATCTTAGAGGAGAACATAAGGCTATTTCCTCAGAAATGGGCAGGTGCCAAAAAATACTAGAACTTCTGGCAGAATAAGTGGAGAAGCAAGGGGAAAAAAGGTTGTCCTCACATCCTATGAACGATCAGTGAAAGCAACCAGAAAACTGGACTTATACCTTTCTCTTTCTCCAACTCTTCAAGCAGTAGTGACATGGCCTGAACTTGTAATCATCACACCTTTCTAACTACAGTCGACCCTGGAACAACTCAAATTTGAATTGCATGGGTCCATTTATATGCAGATTCTTTTCAGTAGTAAATACTACAGTACTACACGATCTGCAGTTGGTTGAATCCGTGAAATGAGGAGAGCTGACTACAAGTCACCCGCAGATTTTTGACTGTGTGGAGGACCGTTAGGGGCCCCCAACCCTCAGGTTGTTTAAAGGTCAACTGTACTTTCCATTATTATTACTCTCTTTTTCAGTTTTAAAGAAGTGCAATATGAGAAGGCAGTGTTCTCCACAGATTCATTTTGGTGAATGAGAAAGCAGTTATAATGACACAAGAGTTTAAATAAAACAAAATTATACGGGAAAGACTAGGAGAACCAGGGCTTCTTGAAGACATAGCTGACTTTAGGGCTGGGAGCAAATATACAAAATGAGCACAGAGTATCTTATAAAAGAAAGCAAAGACTCAAAAGCTATGAGTTAGATTTAGGAGACACCTTAGATAGACTCTCACTACTCAAAGATGGGACTATTTCACCATAAAAAAAGAATAATAACTATGGATCAAAAGACAGCAAACATGTTAAAAATCCATAAGTTTACAATGATACTTGGAAAAAAAAAAAAAAAGAACTTATTGACCACCTTTGGAGAATGCTGGAAAACCAACTCTTTCTGAAAATTGGTAAAGAAAGGGAAAGAACTTTCAATCTGCAAAGAGTTAATAAGGAAAAAGTTCTTTTTTACAGAAAAAGTCTAGCTAATATAAGAAAAAGTGAGAATTAGAAATCACCATCTTGTAACCCCCTAATTAAATAATGCTCTAAGGTAGGCAATAATCATCGGTGGCTGCTAAAAACCATTAGATGAAAAGGTGATAGAGAACTTGATAATTATAGAGCAGGCAGACATAAGCTGAACCCACTGATCAAGCTAATGTCACAAAAATATAACTGGGTATTATATACCTCCTGAGTGATACCAGGGGAAAGTATACTCTTGCCAAAAAAAAAGAAAAGAAAAGAAAGCCCGAATACAGTCAAGCTTTTAGATCTAACTAAAAGGAACAAGTAAAACAACATCACAAGAATACAATCAGGAAGAGACAAAATATAGGAAAGTATAGGACAAAAAAACCAACCTAAACAATAATTTGCATGGGAAACAAACAAGAAATAAGGGAAACCTATGGATATATCAACCAGTACAACATAATGCATGAACCTTATCTGGACCATGATTAAAAAAAATGATATTTGATGAGACAGAAATCTGAATCTTTTTATTTGATGGTTTTAAGGAACTAATACTAAATTTTTTGGATGTGATAATGGCATTGTAGTTACCTTTTTAAAATGTTAGAGATACACACTGAAGAAGAAGCTACAACTGAAATGATATGATGTCTAGGACTTGTCTCAAATAAATAAATCAAGGGTGGGCAGGAAGGGAAATTGGGGGTATACAGACGAAAAAAATTGGTCATATGCTGATAACTGTTAAAGGTACTTAACGGATACATGGCAGTTTTTATACTATTCTCTCTACTTTTGTATATTTTTAAAATTTTCAATAATATGCTTTTTAAAAAACAAACACCTTGGAAATGCTTTATTCTACAGGTAAAGGTAAGAGAGTCCATTCCCAAACAGAAGAAATTCCACAGGGGTTGGGTATCTTGTTACTAATTCATTTTTTGTATTTAATTATATTGCATAATAAGAAATTCTTGCTCACTATTTTAGAATGGATACTATAAAACAGTCAGCAAATATTTCCTGTAAAGTGCCAGATAGAAAATATTAGGTGTTGTGGTCCATATCACAGCTACTCAACTCTGCCGTTACAGCGTGAAAACAGTCACAGACTACACATAAAAGAACCAGCATGATTCTGTTCCAACAGAACATTATTTATGGCCACTGAAATTTGAATTTCATGTAACTTTCACACTTCACAAAATACTATTCTTCTTTTGATTTTTTTTTTAAAGTATTCTTTTTTTTAAAATTAATTAATTAATTAATTATTTTGGCTGTGTTGGGTCTTCGTTTCTGTGCGAGGGCTTTCTCTAGTTGTGGCAAGCGGGGGCCACTCTTCATCGCGGTGCGCGGGCCTCTCACTATCGTGGCCTCTCTTGTTGCGGGGCACAGGCTCCAGACGCGCAGGCTCAGTAATTGTGGCTCACGGGCCTAGTTGCTCCGTGGCATGTGGGATCTTCCCAGACCAGGGCTCGAACCCGTGTCCCCTGCATTGACAGGCAGATTCTCAACCACTGCGCCACCAGGGAAGCCCCTTGATTTTTTTTTAACCATTTAAAAATATAAAAACTAATCTTACTTCACGGACCACACACAATAGGCAGTGGGCTAGAACTGGCCTATGAGCAGTAATTTTCAACTCCAACGTAAACAGTTATCAGTTTTTTAATTTTATAAGCAACTCAATTGTAGCTAAGGTTCCTACTTCAATGAAGAGTGTAAATTAAAAATAAAATACAATAAAAGCCACAGACACATACCTTAGAACTAGAAGCATTTAACATGGTAGCTGAAATTCCTAATTGTTTCAAAACCATTAATTGGTCTTCCATAAGGGAGATCAATGGGCAAATCACGAGTGTAAAACCTAAAAGAGAAAGAAATCTACTTTAAATTTTACATCACCACCAGAATGAGTTTACCTTCTTTATTGTAACTTGTGGCCCTGCCCATCAATTTGGACTGATTTTCAATGCAGCCTTAGCAATATACCACCTATATCTTACCCTCATTAATAAAGGAGGTAGATACGAATAAACAATAAGCCAAATAAGCAGATATAAGATAAACAGAAATCTCTCACCCTATCAGTCTTATAAAAATATAGATGTTATCATTTTGAATTTACTCTCATTTTTAACATTCAGTATTGATAATCTTAGTAAAATGATATAAATCAAGTCAAATACTATCCAGTTAGCTTTCCAAAGAAAACATAGCAACTTGTATCATCTAGAATGATAGTTACATGAGTATCCAGTCACTTACTGCACCAGATTAATTTAGTCAGATCAGACATCAGTGAACGGTTTATTGACTGACTCAAGTTCTCGTAATATATCCCCTTTCTCTGAGAAATGAAATTGTTTGCAGCAGCTACAAAAGCTATTCTACATTGTTAAAATCCTACGATCTTATGTTTCTGTAGTTTGTTCCTTAAAAGAACCTAGGGCAGAAAGCAGACCAGTTTAAAAAACATACTCAAGATTAAGACCTTATCAAGGATTTTACCCTCTCAATTAGTCCTCTCTCCTGTATTTTCACTTTCTCCCTCATTACTGGCAACTTCTCATTACTATTTTATTTTATCTTATCATCCTTTCTTATTTTATCTTATTTTTGGCCACCCTATATGGCATGTAGGATCTTAGTTCCCCGACCGGGGATCAAACCCGTGCCCCCTGCAGTGGAAGTGCGGAGTCTTAACCACTGGACCACCAGGGAAGTCCCTCATTATGTTTAAACACGGTCAAGTCTCTCTCAAATTTGAAGAAACCCTGAACACCTAATTCAGGGCCCCCTGTCTTTTTCCCTGCATAGCAATTCTTTCCCAAGAGTGTCCCTTTCACTGGTTCCACTTCCTCACTCCTACTCACTCCCAAACAATTGCTCTTTGGTTGCCACGCAACCATTTTACTGAAGCTGCTCTAGCCAAGGTCATATTTGAGTCCCTTGTCACTAAGTCCACTGGAACTTCCATGTCCTTATTTTATTTGACCTTTTGCCAACAGTCATCACTATTAACTACTCCCTGCTTGAAATACTCCCTTCTCCAGGCTTCTGATAACACCATACTCTCCTGACTACCCTCTTACACTTTGCTACTCTGTCTTAGCCTTCTCTGTAAGGCCCTCTTTCTCTGTTTATCCCTACACTCTTGGTGTTCTGGCTTCTGTTCTGGGCGCTCTTCTCTTCTCACGCTGCTCTGGATGATATAGTTCGCTTCAATAGCCATCTGCATACTAACAGCCTCCAACCCAGCAACCTCAGATCTCTCGGACCCAAGCTTTCCACTCAAACATCCTCCTACTCAGAGGACAATTCTACCTGGATATCTTGCAGGCATCATAAATTCAACAGGCCCCAAATTAAATTCATCACCTTCCCTCTCCATTCCCAAATAAGTTCTTTCTCCAGTGTACCCTGTTTCAGTGAACAACTTCACCATCTGTCCTAGCCTCAAATCTGGGCAGCTAGACTATCTCTTCTCCTAGTCCTGTATCCAATGAATACCAAGTCCTACTGAACCTACCTCCTAAATATTTCTGGAATTCCTCCATCTGCTGGAATTATCCTTCTAAACCACAAATCTGACAAGTCTCTTACCTATTTAAGACCCTTCAATAGCTTTCCACTCATCTAAGGAAAAGTTTTTAAAATATCTTTAAAGACTCTTTCCACACATCTTGCCCTTCACTGCCTGCCACACTAAAATGCTTCCAGGTCATTGAATACCCCACACCATGCATGTTCTCTCACTTTTAGGCGCACACACACACACGCACACACACACACACAAAAACACACTATGGAATATTACTCGGCCATAAAAAAGAATGAAATAATGCCATTTGCAGCAACATGGATGGACCTAGAGATTATCATACTAAGTGAAGTTAAGCCAGACAGAGAAAGACAAATATCATATATCACTTATATGTGGAATCTTAAAAAAAAGAAAAAGATACAAATGATACAAATGAACTTATTTACAAAACAGAAACAGACCCACAGACACAGAAAACAAACTTACAGTTACCAAAGGGGAAAGGGTAAGGGAGGGATAAATTAGGAGTTTGGGATTAACATATACACACTACTACATATAAAATAGATAACCAACAAGGACCTGCTGTAGAGCACAGGAAACTCTACTCAATATTTTATAATAACCTATAAGGGAAAAGAATCTGAAAAAATATATATACATATATACATATAACTGAATCACTTTGCTGTACACCTGAAACACTGTAAATCAACTATACTTCAATGAAAAAAAAATTAAAAAAAAAAAAAATGCCACTTCCTCAGGCCTTCCCTAACAGCCCCTAGACCAGATCTTTGCACTGACTTGATTCCCTATTAAAACCTTTATCACAAAACCTTTAATGCAATTGCTTGCAATTAAGCTGTATTCTCTAGACCAGGGGTCAACAAACTAAGGGCCGGTTGCTTGTTTTTGTAAATAAGGTTTTCCTGGAACACAGCCACAGCCATCCCTTTACTTATCGTCTGTGGCTGCTTTCCTGCTACACTGGCAGCTGAGCAGTCGGCAGAGACCTCACGGACCGCAGAGCCTGTCCCATTTACTGACTGGCTCTTCGAGGAGAAGTCCGCTGACCCTGCTCTATACCCCTGGTAGTCCCCAAACAGCAGCATGAGTGTCATCGGAGGGCCTGTCAGAAATGCAAGCTCTTGGGTCTCACTCTAAATTAGAATCTGCATGTTGATCAGGTTACCAGCTGATTCTTATGCACATTACAGTTTGAGAAAGCACTGCTGGCCACTGAGCTCTGTGAAAACGAGGACCACGTACATTTGCTGACTCCAGTATCTCCAGGGCCTAACTCCACAGCAGACACTCCACAAAGACCTGGGGCTCGACTCCAGGCCTACCGACTCCTTTTCTAGTGCTTTTTCTCCTACAACATGTTTTTTAATGATGTCTCAGGAACCAGATAAAAGAATGAATTACTCTCAGAGTCTTTAACATTCCCTCTCTAGGTGAATCCTTTAAACGTCTATTAGTGGAGAGATAAATCAAACAAAAATGCACTTGATTTTGGCAAATATAGGGCTAGACATTTTTTTTAAAGACTTAAAGATATATTCAGAGAAACGATGTTTCTTCACGTTAAATTAATGTTGATTAATACCCACCATCTGAACATAACGCTGGTAACTGGTAGCATAAGCTCTTTCCCCCACCTGTAGGCATAACGAGAAATACCTCCTTTCCAGACATTGTTACATTAATCGTTTCCAGCTGAAGTGACCTGAACTTCTGCAGTTTAAAGACATTTTGCAGAACATCTTTAACTTTATCAGACCATGGGAAATCTAGAAAGAGAAAAACAAACCAGATAGATTAGAACTATTCAGGATTATGAATGAGACACAAATGTGAATGGCCATTTTTATAATAGAGAAGAATCAGATCAATATATAAGACTTTTAATACTATGGACAATTTAACTTTTATAATAATAATTTTGAGATCTGTTTAATTCACGATGCTAAGCGAAATCAAATGTAATGATATATCATAAGAAAAAGTACATCAGGGCTTCCCTGGTGGCGCAGTGGTTGAGAATCTGCCTGCCAATGCAGGGGACACGGGTTCGAGCCCTGGTCTGGGAAGATCCCACATGCCGCGAAGCAACTGGGCCCGTGAGTCACAATTACTGAGCCTGCGCGTCTGGAGCATGTGCTCCGCAACAAGAGAGGCCGCAATAGTGAGAGGCCCGCGCACCGCGATGAAGAGTGGCCCCCGCTTGCCACAACTAGAGAAAGCCCTCGCACAGAAACGAAGACCCAACACAGCCATAAATAAATAAATATATAAATTTAAAGTAGATTTCTTAAAAAAAAAAAAAGTACATCAGAAAAAAATGACAACCTTTGCCGGTGATAAATAACTTACAGAGGAGAAAGGTGCTTGGTCAGGTATTTGAAAAACAGTCTGCATGTCCACCAGGAAATTCATAGCATCATAGAAAACTCAACTATCAAGAACAAAGTTAACGATTACCTGAAATTTTTGGTGTAAATATCTTGTTTAAAAATGAACACTGGAAAAAAAGGCCCGCAAAAGCAATTCAATTCTTTCAAGAGTTATAGTATTCCACAATTAATGATAAACAAGATGCTTGGGAAGATCCTGAATCAAGAAAGGTTTGTTCACTAGGGCAGGAGAATGAACTACACTTTATCGAGGAGTTTGAATTTTTTTCTCAATTGTTTAATTTTTTTCTAGTTAAAACCTAGAAAATTGAGTTAAATAAATATCTTATTTTTCCAAGCACCGATTAATGTTGCTGAAACCATATTTGGACAAAATAATACATTCTGAATAATAAAGGCTTCATTTAAAAAGAACATGGGTAAAGAATGGTCTGCCTCCAAGTTCCCCTGCCACTTAAGGAATGGCCAGTTTCAACTCTTAAGCTACTAGAAAGCACTGACCCAGGCACAATGATTTAATTCCAGTTCACAGAACTGAGAAGAAACAAAACTGGCAAAGATAAAAAGAAAAACAACAAAAAAAGAGCAAACCTTCTTTATTCCAAGAGGCAGGTGAAGAATCACATTCGCTGCTCTCCCCAGCATCAGAATTCTCTAAACACTGTTTTATCCTCTTTGTTAGGACATTTTTTTTCTGAATAAGCTCCTGTTGCCTTTCCAGAAGTTCTTGAATTTGAATGTCCACTGCATGTAGCTCACTGGTTATAGAATCCAGTTCCTCACTTAGAGCTACGAGGGAGGAAAAAAGATATAATGACCAGACAGAGTTAATCACAACTTTAGGTTTCCTTATTATTGATTTTTGGGTATTCCTCACCATCAAAATTATAAACTTATCGTAGTATAGCAGAGTGGTTAAAAGCATGTGTTTTGGAGCCACACAGACCCGAGTTAAATCTTAGGTCTTCCTCTTACTGGCTGAGTGACCTCAGACGAAGTACCTTATACTTAACTGAGCCTCAATTTCCCTATCTGTAAAATGGGGATAATATTAATACCTAGCTTTCATAGAACTGCTATAACAAATTAAATGAGATAGCATATTGAAAGTTCTTAACACAGTACCTGGCACACAGTTAAGCATTTAATCAATAATAATGTTTTTTTCATTATGTTGTAGGACAGTGGTCCAACCATCTCCTAAATCATTTCAGTAAAGTGACCAGACTTTGAAGCAAGAAGAAATTATTTAAAAGTCATACCCTAACTACCTAGCTATCATATTTGGGTTCATACTGTGACACGGTAAGGAGTCGGTGATTATAAACACAATGATGTAACAGTAAAGAGAGAAATCAAGCGTGGTACTGGAATTGGCATTACAAGGCCAGCATGCTAACTTATAAAGAAGCCTTAACGTATGACTCTTATCAGTCCAAATGTTAAAGTCAAAGTGAGATTTCTTTTGACATCACATCAGTGGAAGCTAGAAAAATTTTATAGATTGGTGTTTTCTAAAACATCTGCCTGCATTAATCAGTGTCCAGTTTTTGTTTTGTTTTTGTTTGTTTTTTTTCTTGGCCATGCTGCATGGCTCGTGGGATCTCAGTTCCCCGACTAGGGACTGAACACTGGCCCTCGGCAGTGAAAGCGCAGAGTCCTAACCACCGGACTGCCAGGGAATTCCCAATCAGTGTCCAGTCTTAATGCCTTTCATGAGATGAAATCTTACAGTTGTGATTTAAAATAGGATGCTCCAATGGCTTTGTATTGTACCAACCGCCTGCGTGATTCTTGGTTAGGGCTGGCCACCAGGGAAGTCTGTGGAAATGAAACAGCAGCCAGGTTTACAGTCAGGAGGCTGGCATAAGGTCAGGTGTTGCTGCAGCTCACTCCCATTGTCGCTGATCTGCTGGCTCACCTTGTTGACAGGGGGCAGAAACAGGGGCAGGTTTACTCACAGCTTCTTCAGCTTCTTTGAATCCTTGGCCGGGTTCACATGCAACTTTCTGCGGCAAGTGCACCAGCTCTTCCGCAGGGCACCAGCAGCCTGGAGGTCAGAGCCTTGGGGACAGTGACACACCACATGAGTCCCAGTGACACACAGGTTCCACTTGGTCCTAGTGAGTTTCAGCTCTTCCTTATCCTCCCACATGCCACATCCATCTTCCTGTCCCTACTGCTGGCTCTTGTGACTTCCAGACTAGCAATGGACTTCTTCACCAGGTCCCATGATCATGTAGAGACTAATCCCTGGCATAAATCCCTTATATCACTCATAATGATTCAGCTTCTCTGATGGAACCCTAACCAATGCCAAATGTTGTCCCAGAGGAACAGAACCTTAAAGATGGGTTCTCTGAATCGTTTCTGGGTCACCTGGAATTGAGTCTCTGATCTGATTAGACTTAAGGGCATTAATGACCCCTCTTTGCAGTGGTAGAAGCGATAATGGTATTCCACAGCATGCAGTAGACGGAGTTAAATTATCATCTATAGACACCCAGTAATTAAGTATCTAGAGAAGGCAATGCTCTGGGTGACTAAGTGTTTGCTGTCACAGAAGATTTTTGTAAGAATAATGGGGTTGGTTGGCTGCTTCCGAGTATGCTGGAGCTACAGGGCTGAGATTACTGAATACTAACAAGTTTAAATTCTGCAGGTGGCTGAATTATGATACAAACTGAATTCCCAACCTCACAGGGACTCTTCTGTTAAAGTTAGGACATTGATTTGGAAGGAGTGAGACCCTGAAATCGGGATGGGAACATATGGGCAGATTCCAACGAAGCAGGGGACCTTGAGCCACTAATTCTGCCAAGTCTTTTTTACCCCCCCTCCCCTTTCTGAAACAGCCTCCTCCTGCCCGTTACGGTCTTTCCTGGGGTAGGTGCTCTGCAAGAGCATGTTAATCACCCGCAGGATCTGCCCCCGCCACCTCCCAGCGCTACAAGACCCACGAGGCCCCAGAGGATGAGGTATACAAATGTGAACCGTGAGAAAACATGAAACACACCAAAAGAGTTGCATTTGCCAATATCTATCACCAGAAACTATAGCGTATACGTGGGAATAGGTCCTAAGGCTACTAAATCAAGGTGGACAGCATACAATATTGAACGAAGCCAAATTTACTGGTGTGGACTCAATAAGAAATTCTGGATTTAGGGACTTGCCTGGTGGCGCAGTGGTAAAGAATCCGCCTGCCAATGCAGGGGACACGGGTTCGAGCCCCGGTCCGGGACGATCCCACAGGCCACAGAGCAACTAAGCCCGTGCGACACAACTACTGAGCCTGCGCTCTAGAGCCCGCGAGCCACAACTACTGAGACCGTGTGCCACAATTACTGAAGCCCACACGCCTAGAGCTAGAAGCCACCGCAACGAGAAGCCTGCGCACCGCAATGAAGAGTAGACCCCGCTCGCCGCAACTAGAGAAAGCCCGGGCAGCAACGAAGACCCAACGCAGCCAAAAATAAATAAATAAATTTATTTAAAAAAAAAAAAAAGACAGGACATAGTCCAACAACAAAATTAAAAAAAAAAAGAAAGAAAGAAATTCTAGATTTAGTGTGCTAAATATAGTGGCCAGGAGTGGCTCTAATAATTTACTTAGCTGGTCCCAAAGATGAATATCAGAAAGTTGGGGTGGAATGACACAGGTGGAGGTGCCAATGAAGTGGAAAGGCTAGGACTTCCTGGGTATGCTCTAAAGGAGGGAAACCTGAGGCTTAGGGAGATGGGACTGCTAGAGTGGATTATCAGGTGGGTTGATCGTCCACTCTCCCGTGGTCCCGTCCCCCAGCAGGACCCAGAGGATCCTCCCTTCACCAAGCCTGAAAGAAATGCATTCATGAGGGGAGCCCCAGCATCCGGGAAGAGGGCTGGAGTGGCTGTGCTCTGTAAGCCAGGAATGACCATGGGAAGTACTGCCTTTGAACTAGACTGCCTGAATCAATGAGAATAATGGATTCTAAGACATGGGGGCTAAAGGCTGGCAATTCA
Source organism: Eschrichtius robustus (assembly GCF_028021215.1). NCBI lineage: Eukaryota > Metazoa > Chordata > Mammalia > Artiodactyla > Eschrichtiidae > Eschrichtius > Eschrichtius robustus. The sequence goes on from NC_090836.1 coordinate 17,956,822, forward strand.
GTTCACGACCAGAGGAAAGGTGGATGTGGCTGCCATACCGGGCAATAGAGTAGAACAGTCTGACCCACACAGATCTCTGGCAGTAGCTAGCTGATCGTGATGTCTGAAATGGAAATAGAGGACTTGATCTGTACAGGCAGAATACAAAGGCCTGATTCTGGTAAACACACGCCTGATCTGAATCACCACAACGGAGCCCTAGTCCTTCAACCAGTTCCCGGAAATGGCCAGTTTATAGACCTAGAGTCCCTTGTATAAAGTGGAAGTGGGGCCCTTTGAAAAAGGACTCTCCTACACAGCTAAAATGTATGTGGTAAATCTTTCCACTATCCTTCTCCGGAGAAACTTATCAAGGTAATTGTGTATTGGGAAAAGGAAAATAACTTCTCAGAAATCACCAGACATCAACTCTAAACTGATAATTCCTGGAGAACTAAAATGCCATGGTGATCCACCAGTCAGAGTAGGGACTGGACTTAAGCAAAGCCGATGATCAATGCAGTTTTGCTTGGGTGCATCATACAGTGGGCTAGGAGGTCCTCCAAACTACTCTGTGGTTACTTCCCCAGTTCCAGCAGGCATAATTAGAACAGATACATTCAGCAACGGGCTGAGTTCACACATTGGTCTCCTGACCCAAGAGTAAGGACGATTATGGTAGGAAAGACCAAGTGGAAGGCAGATAAGTGTGCTTACCTATCACAACAGTGAACAGTGCTCTTCCCACTGCCAGGATCCACTAGCGAAATGTTTGCTTCCCATCCCTGAAACTTTGGACTCTGCTGGTCTAGAAGTCTTAGTTAGCAAGGAAGAACTCTTCTACCAGGAGATAAAGCAACGGTTCCATTTAACTGGAAGTTGACTACCACTTGGCCAGTTTGCGTTCCTCATGACAGGAAATCAACAGGCCAAGAAGGGGGTTACTGGACTGGCTGGGGTGAGTGATCCTGACTATTAAAGGGAATTGGATTGCTGTGACACTGCAGAGGTGAGGAGAAGTGTGTCTGGAACGGAGGGGATCCTCTAGGCTGTCTTTTGGTATTCCCATCTCCTCTGATTAGAGTTAATGGAAAACTACCAAAACTCATTACAAGCAAACCGCTAAGGCAAATCCCACCAGGCAAGGCCCCATGACCAGGTGAGCTGCTTGCTGAGAACAAAAGGCTATGGAGGGGTTTCCCTGGTGGCGCAGTGGTTGAGAGTCTGCCTGCCAATGCAGAGGACATGGGTTCGAGGCCGGGTCTGGGAAGATCCCACATGCCGCGGAGCGACTAGGCCCGTGAGCCACAATTGCTGAGCCTGCGCGTCTGGAGCCTGTGCTCCGCAACAAGAGAGGCCGCGATAGTGAGAGGCCCGTGCACCGCGATGAAGAGTGGCCCCCACTTGCCGCAACTAGAGAAAGCCCTCGCACAGAAACGAAGACCCAACACAGCCATGAATAAATAAATAAAATTAAAAAAAAAAAAGCTATGGAATGAGAAGTTGAAAAGGCAGTTATAAGATAACAGCTATGACCCCATGATCAGGTGAGAACCAAGAACTGTAGTAGCTATAAGCATTTCTCCCTTAGTTTGATATTCCTATATAAGCCAAATTTGGGTTTTTCTTGTTGGTGGTTGGTTGGTTGGTTGGTTGGTTGGTTGATGGATGGATGGATGGGTTGATTGATGTTCCTGCTCCCATTCCCCTAAACTCTAAAATAAAAAGTGTTAATAGTCGCTAACCTCATATCTCAGGATTTAAGTTAGAAGATTATCAAGAAGGATGTGATTCAGCAAGAAGAGGAATGAGCATCACCCAAAGATGAATAAAAAGAATGCCTGTCCTCTTCGGAGGAGATGATCAGTGTATATTTGGTTGGACCAGGGACAGCTGTATCATGTTGGGGAGCCAGAGATGTAGGAGGTGGAAGTGAAGCCGTCGCCATATTTTCCGTATTTAAGAAGGTCAGTGCAAGGTCAGGCCTGGTGACCTCACTGGCATGGGGCAGCAGCTGGGTCCATGATTCCAGCTGTTGCTAGATATCCGTAGGGAAACAGCAGGGCCTGCAGCTCCTCTAGATCCTGTGGTTCTCCTCCCTTGGCTTCTCTGAACACCCAGCCAGGTCATATGCAACTCCACGGGGAAGGACGCGAGCATTCTGACAGGTCCTGCATCACCTACACTGGAGGCTTTGAGGCAATAAGAGACTGATATAGGTTTCGGTAAGATTCATCTTCGTAGGGAGCAGTTTCTGTGGGCATTCCCCACTGCATATGCGTCTTCTCTTCCGCCAACTTTGGGCCCAGCTCCAGACACACAGGCAACAGACAGAAAGAAAGAGCTTAACCACTTCCCATATTCACACCAAGTAGAATCCCTACAGTCAGTCCCTTATATCGCTCATAGTGGCTCTGCTTCCTGATCAAATCCTACGTAATGGAGATGTTAATGTCAAACTATGCTACAAAGTCAGTATCATCGTACCTTAGATAAAGTCCTGACTGACTAAGAGTATAAGAAAATAGAGCTAGTTGTAATAAATCAGGGTCCTTTAATGTTTTTGTTCCAAATTATATCACCTCTATTGCCAGCACGGACAACACATGACTTGTATTATTGGAGATGAGATTGAAAAGTGAAAGATTTCAATAATCCATAACAAAGAGGGCTTATTACTATAATATATCTCAAGAGCACATAGTATTGAGCAGGGATCACACGCCAGCGTTCCTAAGCTTACAGCTGATGCAAGGGAGGTACCAGTCTTCAGAAACAGCACATTTTCTAGCAATATCCCATACTGAAATGAACAACGAAAGGAAAGTGATTTGCCACAAGGGAAGCCATCAAATCCAAATCAACAAACTGTCTGAAGGCAACTTCAGAGGCATTTCAAATATAGTTCGACAAGTGGGTAGAACAATAGAAGAGGTGGGTTATTTGAAAGGGGCACAATATTGTAAAGGCAATGATTCAAAATAAGCATCTCCTCTTAAATAAAATTTATCTATGTCATTACTCAGTTATTTTAAAATCACAGCCTACTGAGAAAGCTTAAAGTCTTGTTAAGTAGAAAATAACTCATTTATGCATTCCAAAAATACCTATACCGAACTGAGGCAAGGTTCTGTAACATCTCTGAAACCCTCACCTTTGTCTCTTAGTAAAGAACATTTGGATTAGCATTTAATATAACTTAAATTGTTACCATTATTATTAACCCTTAAGCTGTGAGAATGAGTCATGAGACAAAGCCAAAATCTATGTCACTATTTTTTTCATATTTATATTTAAATAAATTGTAAAGTTTTTAGGGGTGGATGGGAGGATGCCATACTTAGGAAAACCATTTCTTTAAAGTTTGAAAAGAACCTAATCTTGTTACCCCACTGTTAGTGCTAGTACGTAGCAAAGGTCATATTCACTATATCCTACAAAGAACAGGAAAGTAACCATAGAATAAGTTCCTCACTCCTGCCATCCACTTCTTTACTGAATAGTCAGCAAGACCTCACTAAGAAGCACAATAGAATCTAGCCAAGTTTATAAAAACAAGCAATGGATGGAAATATACCAAAATACCAAGAGTAGCTGCCTGGAAAAGGTGAAATGGAAGTTTTTCTTTTATACTTTAAAAACGTTTCAAATAGCTCCACTTATAGGAACTTATCTTAAGGAAATAATCGGAGACGCACACAAAGTTTTTGATTCAAAGATGTTCAACGCAACCTTTTTTAATTTTAAAAATGGAGACAGACTAAAAGTTCAACACCAACACTAAAAGTGTTAATTATTTAATGTCACTTCAAAACAATAAAATACAGAACAGTATTAAAAATAGAATATTTACAACATAGAATTTACTTAACAATATGTCTATATTCTATATCTACGTTATATTTTTAAAAATCACATTACCAAACATTATGTACAAAATGTTAAAAATTTTGTTGAAAAACAATACATCTAAATGTTACAGTATTAACCTGACTAGTGAGATTATAAATGATTTATATTGTCTACCTGATAATTTCTTAAGTTCCCAGAATGCTATCAAAAAACATATCATTCCTTGGAACTCTTATGCATTGCTTTTTGGGAACGTAAAATGGTATAGCCACGATGGAAAACAGTACGGTCGTTCCTCAAAAAATTAAGCACAGAAATACCATGTTAACCAGCAATTCCACTTGTAGGTATACACCCCCAAAAACTGGCAGCAGGGGCTCAAATGGATATTTGTACACAATGTTTGTAGCAGCATTATTCACAAAAGCCAAAAAGTGAAATAACCCAATGTCCACTGACAGACAAATGGATAAAGAGAAGGTGTATATACATACAATGGACTATTATTCAGCCTTAAAAAGATACATGTTACAAAACAGATGAACCTCAAAGACATGCTTAAGTGAAATAAGCCAGACACAAAAGGACAAATATTGTATGATTCCGCTTAAATGAGGTACCTAGAATGGTCAAATTCACAGAGACAGAAAGCAGAATAGTGTTACCTGCAGGGAAGGGAGGAATGGGTTTAATTGGTACCGAGTTTCAGTTTGGAGTGATGAAAAAGTTCTGGAGATGGCTAATGGTGATGACTGCACAACAGTGCAAATGCACGTAATGCCATGCACGTAACGCCACTGAACTGGATGCTTACAAGCAGTTAAAATGGTAAATTTCATTAAGTACATTTTCCCACAATGAAAAAAAAATCTGAAAAGACATCACTTCTATGATCAGAATTTTTAAAACAAGTATTTTTAAAATTTATTTTTATTAATTTCTATTAAGACTTTTTTAGCGCAGTTTAAGGTTCACAGCAAAATTGAGGGGAAGGTACAGAGAAAAACATGCAATTAGAAAGAGAACAGAATTAACTACAAAATGTAATCATCTCCACTAACCTGAAACGGATGCCATTCTAAAGTTGAATTGGAGAGCCAAATTTCTTTCTAAAAGTGAAAGAAAAATCAGAGCAACAACTTTTTAAAAACAGTACTGTTGATAACGCTCAATGATAATCTGTCATTACTAAGCACAAAAAATGTTAGAAAGTAAACTATATACTGCAGTGACCTTTCAATAAGGACTACATGCTTCTTCCCACTCTACTTTTTTATGGAAAATTCTCTAGATTTCAGAGAAGTGTCCAAAGTCACATAAACATATAATAACAAGTATGACGTCAAGAACACTGAACAAATATCCACCAGACACAAAACGATGTCACAAAAAAAGAGCAAAGCTTTGAGATTAAACAGCTTTACCACTAAATTACTGTGTGATCTTAGCAAAGCTAAACAACTTGTTCGTCTCAGCCCCTTTCCCTGTCTCTAAAATTGGGATGGTGGAAGCTATTTTACAAATAACAAGTTGGATAGATTCAAATACCCCAGATGAAGCAAAGCCCATCAACATAATATTCAAATTGATCATTTAACATTTTACCGAATATTTGCTTTAAAGGGTTACAATTTAGACTCAATCTTAAAAGAGGAATTGGTATTCTACACAGGTGTGAGATTTCAGAGGGAGAGAACATGAAAAGGTCAGAAGTGGAGAAAAAGCCTGGTTTGTATTAAGGAACTCAAAATATTTCTGAAAGACTAAAACTTAAGAGTACACACGAGCAAGTGGAAGGAGGTGAGGTTGGAGGGTAGGAACTTTGTTTAGATTGTCCATAATCTCCAGGAACACCTCCCCCAACTCTGATATGGAAAACCAATATTTTCCAAAACTAACTTAGAATGTTCTCCAAAGCTTCAGCATCACCCTACTCTTACTCAAACTGCTGACCTTATGCCCTTCCTCATGTAGAATTCTGTAGTCACCACTAGGCTGGAAAAATAAGTAGGGTCTTCTTTACCTTGCTAAGAAGTTTGGAAGGGCCACACCACTAAAAGATACTGAAGGAGGGGAGTAAACCAAGAACTTCTAATTCTTTATCGATACGAATATGTCTTCACCATTTTGTGGAAATACAATTCTCCTTCTCTAGACTGTAAGGTTCTCCAGGGGGGCAGGGATTGAGTCCCTTCACATCTGTATCCACATAGCCTAGCACAGTGCCTTGCATATAGTGCAGGCTCAGGTTTGCTGAGATTGAAAGCAGAGGCTTTTTCTATACTTATGAAAGGATGTAATCTACAACCATTTTGCCCCACTATTTTAAACGACTCCTTTGATTATACTGTTAAAAAACTGCTCATAAACTCCTTCCCCAAAGGATGTGATTTAATAGCAAAAGCTATCTGAACATAAAATAGGTTCAAAAATTAATGAGCTCTCTATAGCATGTGTGTCAGAAGTATACCTAGGCACTGTTAAAATCCAAAACAAACGGACACCAGTCTTGAAAATTTCCTGGGCAGACAAAACCAGCACAGACATACAAACAAAGCTGAATTTAGCTTATTTTGAAAGACTAACTTGACCTGGGGTATTTTTTGTTTCTGCCTCTGGAAATCAGAAGCAAAACTCCAACTGTTTCCCAAGGTTGCTATGAGGTAACCACTAATCAATTCCCTATCCTTTAAGAAAATGTTACTATTATAACCAATCAGTGTGAAGAATAAACAGTCCTTACTAAACAAGCTGCTTTATAACAATATAGCCCTGAGCCTAATTCCATGTTTCGATTTGAGTGCTCCCAGTTGGCAAACTGTCTTTTTGGTGTGTACACAATGAACTTTTACTAATTACTACTTCCATGATTCAGTGGTTTTACTTGCTATACCTGAACTTTTGCAAGCATCCTCAGGAAATATTTTACAGGGTCTCAGGCAGTCATGCATTCTTGACACCAAGTACCAGAGGCTAAATCACACACACACATCCCCCAACTCCTCGCCCCCTGTGTTTAGACGCAACAGCAATTGAATAATACCCTCCCTTACGCTTAGGCGTTCCCAGGGGCGTTTCCCAATAAACAGTGGTTGCAAATAAACAGGCTGTGGTACCCAAGCCTCCTGCATGGAAAAGGCTGGTGATAAAAAAAGACCGGTCGGCAGTGGAACGTGCCCCTAAAGGACCGAGTTCCATTAGAGCTGAGCGATGATAGAGAGTTCCATTAGACGGGCGAGGGCCCCTGTTTCTCCCCCGCCAATGTATTGGTGGAAGGAAGTGAGCCGGCCTCCCCATCAGCCAGGAAAAGGAATATTAGCTCTTTCAAAGCGGTAACGGGAGTTACCCCAGAACGTCTCCCCAGGGGGTTAAGGAACATCCTCCTCTCCTCGGTCTCCGACCCCAAAACGCCCCGGCCTCAGGTCCGCTACGCACCGTTTTCAGACGCGCTCCAACGAAAACTTCCCGCCACCAGGCTTTCCTTTCTTTCCAGCCAGGAGCATCCACCCTTCCGGGTCGGTCCTTTCAACCAATTGCAAGTAATATCCTTCTCTTATTGGTCAAGGGGTGTGGCCACCATTTGCGCCACTGAACAAAGCCATAGGTGATTGGTTGATGTTGGGAGCAGGCTTAGCCAATGGGAAACGGCTTTGAAATGGGGTGGGGGCGGCTGCGTGTTTCCGGAAGACGTGGCGGCTTTCGCCTGGGCTGTTTCCCGGCTTCGTTCTCTCGACTTTGCTTCACACCCTGGCCGCTCCGAGGTGCTGTCGACGCCGCCCTCACCCCTGCAGCCATGATCTCCTTAACGGACACACAGAGTAAGTACCTGCTCCGAGGCCCCGCCGCGAGCCCCGGACACCCGTTCCTTGGGCTGGGTCTCGCCCGCCCGCCCCTCCGCCCGCCCGGGTCAATGAATGAAGCTCCGAAATGGGGGCGGCGGCCTGCGAGACATAGCTAGGGCTGCAGGCGTCTGGAGGGCTGCCTGGAGGAACCGAGGGCTGGACTCGCGGTGGCGGACCTGGCCTGGGGGGAGAGTCGGTGGGGTCTGGGGAGACGCCCTAGCTGGGGAGGGGGAGCTTTCGCCGAGCGTCTGTCTCGCACCGTGGTAGCGCAGCTCTCACTCCCAGGGAGATGGGCGCTTTGTTCCCGCGGGTGGCCACGAGAGAAAGTTTGATGCGCTGTGCCCGCGGCCCACTCTTGGGGACATTTCTGCACGTGACATGCTTGAGGTCCTCTACAAGTTACTGCTGGTTGTTTGGGAGGCCGAGTTTTAAATGTCACCTATGATAGGCTGTTTTTGAAAATGTGCTTACGCTTAAATACTTTGAGTATTTGCCTTTTGCCACTACTGGAAGCAACCTTTTAAAAGTCCCTTGAAACAACTTCACTTTTCTACCGGCTACTGTCTCCCCAATAGTAAACTCTGTGTTCAGTTAAACGATTTCTTTCGTTAATATTGTATATTGTGCTTTGGTGGCATGTTTTATTATTTTAGCATCTTTCTGCCTGCCACAGAGTTCTCCAGGCCTATCTTATCTCTAAGATTAACATTGCTGTCTGTTTTCATTTTCTATCAATGTAAAATTTACACTTTTCTATCCCTTTTTGTCAATCTTAATAATTTTGTATTTACATTTCTGCCAACCCTATGCTTCCTATCTTTTGATGGTCGTGATAGACTTTTTATCTCACTTTGTTTTATCTGCCACGCCTTTGTTTTTCTTATTCTGAATAACTTACTTGAATTTTAAAGATTTTAAGAACTAAACAGTCTGTTGAAATAAAAATAGAACTTCCTTTAAAAATGCCCTGTTTTAAAGTGGAGTCGTAAGGTTTGGATTCAAATCATGGCTAACTTGAACTTCACCGAGCTGCTAATAACTCCTGCCCACACTGCCACCCGAATCGAGCTCCTTCCCTTCCTCAAATTGGACTGGGTCTGCACCTTGGATGCCCATTTTGGTCTGCCTGTTCTGATCAGAGAAAATATAAGTATAGTCCTTTTTTGTTTGGGGTTTTTGTTTGTTTTTTGTGGGATGTTTTGGTTTACTGTTATAATAAAATTAACCATTTTATATAATTGTATAAAAGCATCTTATTTCAGTTTACCGTGTGCTTTTATATAAATCGTTATCCTGAATTCTTTTAAGAGCCCTGTAGAGCAAAGAGGAATATGTCTCTTTTATAAATTAAAGGAGGCTCAAAAGAAATTCAATGTATAATCATGAGGGAAGTGACAGAAACAAGACTTGATCCCAAGTCTGCTGGCTCAAAAACCTTTGTTCTTTTCACGGTACCCTACTAGCATCTAAGAAGACTTGCTATAAAGCTTATTTGAAATCTATCTTAGAATGGAGAAATTGTTCCATAGCAAAAATAGTTTCAACAGTAGATATTTATCCTTTAGAATTGTGCATTGATTTTTTTTTTTGAGAGAGAGACTGTGTAGAATATTCAGAGCCTATTTTCTTTATGATGCAGTGCTCTGTTCCTCTCAATTGAAACCCAGAATTTAGCAGAATTGTATACATAAATTGCTAGGATTTATTTCTAATACTACTAATTACTCAGAGGAAGTACTTAATCTCTACATAGTTTTCCTATCTAACTTTCCTATCTTAGTCTGTGATTATTACATACGTAAATATATGAACTACTTATCCTGTGTGTAGAGATTCTCTTCTACTGAAGTCTTATAGGGACAAGTGCCTGATTTACATCCAAAAACCAGAACAAGGGGGTTGGGTTAGAATGTGGGCAGAATAGGAAGCAGTCTCCTCACTTCATTAAATTGATGAGGAGGATGTAATTATACTCTTTACTGCTCATTTGTCAAGTGTTTTAGATAAGACAATGGATCAGAACACAAGATGATTAGTGAACCAAAAGCTCTTTGGATTTCAAATGGTGTTTGTGTGTGTGTTTAACTGTAGGGATCAGCCATCATTCAAGTGACTTGCCAAAATTATTCTGGGATCCTGATTCTGGAAGAGAAGTACCAGACCAAGTACTGATCATAGTAAATAGCAATTCATAAGTGTTTCAGGGAATTCTATAGTAGCACACCCTACCTCACCCCACCCCAGAAAAAACCCACAAGATTTATTGAGGGGGCTGGAGTGGGGCAGTTCCTGTGCTGCCTCTAAATCTTTACTTCATTATGTCACATTGCCTGAAATTCTACCATGGTGTTCAGTTGAGTTCTTTATTGTGACATTTTTACTTTTTGAAAGGAATGGGCATAGTAAGAAAGACAATGCTGCCTTAAAATGTCTTAAATAAGATATCAAAATGCTAACAGTGATTGTCATTGGATTAAGAATATCTCTCCTTATCACATTTCTACAATAAGCTTTTGATTTTAGATACATTTGTCTTATTAGACTGCTTTTATCAGATTATGCTTTAAAAACACGCACATGTGTGTGTGTGCGCTCGAGCGGGAATGAAGGTTTGATAGTGCACAGAGGAAGATAAGTTTATTTTACTGGGTATGATTCTGGTGGTGAACGAGCAGCTCCAAGTAGGGCTTTAATAACCAGAGGGCTTGTGAATACATAGGCATAGGCAAGAATGGAATTCTGGAGGGGAGAAAATAACACAGCGAGGTCAGTTTGAGACTTTTGACCCATTCAGATCAGGGACTATTGGGCAATAACATGCTAGTGTCCGTTTTGACAAAAATGTTACAGGCAACCCTCTCTTTCTGTACGACACTGGATAAAGTAGTGGGAATGTTTGGGTTTCCCCTGTGATAGTTGTAAGATGTGGAGCCTGAAGACTGGATTTGAATTCTAGCCGGACTCCACACCACACCCCCGTCCCTCCCTGCACCTGTCCCCCTCCACACGCACATTTGCTGATTCTATGATCAAGGGTGAATTATTAATCTGAGGCTTCAGTTGCCCACATGAAACATGGGGCTGGTGCTACTTTTTAACCCCCCAGTTTTGCTAAAGGAATTATTTCATATCTGTATAAACATCTCATTAAGTGTAAAACCATGTACAGACATTGTCCTTTTTCACTGCAGTCAATTTTGTACTGACATCTCCTTAGTTATGTTAGTAACAAGCTAATTATATTAAACCTAAAGATGCTTCTCCCAGAAGTTCAGCCTACTCCAGTGCCCTTGAATTTCATTTAATCAAACATATTTAACCTGGCGAAAAAAAAAATCTCTAGATTAATGTAATGATGCCTACCTTGCAGTAGTATGGGGAGGATTAAGTTCTATAAGATACGAAAAGCACCTCGTAATGGGCAATTCATGGTAAATTCTCAATACATAGTAGGCATATTGCCAGATAGTTTCCTTTCTGATGAACAAACATCTCAAAATGTGTACGTAATCATTAGGACAATTTGTGAAAAGATAGAAATGAGTTGTATTTAAATAATTCAGCTGCCAGTGACTAAATCCTAACTACTAAATAGTTATTTAATGGAATTTTCCTTGCTCTTTTGTCCATATTTTCCTGTAGGAAATTATGTCTGACACCTAAACAGTTATTTGGTTAAATTCTCCTAAAGCATTTAAGCATGAAGGTATGAGCCTCCAATTTTCATGAGAATTTGTGTCCGTGGAATACACTTACCAGTGTATTTATGGACAGGTACCTGAATTCTTTGAGACTAACTTTCGGAGAACAAGGCAGCTGGAATGGGAGGCAGGAGTTAACTGTAAATTAAGGTGAAGGATGTCAAAAAAGGCATAGGATATAAATTTTCAACTCATCATAACATTTTACATGCTTAAATTTTTAAGTAGCTGTGACTTAGATTTTAGCTCTCTGGAGCCGAGGCAAAAAAGTAACAGATCAGAAATCACTACTGTGTATTTAAAATTGTGTTTCCCAAAATATGGCAGTTTCGGTCTGATTTATTATTTTATGCAGATAGTGCTGCTAGGTAAAATAAGGATTGGTGACTGTTTCCTGAAAACAAAACTGAAATAATCAAGGAACTAATTTCGTGGACTGTGCTTTGTAACATTAACAGAATAGTACAACTGTAACCTTAGAAAGTTAAGACTCTTCAGACATAAAGATAAGTCTAGGGAGTGTAAAGGTAATAAAATATTAGTTTTGTATAAAGAGTAACCATAGACTTAAAAGCTTATACTTTGTCCATCACTCTATACTCAGTACCTAGAACAGTTGCTGGCATTTAGGAGTTGATCAACAATTCTTTGTTTTTGAATGAAAAAGTAAAAACCCAGAATATTAATATTAGGTAAAACAGTCTTCTTTGAAATGTTGGAGAGGTGATTTTTGGACTCTTAGACTAAATATGTGAATGGATGCATAGTTGGGAGAGACTTGTAGAAGATGAATCCATAATAAGCCGTCAAGAAGTTAAAAGTCTGAAAATTAACTTTGGAGGAGACGGCTTCTTGACTCTCAAAATCTCTCCTGTTGTCATTGTGAGAAGCAGTCTGTGCTGACCTCCCATAGCATTTCCAGTGGGTTAAGGAAGGAATTCATTTTCAGAAGGGAAAGAAGGAACTGCAGATATTGTGCATACAAATACTAGTCATGGAATATGAAAGGAGAAAAGGAGACAAAAGTGAACCCACATACTTATGTCTGATGCCAGAAGGGCTCTTGGGAGGGAAAAAATAATATAACCAAAGGTTTAGATTCCTGATTTGTCTTTCTCTATTATGGATATGTTTGTGAGAAATGCTCTCTCTCATATAAGGATTAGAAATTCCCATTCATATTTTAAATTTTGGGAGTAATTTTCTGTTGTTAATTTAATTTGTTCTGGATCTTAATGAATGTCATTATAAGTCAACCTGCAATGTTGGGGTCCTATTTCCTTATATCAGTCAAAAGAAAAACTGAAAATTTTTTCTTGCTTAGTTTACGAGGATCTTAATGTAACTTTACTTTTGCTCTACCCTTAACCATATAACTTATATTGCAGAAATTGGAATGGGATTAACAGGATTTGGAGTGTTTTTCCTGTTCTTTGGAATGATTCTCTTTTTTGACAAAGCACTACTGGCTATTGGAAATGTGAGTTTTTCAATATATATTTTAACTAAATTCATAAGGACATTTTAACTACTAATGAATTATTGCCTGCTATGAAATTGGGGGGAAATAATTCACTGTTACTCATGTGAAGACTCCTGTTACATTCTCTGATTTCATCAGGGGTGAAACCTGTCAGCTTTCTGTTTAAATAAAAGATAAATGCTTAATGAAGTTTTCTAATTCCATAACTGCTCTGTTAAGTGTTTGATATGTGATTTACAATAGATTAAATCAAGACTGCCTCAAATAGTTCAAAGTAGATGACTTGATAGCCCCGTGTCTTGGTAAGTTTGTTAATGTTTTGACTTTACACATCTGAGATTTAACATTTGCTTAAATAGCATAAAATGAACAGAGTTTTATAAACTACTTAAACCTTTAAAAAATATATTAATAATTGACCTGCTAAGAAAGGTGTGTATATTGTTTATTTGGAATGTGTACTCTGTTGTGCATGTGTGAAGGCTGTGCAAGAGTTCTAGAAATAAATAATAACCCTTCTAAGAGGGCAATAAAGTCACTGAATAGCGATAAAATATTTTTGAAGTGTATGTTAACATTGGGCTTTTAATTGGACGTTGGAAAATATAAAGGGTAACGATTGTTCAAAATTAATGTTTTAATAAACAATAATATAAACAGCATTGGTATCTCAGAATGTGAAGCTTAACCAATAGGCTTAATAAACATTTTTGTGAAATATTTTTCACTGAAGAATGGTTATGAAGAAAGGCAAGTGTTTGGGAATAAAACCTGGGAAAACGCAGGCTTTTAGTCAATCACCATCTCTTGTCCATTGTCTGAAAACCTACAAACTATAAGTATATTTGAGAATGCATGGCTGTATTTCATTTCTGCTGCTCCCAGATTTCCGGAATTAATGAAACTAGGATCTTCTTGCTGGCTTTGCGTGGTTTCTCCTACTACCAACTGGGCCATGTCAGGTTTTCTCCCGTCCATAGGAACTCCTATCACCCCTGATCAAGTTTTCAGAACCAGGAGTACCTTCGGTTGACATATTTTTGGGCACCTTCCCTCTCTTGCCTTGCCGCTCATCTGCTTGACTAAGCCATCGCCATCTAGCTAAAGCTGGGGAAACCACTGCAGATGCAGATGCCGCTGGGTGACACCTAATCTTTCTTTGTTTCTCTTTTCTTCATATAATCAAGATAGAAGAGGACTGAACAGAGTGGGATACAACTACAGGTTTAACGTGGTTCTGCCTCTTGGTGTGCATTGTAGTTTTCTCTGGCCAGTTGCTCACATTAAAAGCCACGTATCTTTTTTATCATATTCAGCTTTGACCTTACCCCTTCAAACATATGCAGTGCATTTAACTGCTTTTTCTGTGTTACGTTTTCCTCCTCTTCTAGGTTTTATTTGTGGCTGGCTTGGCTTTTGTAATTGGTTTAGAAAGAACATTCAGATTCTTCTTCCAAAAACATAAAATGAAAGCTACAGGATTTTTCCTGGGTGGTGTATTTGTAGTCCTGATTGGTTGGCCTTTGATAGGCATGATCTTCGAAATTTATGGATTCTTTCTCTTGTTCAGGTAAGGCAACCATTTTATTTTATTGTTTCTCTTTCAGTAAACCTTTATGTCAAATAATTATTACAGAAACCCAGATGTGTTTATCAGATGCAGATGATTGCTTATGTCAGGGTATAAATTATTTTATAAAGTATTTTCAATGCAATAAAATTTATTTTGTTGGCATTTGACAGCACTCTCTTTATGTTTGGTATTTTCATCAACCAGACAGTGATTGATAGATAGATAGATAGACAGATAGGTAGGTAGATAGATCGATCGATCCAGCATTTTAATATGTAGACTTGATGCTGTACAGTTACTGTCACTTGATGACACTTTCTTTAGTGCATGTAGATATTAGAAAATTTTGGACCAAATACATTATGGGAGGTTTTGATCAGTTAATATTTTACAAATGCCACTTACCCAGTAAAGAATAGTATGCAATGTGAGAAAATACTTTCAAGTAAGTTGGTTTAATTATTTATTCAAGAAAAGTGTATCATTTGTCTTCTATCTGCCAAGCACCATATTGCCCACAGGAAACAAACATTATTAAGTGCCAAATCTGCTTTAGAGAATCTCTCATTTCTAAAATGGGAAATAGACTGTAAAGATACCAGTAGGATGTAATAGTAATGCCATTATAGATGTTTATGCAAAATGTTATGAGCACAACTAAGAAAGGGATCAAATCCAGGGAGAGGTAAGAGATAACTGAATTTTGAAGTCTCTTAAAACATTCAAAACTTTAACAGGATCCTTTCTTTTTACATGGCTAACGGTTCATTTTGGTAATAGAGAACGTGTTCATCCTAAGAACTTTTTTCGCCTCTCCCAGGGGCTTCTTTCCTGTGGTTGTTGGATTTATTAGAAGAGTGCCAGTCCTTGGATCACTCTTGAATTTACCTGGAATTAGATCAGTAAGTAATCATATATTTAACAATATGTTTTTCTAAACCATTAAAATAAATGCTCTCTGGGGGGAGGGACAGCTTGGGAGTTTGGGGTTAGCAGATGCAAACTATTATATATAGAATGAGTAAACAACAATGTCCTACTGTATAGCACAGGGAATTATATTCAATATCCTGTGATAAACCATAATGGAAAAGAATATAAAAAAGAATGTCTGTGTGTGTGTATATATATATATGTATATACACACACACACATACACACACACATATATATATGTATAACTGAATCACTTTGCTGTATAGCAGAAATTAGTACAACATTGTAAATCAACTATACTTCAATAATTTTTAAAAGTTTTTTAAATAAAATAAAAATTTTAAAGATAAATGCTCTCTGATGCTCTTTTTAGAAATTTGAGGAATTGATACATGATTGATAAGTTTTTTATTATGATATAAATGGTTGCATCGCATAGATTGTGGTTACCATGAATACCAGAGAAAATAATCATTGCTAAACCTATAGAACCTGAAATTTGGTTTCACTGTATCCATTTTTAATGTTCTCTCTTTTTTCATGTAACTTGGATTGATATGCTATGCTGCCTTTCTCTTTGAGAGTTCAAGGCACTTTTCAATTAACTTTTATATGATCTCTAATTTTAGAAGCGATAATATAAAAGGACACCATTATTTCTTACAAATATTTTCTCTCTTAGACTGTATCACCAAATGGAGTGCTTTAAGACAATTAAATAAAGCACTGTGATACTGGGAGTCAGATGATAAAATTCCATTCCTAGCTCTGTCCACAGTTAGAACAGTCTTGTCAAATCTTTTTCTCCAGGGCGGGCAATCAGCTTCTTAAAGTTGTTTGCAGACTTTTGTAGATGCTTCTAGAGAGGTAGTTCATAGCATTTATTGAATTCTCAAAGAGCTGAAGGATGGCTTACCCACTAAAAATAGGTACCACTATAAGCCTAATGTCATTTCCATCCTCAAATCAGAACCTTGCAGCCCAGATAACCTAGACATTTTTTGAAGTTACCTTTGGAGATACAATGTTGTGCTTTCTCTCCACCTAAATTTACCGTAAAATTCTAATGAATCCATGAGTGCTTTGAGAGCAACTTTTAGTTTCAGTGTGCCAATCACCTATTTGCGATAATATAAGATGCTAGAACCTAGGCTTATAGGGGTATATCCTGATTTCATTTGCATTAATCCCCAAAACTCATACAGTAGTCAATGTTGTTTATACTTAGAATGTCTTTTGAATGTACTACAACTTCTAGTTATAGAGCTGTAATCATTAATCATGTCCTTAATTTAAGGATTCTTCAGTATTTGCATAAATGGACATCCAATACTATAAATGATGTTTCCTATTATTATTACTTCATTGTAATAAATGCTTAAGTAAAAATGTGAATAATGAAATGAAAGAAAGGGTTAGATGATTGCTAGATTTTGATAGTGTTATATAATCACTTGGGTTATGTAACTTTTAATATCTTCACTAATTACTTTGTTTCAACATCTGTTTGCATCACCATCTGGAATGCTGAAGAAAGCCCAATTGCTTTATATTTGGGGTGGAGTAACCAAAGTAAATAACCACTTACATTAATGTGTGTTAAAACTTATGTTCCATAATTATCGATTTATGCTTGCATCATTAAGTCTCTTTTTAATGTCATTGCCACTTTCAGTCTGAAGTCCAGAATACACATTTAAAGTATTTTTAGTCAGTAGCTGTTGTTAATTATTGAACTTAATGGAGCTAAATCTGTTTGTTCAAAGACTACATAGGCCCAGAAGAGATCCACAATAATGGTCAGTTGAAATATCTTATTGGGTTCATTAATGCATGGATGGCTGACATTTCAGCTTTTTATTTTTTTACTTTTTTTGTTGAGCTAGCAGCGTTAACTTCATCTTATCCAATTTTTTTATTCATTGCGTTGTGTTTCTTGTATTGCACCCTTAAAGTCATATGTGTAACATGTCATGCAGAAACAACTTATAGAAAAAAAAATTTTTTTATATACACATTTGTGTCAGAAGATGGTGGTGAGTAGTACTGGATTAATCGTTGTCAGTCATACCTTAAATTTCCACAAATCTTATAAAGCTGGGTTTGTTAATCCACATTTGAAGTGTTGATGTAATATTTTATAGTGCTCTAGGCTTTCATTTAATTATCTGTTTTTCTTCTTGCAGTTTGTAGATAAAGTCGGAGAAAGCAACAATATGGTATAACAACAAGTGAATTGAAGACTCATTTAAAATATTGTATTATTTATAAAATCCTTTGAAGAATATTCAGCACAAAATTAAATTACATGAAATAGCTTGTAATGTTCCTTACAGAAGTTTAAAACGTATAGCCTACAGAGTAGCAACAGCAGTTAACAAAGAAGCAGTGAAAACAGACTTCTAACCAAGTCATCTAAGAAGTCAGCAAGCAAACCGAAGGAGATGAAATCTATGTTACAATGCATATTGAAACTCTTGAAGGGGATTCTTACTGTTTTTCCACAATGTGTGAAACACAGCCATCCTTAGAGAACTATAGTGCCTGTTTCTTTTCTTTTTTTTTTGAAGATGCAAGCACACCCATAGGCATTTGCTTTTTAGAACTGTAATGTCCTCTGCAACAGCGAAAATATTTCCAGTTGCACTGTGTCTCTGAAAGTGATGCATGAGTTAGATTGGATTATGTCATCGTAATATATTAAAACCAGGAAAACCCAGTGTCGATGTATGAATCACTTTTTTTCTTTTTTTTTTTTTGGTAAACGTACGGTTAAAATAAAACTTTTGTGGTTCTTCTGAATCTTAATATTTTAAAGCCAGATGGAAATCTGAACTAGATATTCTTTGTTGGAATATGCAAAGGTCATTCTTTACTAGCTTGTAGTTTCTAAGTTATAGCTGACTCAGCACTTTTTCTTTCAGGAACACATTCTGGAAGTCCTCATACTTCTTGGGACTCTCACGTGAACATCTTTATCTTTCATGACATGTAAGCATTTAACAAAAAAAGCATTCTTGGTGATGAAGGAGTCTGTTACATAGCTCACTGCATTGAATAGTTTATTTAAGATACTACGTGATGCAACCCAAATGGATAGTTCCATGTTGTGATCCAGTTTTTCTTTTTCTTTTCTTTTTTAAATTTTAGCGGTGATTTATTATTTTGCTTTTCATAAAATAACTACTGGTAATATTTACTTTAGGATGTACCGTGTTAAAAGGTTAAACTTACAGCTATTTTTTAAGGGCTATTTACATAAGCCAAGTTTTCCCTTATTTTCAGCTTTTTCATAACATAAAAGTCAATATGCATAATGTGTGTTTCATATGATCACTCTTCATTTGAGTTCATGGAGAGAATATCTGAGTTCACATACTAAATTATTTTACTGTAATTAAACTGGCTATAGTTCTGAAAAACATGACACTACAAAAATGATGTGTTGTCTTCTCTACTGTTGCTGCTTGACAGGCAGTAGGAAACAGTAGTTGTTTCTTCATTAGAAGTTTTCCAAGGTGGCACCCTTTTGGTAGATGTAGGAAGACATTTCAAGAGTCATAGTACTATTTGTTTTACCACTAATGATTATACTATTTACTCTTTTTTTTTTTTAACAGTTGCAAAGCTTTTTAATGTATAAAATCATAATTGAAATTTATGATTTTTATTGACAAATGTGTCTACAAAATATATTACAGCCTATGTTATTTTTAGTTAAATCTCTTGATGCACAGAGAAGTCCCAGCCTTGCTCATCTAAAGAAGGAAGGACTTGGTAGATAGTCTAATGGTTCAGCCTTGTGGATTACTGTCTTTCTGGTACTGGCATTTGACTTATAATCTGTGAAAACAGATGATATTGACAAAATGAGACTCCTACCTCAATAGTTCATGGAATAATAAGAAACCTAGTGTTGTGTCTAATGTTCTTCAAAAAAGTAATATCCTCACTTGGAGAGTGTCAAATATATACATATTTTGGGGATTGACTTATACAAGTTGCCCTGTAGGACTCTGTTATACATATTTTTGAGTGACCCATATTATTTACAGTGGTTAGATAATTCTACCTTTTTAAAGCAAGAACAGTATCTGTTAATGTATGGAACATCTGTATTATTTAGCTCCTTTGTAGACATGAATTTCTATCAAAATGTTCTTTGCACTGTAACAGAGATCTCTTTTTCAGCAATCTTATTTCAGAAAGCATTATTAGAAATGTGTAAAGGATGTGATAATCTCCCAGTCCTTAGTAAGAGTGAGAGGCTTGGAGCAGTTTTCAGTTTTAAATGAGTCCACAGTTTATCTCAAATGTGAGTTTGGGACTGCTTGGCAGCATTGTATGTTTCTTATTCAGAACCATTGATGCGGCTCTATTTTTAAACATACTTGTCTTCTGACAGAAAGGACTGTACATCATATTGTTTCTTCCTTTCCAATATTAGTCTTCTGTCTTTGTGACAAAAAACATACTCTGATTATTGCTATAAAGATGGAGGAGAAGGTCTAATACTACTTAGCCTTAAGTGTCTCTGGCATTGTTCAAATGTATTTTCTGTAACAGAAACCTATTTGGAATGTTTTCTTTTTCCCCTTATAAATTGTAATTCCTGGAATACTGCTGCTTTTAAAAGTCTCACAGATTATATGATCTAACAATTGAATATTGTAAATACACTTGTCTTCTCAATAAAAGGGTACTTTTCTATTAACTGGTGGTTGTCTCAACTTGGGCTGCTATAACAAAATTCCATAGACTGGCTTACACAACAGATGTTTATTTCTCATGGTTCTGCATCCTGGGAAGTCCAAAATGAAGGTGCTGGCAGATTCAGTTCCTGGAGCGGGCCCTCTTCCTGGCTTGCCGACAGCTGCCTTCTCACTGTGTCCTCACGTGGCAGAGAAAAAGAGAAGGAACAAGTTCTCATCTCTCTCCTCATAAGGACACTAATCCCTTAATGAGGAGCCCCATCTTGATAACCTCATCTAAACCTAATTACCTCCCAAAGGCCCACCCCCAAATACCATGACGTTGGGGGTTAGGGTTTCAACCTATGAATTTGGAGGGAACACATTCAATCCATAACAATGGTCAGATGTATTTTTATTAAGAAATTCTAAAACTTTAGCATTGCACAATAACCCACCTCGTGTTTTGTGGGTTTTTTTAACATCTTTATTGGAGTATAATTGCTTTACAATGGTGTGTTAGTTTCTGCTTTATAACAAAGTGAATTAACTATACATATACATATATCCCCATATCGCCTCCCTCTTGTGTCTCCCTCCCATCCTCCCTATCCCACCCCTGTAGGTGATCACAAAGCACCGAGCTCATCTCCCTGTGCTATGCAGCTGCTTCCCACTAGCTATCTATTTTACGTTTGGTAGTGTATATATGTCCATGCCACTCTCTCACTTCGTCCCAGCTTACCCTTCCCCCTCCCCGTGTCCTCAAGTCCATTCGCTACGTCTGCATCTTTATTCCTGTCCTGCCCCTAGGTTCTTCAGAACCATTTTTTTTTTTTAGATTCCATATATATGTGTCAGCATATGGTATTTGTTTTTCTGACTTACTTCACTCTGTTTGACAGTCTCTAAGTCCATCCATCTCACTACAGATAACTCAATTTCGTTTCTTTGTATGGCTGAGTAATACTCCATTGTATATATGTGCCACATCTTTATCCATTCATCTGTCGATGGACACTTAGGTTGCTTCCATGACCTGGCTATTGTAAATAGAGCTGCAATGAACATTGTGGTACATGACTCTTTGAATTATGGTTTTCTCAGGGTATATGCCCAGTAGTGGGATTGCTGGGTCATAACCTCGTGTCTTTTAAATTAGCCTTATATGCAGTTTTCTTTTTTTAAAATTTTATTTATTTATTTATTTATGGCTGTGTTGGGTCTTCGTTTCTGTGCGAGGGCTTACTCTAGTTGCGGCAAGTGGGGGCCACTCTTCATCACGGTGCACGGGCCTCTCACTATAGCGGCCTCTCTTGTTGCAGAGCACAGGCTCCAGACGCGCAGGCTCAGTAGTTGTGGCTCACAGGCCTAGTCGCTCCGCGGCATGTGGGATCTTCCCAGACCAGGGCTCGAACCCTTGTCCCCTGCATTGGCAGGCAGATTCTCAACCACTGCGCCACCAGGGAAGCCCCAGTTTTCTTTTTTATATAATGGTCACATCTTCCACGTCCGAACTGCTTAAATGTAATCATAAATAGAAATAGACTTCAGGTAAAAAAGTGAGCGTTGAATTTAGAAATTAGTGGAGAAATGCTTAATTTTTTTTTCTCTACATGGAAGGAATATATAATACTTAAGTATTTGTGACTTAAATAAAATCACTTAACGTCTGCAATGTTTTGATCTTATACTTTAGTAAGGCTGAAAACCACTGGCCAAATCTACCAGTTAAGGTACCCAATAAGTATTTGTTGAATCCAATTATTAAACTGCAAGTCTTGACTATTGTCTGGTGAATCTGTTATTAAATACAGTATCCAGCACATCTTTCTAACCTTGTCCTCTGGGCTGAAAGGTTCCAACTTCTGCTCTTCTGCTACTTGTATCCATATAGGAGGTTAGACATAGAAATGGCATCCCCAAATCCTTCATCGACTGACACTTTTTCATGGTCTTACCTTTACCAGGTCTAAGACCTATTAAAAGGTCACCTCTGTTTGACTGACTAGGCCAAAACAGCTGGCCCTTCCTTGTCCTCTCCTAGAACCTGCCAATTGTTTTGTGGTATTTACATGGTTTGCAAAAAGACATTCTTGACGTTCAAAGCCTTAAGTAAAGGACGGTGAAGACACTGGCCAATGAGTGGGGAGTTTTATTTTAGATAGCAGGCCTTCCCAGTGTCCCTAAATCTCCTCCTAAAACCGGTAGCCCTTTGGGGAAATTACTTCTTCCACCCCTTTGTGAGACAACTGGCCTATGGGGCTGACTGGCCTTCAGAGAATAAAGCCAAAGTAGGACTTGAACCCAATGACCTCATCATCCTGTACCAAAACCCTCTATTCTGTTATCAGAGAGTAATTTGGATACTTGAGTATCTCAATAGCCATATTGTCCAGGTAATCTTACCCAAGATAGTAGCTGTTTGAGAAAGACAAATATCACGTGATAGCACTTATGTGTGATTTCTAAAAAACTGATACAAACAAACTTAAAACAGAAATAGACTCACAGACATTGAAAACAAACTTACGGTTACCAAAGCGGAAGGGGGGTGGGTAGGTAAATTAGGAATTTTGGATTAACAAATACACACTACTATGTATAAAATAGATAAACAACAAAGACCTACTGTATAGCATGGAACTATAGTCAATATCTTGAAATAACATATAATGGAAAAGAATCTGAAAAAAAGTTGTATATATATATAACTGAAATACTTTGCTGTGTACCTGGAACTAACACAACATTGTAAATCAACTATACTTCAATTTAATAATGTATAAATAAAGTTTAAAAATAATATTTTAAAAAGATAGCTGTTTTCTGTGTGAACACAATAATCACTGACCTTGTAAGAATGCAGTTTAAACTGTGACAGTATTTTTTAAATGGGGCCTGGGCACGCTCCAGTCAACTAGAAGAATTCAGATAACATCAGTGATGCAGGCAAAATGATCTCCATTAAATATGCCTTTAAAAAAAGGTTTTGGATCCAATTTGTCCAGTACCCACTGCCGGGTAATCATATCAGCAGAATAAAATTTACTGGTTTTATGCAACAACTGTTTTTTTCTCAAATAAGTAACTCTTCTTAGCCCATCTCTAGGTTTAGACCTGTAAAAATCTTAAAATATTGTGAATTTAACAAAAACATTTGATTGGGAGTCAATGCCCTTTTAGAACAAACACATTCTGGCATGTTGCTTTTGATAAGACTACAATATTGATAATATGTCAAAGTCATTCTGCTCACTTGTGCATATTATGCTGAAAATGGCAGCTTTGACGTAAAACATCTGTTTGTGAATTCATTAGCGGAACTGTTATAGACAAACCACGTTAATTATTTTTTCCTTAAGATTGTAAATGCAAATCACAGTTTGATTGGCAATTTATTTTCCTGTCCCTCTTTCTAAAACCTTTGTGTGTTTTTGGTATGGAGAGGGGGAAAAGACATTTTAGTTGTTTGTTAGGGTAACCTAATAACTGGGTTTCACTTATAAATTCTTTTAAAATATAAACACATGCATAATCTTTCTTCTGTTGCTTTTTTTTTTTGGAAGTTGTTACAATCTTTTGAAATTAAATTCTAAAATCCTAAAACCTAATATTTAAAGGAATATTGATTTTCTTTAGATATGGTGATAACCTTTTAGTCCTTAGTTTTTATCTTCCTCCTCTCCTAAAACAGTGGAAAACACTACATTCATGGTTCTGGCTCCTTCTTGCTCTACTTATTCTTTAAAGGGAGTAAATATTCCTCAAGTTTCTACTTACAAACTACTTTCTATATTTCATTCTCATTTACTAACCAGATCTCAGCTTTCTTGGCTGCACATGATCGTCAATTCCAAACATCAAATGCCCAAACCCCCGTCTCTCTTAGACAAGTATTTACTGGTAGATAGCATCACCCCTCAAACTTCAGTCCCAAACTAAACTCATCTAGTCCCTCTCCATTATCCCTGATGTTTCTATTGTTAGCCATTCTCCCAGCCATGTAGACTCTAAGTGTTAGTTTTTCTTATCACTTTTTATATCCTGTAAGCTTTACTACTCATAATGTCCAAGGATTAGTAGACTAGCATCCATTAGCATCACTTGGGAGTTTACTACAAATGCAGACTCTCAGGTCCCACCCCAGCTATAATGAATCAGAATGTGCATTTTAACAAGATTCCCAGGTGATTCAAAAGCACATTAATACCTGCGGAGCACTGCTCTAACATTCTGAAGAAAGTGACCACCTCTGTCATCCATGGTACTTTAGCATATGGTGGCCACTCTGGTCCTTGTTCACTGTCTGCCTGTGTATAGAACTGTTTCAACTGGTTATTGACAAATTTGGGTCCTATTGTTCTTGCCTTCCACAAACTCCCTTTTTTGCAGTTCTCTTCCACATCATCAATTTCTCCTTGTCTGCTGATCATCCCCATCAGCATACATGCTCTGCAAATGGTCATCAAAAGAAACCAACACACCTGGTTGATTTAAGCAAAAGAGGACTTTATTAAAAGGACAGTGCAGTTAGTATCACTATTCCGCTAGCACTGGATGCTGGTGTCTGTCACTAGCATTGTAGCCAGTACTGCCCCCACAAACTCAGGCATCCTACGACCAGTGCTGCACCAGAAAGTATTTCTCCTGCTCCCCACTTTCTTCCCTCCCCAGCTCCAGAAGAGTGGGTACATCTGATTGGTGAAACCTGCCTCATGCCCACACTCTACCCGATAGGGAGGCTGGGAAAGAGCGTCTAGCGTTTTCAGCTTCTACAATACAAGGAAGATGCTGCCTCCCACCAAGAATCATAATTTATAGTTTAGGGAATTTCCGAAGTTCCCTAAAATTAAAAGGATTCAGATTTGCTGAAAGGCTAAAAAGAAAAAAATAGCCCACTTCCACCACACTCACATATCTTTTCTAAAAATTCATTTTCCTTTCCCCCTTTTGGAGAAATTTCTAAAAAGGTTGTCCACACTTGTCCTTATTTCCTCATATCCTATTCAACCCACCCCAGTCTAGCTTCTATCCTCAAAAGCCATCATATTCTCAAATCCAGCAGACACTTCTTAGCTCACATCAGTTTAACCTTTCAACGTTATTGGATAGTCTCCCAGCTCCCATGGCCTCATTCTGGAATTTCTTTCTTTCCGACTGCTTCAGTTCAGCTTCCTTTGCTGACTTTCCCTCTGCTCAATCTCTGTAGGTTTGTTCTCAGAGCTCTATCTCTTCCTCTTCTTCTTCTTTTTTTTTTTTTTTATAAATTTATTTATTTATGGCTGTGTTGGGTCTTCGTTTCTGTGCGAGGGCTTTCTCTAGTTGCGGTGAGCGGGGGCCACTCTTCATCGCGGTGCGCAGGCCTCTCACTGTCGCGGCCTATCTTGTTGCAGAGCACATGCTCCAGACGCGCAGGCTCAGTAGTTGTGGCTCACGGGCCTAGTTGCTCCGCGGCATGTGGGATCTTCCCAGACCAGGGCTCGAACCCGTGTCCCCTGCATTGGCAGGCAGATTCTCAACCACTGCACCACCAGGGAAGCCCCTCTTCCTCTTCTTAACTCCATTCACTCCCTAAGTATTTTTTCAATCCCAATTTTTTCCATCCTTAAAATTCTCAAGATTCTTAAATCTGATAATTCCTGCCTTTAGAAAATAATCTATAGGCTGGTGACCTGTTTGCTGAGCTCTAGAGTTTTGCATCTGCAACTGCCTACTTCACATTTCTCCTTGGATGTCTAGTATACATTTTAATTTTAATATGTCCAAAGACAACTCTTTATTTCCCTCTCTTAACTGCTTCTTTATGAAGTCTCTCCAATTTCAATAAAGAGTTTCATCATTCACCCAGTGATTAAACCAAAAATCTAAGAGTCATCCTTGACTTATTTTTCTTAAACTCTCATATACGGTTTATCCACAGTCCATGTTTTCTGCCTCCCAAATTCATTACAGCTCTCCATTCCTTGCAAGGACTCCCCTAGTCTAAGCCATCATCATCTTTTGCTTATAACCAAGTTGCCATTTCTTACTCTCCAACCTCAATTTACAGTGTCCTCCCCTGACACCCACACAACTTTGGCTCCATTGGTCTCCTTCCTGTTCTTCAAACAAGCCAAGCTCCTTGCCATCCCAAGATTTTGTATTTTTCTTCTGCCTGAGAATGTCAGCAATATTGATTCCCACCCCAGTTTATCCCATGTCTGACTCCACCTTATCTTTCCAGACCCCCTTTTATTTTTACCTTCCCTAAAGTAGCCCACCACTTACCTTATCACATCATTTTGCTTACTTTTCCTTTATAAAGCATTTAAAAATTCTGTAATTACCTTATTTACCGGTTTGGAGTGTTTTCCCCCTGACTAGAAGATAAGCATGATCAAAGCAGAGACTTGTCTTTTTTAACACATGGCTGTGTCCCTTGAACTAAAAGGAAGGATGTCTGTTACATAGTAGGCATTCCATAAATATTTGTTAAATAATTGAGTGGATAATTAAGTGAATGACGTCAAATTCCATTGAGATTCCCTAACCTTTTCATTTCTACCCAAATGATTAATCTTTACTCACTGGTGTTAGCTTGATAGCCCATTAGTTACCCAAGACAAGTTTTCTTAGTTTGTTCATTTACTTTTGATTCTGCCTGGGGTTATTCATCATTTTCAATAATAATAATAATAATAATAATGCCTTGGGAAACTAATAGGAAAATCAAAGGTCATGATGCTGATATTTTCAGAATATCTCCTGGCTGATGTGGACAGTAAATGATATTCACCCATCAATCATTCCTCTACTTCCTGCAACTGAATCTCCCTGGAGGAGTCATCAGATCCTCTCAATCTTGAAGACTGACAGGAAGTCCCTGTGGACACTAGCTCTGTGCAAAATCAGGAGGGATCCTTGACACTAAGATTTAAAAGCCCCACCTTCAGAACAAAATTAGAAAACTCAGAGGTTAAGTTATAGTTATTGCAGCTTCTGGAAAGGTGTAGAACATGAAGGTAAGTAAAGGTTTTATATACTTGAGATTTTTTAGCTATTTTATAAAAAAGCTGTATAGCTTTTTACCTCTTTTATGTTTAATAAGTGTTTTAGAGGCTAAAGGATAGTTAAACGTTACGCCTTTAAAATATCAGAATCATTTGATTTTACAAAGAAAAAGTTTCACTAATTCACCCAAATCCTCATTTCGGTTAAATAATAAAAATAATATATTTCTAATTAATTTTTTAAAAAAAGAACTCTGTGGATTAACTAGACGATAAACTGGGGAATCCCCTTCTGCCCCACCCTCTGAGCGCTAAAACAGAACATAGCAAAAAGTAAGGGATGTATAATTGTCCAGGCGCCAGGGAAGGAAGCAGAAGATCCTATAGGCACAGAAACGACTTTCTTTGATCTTTTCATACAGGGATTCAGAAGTCTGGTGGTAACAACCTTGGCTCTTTTCCTGGTGTTTTCTTTCATGGGAAATTCCACCAGTGCTCCGCAGGTAATCAAACGCAAAAATTGGGACTCCTTCGTGCGCTGTGTGCCTGCCTGCCTTGCTTCCTTCCTTCCTTCCTCCCTCTCTCTTTCTATTTCTTCCCTTCTTTTCCTTCTTTCTTTCCTTCTATCTTCTCCCTCCTTCCTTCCCTTCCTTTTCTTTCTTTCCCTCCCCTCCCTTCTTTTTTTTCCTAATAGTGGGCTGGGCAGCAACGCCTTACTAACTGCTTTCCTCTTCTCGCCGGGTTATAGAGACTCTTTGAGAGAAGGAACTGGACGCCTCAAGCTATGCTCTACCTGAAGGGTGCACGTACGTTCCAAATACTTTGCTCTTCCGACAGCAATAGAGGGAGATCCGTAGGGGTGCATGAATCCGTGGGATAGATGAAGAGCTGTGGGGAGAGAATCCTGTCGAGTTTGTTCCCATAAATAATCGAGGTCATTCTGGTCTCAGTTAATCAAGGAGAAAGGGCGGGGGGCGGGGGGAGGATTATCAGAAATCCTCCACCCTAAACCGTAGGGTTGCTGGCTCCTGCCCAAAGGGAGACTGGGATTTCCGGGGACACACCGCCCCGCCCTGGCTGGTGGGCGAGATCGCCGCTCCCTCCGAAGCGCACTCGGCGGCCGGGGGCGGGGGGCGTGCGGGCTTCACCCGTGGTCTCCGCCCTCATCCGCGCCGGCGCCCCGACCCCGGCAGTTCCGCGCGCCCCGGACCGGGGGCACCCGGCCCCGCCCGCTCCCGGCCCCGGAACCCCGATCGATCGGGCCGGGAGGGCGCTGAGCCCGTGTCTCGCCTTGGCAGAGGGGCGCCGCTTCATCTCCGACCAGAGCCGGAGGAAGGACCTCGCCGACCGGCCGCCGCCCGGTGAGTGCGCGGGGGTGAGGGGGCCGCGGGCTACAGAGGACCGCGCAGGACCGGAGGGGCGCGCTCCGCCTCCGGAAAGGCTGGCCCGTGGGCCTTCCCGGGGGAGAGCCGGCCCCGCCCGGCCCCGCTGGCAGCGGCGGAGCGGGGGATCGCAACGCCCCGCCGGGATGGCGATGGGCGGCGGGGGCGGGGTTCCGCTCCCGGGCGTCAGGGTGGATACGAGAGCTGTGCGCCTGCCCCGCCCGAGAAATGGGCCTCCCGTTTAGGGCATGATCTTTACAAGATTTCTCTTAAACGCTGTTGTTGTTGCCAATGTTGTTTTCATCATCATCATCATTATTAAAATAGTGATTTGCCTAAAAACTTCAAACAGCTCTATTATATTACTAAAAAGAACTATCAAAAGGTTCAAAACCAGAAATAGTGAAGAAGTGGGGGCCTTTAAGGATGGAGCCAGAGACTATGTTTCGTGATAAACCTTTCCATGCCATTCATTGGATTAAAAAATAACAATACCATTCATTTTGATAAACGTTCAAGATTGCTAAAAATACCAAGTAGACTCATTTTGAAAAATACCAAACACTGTGTTGAGCACATAGGTGCTTATCAAATTTTTGTTTACCTTTTTCAAGCCTGCAGTGTAATTAACCTTTTTTTTACCGTGGGAGGGTAAGTTTTGTTTTCCCACTTCAGTAGCTCCCAAATTAAAAATCATGGTTTGTGTTGAATCAGGACGGTTTGTCTTCTGTCAGCTTAGATTTGAAATAGTTTTGAATATTTTGCAGATTCTCCTTCAGTCAAATAATTGACTTACATGTAACCAAGAATGTAGATTATTTTCTCAAACTGCTTTGGAAGGAACAAGAGAGAAGATAGTCCAGGCTCCAGGCAGGGTCCCATCTAAACCTTTCCGCCCAGACATCCCATTTTAAGCTCTGAGGGGGAAATTTCTCATGGGTTCTTTATCTTAATCCTCGTTGCTTTCATGAAGTTCTCTGTAGTATATAGTTTAAATTTTCTTCCATTCCCTGTAATACACAACATAACCAGTTGTAAGCAATGTCTAAGGGAAGTGTGAAATGTTTCAACTTGGAAAAATCATTCTGTGTAAGGGGCTCTTTGCTGAGGGATCACAGAGGTATTTCACAGAGATTTTCTAGTATTATAGCATACTGGAATAGGATTTATCTATATGAATATTTAAATGCTAATAGAATCTGTATTTATTTTTTCGTTTCTCCAGAAAGACGAAGCCCAAATCCCCAACTACTAACTCTTCCAGAGGCAGTAGCTGTGCTATTGGCTTCCTTGCAGAAACCGCAAGAAGGTATAAGTATAGTGACCTCTTTTAACTGCAGGACAGGGAAGCTTTGAGTGCTTTGGGCATTCTGTGTTGAGTACAACAAAGTTGCTTTTATTTATTCAGATTTTAAAAAATAATTAACAGTTGCCCACACCACCAGAAATTCACAGAGACGTTTATTATTTTAAGACTCCCATGCTGCTCATTAAAGTGTTTCCCAAGAATGTAAAAACATTTCCTTGATGAGACTGGGGGATTTCATGTTAATTCCATAATCCATAGCCTATTGGAGCTTTTATTTCTGTTAGAACTCCAGAAAGTCCAACTTCATTATTTTATATTTGAAAAAACTGAGGCCAAAAGAGGTTTAAATAATCGCAGATCCAGTTACTCGCTATTAAAGTTTGAACCAAATGGAATAGCTGAAAATCACTCATTTTTTTACTTACAAACACAGCAGTTTCTTCTGGTTCACCCTAAGAGATTGGGCTAGTTCTGATTCTAAGCCTGTGTGATTTGCACTATACTATATAGCTTCTTCCATGCCAGGATTAGGTGTGTTCTTCAAATAGAGGCTCTCTATCCATGTAGCATTAAAACCACTAATTGCATTAAGGCATCTTGTTGCACATTAGCCAGGGCTTTGGAGTATAACAGGACTGGGTTCAAATCTTGGCCTTGTTGCTTTACTAGCTGGGTGACCCTGAGCCTTAGTGTCATAACGGGGAAAATGGAATAATGACATCCATGGGCAGGTTGCTCTAAGAGCCAAATGAAACAAAGTACGTACTTTCTATTAGCATTAACAATAGAGGTCATCAAAGCATATTCAACAGATCTAGATTTTTCCCTCTCAAAAATTGTAATGATGCCATATTTATGACAATTTAAATGTTAAAATGTATTTAACAAAATACAGTGAGTAGTCTGGTGGTCAAAGCATAGGCTGCTGGCCTTGGGCTCTGACACTTGTGCTAGCGGAGAAAGCCTATGTGCTCCCTGTCTGTTATTGGACGGGCCCCGTCAGGGAGGGGAAGAGAGCAGGGGCCTCTTTCTGGCTTCTAGCTTATGGCTTTGTTGTGAAAAAACAAAACAAAACAAAAACCTATGAGAAGCAAATGGAAGAGAGTGGGATAAAGAGGTCTTTTGAAATCAGAGAAAGTCCGCGGCTGACTTGGTGGAGTGGAGGGGATTATAATACTGAATTCAGTAAATCTGCATTTATGCCTGCTAGGTGCCAGGCACTGTGGCAGGTAGAGAAGAAAATGGATTAAACAAAAGCAAGAATGAGAATGGTCTTTGCAGTGAAAAGGCAGGGTGAACAGTCAGTAGGACAGTAGGCTGTGAGAGTCACGGCCATACTATAGCTATGACTACAACTACTGTTACTACTCCCTCTAGCTAATAATTATTGAGGGTTTTACTATAATGCAGTGGGTCAGGCACTGTTCCAAGCACTTGATACGGATTAATACATTTATTAATAATTCATTAATCCGTAACAAATGAATTACCTCCTAGGATTACCCACTGTCATTATCTATACTTTACAGATGAGGAAACAGAAGCACAGAAAGATTGAGTAGCTTGCCCACTATCACATAGCAGGTACATACTAGTACTGGGATGAAGAACAGGGGGTAACTTATTCTTTATCTGAGAATCAATCAGATGGTCCATGGATTTTTACCAGAAAGAGGACATGGTGAAGGAAGATGAAACTGGTTATTGCTTATAGGGTAACCATAAGAGCAGTTACAATAGCTACAATATGAGGCCATCTACTGTGTGTCAGATATTAAAGCTAATCTTTATAGCTCAGAAAACTGACCCTTCTGAGCTGTATATACTCTCCTAAGGTCCACATAGAGTGGAAGTGATATGGGGAGTTTACACAGCAAGAAGTGATACGGGGAGTTGAACTCAGGGCTGTGGGATGCTGTAGCTCTTTCAGCTATGCCCTGCCACCTCTCAGATGGATGGTGTTGAAGAGGAAAGGCCAGAGTGATGAGGTCAGTGAGAAACTAAGGCAGTCATTCAGGAGTGGAGTGACGAGGTCAGTGGGACTGGAGCCTCAACCCTGAGGCATACCGGAAGGAAGAGCAGATAAAAATCAAGGTCCTAGTGTATAGTACAGGGAACTATATTTAATACCGTGCAATAAATCATAATGGAAAAGGATATGAAAAAAATATATGTATAACTGAGTCACTTTGCTGTACAGAGGAAATTAACACAACATTGTAAATCAACTATACTTCAATAAAATTTTAAAACGAAAGAGAGAATCCAGAGTCAAGCACATTTTTAAAGTGTTTGTGTGAGTTTAAAATGGTGATACTGACAAATGAAAATTCCTGTGGATATAATTAAGGTTCAGTTTGAGGTGACGGAGCCATTCCAGTGGATAAACGTGTATAGGTCACTGGTTCTCTGCTCTCCATATGTGGACTGGCTCCATCAGAGTTCTCTGGAGAACTTGCTGAAAATACAGATTTCTTGGCCTTAGGTCCAGAGAGTCTGATTCCATACTACTTGAGTGAGGCTCCAGAATCTGTATCCTTAAGAAGTTCACTCACATTATTCTGATGATGTCAGGTTTGGGAACAAGTGGAAATTCAGAGCCAGTTAATAAAGGTTGGAAGCATGAAAATGGAACTCTCTCCTAGGCCTCAGATGTAGTGGGAAAAGGGCAGATAATAAAGGATTTGCCCTGGAGAATACCCAGAGATCAAGGGAAAGGGGGGAAATCATATCAGTGAAGGGACTTCAAAAGGAGCAGGCAGAAAGGTAAGAGGAGAGCCAGAATAACAGAGAATCCAAGAAGTCGAGGATGGAAAGTTTCAAGAAAGGAGTGATGAGAAGCATCAAATATAGCAGAATGCTTAGTAAGAGTACAGAAATCAAAGGAGAAGGAAGATTGTGTTGGGTAGGAAGGGTCATTAAATCACGGTTCACAAGTCTCCTCAGCCCCTGCCCAGTGGTGTGATTTGCTGCTGCCTTGCCCGTTCTGAAACCTTGTTTCAAGGGAATTTAGGAAAAGAAGGTAAACTGCAGAGTTAAGAGAAAGTAGATGCTTGCTGGCAGAGCTTTCAGAATTCTTGTGATGAAAAGGTGAGAAAGAGTTGAATCATGGGTAGAAGATGCTGCATCCAAGGTGATCTTTTCTAAATTCGGCATTTGGCACTCTTACTGTTTTTTTTTTTTTTTTTCCCCCGGCTGCGCAGCGAGGCATGCGGTATCTTAGCTCCCTGACCAGGGATGGAACCATGCCCCCTGCAGTGGAAGGGTAGAGTCTTAACCACTGGAATGCCAGGGAAGTCCCTCTTACTGATTTTTGAAGTCAGTAGGAGGACAGTGAGGGTGGAGATGGATTGTTAGTGAAGTCTGAGATTTAATTGCTGGGAAGATGTGAGCTGGAATGGAGAAGGAAGAGCTAATTTTAAAGAGGAGGAGAGGGATCTTCATTAGAAACTTTACAGAAGAATGTGACTATAGATCTCCATTTCAAGTCTTTGTTGGAAAATAAATTCAAGTTTTTAATTATTGAAGTTTCCGAAGTGGCTTGTCTCTGATGATGAAATGAGGAAACAAAATTTTATTAGTCTAAATGGATGGGAAAGTCTTGGATTTCCATATGATAGATTAATCATTAGTCACCTTTAATATTTTTATTCTGAAGTCCCTAGGTATTATTTGGACTTATTTTATGTAGTGGATTATTATTTTAAGTAGTGGATTGTTATCTTAATGGAGGATATACAGGGATGATTCCTTTTTTTTTTTTTCCTTTCCTTTAAATACTAGTATATTTAAAATAGATAACTAATAAGGAGCTACTGTATAGCACAGGGAACTCTACTCAGTACTCTGAAATGACCTATATGTGAAAAGAATCTAAAAAAGAGTGGATATTTATATATGTATAACTGACTCACTTTGCTGTACAGTAGAAACTAACACAACATTGTAAATCAACTATACTCCAATAAAAATTTTTAAAAATAGAAAAATAAAAAAAGTTTTAAAAATAGAGTAGCTGATTATCTGCAATATTTTGAAGTTTGCTACCAATTCAGGTTAAACTGTACCTCAGATATTCCAACCATATTGTAACTAACTAGGGGAAAGTGGTTTTCTCTAGAGGTGACCTTACATAAAATGAGGAACGGAATTTTGCCTCTGGCAGCTTCCTCTCCCTTCCCCATCCTCAGTTTCCTCTCCCTTCCCCACCATCAGTTTCAGCCCTTCAACCCATTTTTAGTCCCAGGAATCTGCTGTCATCTCAGTCCGCTATCCCCACCCCAGAGGTGATTCCTCCTGCTCTGAAGTTTTGCAATCCTGCCCAGCTAACAAGTGTCCCTTCTTTTTGTCTTACTTCCACCCCAGACGTCTAGTTCAACTTGTAAGAGAATATGTGCAAATGTGTTCCTCTGTCATCTTTCCCAGCTAAAATGCATTTTAACAGGAAATACAGAAACAGTACCTTGATGCAAGTGAATGGTTCTACTGGTGGGTATTTTAGACATGAGGCATATTTAGAGCAAGACATGTGGCCTTTTCAGATT
Organism: Eschrichtius robustus; assembly: GCF_028021215.1. NCBI lineage: Eukaryota > Metazoa > Chordata > Mammalia > Artiodactyla > Eschrichtiidae > Eschrichtius > Eschrichtius robustus. The sequence goes on from NC_090836.1 coordinate 17,991,106, forward strand.
TCTACCAAACACACCATGTAATAGTTAAATTCACTGTAGAGATTCACATGTCAGATGTGAATTCTTCAATGCATCCCAAGCTGAGGGGGAAATTCTTGAAACAAAATCAATCAAAATCCAATTTGGGGGTGGTTTCCATAGCAGAGTGCCTGAGTTGACATAATGTAGGGGGGCAAATGTTTATCTCCTGAGGTTCTCTTCATCTTATATTTTCTTCTTATAAAACACAGGATACATGTTTATGTTATGTATTTTTTTTTCCTAACAGCTGGAGAAGAAAACTTTGATCAAGCCAGATTCCTAGAAGACAGTCTGCTAAACTGGTGAAAATATACCAGATTCCATTCAATTATAGTTCTATTCTTGTTGAAAACATGAACCATGTGAATAAAGCCTGTGGACCCTTTTTATGTTTATTTGTAATCTTAGGAACATGTGCAGCCAGTTTTATTCTTCCAGAAGCTAAAGTGATGTTGAGTTCTTAGTGAGAACATCGTTGCTTTCTTCCATTGCTTCAGGTCCTGTTTAGATCGCCTTGTGTCTTACTCTTGAATTTTTTAGCCCATTTATAATTATTAGGTTGAAGACTCTTTAGAGTGTTCTTTCGTTTTGTGACAACAGATACCCATCTTGATCTAATCATTCTTACTTGCTTTTTTTCATTCTGTTACCCACTTGCACTGTCTTATCACTCAGCAGAGAATCTCCTCTCCTTTTCCCCCTTTTCTCACCTCCAAGGAGGGTGAGGCAGGGAAGCATGGCAAGATGGGAAAGAGTAGAGTGCGATTCTTTTAGTATCCAGGAGAGGTAAGTTGTCAGGAAGGAAAGTGGGAAGGGATGACTGGGAAGAAGCCCTGTGATCAGACACTGCAGTGTGGTTGCTGAGAGAGGGGACCCTTGGTGAGACTGGAGCCATTGGAAGGTTCTACAGCTGGAAGCTCCCCCTTGTGCTCCCTGGGGATCTCCCCGAATTCAGTTTAGAAACAAGGATCTAAAAGTTACTGGGAAATAAGCAGATGGAAACACACGCTGCTCTTGTACAAAAGAAACAAACCAGTTTTTTAGAGGTAACCCATTTTCCATGGCCAAACAGACTCAAACACTGCTTACTCTAATTGACTAGAACTCTAGGCTTTATTTGACATGAAAACATAACATAAAGACACCCTGATACAAAATGCATGGTAATATACCTAATTTATTCATTTTTTAAACTCAACTAGGGTTCAGTACTAACTGAAAAATAAAATACACACATACCTACAGCAAGCATATAGTACATTTATTTGAAATTACAATACGACCATCATGTTCATTATTTTTGACTTAATTACTTGAGAGTTGTTATTGATAAATGTCACAAGTGGAAAGTATTGTCCATTCTTATTGTCATCAGTATATAGCTATTAGTCAGTAGCTAAAGAATATCATTATGTGAATGTCTCTGTAACTTGGAATTACAATTTTACTGTTAAGTAATCAAAACCCTGCTTATAAGATTTGTCTGTATCTCATTTCATAACTGAATAATGAAACTGTATTCAAGTTAATGTAACATTGATGTCTGCCAAAAAAATAATATGCTAGCAATAAAATAATCTATGTGGCATTATAATAGGTGCCTGTCATTAATTATTGTTTGATTTTAAAGTGGATTTTCTAGACAGTGTATATGTCCAGTTTATTGAGAATTATTTACTCACCTGACATAGACTTGTACATATGGACTGCTTAAATACTATGTCTAGTCCCAGAATACATTTAAAGTCTATCTTACAAAGTAATTCTTCCACAACTAGAACAATCTCAAGTATTTCCCACTAAAACAGAGTTTGTAAAAGCTGTCTAAATGACCAACAGCTGTTATAATATCAGCTACAATATTACAAGTACTTGAATTTCCTGAACATTGTTCTGCCGTACAGATGTGCACATTAACCCAGTAGTTGCATATGCCCGGTTTGCTATAACTTTCTATATCTCCGGGGGTGTCTTTGCAATTCTCCTTATTTCTATCTTGTTCAAAACTGAAATGAATAAGTGATCAGTGGTCAAAACTTTTCACATTGTATGGCTTGTCTTTTAAAATTGGAAAATATCTGCCTCCTGTGCATGTCCATGTACTAGAATACCCCACCTCCAGATAGGACTTGCAGCCACTTTCACCCCGTTCCAATTGCTCTTCTCCTCTTTGCCTCTATAGCCTTCTTCCCCTGTGGCTACGTGGCCTCCAGGGTGGGCTCTCAATTACTCTCTGTTTCCCTGGTTTTCCCCAGTGGTTGACTCCTCTCCCCCACCATAGTGATCCTAAGCAAGGAGAGAAGGTGAGAGGTTAAAATCGGCCTCCAACTAGCATTTCTTCTTTACCTGCTGATGAGAAATAAAAGTCTATATCCTACCAACCCTGAGTTACATTATTTTACCTTGGCCTCAGGAGAAAGAGGAGTTGGGAATGTAACCTGTTGGTCTCCTCCTACTGGACTATAAATCCCTTAAGGAAATGTTCACGTCTAATTTGATTTTATCCTTACAACCACAATGTGAAGTGGGCAGTTGTATCTCCCACATTACTTCATAGAAATTTAGGATCATCCTAGGAAGTCATTTTGCATCTCCTCAAGTACACTTAACCAATCCCTCTTCTGAGACCTCCTTGTGTCCTGGAAAGCTACTAGTATAGCACTTGTAATATTTTATATTCCCATCTGTATATGTAAAGCCAGCTCTATTCACTCTAGCCCTTACCATGGAAGGAAGGGTGGTACAATGCATTAAAAAAAGTCTTGCTGTCAGCTGGTCAAGCACACACAATTTTCCGTAGTTCCTGTCCTCCAATTTATGGATACATACATTATTTATTATTTTTTCTTTTTTTATACATACTTTAAGAGCATCAATTTTTTGTATCTATGTTTCTCCCAATAAAACCATTCATTTATGCAACTACTGTGTATAAGGTGCTGTGCTAGACACACAGTCACCTAACAATCCTATTGGTTGTTCCTCACCGAGCTTTGTCAATATTGGGGAAAGAACAACTAGAACACCAGGGTTTGTCAGTCTTGGGGAAAGGACAACTAAGCGACTGGAGCAAGGGGTTGGAGTCAGGTGGCAGCAGCTGTCTGAGTAGAGGACCAAATGCAGGGTAGAAACTGATTCTTACACATGCCACTCGAAGCCAGGTGTTTACGAATCAGTCATTTCCATGTGTCCTATACCATTTGTACTCATTTCTAATCAGAGAACTATTCTTTTGTTTAAAAAAAAAACACTTGAATTTTCAAGTTTTGTATTAAGTTATAGCTTCTGTATAGCTCATGCTTTCAGTAGCCGTGGATCAACCAATTACCAATCAAGAGTATCACTTGAATACACACATTGCACCACTTTATTAGGGATATATTTTCATGGTTATTGCAAAAGTGAAACCCATTTTATCATGAGATCTTTCTGGCACTTCAGCAAATGAGTATTTGGATTGTAATACAAATCTATTTCATATTTTTTTCTGATCTCCTCTGCAGAGCTTGGAGAGTTGGGTTAATTGGTATCCATTGGGCATTTTTTAAGGATTAGGCTTTAGGTAATTTAGTTTCCTTCCTTACAAACCTCTAAATTAGGGGAGTTTGCAACAATCTTCCATTTTGACCTGAGTTGTTGCTTGTATCCGCCATTCTTCTACTCTCCCCTAACAACGGGGTGATAGAGCTGGAGTGCAGTTGTCCACTGGTCTTGCACCATCTGACACACTGTCATTGTTACTCTTCCGTTATTGCCATCAACAACCCAACACTGAGAAGACCTAAACTTTTTTAGAGCCCCTACAAACCTGGGCCAACCAATATGCCAACCAAGGTGTTCACTGGGATCTAAATGTAACAACATTCAGTTGTGGAAAAAACAATACATGAGTGAATGTGGGGTTTGTGTTTTGTTTTGTTGTTTTTTTGTTTTTTTGCTGATTTAGGTTTAACTACATTTAGAACATTAATATGTTTAACTACAGTCATTCAACAATGTCTCAGAGACATTGTCCTTATTATAATTAAGTAGACTCTATTTTCTTTTTGCTAATTTTTTTAAAAGATAGTTTTAAATGTTATCCTTCATAAGGCACTATTTTATAGTAGGTGTTTTTGCACATATTATCTTATTTAAATGTCTAAAAGAATTTTAAACATTATCAATGCAGTTAAATCTTTAAATATTGATATATTTATTCATAGGGATTTAACAATTTATCACCTATGGAAGATTGACCAAGTTTTCAAAAAGGCTTTCCTTTTAAACAATAGAAAAAACTGTTACAGTCAGATGGTACAGTACAGATGGTAACGTCTCCCGATCATTAATTTGAGAAGTGACCTTGTACATATGCATTAATATGTATCAACATCTGGATTTAGGATAGCTACTGTCCTATGGATTTTGATTGTCTGCAAAGCTAGGTATAAATTCATGGTTCTGCCTCATGTGAAAAATAAAAATAATCACTAAAGACCAGATTACTTGAAATATAAAGGTAGAACACATTCATAGCTAAGATCAGGATCCTTTGTGGGGGAAATGGCAGATTGGTTTAGCAGGTATAGAAGCTGTATAAACACTAAGCCAAGGATTATGGTGATGATAAGTAAAAAATCAGCATTAGGAAATGAAAATTCTTATCGCTTAAAATAACCATTTTAAAAACACTTCCAGTCTTCCTCCTTTAATTAACACTCTTCCTAGAGCCTGAACTGACTGGGGCAAAAGGAGTTGGATTTTATTATAAATTACAAAATTGCCATTCACTTAATCTCCTCCACTTTTTAGGCAGAGAATAAATCCCATTGTTATACTGAGAAGAAGAGAATGAAACCTGTGGCATTTTCATTTCTTTCAATAATCATTCTTTCTATGTTCTCACTAAATTAGCCTGTTCGACCAGAGTGGAATTCAGTTCTTGTATTCGCCATGCAGCTTCTTCTTCCCGCGAGGAACATGATTCAGAGACAATGGTGACTTGATATTTAACCGATCCCTTTCAGCCTCCTCTTCCTCATCGTATCTTTCTTCCTCATTCTCATCCTCCACATCGCTGCTCTGAGGACTAGAGACCTGAGATCCCGAAGGAGAAGGTGGTACTGAGGAAGGCCTGGGATATTTAAACCCTTCTGTCTGCCAAAGACAAAAAAAAGACACAAAACATTAGAATGACTTTTTGATTTTTCAGTGAGGTACACACTTGGCATGTGCATTTAATAAAAAACACAGTTGGATTTTTTGGTCTGTTCCGGGGCTATTAACTTTGATTTATTTTGATTCTGGTCCAACCAAGCTCAAGAGAGACTCCTTAAATAAATAGCTTTCTTTTATCAAGCACTGAAATGTGCCAGGGGCTATATACCTGTGATCTTATTTAATCTCTGACCAATTTGTTCTTTCGACTGACAGAAGAAAATTGAGGGTCCAAGAGGCCAATGATTTGCCCAAGGTCATACGGCATGTAAGTGGTAGAGCAAAGAGTGGTTCCAGGGCTGTGATCATCCCAGAGCCTTTAATATCAACTGCCATGACACACTGTTGAGATTATCAGTCTCTATGTCATCCTTCAGATTTGCTCAATCAAATTCCAGAACATGAGCAGCCTGGATATTCCATGGACAACACCCACTAGATAGATTCCTGGAAGTCAGTCCACTTCACTGACCATAAAATTCCACCAGTTCCTTTTATTTTCAGTTAATGAGCAAACATCACTAGGTTTTAATCAATTGCCCTTCTACCTAAGATGCTCTGAGATAATTCATTTGATAAACACATACTAAGCAACACCTATGGGGCAGGAGGAAACAAAGATGAAAAACATGATCCCTGCTCTCTAGGAGTGCAGATGCTTCATCAATCAGGAAGACAAATGTATAAAATTGTTACAGCACTTATCACTCTGAATTGCAACTATTTTTAGACATTATTATGTCATACATGTACAGTCATTTCAAGGCTCAGATACTTTACCTGAAAGCAATACCAAAAAAAAAAAAAAAAGAGCTGAGTCCTACACTTAGGGAGCATAGGAGCTCAATACTTATTATTTGAATTAGTTGAATAAATGAATTAATATAGCTGAATTATCATCAAGGGCAGTGACCACCTCTAAATAAGCTAAGCAAGTCACTCTGTTAGAATCATGGACATGGGAAGTGGAATTTGATTACTGAGGGATTTACGAAACTCTTTCACTTTCTCTATGAACAAATTTTCCCTTGGGTTAACTTTCTAGATCTGGTCCCCAGACACCAAATAGAGGTGGAATATGAGGTATTAGGCAAAATTGTTTATAGTGAAAGTGACTCCTGATTGGAAAATGACATCTGCTTTTGGAGGATCTATAAATACTTGATGAAGGTCTCTAGTATTTGGAAATCCTTGAATTTGATGACTCTTGTAATTGCTCACATTCCTTGTGGAGACCATAGAGGCTTATCTGTGAGGATTTACATGAGATGTTGGGTCCTGTGGGGTGTGGAACTACTAAGCTAAAATGGATCTCATAGTCAATGATATGGGTTTCATCTTTTGCACCTAAGTTTTCACCTGGTGGGTAGGGAACAGAGAAGCTTAGCTCTTGGACCGCTGTGTAGACTGCTGTAAGGACTAATTCCACTGAAGAGAAATGCCTGATACTGCCCTACTTCAAGCTGTGTTTCCTTCTAAGCGAATGTGATGACAAGTAATCTGCTCTAGCCTCAAGAATATAAATGTCTAAGGGAATATTAGAGGAAGACGCCCTGGTGGGCACTGCTGAATTTCCATGCATAAATGCTCATCTAGTCCAATTTCTCCTGTGGCGCTCGAATTCACTATTACTCTTGCCAAGTCGTCACCCTACATTTAAACGTCTCCTTGGATAGCAAATTCACTTCCAATGAGAGCAGGCCAGTTTCTTTTTTGACAACCCTCAAAAGAATGGATGTCTAAGAGAGGTTTCAGGCACTAAGGCAAGGAGAGTTTTCATATGAAAGTGCTTCTCCAGTGACATGAATTAGCTGACTGCTCAGCCTGTGCATAAGCTAACTCTGAACTGAGGGCTTAGAGTTGGTCTGATTTGTCAGTTTCTCTATCTGCTTTGTAGCAACACTATGAAAAAGTACAATAGTTTGTGAATTTAGCTACTTCCAAATAAAAGGTATTGTTAGGACTTACCATACGTAAGACATTTAGCTTTCAAAACAAATAAACGATACATAAATTATTTACCATTGGTGGCGATGTGGTTTCCGTGTGGAATTTATCTGGAAAAGCTCTGCTTAATGTCAGGTGCCTGGCATGCTGGTAATACTATGATAGAAAACCAATCCATGGGTTACAAAAGATGTATATTTATATATTTATATCTCAATAACCAAGTTGTTATATAAAATCTTATTCTCCTACTTATAAATATATTTATATATATTTTTTAAAGTGGCAGATTTTATTCATCCTAAGTTTAAGAATCAGAAAAAATATGACAATTTATAGTTTTATCATTTTTCAAGGAATAAGTAAAGAAATACTATCAAAAATTGGAGGGGAAGGATATACTGGCTTTACTGAACTCTGAATTGAGCACTAAGGCAACTGAAAACACTGGTTTTACTCCATAGAGAAGCAGTGTGGCATGGAGAAAAAGATGGGGCCTGAATAATCAGACACACTGGCTTTAAATCCTGCTTCCGACCTTACGTAAGAAACATAGCTTCTAAGGGGTGTATCATCCTGCTTTCATTATAAAATGAAGACAGCAAAATTAATCTTCCTGGGTGGAAATGAGCGTGACTACTGGCATTAGTGTGTGTAGATACTCAGCTGGTGGCCGTATCTGTCATTTGTCAGCCAGAGTTGAGCAGTATCTAAGCAGATACATTATGTGAAGGCAAAGTCAATTTAGTTTTTATTAAATCATCCACTGCTGAGATATATGAACGTCTGAGTATTTATAAACTAATGGCAGGATTGAAAGGAGGTATTTCCTGTACCTGTCATTTTGAGAACCAAGATTATTTCCACTCCCCACTGTAGTTGAGGAATGTGATCATATTATCTCTTAGTGTGAAACAAAATAGGGACTTTTCTCTTGATTTCCTCATCTTCATGAAACCTGTAAAGCATCAAGTTAAGCCCTGGTGATAGAATAATTAGTAAGATCATGGCTAGATGCTGCTGGAGTGGCTGTTCTGGTCTCAAACTAAATATGAAGAATTGGGGTTGGGACTTTGCGAATTCATATTAAGCTCAAAGGTACTCATATTAAGTACGTGAAAACATCACTGAGATCTTAACAATGATGATACAGACTTGACCTTGCAGATTACAACTCGAATCAATTCTTTTATAGTCCAGTGGGATTTTTAAAGGGGTCCTCTGTGTGTATCATAAACTTGCTTACTCTGCCTAAGTATCTCCAATCCAGAAGGTCTGAAAGCCTCTCGGTTCGGTTCCTCTGAATAATCCTCTGGCGGCGTGACTGTTTGCAAAATCCATAGAGAAACTGAGTCAGCTGATTGCAAGAATCATCCAGTGAGCGGAATCGCCTGTCAACGATGTAAATACCTGAGGGGCACAAAAGCCAGAGCACAAGTCAAGATAAGGCTAACCGTAAAGCACTTCTACTCCTGTTCCTTAGGGTCTATCACGAACTGCGTGATTATCCACTCCCTGACTCCCCTACTGCCTCTACTTTATCTTTTCCCTTCTGAGACTATTTCTCCTGTGATTTCCTTCTAATGGCTCACAACTGTCACCAACACACAGCCAACAAAACAGATCTTGCTAAAGAAAATCTGGCAGTACAGGGATACCTCGGGTCAGTGATCGTCCTCGGGGCTGCTCACTAACCAGAATCTCCGGGGTGAGACCTGGGTCTCAGTGCTTTTTAGGTTCCCCAGTATCCCCACCGTGCAGCCACGGGTGAGGACCAGAGCTGTCAGCCAAGGAAAGACAACAGTGACAATGCAATTCTAAAAGACCAGAGAATGGGCAATGTCCAGGCAGAGCATCAGCCCATTCTAACTTTTCTTGCTGCTAGGCAGCATGGACATATAGATGGTGATACCACCTGCCATCTTAAATGTGAATTTTGATAACTTGGCACGGAACTTATAATTATGCTGATCAATACATGTACTCCAAAGCCATGGTTATTGTGATTATCACTTCTAGGTAATAGAGGACCAAATCAGTTCAGAAACATAAAAAGGTGAAAAGGCAATGTTTGTCCAAGTTTAGCACTCCTTTTGTAGTTTGTCTTTTGAGCAATATGTTCAATATTAATATCATTCTAATCTTTTCTATGGACCATATAATGAAATCTACTTTTAATTAAACAAGAAGTATAAAAAGTTTAATCATCAGGATAGCGTTAGAGTCAAGCTCTGTAAAGACCCCGTGCTTTGTTTGGTGCTTCTCCCGCAGTTGGGTTCACGATGAAAAGTCTCACCGTATGCAGTGGGATCAGCCACATGCTCCTGCATGAAACAGCCAAAGCCGGAGAGGTTGGTGGTCACACTGGGGATACCCATCACGGTGCATTCGGCTGCCAGGGGAAAGAGACAAAGGCTTGGCTTCAAACCAGCAACAATATCCTCTTACACACGCAGAGAAGGAAAAGCCCCAGTCCACCTAGTAATAGCAACATTTATGTTATGCCAGGCACGGTACTAAGCTCCTTACATGCATGAACTAATTTAATCTTCTCAACCACCCTATGAAGTGAGGCTACCATTATCCCCATCTTACAGACGAAGACACTGAGGCACAGAGAGGTTAAACAGCTTCCCCAACTTCACCAAGCCAGGCAACGTGGTAGAGCTGGGATTTGAAGCCAGGTGCCCAGCTCCAGAGCCCTTGCTCAGAACTGCTACCCTACACTGCCTCTCTCATTCCAGCTGGCTTTGTTTTTTGCTCTGTTCTAAGCTTGTGTCACTAAGTATTTGGCAAGTTTACGGGGTAAGTAAATATGTTTTGGAAAGAGCCATCTCCTCCAATCATATTCACCTCTTTTGCTACCAACGCCTTCCACTTTCTCGGGTGCTCAGCGAACCCATGGTTACTTTCAATCCTCTACCACCTTTTAGTCAAAACCTTTTTTTTTAGACAATATCAGATGTGTCTTAAGACATGTTAACACACTCAAGGATGTTTGAATTGTTAACATGAAATTTATATTTTATTATGGTATTTCTCTTGGTTGGCTAGTGGGGATGGGTGGATAAAAAGAGATTTCCTCGTGACCCATGTTCTCCTGTTCTGCAAGTATTTCCTCTTGGTTTAGCTCTAGAGAACAGTGGTTTCCGAATTTGGGGGAAGATGGTAGAGGAGAGAGGAAGGTGGGACGGGGATTATTGACCCATTTGAGAATCAGATGAAAACTCTGGAACTCCTCCCCAGAAAAATTTTGCCTACAGTTCTGTGGAACTTCACAGGTCCTTATTTTTATTAAATACTCATTGACACCCATATAATAAAATGCCAGGGACCCATGTAAGCTCAGTATATGTTCATTGAGTGAATTTAATGAAGTCAGCGTTTATCTTCACTGGGTTTTCTCAAAACACAAAACACAGATTTTAACACTTTCTGGAGAGTTAGTACAACATAAAACAACTATGTAAAAAAAGTTAGAGAGGTATCTAATATGCTAATGCCAAGTGTATACCACCAGAGGTTTTGCTGTTTCTATAAATAAGGAGGAGCCAACTTCTTTTGGTTAATTTATTATTTATTTACTTTGGCCACACCATGCGGCTTGTGGGATTTTAGTTCCCCAACCAGGGATCAAACCTGGGCCCTCGGCAGTGAGAGCGTGGAGCCCTAACCACTGGACCACCAGGGAATTCCCCTTTGGTTAATTTGAAACAGAGAATGACTCATTCACTATAGGGTACATATTTCTCACACCCCTTTTTCCATCTACTTATTTTTTACAACACATTTGCTGGCCTTTATCTTAACACACTAAATATATTTCCTCTATCATTTCATGTTAAGTTTAACTTTGTCCTATAAAATGATATTCTGGCAGAAAGGCTGCTGTAAGTTAGATAACATTCTCTTTACCCAATATAAATGACTTCCCACATTCCCTTGGTCACTCATGCTTTGGTTTTGTACTTCTTTGCTCTCAATATTTCCAATCGTAAATTATGTTACTTCCTAGAAATAATAGGAATAAGAGTCTATAACAAAGTTTTAAGTTCATCAAGTGAATTGTTTTAATGTATCTCAAAAGATAGATACTCTATTATCAGCAATTTAAGATAACTATGCGGGCATTTCATAGGTAAGAAGACATTGCCTTCACAAAAGTGGAATTTGTGCCGAGAACAATTTTTAGAACTACAAGAGAGGTAGCTGGAGGAGTTAGATCAATAACTTTTCTCTGTCATGTTTCAAGAATGGATAATTCTTTTTCAATCTTCCCCCAAAAGTTCTAATGGTTTTACAGCTGCTGGCAAATTATTCTTGGTGGAGTCTAGAACAATAGAATAGGACCTATGTCAAAAGATGAAGAGCCTTCATGTCACTCCTATTGTAAAGATTATAGTATCCTATTTATACAGAATTTTAAATTCTGTACTAAAATTCTGGGATCAAAATGTAAAGATTAGAAAAAAATCTTCATAATTCAGTCTATGACCTCTCTAACCCTGACTGCTGCTGCCCTTTACTTGGCCTATAATGACATTGAGATGCAGAAGGCAAAATGTATTCATTATAAATAAAAATGTTTTCTGAGCCTTTTCTTTTACAATTATAAATGGAATTATATCTATACTAGGAGGAAAACCGCTGTTTACCAAGAAGATGGAAAAGCCATCATTGTCTTCTTTGCATTGGCATATATTTAAAGTACTTGTTTCTTTTTTAATTAGGCATTTCAGTACCAGTACAAATTGATGTCTCTTAATACTAACGGCAACCATGCCAGTAGGGGCCAGAAAAGAAAAATAGATAGTGGATCTGAGAATCCACTATCCGAACAGAAAGGGAGGCAGGTGGAGGGTCTGAATTGAACTATGTCATTGGGCATAATACCTACTACTGAACCGGCATTCTATGTTAAAAGTACCTCGTTTTTGAAAGACAAGGGTGTGAAGATGACTTCTCACTGTACATCTCTTTATACTATTTGTGTCTTCAACCATATGAATGTGTTATCTAATTAAAAGATACATATATCCTTTCATTTAAAAAAAGAATTCTGAAATAAATGTTAGAGCAATTTTAGAAACAAAAATTGTTTCTCATATTAACCTCCTTGCAGTTAATTTCTCCTTCATATTAATGGATAGGACTGGTGAAGATATAATCTTTATAAAACATTCTTTTTCTTTGGAATGCAATGAGGCAACAATTCAGATACCCCTAAAATATGCCCAACCACAATCTCCTATACTTACATAAAAGATTATGTATTATGTCCTTATTCTTAGGTCAGGAGCTACAAAACATAAAATGGACCCTTGGGATAGATCCAACCATTTCTACTAAGGTTTTGGTTTTGTAGTTTTAAATGACATATCATTTAGAAATGACATATCAACTTAGAATATTACATACATGTGCATAAAATAATATACTAATAAAATCTAAAACACTTCACAATCTAAACATGTCACATACCTGGAGTATAACCCCAGGGTTCATAGTATGATGGAAATACTCCAAGGTGACAACCTCGGACAAACTCTTCATAATCCATGGGTAACAAGGGGCTGGTAGAGGATAGGAACTCTGGGTGCAAAATCACCTGAAAAAGAAAAATTCTACTGAGAAAAAAGAGAAAAGAAAGAAGAAATTAAAGCAAACAAAATCTACAGTTTTGTTATTTCAATATTTCAATACTATAGAATCCTTGTGTTCTAGATTCTGGGGAAAGAAAGAGAGAGATAAGAAAAAAGAAAAAGGAAAATGTCCAGGTGTTTTTTTCTCCTCTCTCCATTCTCGGTAAATATCTATTCTGAGTACTAACTTTCCCTCAGGTTCCCAGGTGTAGATTAGAGGATAGGGAGTTATTGTATCCATTTTTGTTCTCATGCTAAACTCCTCCAACCCAGACTTTACTTACAATAAAGATTTTACTTGGTTCTCTGACTGCTGGCCCTTGTCTTGTTTCTCAATTTATTCCCACCTTGAGGAGGAAAAAGGGGAGCTACCCTTATATGCCCCAGGCATGAGTTAGCCAAGTGAAATGGAACTAAGGGCCAATTGCAAGCTACCAATGTGATGTCGCTGAACTGGAGATGGGAAGAGCAGCAGTACCTCCTTATAGAATATTTCCACCATGTGAGTACAATAGTCATAAATAACCTCAAGAGCATAGGTAATAGGAAAATGCAGTAAACAACTAGGATGCAATGAGTTTTGAGCATTACCTTTCTTTTTAGCATAATTGATTTTTTTTAAGTTTATGTAATTTAATTTCACACAATGATTGTGTTTAAAACTGGCCTACAGCATTTCTGAAAATTCAGCAATTGGCTCTTGTGCACTGGTATGAGTCTTTTCTTGGACTGCACAGCCTGTAATTTTCTGCAAAGGCGGAGACCAGAGACAGCCAGCTATACTTGGAAAGTTGTGAATAGAATAGCTACTTAACTAGTCACCTAGATGAATGAGTTCTATTTCTCCTATTTATTAAAATGATGAATTATAAAGTATAATATAATTATAATGTATAAATTATATTATTATCCCAGTACTTTAAAATCTGATTTTAAAAATTTATTAGAAATTATTTTTAATAACTTACTTAGCTATGGGGGGAGGCTGACAGATAACATATAACTGGTTTGGTGAGAACTTTCATAAAATGGGGAAATGGGAGAATTATATATATGTTTATGTATAAATTATATATTTTAAAAATTATATTAAAATTTAATTTTATATGAATTATATATATAAATACATGTATATATGTATATATATATAATTTGAAAAAATCCCAAATTTACAGAAAAGTTACAAATACAATGTGAAGAGAATTAATATTTTTTCAAGAACCATTTGTGTATAAATTGCTGACTGAATGCCCATCATCCACAAATACTTAACATGTATTTTCCTCAAACAAGAACATTTCCCCTTAAAAAACTAAAAATAGAGTTACTATATGATCATGCAATTCCACTCCTGGGCATATATCTGGAGGAAACTCTAATTTGAAAAGATAATTTGAAAAGCACCCCAATGTTGATAGCAGCACTATTTACAATAGACAAGACATGGAAGCAACCTAAATGTCCATCAACAGATGAATGGGTAAAGAAGATATATATATATATATATATAGATATATATATATATATATACACATACATACCATATATATATTAATATATATATATGTACATACACACTCACATATAATGGAATATTACTCAGCCATAAGAAAAAGAATGAAATAATGCCATTTATTTGCAGCAACATGAATGGACCTAGAGATTATCATATTAAGTGAAGTAAATCCGATAAAGACAAACATGATATCACTTATGTGTAGAATCTAAAAAAATGATACAAATGACCTTATTTACAAAATAGAAATAGACTCATAGACATAGAAAGCAAACTTATGGTTACCAAAGGGGATAGTGGTGTGGGGAAGAATGATAAATTAGGAGTTTGGGATTAACATATACACACTACTATATAGAAAACAGATAAACAACAAGGACCTACTGTATAGCACAGGGAACTAGACTCAATATCTTGTAATAACCTATAATGGAAAAGAATCCAAAAAGAATATATATATATATATATATATATATATATATATATATATATATATAACTGAATCACTTTGTTATACAGATGAAACTAACACAACATTGTAAATTAACTATACTTCAATTAAAAAAAGAACATTCTCTTACATAACCACACTATAAGCATCAAAATCAGAAAATTAACATCGATACATCACTACCATCTAATCCTTAAATCCCATTCAACTTTCTCCAGTGGTTCAAATACTGTCCTTTAAACCAAAGGACCCAGTTCACAGTCACATGTCACATTTAGTTGTCACTTCTCCCTAGTCTCCTTTAGTTTGGAAGAGTTCGAGGACTTTCTTGGGCTTTCATGACCTAAACACTTTTGAAGACTACAGTCTAGTTATTTTGAAATTTGATCTTCAGTTTGGGCTTGTCCTATGCTTCCTCATGGTTAGAGTAAGTTATGCATCTTTGGTAGATATAGCACAGAGGTGATACTCCGTTCTTCTCACTGCATTTCATCAGGTGGCAAGGGATTTACACTTTATTCATTACTTCTGATGTTCACTTTGATCCCTTGATTAAAGTCATGTCTTTTTGGCTTCTCCACTGTAAAATCTTCCTCTGTTTCTCCTTTGTTATTAGTAAGTATCTGGGGGGAGTTATTTTGAAACTATATAAATATCCCATTCCTCAATAAACTTATACTTGTATGGGATTCATGGTTCCTTGTGTTATTCAATGTATTCTAATTCATTGTTATCTTTATTTATTTTGATACTTAAATTGTGCCTGATTTGGCCAGTGGGAGCCCCTTCAAACTCGTTTCTGTAAACTTTTGACAGATCTCCATCACTCTTTGAGCATTTCTTTGATTTTTTGACACAAGAAGAAGTTCTAGGCTCATCTTTTACTTTTCCTGCCACAGCCCTAGAAGTAACAATTTCTTCAGTGAGTCCTGGTTCCTTTTAGTGTAGAATGATATAAAGACCTGGGTTAGATGTGCTCATTGTTATTGGGGTGTTACAGGCCCTCTCAGCAGTCAGAGAGACACAACATACAACACACACACACACACACACACACACACATCTATACTTAGTTTCATTATCTTTAATGTAATACTTATTGGGTCAATCCCTGCTATGATCTGAATGTTGTGTTCCCTCCAAAATTCATATACTGAAATCCTAAACCCCCAAAGACAGATGGTATTTGGAGGTGGGGCCTTCAAGAGGTACTTAGGTCATGAGGATGGAGCCCTCATGAATGGGATTAGTGCTCTTATGAAAGAGGCTCCAGGAAATTGCCTGGCCCCTTCAACCATGTGAGGACATAGTGAGAAGCTGCCATCTGTGAACCAGGAAGAGGGCCCTCACCAGGGCATGACCAGGCTGGCAACTTGATCTTGGACTTCCCAGCCCCTAGAACTGTGAGACATAAATGTCTGTTGTTTAGAAGACACCTAGTCTGTGGCATTTTGCTACAGCAGCCTGAACAGACTCAGACAATCCCCCTCCACTTAACTAGTCTCTCCATGGCCTCTCCTTCACTCCACTCTGGCTCTGACACCTGCTGTGAGTGTCTCTCCTCACTGCGTGGACCTTCCCCACCTTGCCTGGGCTCTGACTCCTTTCTATGGACTACCCCAGCATGCCCCCACTTCCAGTGTAGACGCCTACCTTGTGCTGCCCCACCTAATGGCTTTAGAACTGAACTGTTTGGGAAGGAGAAAGAGAAAGAGGGAGAGGAAAAGGAAGAGGAAAAAGAAACTTTTTATTAACAACAACAAAAAAAGTATTAGACAACAACAGTTGTCTCATACTTTATATATTATGTCACGTTCACGCATATTACCTGATTTAATCTTAGCAACATTGTGCGATGAGGACTGTAGGCATTCTCATTGTCTTAATTTTAGAAATAAGGAAGCTAAGACTTTAGAAGCATTGGTTATATCTCAGCAGATCCATAAATAGCAGACATGTTAAACTCAAGAAGGAATAAAATGGTAAAAATGTCCAAAACCAGTACCTACAAATGATGGTTTATTCAATCACAAGAATCACAAATTGGCAAAGCAAAAATGGATAAAATATTTTCCTCCACAAAACATAATTTTAATTCCTATTACATATAAAATATTGCACTAGGAAAAGAGACCAAAGACATAGACAGTTGACTGAGTCTGGGCAACCATCAAGTCAGAAGCCCATTGTACTCTGTTGGTAAATATCAGCAAAGGGGGATTTAAAAGGCATTGTGCCTACTTTGGCATTTCCAAACTTAGGAAAATCTGTACTCTCCAAAGCCCATTTTGGAACATGAAAACATCATGGCTCATTCGCTTTGTTCCCAGCCAAAGAGAGGAGAGCATGACTAAAATAAGAGAACAGCTGCCCTGGGTCCTAGGACAGCCAATGGCAGAAGCTCAGGGCAGAGGAAAGGATATCAGAGGTCAGCCCAAGGTTACAGGGAGGATTAAATGAGATCCTGTATGCAAAGCCCCCCAGCAGAGCACCTGGTTCCCAGCAGTCCTTGGATCAGTGGGGATAAAACAAATAAACAAAGACTTGTCGGACTGTATTTATCCTGGGAGGGAAGTAAGGTCCCAGGAAGTTAGTTTACTTTCACAACATGGCAGCACAGGGTCCAGACCTGAAATCTGCCATCTAGACTTTTCTCACTATACCTTGCCACTGAGGCAGGATGGATGATAAATTCAAGTTTAAAATAATCTGCAACGCTTCCTGAATCAAATGGTCACATTCATATAAAAAACTTGTCAATCCAGTCAGAGAGTTAAGAACCACTCTATAGCCATCTATAAATATGCAGATGATCAAATAGGTACTTATATTAGCACAGGCCCTAAATTACTGTCAAGCTTTTAAAGGATGCTATTAATAAAATGAAATACCTAATTCTGAATCGACCAAAGTCTATCTCAGTGCTTTTGAGTGTATATTGTTAGAAAGGGGCTATTCTTTTATTTCTTTTGTGTGTGTTTGCTTTATGATATTAATCAGTGAATATCCGAAAATGCTCATGAGTTTAACTGCATAAACACAATTTGTATGAGACCAACTTTCTTCTCCATTCACTCTACATAAGTCATGGACTTTTTTATATTTCTGTGCCTTTTCATCTACTTCTTTGGCCTGGTGAGCCCGCCCCTCTGTTATTTGCTGATGAACTTGTGCTCATCTATCAAGATGCAGCTAACGTATCATCTCTTTTATAAAACATTTTATCAAATCCTGCAGGTACAGATCAATCCTCTGTCTTCTACTCTAATCAAACTCCATTCACACTTCTAAAAATATATGGAGTATGATGTGCCAGGGACTGGCCTAGTACTAATTAAAAAAAGCTAACATTTATTATGCATTTACTCTGTGCCAAGGACTGTGTTAAACATGGTACCTATGGTTTATTTAATCCTCCCAACAATTCTATGAGTGGGGCTATATGATCACCGCTTTACAAATGAGAAGGCTGAGGTACAGGTAGATTAAGTAAACTTACACAATGAATAAGTGGCAGAGATTTAAAGCCAGGCAGTGTGAGTACAGTCGTGAAGGACTTCACATACCTTTATAGATGTGTGTGGCAGCCCTGAACTTGCCACTGGGATTTCCTTCAAGAGATCCTGGCCTGGGGATCTTGACTGACGGCCCTAAGTGCCTCACCTGTGCATCTATCACAGTGGCTACTCCTAGCCTGTAAGACCAGCAGGGATGGGTACTAGCGCCAACCCATTTCTGCCCACTGGGTGATTCCTGTAATGGGCAACTTTTGCTTGGGGAATCCTCATCCCTATTAATGGAAATCCCTATTAAAACCATTGCATTGAATTGTTCATAGACTAAGGCACCCATCTGCCTGCGAACCTGAAACTTCTGGTAGGTGGAAAGGACACATGAAGATGAAACACGAAGAAAAGATTGCTCAATAAAGGAAAATGTATGTAAGAACACTAAGATACTTAAAGTAAGTCAACAGTAAACCAAAACACACACACACCCAAATAAGAATCTTTAGTATTAAGAAAGGAAGCACTGTAGCGACTTCCCTGGCGGTCCAGTGGTTAAGACTTCGCCTTCCAATGCAGGCGGTGCAGGTTCAATCCCTGGTCAGGGGGAGCTACGATCCCACATGCCTCATGGCCAAAAAACCAAAACATAAAAAACAGAAGCAATATTGTAACAAATTCAATAAAGACTTTAAAAATGACCCACAGCAAAAAAAAATCTTAAAAAAAAAGAAAGGAAGTACTGTATAATAATTCTGAAATTGTGTTAGCTGTAGTTTGAGTGTACTGTTGAAAACTGTTTTTGTTTGTTTTTGTGGGTGCATAAGCACGCACGTGTGGGGTGTATGTGTGTGTGTGTTTCCTTCCATTAACTGACAAGCCATATTGGGTGGTTTTGGACCATTGCTTTTCCCCTTTATGAGTCACTATATATAGTGTGGTTATGTGTGTACGTTTTTTGTGTAGTTGCTAATTTTTATGAATTCTAGTGTTTGTTAATTACAGTTGACTTTTCTTTCTGCAAAAAAAAAAAAAGATAATAAGGCTGAGACTTTTTAAAAACTGGGCTGCCATCTAAGGCTCTTCCTAGCTCATCCTTCCTTTTTGCTCTCTCTTCCTTGTGTCTGGCTGCACCTCCCTGCCTGCTCTTGCTTTGAACCTCTTTACCCTTCACAGGCATTTCTGCCAATAAGTGTTTTCATATCTATTCCTGTCTCGGTGTCTGCTTCTCAGAGGAAAAAAACTTAGAAAATAGGTGAGACATGATCACTGCCTCAAAGAACCCACAGTCTCTGGCGAAATGGACACATAAATTAAAATATATAGAATTCAATGTGATAATTCCTATAATTGCAGAAGATAGAGAGTGTCTTGAGAATACAGGTAAGGCAACGATTGTTCTGTCTGGAGTAGACAAATGTATATTGAGGAAAAGTGACAAATGTATATTGAGGAAAAGTGTAAGGAAGAGAGGACTTTTAGGTTGGATCCCAAAAGAATTGTTAAAATAACAGAGATAAGGTTATTTCAGAAGGAGAAAATAATATCAGCAAGTACACAGAGGTATGAAAGTGTTTAATATGTTTAGGAAATAAGTTACTCATCCATTCCTGGGAAATTGCCTCACTGTTATCACACTTTTTTAAACATCAATCTGTATTTATTGTACATTATAAGTGCCAGGCACAGACAGATCGACAGAGGAAGGTTCACAAATTTAGATATGGATGTGACATGAAAGGTTCTGAGAAAAACAGAAATCGACAGGGAAATAAGAGGCTTTCTTGCTCCCACTATTTTCTTTCCAAGAGACAAAAAATTGAGAAGGACCAGTCTTGGGTAAACTACATGAGAATGAAGCCAAGTAAGTGTTGACACACTCTGTGGATCCAATCCTGCTGAAAAACATAAAGGGTGGTGCATCCTTGGCAGATACAGTCCTGCATTTCCAGGGGAAAATGTGCAGCCTGACTATTATAGGTGCACTAGGTGTTGAAAATTTGGAAATTCACAAACACAAATGAGAAACAAAAATCACCCATAATTCTATGGCACAGGGCAGTATATACAATATGTGGGTAGGTGGGTGTGTAGAATACGTTTGAAATAAAGGGTTAACACAATATGGAACATTTTACAAACAGCTTGTATCACTTAATGCTGTATTACGAGCTCTTCCTACTATTATGAAAATTTCTCCTGCCTTGATTTCTGAGATATTTTTCCCTTTCTTTCTTTTCCTGAACTTTCATTTTTTAATCCCCTCTTAACTCTTTTTTTAAAAATTTTTTTATTTTTTATTTTATTTATTTTTGGCTGCGTTGGGTCTTCATTGCTGCACGCGGACTTTCTCTAGTTGCAGCGATCGGGAGCTACTCTTCGTTGCGGTGCACAGGCTTCTCCTTGTGGTAGCTTCTCTTGTTGTGGAGCACGGGCCCTAGGGGCACGGGCTTCAGTAGTTGTGGCACGCGGGCTCAGTAGTTGTGGCTCGCGGGCTCTAGAGAGAAGGCTCAGTAGTTGTGGCTTAGTTGCCCCGCAGCATGTGGGATCGAACTCGTGTCCCCTGCATTGGCAGGTGGATTCTTAACCACTGCGCTACCAGGGAAGTCCCCCCTCTTAACTCTTGAGGTTTCCTTGGCTCAACACTTTCCTTCATTCATTCCACCTGGTCTTCCAGCATGGCAGGGTCGTCATTCCTTGGTCTCCACTACTGCCCACACGCCAATAGCTCCCCTCACAACTGTCCTTATAAACCCCAGACCCATGATTTCCAAGTACGTATTAAGCATCTCAACTTGAATATCTCACACGTAACTCAATCTATCAAAAACTGAACTCCATTCGTGACATGACCCTCAAACCAACTTCTTTTGAAGCCTTTCCTTAGTTTTTAGAAAGTACGGGTTACATACTGAAGCCGTGCCTTCTCCCTCTTTCTCACTCTCAGCGTCCACTGGTCACTGAAGTATGGTCCGTTCTGCAGGCAACCATTTCTCCCATTATTCCATTCTCTCCAGCACTTCTGATAAGGCCTCTGGAAGAGACCCTCAGCATCCCTCACCTGTACTGTTGCAGTTGGTCCTTAATTTGTCTCCATTATATCCACTCATACCTACATTAACGAGTGAGTGCAGGATGAGAAATACATTTAAGAATAGACTATATTTTCCCAAGAAACTTTGCAGAGAAGAGTAGAAAAACATTTAGAATCATCAAGAGGTGACAGGCTTAAGGCAAAGTTTGTTTTTTCATGTGGGAAAATTTAAGAAATATTTGTAGACAGCAAGGGAAGGAGCTAGTAAGCCTACAATATGAAGAAGGGTAAACAGGGCACATTTCCTAAGAATGTGGGAGGAAATAAGACCCCAGAAAAACCCTTAGAATCTGAAGGAAAAGAAGTAAGAATGGGTCAAAATCTATAATCGAGGCCAGTATGAAGGGACTCATAAGATCTGCTAAAGGTGAAAGAAAGAAGGGACGGTGAGACCTTTCCCTTCGAAAAGATTGGTAAAAGCTTGTAACAACTTGATCTTGAATGCCGGTGAATGGAAGTGAGTAAGGATAAGCAATTATCTGTTGACACGTTCACCCTTGTCTCCCATGCCTAGCACCATGCCTAGCACCATGCCTAGAACATGACATGCCCTCAGTAAACATCACAGAGATTAAGCTCCACGGTGGCAGAAACCAAGTCTTATTCATGTACCTAACCCTGTCCCTTGTCATCATAGAAACCCAAGAGTCAAAAGAATGAATTGGTCAGTAGAAAATTACATAAAACCATCATTAGCCACATTCTCTGAAACTGGAAGCTCCTCATACTCTGCTTTTAAGTTGAACTTTATCAAGAAGAAACAAAGACAGTTCATGTTAATCTCAGAGATTCATTAATTAAAGCAATTCTTAGACTCTGTGTTTCATTAAAAATGAGGCCATTTCCTGATGCTTACTGACAGTATTGTACAATGAAAACGAAAGCTAAATTACAACTCAAAGCCATAAATAGGCTTCAATTTTTAAGAATGATACCAAAATAGTCATTCTTTAATTGCTCAAGACAGGAAACAAAATATTATTTACAATATTTCTGATAGAAGTTACAACCAAAAAAGGATGCTTCTAATAAATTCTCAAAAAATCTATTCTGTATGATTTTGAAGTGCCCCACGTAAACAATTAGTTGTACCTTGACTCTGTCTGTGCGGCTGTTGAAAAGCCCGATCCTTCTAATGGTGCTGAGGATGGGATCGGTGGAGTCATCAATCATGTTGTGAGTCGTCACCGGGGGCAAAGATCGCCGCTGAAGGAACAGAGAGAAGAAAATGTCAGTTTGTGAAAAGAATTAACAAGTGTGACTAATTTCAACAATACGTCATTGGCGACATGATATCCAACCTTTATGCCTTCTGGTCTGAGATGCCACTAAGGTCTTTCATGCCACTAAGAGGAGGATAACAGGGTAAAGAACTTCCTTCCCATACTGTGAACATACGGTACTTGTGTTTTTCACCTGCAGCCACTCTATGAAAAGCCTAGACTTCTTGAGCGCTCCTGGGACTTATTTGGAGTAAGTGTCCTGGAAGCTTGACTCCAGATGAGCTACTCTGCCGGTTCCCACTAGGGGGCAGTCCTCTGATGCCTCGCTGTTATTGACAAGATTCCCGTACAAGCCTAACACACTTATCTTTCCTTTTTTATAATAATTCCACTCGACTGAGAAACATTCACCTTTTCTCTACAGTGACTCCGAATTCTATGCTTTTTGAAAACTTTAGGAGGTATTTTTGGTGTCATTGCAATATACATCGTTTTTCAATTGGACATATTGGTTCCAAATGAATTTTTAAAATAGATACAAAGACAAGTTCCATGAGATTTTTTTAAAGGAGTCCTGAAAATACACTGAAGAAAGAGAACTTGCAAAGGCGTCATTTAGGTAAATACCTAAGAATGACTTTTCTAGCTCTCAGGTTTAAAAATTTCCCAAATCAGCCCACTCCAATGCATTAAGATATGGATCTAAATGGACTTTAACAACTATGGGAAGTGATGGGCACTTTTTCCTTTATTACCTGAGTTGAAAAGATGGCTCTTTTCATAACTGTCAGATCGTCTCGATCCAAAATATTGTTCATGTCAGGAATTTCTCCTCTGTGGGGAAAACAGTTTTAATAATAAAAATAAAAACAGCTGGCACTAATTGAGTGCTTCCTATGTTAGACACCGTTTCAAGCAATTTAAAAATAAATGTAAAGCAAACAAAGGTTCCTGATGAAGCTCACAAATTCCTAAAGTTTGAGGAAGTTTGATAAAAGAACACCTTTGCTGGCATAAAAGAAAATTGAAATTAATTTTTAAAGCGTTCATGTTGATGATACAGAGGACATTCTCATTGTATTTTGCCCACCCCTAAGTACTGTGTTCTACAGTGGCCGTAACTTGTCCACCTATAAGTTGATATTTTTACCGGTAACAAGAAATGATGCCACCATGCATCAGGAGACAACACAGCTTTCTCTTCATATTGTAACAAAATCCATATATTTTGTACATATTATTATTTTATAATACATTTTAATTTGATTTTTTATTTCGATTTTATTTTACTTATACATTTTATATATTTTATTTATTATTTATTTAAATACTATATATTACTTATTAAGTAAATGTGTTAGTTAACATTAATTAATGTTAATTAATAAATATATGTTAATCTAATATATAGGTAAATATAGATTTAATATACATGAAGTCAACATATATTTTGACTTAAAATCTCATGAAGGACTTCCCTGGTGGCTCTGTGTTTAAGAATCCGCCTGCAAGTGCAGGGGACACGGGTTCGAGCCCTGGGTTGGGAAGATCCACATGCCGCAGAGCAACTAAGCCCGTGCGCCACAACTACTGAGCCTGCACTCTAGAGCCCGTGTGCCACAACTACTGAAGCCCAGGCGCCTAGAGCCCGAGCTCCGCAACAAGAGAAGCCACCGCAATGAGAAGCCCGCGCACCACAACAAAGAGTAGCCCCCGCTCGCTGCAACTAGAGAAAGGCCTGGCTCAGCAACGAAGACCCAATGCAGCCAAACATAAATAAATAAATTATAAAAAAAAAAACCTCATGAAATCTCCCTCAGCTTCAGACTGACATATTAACCCTTAATCAGATTTCCATTGAACTAGAACCTATCTGTACATATAAATATGTTCTCATTTGTGCAAACTGTTTACAAATATTTGTCAGGTGAAGGATTAAACAAAATCTGCTCACATGATGTAAAACATCTTCAAAGTCTACTAATTCCTTCATAGTTGGGACAAAATAAATACAATGTCTAAATGGTTAAGTCTGAATAGTGAAGCCCTAAACGTTTGAAGTGTTCAGTGTTCCAAGCACCTACCTTAATAATGCATCATACAGTTTTTTTCCAAACTTTTCCTTCACAGAATGTGCAGTGTCCCTGTACGAGCAGAAAGATTCACAACTTAAACAATGTCACCATTTTAAGTCTTTCTTTGCCATGACAGTGCTGTTGTTCTGTCAGTGCAGGCTTTGAAATTACAGGTCTCTTCTGTATCACCTCTTCTGTTCTTTTCCTATTTGCCAGTTTAGCCTGAGTTAAAACCTCCAGAGCTGAGGCAGCTGAACACCCTGACCAGTGCAGAGAATGTAACAATTTTTTGCTTGATGATAATCAGGAGAGGGTGAGGGGAAGGGAAGGGGAGTGGATGGAGGTATCGATGTAATATCGGGAATACGCTGATAATTGTTGAATCTGGGCTGTGGGCAGGTAGGGGAGCATTATACTAATCTCATTACTTTGGCATATGTTTTAACATTTCCATAATAAAATTTTGTTTTAAATTCAACCCATCTTTAAAAATAGCTATAGAGGCCTTATCCTTCCATGGTGGCTCACTCCAATGTTTCTATATTAACACAGTTTTATAGGCATGACATAATCTAACATTTAGTAGCCCAATGAGAAGAGAACCAAGCAGTATGTGTGCTATAATAATCTTAATGAAAAAAAAACAGGTTAAGGAAATAGATCAGAAATCATGCACTTAAAAAAATCCCTTTAGGTCTATCGCTTGAGAACATGTACAAGATGTGAGGTTACCATAGCTGTTTTCGCACTGCCTGGCCTTTCAGGGTTTCCACGTTGAAATTATTTGTCTTGGCAGGCATAATGAAAAACACCACCACGGTGACGTCACTTTTATGCATCTAATGAAGGATTAGAAAACACAACAGAGTCAACTATCAAAGATAAAATAAACCATGTGACAGATGGACCTTAAACTGTGAAAAAGAGTGCTTTGAATATCTTGAGATAAAAAGAATACTTATTCATGATTGACAAAAAAATTACACCCACTGTCTTGAGGCTTTTTCAGAAATTTTAATTTAAATATGGCATTCAATCAAGATTTGTCAATTAACAATTTAAAAATCCACACATAGAATATTTTCATGACATCGATCATCTAAAATATAGAGCAATTGCTGTTGATATCACTGTGCTTTTCTGTGGTTAAAAAAATAACATAAATGTGAGCTAATATTCTTTAAAATTTCAGGTTGGAAAGTTAATGAGGATTTCGTTTGGGTTTATTCTATTTCTTATAGCTAATTTACATGGATTTGCACAAATAGATTATTTACATTTTTCTGTTAAATGTCTTGATTCTCATGATGTTGCGTTTTGGTTTTTTTAGCCCTAAAGTAAGGGAACGAGCATGTGCCCAGAACTTTTGGTGTGGCAGGCACTGTGCTGGGTGCTTTAAATGCATAACTTAACCCAAGCCTGGTAGTAACTGCACAATGGCTATCACTCTCCTCATTAATTTCAAAAGAGAGGCACAAGAGTTTCAAAATTTTGTCTGCGCTCCTATCAGAGGTTATTGGCAAAACTGGGAGTCAACTGGTGTTTTTTTGACTCTACAATCTGCTTACTTTTCCTATTCCAATAAATACCATTGACCTGGAATTTCTCAGAAGGAAATGACATGCCAAACAGCTGTGGGAATGAAAGCATAAACTTAAAACTGTGAACAGATGAATGCTTTTGTATTCTGAAATGACTTACTCCTGAATGTGGGACACTTTACCATCTAATCTGTGGTCTCTGCCCTCTAGGACCTGAAATTCTATTTGAACATTTACAGGAGCCATAGAATAGGAAACTCACCCCACAAGTAGCCAATGTGCCATTAAAGAATAAATGTACTATATGGAAAGAGAATGCCTTCTTTTAATTTCTCCAAAGACTGTAATTGTCTTTGTTGTCTAGAATAATAGAAACTGGCTTTTACTTGACATCTAAGAATAAAGTGAATAATTAATAAAGGTATGGATAAATTGATTAATAATGTCTCTAAACACAATACATATTTGATATAGTTGTGAGTCCATCTGTAAAGCTTGTTGAATAGATACGTATCAGGAAATACTGTGAAATAAGGTTATTGTAGTTTATTCTTGAATAATCTTTCTGACCTTCAATCCTATTTTACAGGCTTGGGTTTTTTTTTTTTTTAGAACAATTTAAGTGGTCTTTTTATTTATTTATTTATTTATTTATTTATGGCTGTGTTGGGTCTTCGTTTCTGTGCGAGGGCCTTCTCCAGTTGCGGCAAGCGGGGGCCAATCTTCATCGCGGTGCGCGGGCCTCTCACCATCGCGGCCCCTCCCGCTGCGGAGCACAGGCTCCAGACGCGCAGGCTCAGCAACCGTGGCTCACGGGCCCAGTCGCTCCGCGGCATGCGGGATCTTCCCAGACCAGGGCTCGAACCCGTGTCCCCTGCATCGGCAGGCAGACTGTCAACCACTGCGCCACCAGGGAAGCCCCAGGCTTGGGTTTTTTTTAATGTGGTTTTAGTAAATCTTTTAGCATACTTGGTACAATGTCTGCTCTAAGGCAAGGCTAAATCTATGTCCAAGAAATAAAAACTGAACTGGAGAGCAGTACGGAGCTCAGGAGAGTTTAGATTGTCTCAGTATCTCAATAAGATTGGACTTCTACACTAGTCTCCCCTATTTTCCTGTTACTTATTCTATATTTTTATGTGATGGGATTCGAAAATAAGCCAATAGCTTTCATCAGTATGACATGGCACTTCTATTTGCACAGGTTTTATTGCTGGATTAGTTTGGAACCTATAAAGCCCCACCCTCCTGAGCAAAAAATGATTCCACCTTGTTGGGATGGGAATCTCCTTTCCCTCCTTCATGTTTCTTTGTGGTGGGACCTCTCCTAGTTTCACAGTTCAAGACTTTCAATCTCAAGGAAGAGGCATGGCAAGTGAGTTGGGATAGGAATAGATTTTGTGAGTGTCTTCCCCGTTCTACAGAGGAAAACTGCTTGGCTGTCAGACGTGTTGCACATGTTCTTCTGAAGACATGCTCTGGTTGGGGAGGATGGCAATGGCCAGAGCTGCCTGTGATTGCATGTCTAATACCAAGAAGTTTAATACCAAGGTCCAATATTAGGAAGCCTATTGATGCCATACACCCAAGCCATATCTTCCATTACAGTTTTTATTGGTTTTAAAAAAGGTGAGGTTTTGTCTCTGTTTGCTTGATTTCTCTATATTTATCTTTCAATTGTTTACAAATTCTTTGGGGACAGGTGGGAAAAGGGGTGCTATATGGTCGTCTTAAAAATAGCACATATATAACCTATAATGGAAGAGAATGTTAAAAAAAAGAATATATATATTTATATATGTGTATAACTGAATCACTTTGCTGTATACCTGAAACATTGTAAATCAACTATATTTCAATAAAAATTGAAAAAGGTAAAATTAACATAAAAATATTCTTTTAGAAGCATTTCCAATAAAATGTTGCTCCTATGATTCTTGAAAAAAAAAATAGCACATATGTGATAAGCTTGTGGCTCTCTTTAAAAAATACCTGACATCATAGACAAATACACAAGCGAACAGTGTGGCAATCCTAATATGTTAATTGAAAGACCAAAGTCATTTTTTAGAATAAGGCTGTCATTTTAAGTCTTCAAAATCGTATATTCTTTTGAAATCTATTTAAGAAGCCAGAAAGTTCTTTACTTCCCACAGAAGAAAGTCCTCCTATAAAAAAATACTGTATGGCATTCTAGATCATTCTTACCCTCAGCAGGAAATTTAGCCTGGATAAGGATTCTAGGAAGATGTCAGCTCCTTTGTTTGAAAACTCATACCTCCCAGCAATGAAGAGGAACAACGTTTTTTCAAGATCAAAGTCCAGATGACTAAAACAAAACAAAACAGGTTCCAATGAAATAAAGCAACAGCAACAAAATGTACACATGAGTTCTGTTAAAGTACAAAGGGGACTAGGAAAGATAAACATTTACTTTAGTAACCCTGTTTTCTCTATACCCCAAATCCCTAACGTCACACGCTAAATTTTTTTCAGTGAAGGAAAGCATACCCATAGAAATGACCTCGAACAAAATCTTGGATCCTGGCCTTGTACATGGCATGGAGATTTTGAAACTCATGTACTGCTGAAAATTTCTTAACATTCAAGCCATTTGGAGTAATTACATCTGGAAAAGCAAAGTAAAATCATCACGAAAAAGCTCTTTTGAGAGAGGGTAGCATTGTAAAAAAACAAAACAAAACAGTATTTTTAAATCTATCTAGTTAGGTGTCTATTAACATTTCTAGTCTCTGACTATCATAGAATTGAAAATTCATAAAAGTTTATAATAAATTGCTGACATAGAAAATCAAGACTATCTGACTGAAATAACATTGAGTGATGGGAATTATGAAATACACGAATAGCAAAAATAGTCATTGTTAGAGTTTTCATTTATTGATCACTTGCTGTGCACCAGGCACTGCTCTAAATACCTTGCAAGTAACTCATTTAATCCCTGCAACAGCCAATAAAGCCGGGGTGTCTATCTGCATTTTCAGAGGCAGAAACTGAGGCACAGAGTTGTCAATAGAATCTGTTCCAGAGCACACGTGTCAGGAGGACCAGCAGTGTCCGTGCGGTCTGCTTCCACCTGTTGTAGCTTTAACTGTGCTGTGCACTAAACTACCTCTTGTCATTTTATTTTGGTTAAATGTGTGGGAAGTGTTCTGTCCATACGGAACATTGGAAAAGTAGCCCTTTAGGTCTAATACGTAGCTGAGTCTTTCTACCTAGAAGATTTTGTTGCTTGGGCAGGGAGACATTTTTGGTTTTCCAGAATATTGGTCTGTGATAAGAAAGAGAGGCACTGCTCAGAGTATATGGTGGAAATCACCTACTGAGTTGAATTCATGGGTTATTGTATATAGTAGCAGTAAAAACAAAAGGAATAAAAAAATTAGCACATGGCAATGAAGATTTTTGCAGTGGAGATTTGAGCTAGAAGTATAAGTATGCTATCATTTTGAAGGATATTTTACAGTTAACAGGCTATTCCCTTGAAATGCTTCCACAAAATCAACCCAGGCTTCTTGGTCATTTGTTGTGAAAAAAAATTTTAAAAAGAACTGCTGTTCTTATGATTTTTTACTAAGTAATTGGGCATTTGCTACTGATCAGGATAGCGGACAGACCCCTCTTACAATGTATCTCTTTCTATAACATTTCTCTCAGGCTTACTTTGAGCCAGACTTTATTGTAGACTCTATTAATTTAATTTTCATTAAACCATATGAAGTAAGTTCTTTTCACTGTCCCCATTTTGCAGATGAAGAAACTGGCCTGCGGAGAGGTTATCTGCTAAGGTCAGATAACCATAATTGTGGTTGCCAAGGGAGTGAAGGGTGGGGGAAGGATGGATTGGGAGTTTAAAGCCAAGGCGGCCTAGCTCAGGAGTCTACATCCTTATCCTCTATGTCAGGCAGCCGTACTGTCCACAAAGAGGGAGAAGGCAAGGCTGTTTATGAATACCACATTATTATGACTTTAATTCCTCTGGAATTTTCTCACTGCTTCACAAACAATTAAAAATAAAAGATGTGTCTTGACAAATATTGTGTGATATCACTTATATGTGGAATGTAAAATATGACATAAATGAACTCATCCACGAAACAGAAACAGACTCACAGACATAGAGAACAGAATTGGACTGGGAGTTTGGGATTAGCAGACGCAAACTATTATATGTAGAATGGATAAACAACAAGGTCCTACTGTACAGCACAGGGAACTATATTCAATATCCTATAATACACCACAATGGAAAAGACTGTGAAAAAGAAGATATATATATATATACATATCTGAATAACTTTGCCATACAGCAGAAACTAACAACTATACGTCAAGAAAATAAGTTAAAAAAAAAGATGTGTCTTGAAATTAATTGTCTCAGTTTATTAGCCTAAAGAATTAGGTCAATGAGGTCTTTTAACATCTGTATTTCTAGTGCAGAATAACCTCCCACATAGAGGCCTACATGCAGTGGTATCCAGCACTCCAGGACAAAGAGAGAGAGAGAGAGAGAAAGATGTTTTATTAGAAATATTTGCCCATCTCCATGGCGTAAATACTCCCACCATGACTGATTTCAAGCTACTAATGTGAATACAGAATTGGAAAGAGATACAAAGTAACACCGTTACATACTATTTCCACCGTACAAATGCAATAGACATAAATGAGAGTATTGATCACGGTAAAATGTAGTAAAATAATTAGGAATTGATGTCTTTTGAGTATTAATTTAGTTTTTAGTATAATATTTAATTGTAAGTTTACATAATTTAATTTTTTTCTTTTACTTATTTTTTTATACAGCAGGTTCTTGTTAGTCATCCATTTTATCCACATCAGCCGATACATGTCAATCCCAATCTCCCAGTTCATCCCACCACCACCACCACCCCCTGCCACTTTCCCCCCAGGTGTCCATACGTTTGTTCTCTACATCTGTGCCTATATTTCTGCCCTGCAAACCGGTTCATCTGTACCATTTTTCTAGGTTCCACATATATGTGTTAATATACGATACTTGTTTTTCTCTCTCTGACTTACTTCACTCTGCATGACACTCTCTAGATCCACCCACGTATATACAAATGACCCAATTTCGTTCCTTTTTATGGCTGAGTAATATTCCATTGTATATATGTACCACATCTCCTTTATCCATTCGTCTGTCGATGGGCATTTAGGTTGCTTCTATGACCTGGCTATTGTAAATAGTGCTGCAATGAACATTGGGGTGCATGTGTCTTTTTGAATTATGGTTTTCTCTGGGTATATGCCCAGTAGTGGGATTGCTGGGTCATATGGTAATTCTATTTTTCGTTTTCTTAAGGAACCTCCATACTGTTCTCCATAGTGGCTGTATCAATTTACATTCCCACCAACAGTACAAGAAAGTTCCCTTTTCTCCACACCCTCTCCAGCATTTGTTGTTTGTAGATTTTCTGATGATGCCCATTCGGACTGGTGTGAGGTGATACCTCATTGTAGTTTTGATTTGTATTTCTCTAATAATTAGTGATGTTGAGCAGCTTTTCATGTGCTTCTTGGCCATCTGTATGTCTTCTTTGGAGAAAAGTCTATTTACGTCTTCTGCCCATTTTTGGATTAGGTTGTTTTTTTAATATTGAGCTGCATGGACTGTTTATATATTTTGGAGATTAATCTTTTGTCCGTTGATTTGTTTGCAAATATTTTCTCCCATTCTGAGGATTGTCTTTTCATCTTGTTTGTAGTTTCCTTTGCTTTGCAAAAGCTTTTAAGTTTCATTAGGTGCCATTTGTTTATTTTAGTTTTTATTTCCATTACTCTAGGAGTTGGATCAAAAAAGATCTTGCTGTGATTTATGTCAAAGAGTGTTCTTCCTATGTTTTCCTCTAAGAGTTTTATAGTGTCCAGTCTTACATTTAGTCTTTACATTTAATCCATTTTGAGTTTATTTTTGTGTATGGTGTTAGGGAGTGTTCTAATTTCATTCTTTTACATGTAGCTGTCCAGTTTTCCCAGCACCACTTATTGAAGAGACTGTCTTTTCTCCATTGTATATCCTTGCATCCTTTGTCATAGATTAGTTGACCATAGGTGCGTGGGTTATCTCTGGGCTTTCTATCTTGTTCCACTGATCTATATTTCTGTTTTTGTGCCAGTACCATATTGTCTTGATTACTGTAGTATAGTCAGGGAGTCAGGGAGTCTGATTCCTCCAGCTCCGTTTTTTTCCCTCAAGACTGCTTTGGCTATTTGGGGTCTTTTGTGTCTCCATACAAATTTTAAGATTTTTTTGTTCTAGTTCTGTAAAAAATGTCTTTGGTAATTTGATAGGATTGCATTGAATCTGTAGATTGCTTTGGGTAGTATAGTCATTTTCACAATACTGATTATTCCAATCCAAGATCTTAGTATATCTCTCCATCTGTTGGTATCATCTTTAATTTCTTTCATCAGTGTCTTATAGTTTTCTGCATACAGGTCTTTTGTCTCCCTAGGTAGGTTTATTCCTAGGTATTTTATTCTTTTTGTTGCAATGGTAAATGGGAGTGTTTCCTTAATTCCTCTTTCAGATTTTTCATCATTAGTGTATAGGAATGCAAGAGATTTCTGTGCATTAATTTTGTATCCTGGTACTTTACCAAATTCATTGATTAGCTCTAGTAGTTTTCTGGTGGCATCTTTAGGATTCTCTATGTATAGTAGCATGTCATCTGCAAAGAGCAACAGTTTTACTACTTCTTTTCCAATTTGTATTCCTTTTATTTCTTTTTCTTCTCTGATTGCTGTGGCTAGGACTTCCAAAACTATGTTGAATAATAGTGGTGAGAGTGGACATCCTTGTCTTGTTCCTGATCTTAGAAGAAATGCTTTCAGTTTTTCACCATTGAAAATGACGTTTGCTGTGGGTTTGTCATATATGGCCTTTATTATGTTGAGGTAGGTTCCCTCTATGCCCACTTTCTAGAGAGTTTTTAATCATAAATGAGTGTTGAATTTTGTCAAAAGTTTTTTCTGCATCTATTGAGATGAACATATGGTTTTTATTCTTCAATTTGTTAATATGGGGTATCACATTGATTGATTTCTGTATAGTGAAGAATCCTGGCATCCCTGGGATATGACCAGGGTCATATGACCCTGGTGCATGACCCTTTAAAGGTGTTGTTGGATTCTGTTTGCTAGTATTTTGTTGAGGATTTTTGCATCATATTCATCAGTGATACTGGTCTATAATTTTCTTTTTTTGTAGTATCATTGTCTGGTTTTGGTATCAGGGTGACGGTGGCCTCATAGAATGAGATTGGGAGTGTTCCTTCCTCTGTAATTATTTGGAAGAGTTTGAGAAGGATGGGTGTTAGCTCTTCTCTAAATGTTTGATAGAATTCACCTGTGAAGCCATCTGGTCCTGGGCTTTTGTTTGTTGGAAGGTTTTTAATCACAGTTTCAATTTCATTACTTGTGATCGGTCTGTTCATATTTTCTATTTCTTCCTGGTTCAGTCTTGGAAGGTTATACCTTTCTAAGAATTTGTCCATTTCTTCCAGGTTGTCCAATTTATTGGCATCATGTTCCTTGTAGTAGTCTCTTAGGATGCTGTGTATTTCTGCGGTGTCTGTTGTAACTTCTCCGTTTTCATTTCTAATTTTATTGATTTGAGTCCTCTCCCTCTTTTTCTTGATGAGTCTGGCTAATGGTTTATCAATTTTGTTTATCTTCTCAAAGAACCAGCTTTTTGTTTTATTGATCTTTGCTCTTGTTTCCTTTGTTTCTATTACATTTATTTCTGCTCTGATCTTTATGATTTCTTTCCTTCTGCTAACTTTGGGTTTTGTTTTTTCTTCTTTTTCTAGTTCCTTTAGGTGTAAGGTTAGATTGTTTATTTGAGATTTTTCTTGTTTCTTGAGGTAGGCTTGTATAGCTATAAACTTCCCTCTTAGAACGGCTTTTGCTACATCCCGAAGGTTTTGGATGGTTGTGTTTTCATTGCCATTTGTCTCTAGGTATTTTTTGATTTCCTCTTTGATTTCTTCAGTGATCTCTTGGTTATTTAGTAAGGTACTGTTTAGCCTCCATGTGTTTCTGTTTTTTACGGTTTTTTCCCTGTAATTGATTTCTAATCTCATAGTGTTTTGGTCAGAAAAGATGCTTGATATGATTTCAATTTTCTTAAATTTACTGAGG
This sequence comes from Eschrichtius robustus, assembly GCF_028021215.1. Lineage (NCBI taxonomy): Eukaryota > Metazoa > Chordata > Mammalia > Artiodactyla > Eschrichtiidae > Eschrichtius > Eschrichtius robustus. The sequence goes on from NC_090836.1 coordinate 18,025,511, forward strand.
CTTGATTTGTGACCCAAGATGTGATCTCTCCTGGAGAATGTTCCATGCGCACTTGAGAAGAAAGTGTAATCTGCTGTTTTTGGATGGAATGTCCTATAAATATCAATTAAATCTATCTGGTCTATTGTTTCATTTAAAGCTTGTGTTTCCTTATTAATTTTCTGTTTGGATGATCTGTCCATTGGTGAAAGTGAGGTGTTAAAGTCCCCCACTATTATTGTGTTACTATCGATTTCCTCTTTTAGACCTGTTAGCAGCTGCCTTATGTATTGTGGTGCCCCTCTGTTGGGTGCATATATATTTAAAATTGTTATATCTTCTTCTTGGATTGATCCCTTGATCATTACGTAGTGTCCTTCCTTGTCTCTTGTAACATTCTTTATTTTAAAGTCTATTTTATCTGATATGAGTATTGCTACTCCAGCTTTCTTTGGATTTCCATTTGTATGGAATATCTTTTTCCATCCCCTCACTTTCAGTCTGTATGTGTCCCTAGGTCTGAAGTGGTCTCTTGTAGACAGCATATATACAGGTCTTGTTTTTGTATCCATTCAGCAAGCCTGTGTCTTTTGGCTGGAGCATTTAATCCATTCATGTTTAAGGTAATTATCGATATGTATTGTTCCTCTTACCATTTTCTTAATTGTTTTGGGTTTGTTTTTGTAGGTCCTTTTCTTCTCTTGTGTTTCCCACTTAGAGAAGTTCCTTTAGCATTTGTTGTAGAGCTGGTTTGGTGGTGCTGAATTCTCTTAGCTTTTGCTTGTCTGTAAAGCTTTTGATTTCTCCATCAAATCTGAATGAGATCCTTGCCGGGTAGAGTAATCTTGGCTGTAGGTTCTTCCCTTTCATCACTTTAAGTATATCATGCCACTCCCTTCTGGCTTGTAGAGTTTCTGCTGAGAAATCAGCTGTTAACCTTATGGGAGTTCCCTTGAATGTTATTTGTCATTTTTCCCTTGTTGCTTTCAATAATTTTTCTTTGTCTTTAATTTTTGCCAATTTGATTACTATGTGTCTCAGCATGTTTCTCCTTTGGTTTATCCTGTATGGGACTCTCTCTGCTTCCTGGACTTGGGTGGCTATTTCCTTTCTCATGTTAGGGAGTTTTTCGACTATAATCTCTTCGAATATTTTCTTGGATCCTTTCTCTCTCTCTTCTCCTTCTGGGACCCCTATAATGTGAATGTTGTTGCGTTTAATTTTGTCCCAGAGGTCTCTTAGGCTGTCTTCATTTCTTTTCATTCTTTTTTCTTTATTCTGTTCTGCAGCAGTGAATTCCACCATTCTGTCTTCCAGGTCACTTATCCGTTCCTCTGCCTCAGTTATTCTGCTATTGATTCCTTCTAGTGTAGTTTTCCTTTCAGTTATTGTATTGTTCATCTCTGTTTGTTTGTTCTTTAATTCTACTAGATCTTTGTTAAACATTTCTTGCATCTTCTCAGTCTTTGCCTGTATTCTTTTTCCAAGGTCCTGGATCATCCTCACTATCATTATTCTGAATTTTTTTTCTGGAAGGTTGCCTATCTCCACTTCATTTAGTTATTTTTCTGGGGTTTTATCTTGTTCCTTCATCTGGTACATAGCCCTCTGCCTTTTCATCTTGTCTATCTTTTTGTGAATGTGGTTTTTGTTCCACAGGCTGCAGGATTGTAGTTTTTCTTGCTTCTGCTGTCTGCCCTCTGGTGGATGAGGCTATCTAAGAGGCTTTTGCAAGTTTCCTGATGGGAGGGACTGGTGGTGGGTAGAGCTGGCTGTTGCTCTGGTCTACATAATTTAATTTTTAATAATGTCTGTGTTTAGTAATCAGCTCACAAATTTCCTGAAATTTAATAATTGGTTCTTGTGAGCCAGGATGAGCTGGTTCCAGCACCCCACTGCCTACGTGGCTTAAGACATAAGTTTCAAAAAATGTTTTTATGTTTCATTGATAGATATGGAATCATATGGACACACGTAATGACATAATTAAAATTGTAGCTTTGTCTCTAGAGTAAAAATATTTATCTGGAATCTAATTATTACAAATAATGTTTAAAGTGATCCTTTCAATGTTTACTATATTAGTAAGGCTCTCTTCAGTTTGTGAGCAGTTCCACTCTAGAGTTGGTATTGCTCTGAATTCAGTGTTTTCATTAATTAAATTAGTTATAAAAATATGATTAATTTGTTTATATAAGCAATAAACTCGCATCATTCAAGTTTCAAAAATTCAAAATATATACTTTGAAAAATCTCCCTTGTACTTCTGTCCCCCAATCTTTCTCTCTCCCTCAGGAAGCAACATTGATTCCTAATTTCTCACTAGTGTCCCCAAGTAGAAGATAACGTCAGTGTCATCCATCTTTCTGAGGGTAGGTAATGCCAACACACAGGGAAAATATTGACCAAAAGATGGCGGTTAGAGTTCATGTTAAAGCATTAACATGGACTCAAAAGTCAATAACTGCAACACTATTAATAACCATACTGAATCGCAGGTGACAAATTGAAACATGCGACATTTAAGGCATAGATGTGTGTGTGTATGCATGTGTACAATTCTTAAAAATCAGTAAGAAAAAAGAGACATCCTGATAGAAAAAAAAAAAAAAACCTCATAGATAAATAGAAGATTAAATACCATTGTCAAACAAACTGGTAAAAAATGTTAAAACTCAGTATTCAAAGACAAATGGATATGCCATACCATTTTTTACATATCTAATTGGCAAAGACTAAAAAAGTAAGAAAGTCATTGTTGGTAAGAATGTGTGGAAACAGACACTTTCCTATTTTTGTGTTGGGTTTCTCCCTGCCACTGAAGAAAATGTATGTTCTCCAACTGCCCTGGCCTCTTTGCACTATTTTCTCATTATTCAAAATCCTGGCAGAAGCATCTGACTGACTGATCCTGAATCTCTCGTTTGCTTCCTATCTGCTCAGAAACAGGGGGGAAAAATATCACATTTTGTCCTCCTTTGACTTTTGTGGTGGAAAGTAGGGTCTTACCTCCCACTAAGACCATACAATATTTAAAAAAAAAAAACAAAACAGAATAAATTCAGAATTTGGGTGGGCAAAAAATCTCTTACCACATGGATGCCTTTGAAATAAGGAAAAAGAAAAGAAATTTGATATTCTTAATTACATATAGCTAATCCAGCTCCCTGGATCCTCTCTTTTTTCTCTAGGTAGTAAAGCAACTGCGTAAAAAAAAGATTTTGTAAATGAAAAACATTGTAGAAACTGAAGAACAACTGCATTGTGGAAACCAGAACTACTCTAGTTTAAAATCTCTTGCTTGGACTCACAGATGTAGAGAACAAATTAGCGGTTACCAGTGGGGAGGTGGGAGGGCAATATAGGGGTGGGGGATTGGGAGGTACAAACTCTTGGGTGTAAGAGAGGCTCAAGGATGTGTTGTACAATATGAGGAATATAGCTAATATTTTCTAATAACTGTAAGTGGAAAGTAACCTTTAAAAATTGTATAAAATTTTTTTAAATATTAAAAGAATAAAAATAAATAAAATATCTTGCTTGGTTTTTGGAGCAGGCAAAATATTAGATTGCAAGAAACTTATCTTGGCTATGCACAGAGCTCACAGAATTGTTGTAACAGTCCAAGAAAGTAACTTCTTATTTCATTCCTTTTTTGCCCTCTTGGGTATATAGGTATCTCCTGTATAGATGAAGACTAGAGTCTTATCTGTTGTTCCCTTAAATTTTACCTAATCAAAGAGGACTTCTCTGAAACGCTACATAAAGGAAAAAACAAAAACAAAACATGTCCACCACCTCCACCTCCACTCCCTATTCCCTGATCTGATTTACTTTTCTCCACGGCGCTCATTATCCCAAACATATTGTGCATTTATTTGATAATCTGGTCTATTGCCTGTCTCCTCCCTTCAGAATGTAAGCTCTATGAAGGTAGGTACTTGCGTTTATCCACTTACCCTTTCCTATTGCTTGAAGCAGTGTTTAATAACTAATTGTTGGATGAATGAATAATTTCCATATTACTTTATTGAAATGTGGCTCCATACTTAGAATTTTGGGAAATAGAATCTCCATACAGTTTGAAAGTCTAATTGCTCAGGAATTCTGAACCAAGGGTGAGTTATGATTCCTTGGGCATCTAAAATAGTACTATTGAAACAACAAGGTCCTACTGCACGGCACAGGGAACTATATTCAATATTCTGTGATAAAACATAATGGAAAAGAATATGAAAAAGAAAGTATATATATATATATATATATATATATGTATAACTGAATCATTTGGCTATACAGCAGAAATTAACACAACATTGTAAATCAACTATACTTCAATAAACTAAATTAAAAAAAATAACAGGGCTGGCTGGGCACCATCCAGATGGCAGCACTTACAAGCTGTTTGGCTTTGGTATAGTCACTTGACCTCTCTGTGTCTTAGGTTCCTCATCCATACCAAGGAGGGATAATAATAGTTCTTATCTCATTAGGCTACTGTGATGATGAAATGAGATTATTCATGTGAACAAAATACTAGAATGGGGCCTGACACGTAACAAGCATTCAATAAATATTATTTATCATGAAAAAATAAATATAAAAAATAAAATAGTATTATTGGCTACCAGTTGTTGACAGCACAAAAACAAAACAAACAAACAAACAAAAAACAACAACAAAAAAAACCCCTAAGAGCTTGCCACCAAAAAGGAATTGAATGCTGCCTCGGTGTCTTATTTAGAGTGCGTATGTTGTCATCACAGTACCGTATCCTGTTTTATCATCAGGTTTTAGTACTGGCACAATATGTACACCTCACTACAGATGTGTAACTAGTTTAAGGTGTATTTGCTCATATTTTTCTTCCAATTTTTTTCCTTGGGAAGGGCTCAGGTCTTAGTTCTAAGCTGGAAGTATATTGCAGCAATGATTAAATCCAAAAGAGCTGACACTGATGCTTCTTTGTACTTTTTTAATTTCTGAGAGATCACCATGGGAAGTCTGTTTCTTGTTGCAAGTTTATTCTACTGGTTTGAGGGCTACTGGGACTCCTTACCAAGGGGATTTTGGATCATTCTTTGCTTTGATAAGTGGAAGTGACTTTGAGAGAAGCAATTCAGAATATAGCTTTCAGTGATATCACGTATGCGATGACTCACTATAATCATGAAGAAAGAATATGATTCTAACAACCTTGGCCAAGGGCCACCTGAAAAATGCGTTTATTATATCATAACTGAACACTCCATACCTGTCTTGTCCATATGGTATTATACAGATGCACTGTCAAAATATTCTACAGAATTTTGAACCATTTTACTGAATGTTCTGAATGCAGTAGACACTCCTGGGATTCATTGTCTTGTGAATAATTCACATCATCACACATCACATAAGGGGACTGCTAGAAATTCCCTAAACTCCATATAATAGATTTTGAGAGTCATACCAGTTCAAGATGAATATTCTTGCAAAACACCCTCTCTGCAGCCTGGCATCTATACACTGGGTTGGGGTATAGAGCTGTGCTTAGTGTGTTTGAAAAAAGTCTACAGGAGCTTTGGACCTCAATGACCTTTCTGGCAAAATGGCATGAAATCACTCACTGGCTAGAGTATTTTATTTTGTTGACATTACAATGTCAAATTTAGTTCATTTATATGACACCTCTTTAAGATGACATCACAAAGCCTACATTTTCTAAGAAATATCCAAATTGTGAAGTTCGGACAGATGGTACAGTTCTACAACAAAATCAAAAAATTCTTACAGGGACGTTGATTCTCTTTGTAAAATTTACATCTCTGAACAAAATCAGATGGTTTTGAATAGAACTGTGCCTTCGAGTTTTTCACAAATTCAAACTACCAAACGTTAGGTGAAAGGAGGACAAGGAGTGATTTTATAGTAAATGTGGGAATGCATGAGCTGCTGGATGTATTGGCATTCTTCAACTGGAGAAATTCGTTTGGGAGTTTTTTGCTTCAACATAGAATAAAAACTTTTCAATATATATTCCATGAGGGCAATCATTTTGATGTACATTATTTTCAAGTTTCAAAGCAGATGTATTCAATTGTATATTTGTAATTAGTAAATTTATAATGTTGCCCTCTCTCCAATATTTTTAAAAAATCATCTTTTAACATCAGAAATGATTTTGAGTGGAATTTATGGTCAAAGTATAATAATGCAGTAATAAATAAGGCTTTGCCAATTAGCATATGTTAATATTATTAAAAATATCTGGCCCTATATAAGCTTTTGATCCAGCCAACATTTCCCTCTTGCTCTGGAGCTATGCCCACACTTTTTAGCTGTGGTTATACTTTTAACTGGGGAAGACTTCAAGGAAAACTAAAAAATACAAAGTCATGATGTGCTATATGTTGCTTTTTCTCAGAATGCTCTTGGGAAAAATTTTGTGTTTAATAATCCATTAAAAGTCTGTGGACCTTCTTGAACCACAAAGCATCAGGGATCTCACAATTTCAATCAGAGCCAACACGTGATTCTTTTACTAGTCAGAAATGGAGTAGCTTATGGGGTTTATAGTTCTAGTAGAACCTCCAAGTGAAGTTAGCAGAAACAGAGATGAGAGCTTGGGGAAAGTCTGATCCATACAAAATAATAATCGTTGTCATTTTCTGAACCTTTACAATGAACCAGGCACTGATCTGAGTTCTTCCCGTGTAGTAACTTATTTAATCATTGCAACAATTCTGGATAAGAGATAGTATTATCAGCTCCATTATGCAATTAGGGCAAAGAGAGTTTAAGCAACTTTCACAGTGTCATACAGCTAGTGACATATATTCAACACAAAGTCATTTTTGATACTGAATTCAGGCAGTTTGGCAACAAGTCCACAGTTTTCACCCCTATCCTACAGCAATCTCCTTAAGAAAACAGGAAGTTAAGAAAATAGTATATAGAGAAAGCAGGATCCAGAATCTGATCATGGAGAATGTCTGCTTTTAAAAGATGGAAGATAGTAGAGAGAACCTATTAGAGACACTAGAAAAGAATCATATTTGAGAAAACTTAGAATATGTAATGTCATGAAAAGTAAGGAATGACAGAGGTATCTGCCACCTTTAACTGCTAAAGAATGTCAAGGAACATAAAGAAAATTACAGAATTCTGAACTTGATGACTTTTGAAAAAGCAATTTAGACCAAGTGTTGGAGGTTGGAAATTAGAGTTGAAGGGGCTGTGAGTAAGTGGAAGAACTATGGATTATTTTTCTAAAATATTTAATAAAAGGAGGGAGGATGAGATTGTGTAGACATCTGACAGAGTAGTGGCTTCAAGAGAAATTTTTATTTTAGTATAGGAAAAAACAAAACATTTTTGTAAGCACAGAAAAGGATACTGAGGATAGGGGAAAAAAGGAAGATCCAAGAAACAAGTAAGCATATTGATGTAGCAAACTCTCGTAAGAGACATGAGAGTGAGAACAAAAGTGAATCCAAGAGAACCCTTGGAAAGAAAAAAGAATAACATAGGATCTTGAGGCTGCCACTATTCAAATTACTTGGATTCTTCTTTTTTAATTATCTAGAACTTTGAACTGCTTTTTCTGATATTCAACTGGTATCTGAAAGAAAGACAGCTAGAGACAAGACCACAGCAATCAAGCAAGGAGGATGTATTAATTAGGACTGTTTGGTTGCAAGTAACAGAAACCTACTAACACTAAGTATAATAAGGAGGGATTTATTAATAAGATGCTGGAGTGTCTCATAGCAAAGACTTAGCTGGGCCTCAGGAATTAGTTTAAACCATGATCTAAATCACTGTGGAAAGTATAGAGTTCTCTCTCTCTCTCAAACTGTTTCTGCTTCTTATTGTACTTCACTATAGTTTAACTTTCTTTGCATCTCATGCAACATAATGGGAAAATGGACACTGCTAACAGCTTCCAAGGTGACATTTCTATTATACAAGACTGCATTCAAACAGACTCATCTGTTTAGACTCCTTCTTATGAGAGCATTCTGATTGGTCCAGCTTATGTCAGATGTCTACCTCTGGACCAATCATCTGTGGTCAGGTGACAGTGTCATGTTTTATGAACATGCCTCTTGGCATTGCAACCTCTGGATGGGTCTGGGGATAGTTCCCAGAAAAACTTACAAGAAAATCTTGGGAGAAGTAAAACAACAGGTTTCTACTAAACAGGACCAATGAGGCGATGTTCTAAGATGTAGGACTAGGGTAGTATCACTCACATTTCTGATATTTTCTGTACTTTCATTTTCTTAAAATAGAAAAATCAACTCAGCTTGCTTACACACAGGAAGTCATTATGACAACCCAGTTCAGAACTAGGGCATTTTAAGCATAGACTATTCGACAAGCACAGATTGTACACTAGTATGTTCCAGATATAGCTTAGTGTTCAACAAAGCTACTGAAAATGAGAATTAAAATATGTGTAAAGATTTGAGTGGTAATAGTGAATGCAATTTTTCCTCTTATTATTATTTTACGCATTTTTATTTCAAACAAAATTCCCATAGATCGGTGACAAACTCAGGGATAATAATTACCAGGCTTTCTCTTCAGCATGTGTTCTGCCTCTATTGCTGTTATTTCAGAAACAGTGGTGAATACATGAGCACAATGGACTGAGGCACGCTCCATGCAATACCGGTGATAAATCTGCCTTTCCCCAGCCTCTTTGTCTATGTTAAACTGTGAACACAAAACAAAACACATGCACATACACATTTGCTTACACCGATCCTTCTACACGAGCAAAACAAAATCACATATTTCTCATATTGTTTTTCCTCAAGGCTGTGTGAAATTTTATGACCACAAAAGAAATAATGATAAATTTCTATTAAACCCATTACTAAAGCACATAGCTACTTATGCTTACAAAAAGTGCTGTTTACTTCATCTGTGCTTCTAAACTGCCATTTAAACCCCTATGTAAATGATATTTCCCCTTTGCTATAATCATAGAGAACTCTTGATGTTTTTGGCATTTTAATTATCCTTTTACTTATTTTATAAATGTTGAGCTAATTCCTTTCCCCAAGGTCTTTATCATATTTTTTCCATAAGCAATGAAACAAGGCTGACATTAAACTTGATACTGAAAGTAAGGATAAGTATTATCCTTCCTATTCACTAAAGGAAACCTGACAAAGAGAAAAGACAAATGCTTTTCCATGTTATATAACTCCCAACACCGTGAAACTTCAAGTAGTGTACAGTTACTTTAATTAGATGGTGTGTTAGATTGTGTAATCATCCATTATTCTGGGTACCTTAACTCTAAAAAAAAAAGCCAAACCCCCAACAGTTACTTAACACAGTTAGCAAATGTTGCGGGCTTTTGCCATTTTGCTTAGTTACTGAATGTTATGTCTCTATAGCTGCATATGAAACTAGCAGTGTCTAAGACAAAAAAGTATATAAAGTTTCTGGCATTGTATTAGTGGGGTGCTTTTTGTAATAAAGATTATTAGAAGCTCAAGTCTATGTATCAGACACTTCTGATATCATATTTAATCCTCATAAACCAGAGACACATTTTTTGTCTTCATCTTACGGAGGGGGAAATTGAAACTTTTAGGGGTTAAGAAACTGGCCCAAGGTCACATTCCTATTAAGTATCTTAGCAGAGCCCTAAATTGATCCCAAATCATTTTGACTCCACACCTGAGCTCCTGCCTGCTTTTATATCAAGTAGATTCCAGCTCAATCAACATGGCAATCCCAATAACGACTGTACCATACAGAGGAATGTACTAAAAGAGACTCATTAGATGATTCTAGAGATTACAACAGGGACATTCCTAGAGCATTCTTTCTTGACTGTAATATTTGCAGCCATCTCTCTGAAAATGTCTGAATCAAGGCTCTATATGGCATGCTTAGATCAGCTCTATATGGCTGGTCTCATTCATTCAACCAAATCTCTCATTCAGCCTACATTTGTTTAGTAATTTACATACTTTTGTTGCTTTCAAAGAACTTATGAATGAGAAAGCAGGTAAAAATTGGGCAGAAATGAGTAAGTGTCTGAGTAAGGTACAGGATCAGAGAGGGTCTGATTCATCCTGGCTAAGGAGAGAGAACAGTATCTCATATTTATGCAAGTGTTCATATTGTCAGTATCACCTCTAGAATGTATGATTTTCAAGGGCAAGGAACATGACTTATTAATCTTTGTATTTCTAAGCTGATTAGATAAATAAAATGACATTTGGACTGAGGCATGAAAGTTTAATTTGGGGAAAGGTTATTTTGGACTGAAAAATTTAGTTGCCCCAAAGAACAAATGTATAAAGTCAAACTGTATGTGCTGAAAATAGTAGGACATCTGATGTGACTATAGCATTGGGTGTAGAATGTAGGACACGTAATAGAGAGACATCCTGGTAATAGGACCAGATCTCAGAAGTCCCTGAAGACAAGGCTAGAAATTCAGCCTTTGTCCTGAATACAATGGCAAGCACTGAAAGGGCTCAGTTAGAGGTATGGTAAAGACATAGTCTATGTTTGAGAAAAATAACTCTGGAATGAAATGTTTCCTATCTCATTAAGTTTTGGGAAAAGTAAATGAGTTAACACACATCAGATGTTTAGAAAAGTGTCTGGCATATGGAAAGGGCTCAATAATTTCAGCTATTGTTATTATTTAGTAGTAATGTTGTTGTTATTGTAGAGAATAGTAAGATTTCCCATAGGGGTAGCACTTAACATTTGAATACTATTTAGAGGTGAGAAGATAGGATTCCTAAATGAGGAAACCAAGTATGCAAAACTACAGGGAGAGGATAGCAGAGGCCTTGCGATCCCCTATAATTGAAGTTGACCAGCTCAAAACTTGGTCAGAGGAAAGAGTTAAAATCCACCAAACAATTGTCTATGGTTTTCTTCACCATTTTCTAATCCCAAACAGCCCTGTCCTCACTTTCCCATCTAGGAAATCCCATTGCTATCAAGAAAAGAGAGGCCTAAACATAAGAAAACTAACGCACATCCCCCTTTTATTTAAAGCATTAGGTATCTAGTCATTATCATTGAGGAGACGATTGACCAATGGCAGGACCGATAAGAATGAATTTTGAAACATCTTCATGGAGAGTCTCAGAAAATTCATATGCTGGCTGAAAATAGTTGCAATGCTATTTTAACTAATACATTTAAGCCAAAACATAAACAAACATCAAGGTCCTTATGAATCGGCTATTAACCAAAAATGTTTTCAGTTCATGTCTTTGAGTAAAATAGTTCTAATCTTTCTGCTTTTATAAAAGTTAAATGCTTTTATCCTTGTTCTCATTTCCCCCCGATGTCTACTTGCCTGAGTCAGAGCTCACTGAAACTGACTGTGGATCCTGTACCAAAGACTAATTTATGACTCATTTCTTATGTGGAACTTTTGAAAACTTTTCATATATATAATTTGGTGTTTTGCTGTTTCACTGAATTTCTAAACCTACTGTGAGCGTTGGAAGGTCTGCTGTAGAAATTGATATGGGGGCCTTTCCTGTGAATAATGATTATGAGTTTTTAACTTAAAACCTAGTTCTTAATTACTTGTTATTTATTTACTAGTCACTCTGCTGAGCAGGACTTTTTACTAGAGAGATGGGCTGGGGTCTGACTAAGCTTCCCTATTTCAACAACTGAGGGGTTTAAACTAGGGAGATATATAATCATATTTGAAGATAGTGTGATATAAACACTGACCTTTTATTGAGCAGATAAAGTTATAATATATAACTATATATTATAATGGTTTTGTTCCTTAAAAACGATGAATAAAATCTGATGAATATTATTAGTTGTTTTTATTAATTGTTTCATACAATGCTCTTAAGTATTCCGCTGTGAAATATTTGATATGCCTGAAATATTTGATACGCCTCTGTAATATTTTCTCTTTCACAAAAATCAAAGTCTGGTCTTCTCCAGGAAACACAGTGGTTGAGTTTATCACAGATCACAGGTTTGCCCTTATTAGTCTACCATTAGGAAATCTCCCTGATCTCCTGACTTTTTGAATTCCTTGGTGACTTTATTTTAAATATACATCTAATGTTTACAATTTGACCTTCAGGTTCAGCTGACCTTTTTACAGGCAAGCTCTCCTTAGGACCATTCATTGCTTTGCAAATGTTAAAGTTTGTCTGAAAGAACTTTCCTGCACTCAAAATGTCTCTGAGATGGTAGTATAATTTTCTGCTCTCGTTATCTGAGTAGTATTATTCATATGTTACAAACACACACAAACATACACACACTCACACAAGCATGCATTCTGTTTCATAGAATTCTAGAACTTTTTTAAACTGGGGGAGTCTTTAGAAATCAACTTTCCAACTTCCTAATGTTCCTGATAGTTAAACAGAACCCTAAAATGCTAAATTGATTTAATTGGCAACATAGATACCAAATCTGCAAAACTCCTGACTTTATGGTACTCAAATGCTTGATCACTATTACTGACAGGATGATATGAGAAACATACTTTTATTAATCTGATTGAACGGATGGAAAATAGAAGAAAGAAGTCAAAACTGAATGACTCTGGGTCATAGAATAAGGCAGTCTTCTAAGATAAGCAAAACCAACTGTTTAGTCACCAAGGATCCATATCCCTGTTTTTTCTTTTTTTCAGAGATATATTTCTTACTCGTAGACACTTTCATTCATCTTTTTTTCATTATCTTGTACTAATTTCATCTTAATACTCTCCGAATTTATTTTGTTTCATTTTATTCTTTTATTTTCTTTTTTTAAATTTTTTAAAAATTAATTTGTTTATTTATTTTTGGCTGTGTTGGGTCTTCGTTGCTGCGCACGGGCTTTCTCTAGTTGCAGCAAGTGGGGGCTACTCTTCGTTGTGGTGTGCGGGCTTCTCATTGCGGTGGCTTCTCTTGATGCAGAGCACAGGCTCTAGGCCAGCGGGCTTCAGTAGTTGTAGCACGCAGGCTCAGTTGTTGTGGCGCACGGGCTTAGCAGCTCCGCGGCATGTGGGATCTTCCCGGACCAGGGCTCAAACCCGTGTCCCCTGCATTGGCAGGTGGATTCTTAACCACGGCGCCACCAAGAAAGCCCCACACCCCTGTCTTTGATAACTCTGTTTTACTAGACCCTCATAAAGCTCCACCTATAACTCACTGCAGAGTCACAGCAGAAATCTGACCTTTGCTCACTTGAAGGGTGGAGGAAGTAAGGCTCATAGTACAAGTTGATGGCTAGATTCCCTGCCATGCACCTGCCACTCAGATCTGCATGCAGATCCAGGGTCCTCACAGCATTTGCCAAGCTTCAGAGTAGACAGCAGCCCGACCTCACATCTGCAGTGTCTGACTCCCACCAGATCCCTTTGGATCTTGGGTCTATTGCTCCAAAGTGGACAGCCATCTGGCCTCTCCCTGCTACACTCTACTGCACTCTGAACAAAGTTAAACTATATGAGCTCTCAGTCACCTCAGGGGAGGCTTTGTCATGAATATTGATTGGTTAAAAGGGCATTTCTGCCATCTGGATGACAGATGAAAGACGAAGGTCAATACTTCCCATCCTTCAGCTTCAAGGACCGGAAAGAAAGGTGGTGAGGGGGGAAGGTGGAAGGACTAATTACCTTATCAAGATGGTTGTAGAAATCGATGTTTGCTGCACAGAGATACCTCCCAAGCAGTGTGGCGTGAGTGGTAAAGACTGTAGCGATCGGAAGTTTCTGAGCTCGAGAAAGAATCAGTCCAGTCCCAGCCTGCCATTCATGGAATTGGACAATGACGTGTTTCCCATCGGCATGATCTGTCACCTACACCAGAAAAGAAGCTTTTAGAAAAGTTGGTGGTGTAGTTTGATCTTGCTCATGGCCCACAGCATAAGGAAAGTTATCATGCGTATAAATTTTGGCACAATTTAAAGGGATCTAAAGATAAAGCAGGCAGATTTAGCAAATATAATGGTTTTATAGAATTTAGTTGCATGTTCATAAAGCCCCTATATGTTTATGGAATAATCCTCTCTTTCAATATGGATCAAATTTATTTTTGTATCCACAGAGGGGACTCCTGAATAAATGCACAGTAGGCACTCAATAAATATTCATTAAATGGATGAATGAATAATAGCAATATTATCCTTGAAGATTCACTGAGCTGCTGAATCAGGTGGGGCCACCCACTTACAAGCTTCTTTTTAATAAACAATAAATGACTTCATGTTTTAAGTCAGTCTCATTTGGACTTTCTGTTCCTTGAAGCCAAAAACATTTTAAATGATATATTATTATTTTAAGAATTTGGAATTAGGGAAAGAGATTAATAACTTGCTTAGAATCAAATAGAAACTTAATAACACACTGAGGACCCAGGTCTAATTCCAGGTCTAATTCTAACACTAGGCAGGGCACCAGTTTCTTAACCTTAAAGTTACTTTGTTTCACTAAAAATATAGCTACCATATGATCCAGCAATCCCACTCCTGGGCATGTATCCAGAGAAAACCATAATTCAAAAAGATACACGCACCCCAATGTTCATTGCAGCACTATTTACAGTAGCCAAGACATGGAAGCAACCTAAACGTCCATCAGCAGAGGAATGGATAAAGAAGATGTGGTATACGTATACAATGGAATGTTACTCAGCTATAAAAAAGAATGAAATATTTCCATTTGCAGCAACATGGATGGACCTAGAGAATATCATACTAAGTAAGTAAGTCAAAGAGAGAAAGACAAATATTATATGATATCACTTATATGTGGAATCTGAAAAATAATACAAGTGAATTTATTTACAAAGCAGAAACAGACTCACAGACATAGAAAACAAATTTATGGTTACCAAAGGGTTGGAAGGAGGGATAAATTAGGAATATGGAATTAACAGATACACACTACCATATATAAAATAGATAAACAACAAGGGTTTACTGTATAGCACAGGGAACTATATTAGGATCTTATAATAACCTATAATGGAAAAAAAATATATATATATAACAATCACTTTGCTGTACACCTGAAACTAACACAATATTTAAATCAACTGCATTTCAATTAAAAAAGTTACTTTGTTTCACCCTTTCAAAAAATTAATATTTACATTCCACTCCCCTTAATGACTGTTTCCCTAGTGGGGGTGTAGCATTGATAATGAAAAACACCTGTGCTCAAGAAGCCTGCCCAGAGAATTGGGAAGTCTGGAGAGTTAACCTAAGACAGCGGTTCTCATACCTAGGGTACATCAGAATCACCTGGAAGGCTTGACATGCACGCATGTGTGGGTGCTCGTGGAGGCTGGCCTCAGCCCTGGTGCAGCTTGCAGAGGAAGAGTTGGTTTCAGCAACTGATGCTAAACAAGCCTGCATCTATCTGTCATTAGGCCAGATCCTGGCAGCACCCTCGCTCTTCTTCTCCCATGGTGTCACCAAGACAAAGCAATAGGACCACCCCTTCACTTCCCTTTCACCTCAAAGCAGCCCTTTATGGCTGTTGGACTGACTTCATCAGAAAGAAGTTATACTGGTCAAGGGGACACACTCCCAACATACAGTTCTGTGATTTGTCCTTAGACCACAGTCCCACTTTGCTAGGGATGCTCTTCATTCTCCGATTTTTAAGTGAGGCATAATCATCTTGAGGTAATGAAAGGAATATGAAGAAATCCTACTGCCATGATTTCAGGAATTGAGTACAGGCTTGGCTCATTTAACAAGGACTGATTTCCAATGCTCTTGGTTTTTTTTACATCTATGGACTATTTCACTGCTGTGGACTCCTTAGCAACTGCTGAGATCACTTCAGCCTTTAGCAAATGATTAAAAGATATAAGAGCCACTGAAGTCACACAAGCACTCACACATAAACAAAATCAAATATTTCAGGCCATTTTCTACTCCCATGATGCTAGAACTCAAGTACCTAGTGCATGATGTATACTGTTTTTTCTCGCATATCTGTTGAATATTATCTAGGTAACAGTGAATATAATTGGGTGTTTTATCCACATCATTCTAGTTGAACCTGACATGATGTAAATATTAATAAGCATTATTGGGACTTCCCTGGTGGCACGGTGGCTGGGAATCCGCCTGCCAATGCAGGGGGCACTGGTTCAAGCCCTGGTCTGGGAGGATCCCACGTGCCGCGGAGCAACTAAGCCTGTGCCCCACAACTACTGAGCCTGCGCTCTGGAGCCCGCGAGCCACAACTGCTGAGCCCGCGTGCCGCACCTACTGAGGCCTGCACACCTGGAGCCCGTGCGCCGCAATAAGAGAAGCCACCGCAATGAGAGACCCGCAAACTGCAGCGAAGAGTGGCCTCCGCTCGCCGCAACTAGAGAAAGCCCGCACGCAGCAATGAAGACCCAACACAGCCAAAAAAAAAAAAAAGCATTATTATCACCCTGTTCCAAAAGCTGGTATTTAGTTACGGGAAGGCTGAATGTTTTCTCAGATTCCTTTGAAATGTTCTAGGACAATTAATAATGGCATCATCTCAAAATTGGCTTAAAGTTTAGAGCATCGTTGCTGGGCACAGACAGCAACTGTGCTTCTCCTCTGTTGTACGACTCTACAGTAAACAGTACCTCTTTCAAGAACCAGGCAGTTAACGATCCAAATATCAGCATTTCATTGGCTTCCTGGTCGTGATGAGGGATACCAACATTGCATGCTTCCCAGAGGTCACCTTTCCACGTGTCCAGGTTCCAAGCCGAATAGCCTATGTCAAAGAGCACCACGTAAGGACTCCCTTCTATCAGCCATCTTCCAAAGTACACCTGCCATATAAAGAACACACATCCATGGAGTAATACTAGGCAACACAAGGGAGAGCAATGTATTTGGGTTTAGAAGCTATAAACTGTACTTAGAACTCAAAAGCAGATTACAGAAGCCATATAGGGAACCATAGTGATAACACAGAGCATCTGATATGTGCGCCTGAAGAGGGAATGGGCTGGCACCCATTCATCTAGAATCTCCAAGTTCCTGCTCTTCATTAAATTTGCTTATTTTAAAATGAAGTATTTAGATCATGTAATCTCTGTTCTTCTGTCCCTCATTATCCTCCTGTGACCTTAAGCCCATGGTTTTAGGATTTAATATTATGGTCTATGTTTTTATGATAGAGTCATAAGGTGAAGTGATCTGTATCTTTAACAGCCTGGAGTTGAATATGTCTACCATGTCACTTATTTTCCTTTATGCAACAGGATTTACAATATTTCCTGCCAGAAAAAAAGTTGTTTCTCTAGACAAATGTGTATAATTTCCCTTATTCCTCCTATCAAAGAAAATGTGACACCAAGTGTTTCCCAATATGGTTGCTGTCAGAGGTGGTAACTAAATGTCTTGCCCAAGATGCATTTTCTCTTTAATCTAGCAGCTCAAGGTCTAATTCTATTACATTCATCAAATTGATTCTTTTATTCCTAAATGTTTTACCTTGTGCAAGTTTGAATGCAGTAGCTATTTCAAATTTTTTCCAATTGTAATTATTTAGTCACTTGTATATCCAAGTTTTAACTTCCCCTTTGGTCTCTATTTTTCTATAGTAGTTTACTCATGTTCTTTATTTTATGTTTATTCTCCTATTACATGCAAGGCAATTCCATAAATCACTTCAAACTCTTTTTGAAGTTGGCAGAAGCTAAGAGCTTCTCTCATTGGGTATCCAGACCTCTCTAGTAAACTGAATGTGTCTACACTGCTTACATTGACATTATGACTCCACCCAAGGCTGAATTTTACAGAGCGTGAAAGCCCGTTTGATCATCATTCCCTTGCTTGGGACTCCGGAATGTATGGTGATGTCTCTTTCCCATCCATGCCTCAGTCAACATTGAAAGACCCTCATTATGTGTCAGTCGCTTCCACTGTAATTCAGTATTTATCATGGCACTCTTTCAGACTGAGTTTTCCTGAGCCCCAGACAACCTTTCAATAGTTTTCTCTTTGGGACACTCATTGATTTATGTATTCATTTAACAAATAGCTACTGGCTGCCTAATATGTGACATATGATACAGTGAGCTAAGGCACAGTGAAGTGCTGAACAGAGAATGTAAGCTAGCTTGTCTTGACTTGCAGTGCATTCTCGGCCCTGACATGGAAACATCCTGACATCAGTAATCCATTTAGAATCTTGAGACCAGTTAGTTCCACCATGGCTTTCACCTCCCTCTTCTTTCACAAGTGCTTCAAATGCGAACCCCTTCCAACAGCTCACTCATTTCATCCCAACAGTACAACATGCAACCTTCCCTACTCTCCTAATTCTTGATGTTACTCTCATGGTGATATGCTCCCATGGTGCCCTCTGGGACCTCAAGTTCCCTTTTAAACTAAATATGCTGCACCTTAAACCTTGTATATATCTCCTAGACACCACCACTCACATGGACATGTCAGTAAGAACTTCTCATTTTTTCACCCCCAGAAACTATATTCCTGGGGTGAGTAGGAAGGAAAGTTAGGATTTTTAAAATTACACTGAAACTTTTAAAACCTTATTCTTTATTCGTGTATAAAGACATCTCTGAAATTTTCATTATGCAAATATGTTACTTTCCTTGTTCTACAAGTCTCTTGGTTACTTTTCTACCTTATTCTGGGCAACTTTAAAATCCAGGATTGTATCCTACACACTTACATCATAGCTATTTGACGTTACTGACTTCAAAGAACTTCATGGCAATCTTATCCTTGTCAAAATCCAAACTGTTCCTCCTCTGAAATGTTCAACCTTAGCATTGTATCCCTTGACCACAACTACCATACTTCCACTTCTCTCACTATATTTCTCCCAGTGTATGCCTCCCTTCAAGACCTCCAGTTTCTGGAACCTCCCATTTTCTCCTACATCATCCCCATCTTTCTCCTTTCATCCTTCCTTTCCTATCCATTTCAGACCTAACAATTCATCAACTCAACAATAAACTCAGTCAATCATACAGTTACCTCGAAGATTTGTGCCACCTTGCCCCGTTGCACAAATGCTGAAATTAAACAACACCAAATCTCCAACTATTTTACTTCCTTCACTTTCACTCTAGCTGCTGGAGGAAGTCACAGTCGTGTATATTTGTGCCATTAAAAAGTCACGACGGTACCTTAAAAATGTCCAGAAATTCTTTTCCCTATTCCTTGAACACTTTCTGAACGTTTTTTGTCATATTCTCTTATTTTAACACTTGCCTCCTGACTCCCAGAAGATGACCTTTAGCTCTTAAGATCATCAGAAACACTGAGTGAGACCATCCTGAATTCTTCATCAGCTTATCTCTGTTTGCATTCATCCTTTGTTTCCAGTATGAGTGAGGGGAGTGAAGAACCATCCTTTTAGTAGTGCTTTGGATCTTGTTTCCTCTCCTGTCCTCAGTGATCTTACTCTCTTCAATCATCCATTCCTTCTGAACTTTCAGCTTCTCTCTGCCCCCCCCTAGATATTTCCTTTTGTCATATAAATATGCTCACTCATATTTAAGAAAATACCAACTCTCAAAACCATGTCACTCTGAAACAACTTAATGATCTTTCCTCTTCATAGAAAAATCTCATAGCCACACTTCTCTATCCTTTATCTCACCACTCATTCACTCCTCAAGCTGCTGCAATCTGATTTAACCCTCCTTTTTCCCCCTGAAGCTGTAGTTAGCAAGCTGACCACAAATGGCCTGAATATTGCTAAACCAAGCTGACTCTGGTTCAATTCTTTGTTGATTCAGTCCCTCCTCTATACTTAAAACTCTCTCCTTCCTTGTCTTGACATCTCTATTCCTGTTGTGATGGCAACAGATTACTGCCTTCCTAGTAGCTTAAAACAACGCAAATCTGTTATCTGAGAGATTTGGGAGCAAGTCCTCTGAAATGGGTCTTCTGGGTTAAAACCGACATGTCAGCAGAGTTGCATTCCACTTGCAGTCCCCAGGGGAGGCTCTGTTCTCTAGCCTTTCCCAGCTTCTAGAGGCCACCTGCATCCCTTGGCTTGCGGCCCCTTCCTTCCTCCATCTCAAAGCTCTCATCACTCCAATTTCTGCTTCCATTGTCTCATCTCATCTCTGATTCTAATTCTACTGCCTCCTTCTTATAAGGACCCTTGTAATTACATTGGACCCACCCAGATAATCCTGGATAATCTTCCCATCTCAAGAACCTTAACATAGTCACAACTACAAAGTCCTTCTGTTTTATAAGGTAACATATTCACAGGTTCTGAGGATTAGCACTTGGACATCCTTGGATCTGATCACCAGCTGGACTTCTACTTTTGCATTCTCTGACTTCTTTTAGTGTAGATATTCTAACACGTTCACATTGCCCAAGATTTGGCTCAAAACTTTTGCTCTTAGTCTATAATCTTCCACTGAATAATGTTATCAACACCCATAATGTCAACTACAATTTAGACACAAATCACTTTTCCCCAAACATCTCTATTCTATACCCTCTGCTGAGTTCCAAACCTAGTATACTTCTAGATGGATATATTATGGTTTTCACAAAGTGCCTCAAATGTAACCTATTTAAAATCAAGTTCATCATCTTTCTCTAAACCAACTCCTTTCCCCTAAGAAGACGAGTGGCCTTTTCTTGTGAGTTCATGTAAATTGTGGTGTTTTCCCACAACAGTTTACTGAGGCTTGCTTAATGAAGTGTCGGACAGTATCCTTTACCTGGCAACCATGTTTGTTCATTGCGTCCACTGCTCTTCTCACAGCATCATTTACAGGTTCACATTGTTCCACCTGAGTCTTCATATTATGCTCAAAATATGGACCAAGCAGAAAGTAATTGTCTCCCCACTCATCTGCTGTTGTTTTGGCCTTTGTCTGAATCACAGTATAGATGCCACCAACTGTTAAAAAGAAAACGTCCCATTATCATTCAGGTTAGTAGTTCATTTTAAGTGATGAAGGGATGGACATGAGTCTTCATTTTTTTCTGTGTTACTTAAGCCAACATTTTTTTATTGAAGTATAGTTGATATACAATATTGGGTTGGTACTCATTTTTAAGTTAGCGTTTGGGATCCATCAAGCGCAAGGGTTTATTTAACTTTCTAAAAGAAAATTTTTAAGGGACACTATCAAAGAGTTACTATTTTGTTCAATTTCATGCTAGGTGCTTGTCAGAAAGCAGCAGGTTGGCAGCAGCAGAGAAGTACAAATATTTCAAGGAAACCTGAAGAGACAATCGGAATAAAGCAGTACTTGGCTTAAACCTCTATCCGCATGGAAGTGTCAAAGGTGAGACAAATGGCTATTGTCATGACACATGCCCTCAGCAGCAGTAATCACCTTTTACCCCTTCTCCAACAGTGGTCCAAGGGGATAAAATATGACCAAGTAACAGCCACTGCTCAAATTATAAGTCTCCCAGGAAAAAGAGCCTCTTCCCTTCTAGGGACCAAGCAAGTACCTTTTTTCTTTTTTAATAAATTTATTTATTTATTTATTTATTTATTTATTTACTTATTTATTTATTTATGGCTGTGTTGGGTCTTCGTTTCTGTGCGAGGGCTTTCTCTAGTAGTGCTGAGCAGGGGCCACTCTTCATCGCGGTGCGCGGGCCTCTCATTATCGCGGCCTCTCTTGTTGCGGAGCACAGGCTCCAGACACGCAGGCTCAGTAGTTGTGGCTCACGGGCCCAGTCGCTCCGCGGCATGTGGGATCTTCCCAGACCAGGGCTCGAACCCATGTCTCCTGCATTGGCAGGCAGATTCTCAACCACTGCGCCACCAAGGAAGCCCCCAAGCAAGTACCTTTTGACAAGGAGAAGCAGCTGATGGATTTTGAGGGGGGGATGCTTGGCCCAATCCTCATGTCAAACCCAGTGACACAAATACAAGTTTTCTTATGGTATTGCATTTTGCCTCTCTGGCATTGCTGCCACCACTATTAAAACACAAAGCCAAAAAATATGTATACTCTTGGAAAATATACATACTGTTATACCCAGCATGTTTACATCTGGAAAACTGTCCTGGGGGAAAAATAAGAAGATGTGTGTATAAGGATATTTATTAAAGAATTATGGTGGTGAAAAATTGTAACCAACTTAAATTGAACTAGTTAACTCACGTAACCTGTCTAAGGCTCCATTAGCTCACCTGTTCAAGGGGGCTAAAACAGTACATCACTTGGTGAGGAAGGGCAGGTTGGAACAGGAGTATTAAAAATTAGGCCTCATTGAAAAGGTGATATTTGGAGTAAGTACTTAAAAGGGTAAGGAAATCAGGCAAGTGGATATCATGGGGAAGAATGTTTTAGGCAGAGAACAGTCAGAACCAAGGCTCTATTTTGGGAGCAGAGTGTGCAAGCAGAGAGTCCTAGGCATTCAAAAGGGGGGGTTCAGTAAACAGGTAGGAGGAACAGAGAGGACCAAAGGGAAAAAGACCTTCAGTAAACTGGACAGGATACTTCCCGTGCCAGCTCAAAGCAATCACCTCATATGAAAATATGAAAACAATCTGAATCAATTTCTTGAGCGATACTTTGTCCATGAACCACAGGCAAAGGAACGACTCAAGAAATCCTGTATAAAATTCCCAAGCCAATACAGATTCTGGCACCAATCATCAACCCCACTTCCAAGAACAATTTTGTTACTTGTATATTAAGAAGAAAAAGTCTTATTTTTCATCATGGTTTTTCATAAGGTATTTCAATTCTTCAGGATGTAGAGTCTGATAGCTACTGCATCTCTTAAATTTCTTATTTCAATAAATTAGACCTTAAATAATAAATCTTACCGATAGTCATAACTGAGAGCCCAAAGGTAGAATTGCCATTTGCAAATCTTTTTAAAAGTCTGAATCACTCAAAATACACATTTTGGTAAATTGCCTTTTGAGAGGTGAGACACAAAAGGCAAATGTTAATACTATTACATGATACAACCAGAT
Source organism: Eschrichtius robustus (assembly GCF_028021215.1). Taxonomy (NCBI): domain Eukaryota; kingdom Metazoa; phylum Chordata; class Mammalia; order Artiodactyla; family Eschrichtiidae; genus Eschrichtius; species Eschrichtius robustus. Next base: position 18,048,393 of record NC_090836.1, read on the forward strand.
TCATTAATTTATAAAAGAAAAGAGCTAATGTAACTCCCAAAATGTAAATATTACATGTAATTTTCATATAAGCCTACATAAATTTATTGTCCTTAGAAACTTGATCTTTAAGAAAAAACTTTTTGACCACACCTAAAAGAAATTTAAACTGTCACTTCAGCAGAATCTGATAATAAGGACACTATCAATCTCAGCTCAGGTGGCTGATGAAGACAGCGTGGGACCAGGAAGAGGCTCTGCAAACCTGCAAGCAGAGCCTTTCAGACTGGACCAGAACAGACAGGATTCACTTAACCATTCAACCACGAATCTGAGTCTACCTAAACTGATGCCAACATCAAGGATGCCTAAATATTTCCCCAAATTCCAGAAAAATTTAGGAACCGTCAAAACCACTTGTTGAGAAAAAAAATTAGAGAAATAGTTTGCAAGAGCAACTAAAAAGAAGAACTTTTCTCTAAAGTCTTGGAGTCACATCTTAGCAACATATTTAAGAGTATATATATTTATATAAGCTTTATTCAAGCCCACTGCCAATAAAAATGGAAAATCTCCAAATAATTCCTCCTCTTTGTAAACTATTTTCCTTCATCTTTATATTATCCAGGGGACTATGTTATCAGGTTCTGATGGCATACATTTATTAAATGTCTTATTCACATTTCTAGTCTTGAAAACTCTCTTTTATTTGCAACTGTGTACCTTGCCCAGAGACCTTCGAACATCCTTGTTTGTTAGATTATGTGTTGCAAATTAAAATACACTCGGGTTAATGCAAACACATTTTTATTTGCTAAAGGATGTAAGGGAGAAGAGAAATTTTTTATTTCAAAAAAAATAAATGGTTAGATTTGAGAATTGAAATGCAAAGATAAACACAATTAATTTGCTGCTTCTTTTTCCCATTTGAGGCCTTCAACCTTGAGATAAATAGTCCCCAAATAGCCTTAGAGTGTTTACAAATACTATGGCTATGTTCTTTCGGTCTATCAGGAATAAAAACATAAAATTTTTAAAAATTTCATCCCATATTGGTTGAGGCTTGATTGTAAATAAATCTTCCCCCCCCGCCCCAGGCTTCTCCCCATACAGTCTCTCTGTGGGAAGGTCCTCTTACTGCTATTTCACATGTTCAAGCTCCATTTCAGGCCCTCTCTGTCCTTCCCAGATTTATATGCCAACGACTTTCCTTAATTTTCACTCTATTTACCACCTTATACCCCAAACTCCTCTCTCGGCATGCTCATTAAAGATGAGTATGATAGCTGAGAAATAGGGTCATTCCTATTTTCAAATCTGGAGTACAAACCAAAGGTTCACCAACACATATTTTTTAATGAATTATTGTTTTACCACAGTGTAGGTCATTGAATTTGGACTTACCCTTCACTTTCAAACATGTACTTTGTCTTTTATTGATCTATACTTTCCTGAAACAACATGGAAGCTGTCTTTAGTGTGAGGGCAAAGTATCAAGCCTTTCATCAGAAAGAAAAGATGAGCTATCATAGCATATATGTCAATGAAGTAGCTAAAACCTCAAGTTTTTATCTAGAAACACTGCTGATATTGTTAAAAGCAGAATTCCAAGGCAGTATGGGAGGTGGGCACCAGCCAAGAAAAGGAGATATATGTTATAAAAGGAGATATATGTTATGTTAACATACTGATGAGTCTTTGAAAATGGTGGTGGGAGGGGCAGAGGGAGAAAGCGAGCTGTATCACGCAAAGATAAGCATCTTTAAGTCTTGGGGAGGGTGGAATCCTTTCTACTCTGCTCTAGAGAGAGGCCATTTGGAAAACACCACTTAGGGGAAGTAGCTTTTTTTTTTTGGCTCTAAACATTCTGGGTTAATAAAAAGGAACCCAAGGTTAAGGGAACTTTAGAGCAGTGGTTCTCACATCAATCATAGGGGCCTGGGGCTTCCCTGGTGGCGCAGTGGTTGAGAATCTGCCTGCCAATGCAGGGGACACGGGTTCAAGCCCTGGTCTGGGAAGATCCCACATGCCGCGGAGCGACTGGGCCCGTGAGCCACAACTACTGAGCCTGCGCGTCTGGAGCCTGTGCTCCGCAACAAGAGAGGCCGCGATAATGAGAGGCCCGTGCACCGCGATGAAGAGTGGCCCCCACTTGCCGCAACTAGAGAAAGCCCTCGCACAGAAACGAAGACCCAACACAGCCAGAAATAAATAAATAAATAAATAAAATTTAAAAAAAAATGTGAGTCACAAACGTAACTTTAAATTAAAAAAAAAAAAAATCATAGGGTCTTTGGAAATCTGGTGAAATCATTCAGTCCTTTTCTCTGACAAAGCACGTACACGTATGAGCACACAATTTTCACATACAATTTTAGAAGGTTTGCAAACTCCTGGAAGTTCACTTTCATCAAGGTCCCCACCTTTAGAACTCCTGCCTCAGATTGCAGTAGTGGACTTGATCGTAATCAGTTTCTACCACATCTTTTTGACTGTAGTTTTCTGAATTATTCCATGTGCCTTTTGTACCATGTAACCCAGAACTATGGTGTCCAGTTTGAGGAGGGAGCAGGGAGAAATATTCTGTCAGGCAAGAAGCTGGTGTGGACAAAGAATGTCACCTGCCATTTCAGTAAACAAAGGATGTTTTGTGCATAAAGGCATCAGCCACTGCAGCTGCCCAGATGGTACACCCTGAGGGGAACTCAGGATGGAGAAAAACAGGATACTGGCCCGAGATAGTTAAGAAGCGTATCAAAGGAATGATTTCAATGAGCCCAGACTCTTGCATCTTTCCAAACATAGAAAATACTTAAAGTCATTAACTTGAGATGTCTGTCTTTGTAATTAGCAGTAACCTTTTGATGTCTGACTACATGTTCATGTTTTTAATTTTTTTTTTCAGCAAAAATTGCTATATATCCTGGCTCTTGCCTTACCTCTTTGGAACAGTCCCTCAGAGTGAGCTGAGAGGCTATGGTCCTCAGAAAGTCTGCTGAATAAAACGCAGTTCTCAACTTTTAGGTTGTGCAATCTTTTTTTCAGTTGACACTGGCTTGGTGCTAAAACAAATTGTTTTTAGTCAACTTTTAGAGGGAAGCATCCATTTAGTGACTAAATTTCAGAAGTGTTCACGTTTATTAGAGTAGCATACATTATTTTTGACAACATTCATTAAACTCTTTTTAATGACCCTAAATATCCTCAACATGGTCATTGGTCCACAATCTACAATGATTTGGGCAAGTTTGTATAGAAGAAATGATTGTAGCAAAGAAGTTGAAAGTAAAGCTTATTTCCAATATTGGGGCAAAACTCTCCATCCTAGATGATGGCACAGTTACTTTCCTGCTAGCCTGTCCCGCAACTAGTAATAGTGCTTTTTGTGGTGTATATATACAATGGAATGCTACTCAACCATGAAAAAAGAATGAAATTTTGCCATTTGCAGCAACATGGACGGACTTGGAAGGCATTATGTTAAGTGAAATTCGTCAGGGAGAGAAAGACAAATACTGTGTGATATCACTTATGTGTGGAATCTAAAAAATACAACAAACTAGTGAATAAAACCAAAAAGAAGCAGACTCGCAGACATAGAGAACAAATTAGTGGTTACCAGTGGGGAGACGGAAGGGAGGAGGAGCAATGTAGGGGTAGGGGGAAAAAGTTATTATGGGATTATATGAAATCATGTGTGTGAAAGTTGCAAACTGTAAAGCACTATAGGATTTAAAGAATTTTTCATTCAGTAAAAAAAATTAAAAATAAAAAAATAAAAGAAACCACAACTGACTCCTTAACACTTTCCATTATCTAGAACTTCAGTGGCTTCCCATCCTTTGTGGATTGGAAATGTAACTCCTTAAGGCTATTAACTCACCATACACTCCACAGTCCAGCCCTTGCTGGTCTCTCTTGTCTCCTCTCATGCTCCACTCCTTTTCTGCCTCTGAGTTTCCCTCAGATCATTGAACAGAGTATACTTCCTCACCTCTGCACCTTGGCATGTACAGTTCCCACGCATAGAACATGTCCCCTCTTTATCACCGCCTCCTCATCTCTACCCAACAGCTATTCATCCTTCAGGTGTCAGCTCAAATGTCTTTTCGTCAAAGGTTCTTCCCAAGCCTCCAACTAGGTAAAAAGCTCCCCGCCCCCTCACCAAATTACAGGCAGACCTCAGAGATAATTGTAGGCTGTGCTCCAGACCATCCCAATAAAGCGAGTATTGCAATAAAGCGAATCATGAATTTTTTGGTTTCCCAGTGCCTATAAAAGTTATGTTTACACTATACCACAATCTATTAAGCGTGTAATAGCATTTGCCTAAAAAAATAATGTACATACCTTAATTTAAAAGTACATTATTGCTAAAAAAGGCTCCCCATCATCTGAGCCTTCAGCGAGTCGTAATCTTTTTGCAGTAGTAACATCAAAGGTCACTGATCACAGATCACCATAACAAATACATTAATAATGAAAAAGTTTGATATATTGTGAGGATTATTAGACTGTGACACAGAGACACGAAGTTTGATGCAGGGGTGCCACAAACCTTCAATTTGTAAAAAAAAAAAATGCAACATTGGCTAAGTACAATAAAGCGAAACAATAAAATGAGGTCTGCCTTTATAGTCCTAGAGCACCTTGTTCTCATTCTTACACTCATTACATTTGACTACAATTGCATGTTCAATGTCCATCTTCCTACAAGTTCATAAATTCTGGAAGATTGGGAATCCATTCTGTATTGTTAAATTCTAAGCCCCTTGTTTTCCAGTGTCTGACACCCAATAGACACTTGATGAATCTTTATTGAATAAGAACAATAAATTTCAAGGTTAATGTGAACAAGTAGAAAAGGTTATTTTGACATCTGAGAATGAACACCCAATAATTTAACTATGACTCTCTTGTTTGTTATATTTTACACATTTCCATTGTTCATGGGCAAAATTCTGGCAGTAAGGAATTTTTTTCCCCTAAGAAATCTTTTGTCTTCTTGGATATGAATACATTTTCTTATTTCCACAAAACATTGTAAGATGGCTGGAGCATACTACATTCATTTTATCATGAAGAAACTGATATTCAGACAGTTTAAGGGATTTTTTTCTAAGTCTTAGAAAACCCTGAACTTTTTGACTAAAGTCCTGTGTCCATTCACCTACAGGGCACTTCCTTAGAAACTGGACATTTTAATTTGTAATGCTTGTGTGGTAATAAAAAAGAGAAGTGGACTCGGAGGAGACCTAAATGCTAGTCCCAACCCTGCCATTTGCTTGGTCATTTAATACCTTGTAGGCATCCTTTTCATCTATGAAGTGGAGGACTTGGAGTCATGATCTCAGAGATGCCTCCTATCACTGCTATGAACTGCAGGGAAGTAAAAGTTCAAAGTAAATTTTTTCAAAGAAACTGTAGTGTCAATGTCTTGTCAGGGCTGGACACAATAATTGTCCATTTATATAAAAATTTCTTAAAAATATGACCATGATAAATATTAAAAGTATGTTGGAAATGATATCAATTTGGGTAAATCACTCTGTGGGTCCCATCTTGACAAGAAAATTCCCTTCCTCTTGCATGGGAAATGAAAGAAAATAAGTATCGAAGGCAACTTAGAGGTTGAAAAATAAATGTATTCATTCCTTCATGCAAAAGAAAAAAACCCATTGAGCATTTTCTATGTGCCAGGCACTGTTCTAGGCCCTGAGAGCTGCATGCATGTAGTCAGGATATAAGATCTGTGGGATAAACAGTTTCACCGGTGTGTGCCCAGCACCGGGAGACAATGTCCCAGCAATGTTTGCTAGAAGGAAGGAGAGGGGCTCTGCTCAGGAGAACCCACACAGAGGTCTTCTGAACTGATTCTTGGTGCAAAAGAGTGTCCCCCAGTTTTTTCCACCAATGAGCTATATCCTGGAGTTCCTGCCTACTCTGTAGAAAACAACCTCTATTTCAAGTCACAGTCTGGGATTTATATGTAGTAGAGATGGCTCTGTTCCCAGGAGCTTTGGGCATATTTAAAAACCTTGGACTGGAAAAAGAACATTAGGAACAACTATAGGTATAATACTTCACGCTTCCATATTAAGATTTCTGTCGCCTTTCCTTCTTCCTCACTAAACTACAAAGAGGAAGACTGTGATTTGTTTTCTGACATTCATTCCATGCATTCCTAAATAGGAAGAATTTGTTTTTAATTTTTATTTTATGATTTTATGAATTTTATGAATGCATACACATGAGAGCTTTGAACACTGAGCATAAGGTAAAAATCAGATTCTAAATACAATTTCTCTGATTTTGAGGTTTTGCTGGCGCTGATTAGCTAAAAGGAAGAAGTAATGTATCACATTCATGTTTATTTCAGATCCTTTAGACTACTGCAATAAACATGTCATAAAAAATAAAAACAGAAAAATAAATTTCAAAAAAATGAGCATGTAATAGATCACATCACATGTTATCATTTCAGATCCTTTAAATTCCACAAGTTATCACTGCCTTACCCATCAATCTTTTGGCCTGGTTTTTCATGACCTTGAAGAACTCAACCTTCAGAACGGTTCCTTTTTCTTTACCAATATTCCTTCAGTATTAGTGGTAATAGTCTTGACACTTTTAAACTAGACAATATCAATCCATGAGGAATTGTTTTTTAATAATTTTACAGATAACTTTATCATAAAAATCATTTAGGTCACAGTTCTCTGCCTTGCCATCTCCAATCCAGCATAAGTGATACTATACCTTATTAGGAAATTGTTTTAGTTTTGGCAATTTGATTTCCTTTCTTATTTTATAATGTCTATGTTTATATAGTATTGAAGAAAAAATTACATGCATTCTTCTTAATAGGAGCTCAATATTATGCCTTCTGAACTGGTTCTAAGTTAAAACTTTAATTCCAAGCTAATTTTGAATTATTAGAAATGTTGTTAAATATTTCATATACTCGCTAACGGAGTGTGGAGTTAAAGTTTCTAATTGGTCCTGATCAGGCACAGTTCTCCCTAAAATAAAGTACAAAATTGTGCTTTTCTTTGCTGAGAAAAATCATAAGACCAGAAAGGTAAATATTAACTCTATATTCCTGTTTTGTCATAACACGGATTTCAAATTTTAATTTAAATGCACATTGTCTGGCCATGACTAATATTTTCAATTTTCTCTTCCTTCAACACATACACCAGTTTAAGTTTTCATTGCCTTTCATTTCAACCTTGTCGAAATAGACAAGGTTAAACGTAATATAAACATATTCGGTTTGAATACCTTCCTCACTCACTGGCAAGTCATTCTTACTAGAGAGCATTCTGTGAAATCCTAATCTACATTCTTCAGCAATCTGGCAAATAACCACCTCAGGGGCAGTACAAACCTTTATTGGTCACTTCCCAAGCGACTTCAAAGAGAAGTAAATCCTCCACAGGGAGTCTGGCTTCCCACCGAGGAAGCCCACCCAGGGATGTCACAGATAGCGATCGGCCTCGGAGCATTCTTCCTTCAGTTCTCTGGCACTTTTGAATCCCTCTCTCAATGAACTGTAATCCTAGGAGTGGTGCACGTTAGGGACTCAGAGGTTCAGAGCTGGTAGATCACAGGCTTTGGTAGCTTCTTACAGGAATAAACCAGCAGAAAGAAATCTCATGGCCTTCCCAGAGAATTTCCAATAGAAGGCAGAATTCTTGGCTCCTTTTAGTCTTTCTGGGAAGGTCCAGTGAGGACACTATCTCCGATCAATATCTACCCAAACAACCCAGAACAATCACAAGTAAAACCCTCCAGTTTGGGGCTTAGGTAAGCACCCCCCGGGATAATGGAATCTTCACAGGCTGATCATGACGTGAGTCCGGACATTTAGCCCTTGTCCTCTTGACCAAACTCCTAGACTCACACAGTCACCAGTACTTATTTCATTACCTCCAAAGTGATCCAGGAGTAGCAGTTCCCCTTATAAATTTTGCAGACCGTTGTACGTTACATGTAGAATTGACTGGGATGTATTTCTAAGCTCTAAATCCCTTTAGATTTCCTAAGTAAGTATTATTTTTTCTCTTGATTCCCATTTCTGGATCACTAAGAAAAATTATTTCTACTTATTTCATTCTACATTGACAAATCTAATTTTGATGATAGGCATTGATCTTGGTTCCCCTTTCCTTAATTACTTTTCTTAAAAATTTCCCTATGAAAAATGCCAGGATGTCTTTGAGTATAACATACAAAGAATGTAATTTTGACTGACCCATGATCATCAGACCATCATTTTAATGAGGTTGTAGAAATTAATTTTAGTCGTATGTGTACAATTACCTCAAACATTATCAAATTGATAAAAAAATAATTCCATGGATGTAAAAGTGTTCAAATATGGGAAGAAAATTGCAAAAGACATTAGGTTCTGAAATATGATCAGGATCAGCCTGTCAATAAATGCTATAAATATATATCTTTTCCCATGTGTTTGTATGTATATAAACATGTATGTGCTAATTTATTTGCACACAAAGCTACACTCTATATTGTTCCTAAAGGGAGTAAAGACATTCACAAAATGAATGTTTTGAAACCTCTTACTTTACAGTTTTAGCCTACAATCATTATGTTTACATTACTATTCCATATAGCAGCAGAATTGAAATTCACACAAAATATCCTTCACGTTAGAATTATGAGCAGAATTCTCATAGAATAGTGTTACTTGTTAGTACTTTTACTATTTTAATTTTTTACTATTTATTATAACTAATCTTATTTGTTACTTCTTAGTATTAAAACCTAATGAAAGATTCTAACTTTTTAGAGTTAGAAAGGTTAGAATCTTTAATTAGGTCTTTAGCCATTTACTGTACAGGTGGCCTTACCTACTTAAGAATATTTTAATGACTCAAGATAGAGAAAACCATATTTCATTATCTGATATTAATAAATCAATGTGGATCAAGTAGATTAAAAATCTTTTCCATGATTCAGTGACGTATTTGATTCTTATCTTTGTCTGTAAATTTAAGTATATAGTTTATTATCCATTCATTCAAGTGGTGGGAAAAAAGTTAAACGGCTAATCAAAAAATTCAAGTATTAGAATAATAAAAATAGGAGCCCAAATTATCGAAAATGACTTTCTGCTTCACAAAATGACTTGCTTGTGTTGACATAACCCCTGTGAGTCCTGCAAATAAAAATTCCAATAAAACCAAACAGAAGGACATGTTGACAAGAAGTGAGAACAGGGTGACAGGGTTGTGATAGAGCTTGAAGTTTGCAGTGTCTAGTCTCAGCAACCCTGAGATTGGTTCTTCCAGGATTGAACAAGCCCAAGGATAGCTGATCCACATTATCCAAATTACACTGTGAGACTTTATTCATTCACAGTATGTGCCAGGTATCACGTGCTTGGTTGTAAGTTCATCACTTGTGAGGGCAAGTCCAATCTGCCACTTATCAGCTATGTAACCTCAAGCCAATTGCTTAACTAAGTTTTGATTTTCTTACTAAAGCGAGGATGAGATCATCTGTGTAAGGGACTTAGTATAGTGCCTGGCACTATACTGACCTCTTTAATAACTTCCAGCCTTATTTATCAGACATATATTGGTCAACTAAAAGCTTCCCCTAATAGCAGTGGTTACTACTGGAGAGAAGAGGAGTAAAAAGGAAGCTTACTTTTCTTGAATTTTTAAAATATTGTGCCACATGCATATATTATCTGTTCAAATAATTAATTACATAAAAATTTGGGGGGGATGAACTTAGATCAATGAAAATATTTCATGACATACTAAATAAAAATAAATAGTATGTAAACAGTATGACTAGTCATAAATAAAATAGTATGACTGATTCAATTTGTAAAAAAAAAGTATACATACACTTCTACTCATGAAGTATATATAAACAGAAGACTGGAATAGATATAAACAAATTTCTTACAATGGTTTTCTTTAGGTCGTAGTGATTATGATTAATATTTATGTGATCTTTCTGTTTATTTGTGTTCTACAAATTTTCTGCTATAAACGTGTACATATAGTCATACCATACACAGGACAAGTAAACAGTTTTTTAAAGTGTCATCAGATCACCTCCTGATTGTTTCACTCATTCCCACTCTCATTACTTTGAATTTCTGAAATTCTTGGCTCTCACCTGGGGTTTTGACTCAAGGACAAGCACTCTCTACAACACATCATCTCCTAATGACCCCTCAAAGTAGACTAATATAACTCTTGAACCTATTATTCCTGACATGAGAACACATTTTGCCAATTCTTTGCTTTTTAGCAGTGAATCCCTTTTTCAAAACTGCTCCCTGAGTCAGCAGAAGTGAAATAATGGAACCATATATCCATGGGATATATGTTTATCGATCCATGTTATCTGGATGAATCTGCTTCCTTCAGATATATGTGCAAAGAAGGACAGTCATTTATGCAATAAGATTTGGAGGGAAATCAGAGAAAGTTCTCTATTTCCTATATCCCTGAATACTGTCCTTTAAGATTTATGCTAAAAGCACAAATTTATTAGCTGGGAGAGGAAAGAGAACAGTTATCTAGACAGAATGGGATATGGGGTTTCTCCAAGATGGAAGAAAGACTCTCAGAAGGTCCTGAGCTCTAATTTTACACTCACACCAACATTTTATCATTCAGTAAAAAGAAGTAACATATACCTTAATATCTAAAAAACAAACAACCCAATCAGAAAATGAGCAGAAGATCTAAATAGACATTTCTCCAAAGAAGATGTACAGATGGCCAACAGGCACATGAAAAGAATGTTCTGCCACTAATTATTAGAGAAATGTAAATCAAAACTACAATGAAGTATCACCTCACACCAGTCAGAATGGCCATCATTAAAAAGTCTACAAATAACAAATGCTGGAGTGGGTGTGGAGAAAAAGGAACCCTCCTACACTGTTGGTGGGAATGTAAATTGGTGCAGCCACTGTGGAGAACAGTATGGAGGTTCCTTAAAAAAACTAAAAATAGAGTTACCATAAGATTCTGTAATCCCTCTCCTGGGCATATATCCTGAGAAAACTCTAATTCAAAAAAAGATACATGCACTCCCATGTTCATAGCAACACTATTTACAATAGCCAAGACATGGAAGCAACCTAAGTGTCCATTGATAGATGAATGGATAAAGAAGATGTAGGATATACACACAGTGGAATATAACTCAGCCCTAAAAAAGAATGAAATAATGCCATTTGCAGCAACATGGATGGACCTAAAGAATATAATATTAAGTGAAGTAAGTCAGACAAAGACAAATATCATATGATATCACTTATATGTGGGATCTAAAAAATGATATAAATGAACTTATTTACAAAAAAAAAAAATAGACTCACAGACATGGAAAACAAACTTTTGGTTACTGGAGGAGATAGCAGGGTGGAAGGGAGGGGAGATAAATTAGGAGTTTAGGATTAACATATACACACTGCTATCTATAAAATAGATAAACAACAAGGACCTATTGTATAGCACAGGGAACTATATTCTGTATCTTGTAGTAACCTATAATGGAAAAGAATCTGAAGAAGAATATATATATTCATATATATATATGTATATATATAAAACTGAATCACTTTGCCATTCACCTGAAACTAACACAACATTGTAAATTAACTATACTTTGATTTAAAAAATGTTTTTAAAAAAAATAAGGGGCTTCCCTGGTGGCGCAGTGGTTGAGAATCTGCCTGCCAATGTGGGGGACACGGGTTCGAGCCCTGGTCTGGGAGGATCCCGCGTGCCGTGGAGCAGCTGGGCCCGTGTGCCACAACTGCTGAGCCTGCGCGTCTGGAGCCTGTGCTCTGCAACGGGAGAGGCCGCGATGGTGAGAGGCCCGCGCATCGCGATGAGGAGTGGCCCCCGCTTGCCGCAGCTGGGGAGGGCCCTCGCGCAGGAACGAAGACCCAACACACCCATAAATAAATAAATAAATAAATAAATAAATAAATAAATAAATAAATAAAAATTAAACGTCTGAGATTAATTTCTACCCTTCCCATAGTGCCAATTGGCCAGAGAATGTGGGGAGCTTATAAAATTTCTAAAAAAAAAAAAAAAAAAAAATAAGAACTCTGAACCACAAGGTTCAGGTGGGCTTCCCTAGTGGCAATACTCCCTGTGTTGTACACGGATCCCGGGAAAACAACACATACAAGACTCCGTAGGGAGAGGACAATGGGAACTCTGTATTTAGTACTTTTCCTGGACTCTGCCTTATGCTCTTCTTTTTTTGGCTGATTTTAATCTCTATCTTTTCCCTGTAATAAACCATAACTGTGAGTATAACAAAAAAATAGTGAGAGGGCAATTAAGAAAAAAATGAAAATTCATATTTGGTTTCCTTGGTAAATATTCCAGCAGAGGTCACCAGATACATTTAGAAAACCACATATTTGCTTTGCTATTTGGCAATCTTCTTGGAGGTCTTTAGGATTTCAAAGGCTTGATTAGCCTGCACCTGCATATCCAGAAAGATTCTGTTAATATATATATGGAGCACCTACTGTGTACTACTATTATAGGGGCTGAAGTTATTTTCAATAATCAGTAGACAAGTTGCTGCCTTTGTGTGAACAGATAGACATTAACCATGTAAGCCAATAAACAAATTATATTATTTCCGTGGCAGCTAAGTTTCTGAAGAAGAAAAACCACAGTGGTAGAGAATGCTACTTGATAGAAATGGGTGCTTTAGCTGGGGAGGGCAAGAAAGATGACTCTGAGGAAGTATTGTTTGAATTGAGACAGAAATAATGAAAAAGAGGCAACACTTGAAGATCTGGGATAAGAGAGAGAAATGCCTTTAACTCACACAGGAACAGAAAGACCAATGTGCTTAAGGCCCAGAGCAAAATGAATAAGAAGTCTGGAGGGGAGAAAGTCAGAGACAAAAGCAGAGAACAAATCATAGAAAAGCTGGTTGAGAACTTGCATTTTATCCTGGTTACATTGGAAAGTCATTGAATGGTTTTATGCAGGGTAGTAATGTGATCTTATTTATGCTCTGCAAAGATTTCTCAGTTTGCTCTATGAAAAATGGAATATTGAGAAGGGCAAGAGAGGAGGAATGGAATCTGAGCTTTTGAAGTCTGCCTATCAGTCAAAAATTCTAGAATGTAAGACTTTATTCCTTCCATAGATAATCTCCAGTTTTCTTCTCAACGTTATAAGAGCAGCAATGAACATGTTATTAACATTTGATCTTTTTCTTCTTAAGGTAAAGAGAATGCCTTTCCCTATATAGTTCATTTCTATGCTCTCACTTGTCCATTGTCTGTAGTGTATTATGCATGGGTTGTTGTTGTGACTATAGAAACAAGATTAAAATGGAGAATTAAATGCTATATGTCAGGTACTGTGATCAGAATTCTTGACTTCGTGAAGTTTACATTCTAGCAGGGAAAGTCACTATGAAACAAGTAATTAAAGGACTTTGAGAGTGATGAATTAAATACATGTAATGATAGAATTAACACAACTAGATATAGAGAATGATCTCCCAGGAAAAAGAGATAAGAGGAAATCAGAAAGGAAGAAGTAAAACTGTCACTCTTTGCAGATGACATGATATTATATACAGAAAATCCTAAAAACTCCACCAAAAAACTGTTAGAACTAATAAATGAATTCAGTAAAGCTAAAGGATAAAAAAATCAATGTAAAGAATAAAATACTAGGAATCAATTTAACCAAGGAGGTAAGAGACATATACACTGAAAACTGTAAGATATTAATGAAAGAAATTGAAGAAGACACAAAGAAATGGAAAGATAGTCTGTGTTCATGGATTGGAAGAATTATTATTGTTAAAATGTCCATACTATCCAAAGCAATCTACAGATTCAATGTAATCCCTATCAAAACTCTAATGGCATTTTCACAGAAATAGAACAAACAATCCTAAAATTTGAATGGAACCACAAAAGACACCAAACAGCCAAAGAAATATTGAGAAAGAGCAAAGCAGGAGGCTCACACGTTTTGATTTCAAACTATGTTACAAAGCTATAGTAATCAAAACGTGTGTTATTGGCATAAAAACAGACACATAGATCAATGGAACAGAATAGAGAGCCCAGAAATAAATGCACACTGATATGGTCAATTAATTTATGACAAAGGAGCCAAGAATATACAATGGGGATAGGACAGTCTTGTTAATGAATTGTGTTGAGAAAACTGGACAGCCACATGCAAAAGAATGAAACGAAGCCACTCTCTCATATCATACACAAAAATTAACTCAAAATGGATTAAAGATTAAACATAAGACCTGAAACCATAAAACTCCTAGAAGAAAACATAGGAAACAAACTTCTTGACATCAGTCTTGGCAACGCCTTTTTTGGATTTAACAACAAAAGCAAAAGCAGCAAAAGCAAAAATAAACAAGTGGGACTACTTCAAACTAAAAAGCTCCTGCACAGAAAAGGAAACCATCAACAAAATAAAAAGGCAACCTATGAATGGGAGAAAATATTTGCAAATCATATATGTGATAATATATAAGAAACATATAACTCAATAGCAAAAAAAAAAAAAAAACCAACCTGATTTAAAAATTGGCGGAGGATCGGAATAGACATTTTTCCAAAGAAGACATACAGGTGGCCAACAGGTACATGAAAAGGTGTTTAACATCACTAATCATCAGGGAAATGCAAATCAAAACCACCATGAGATATCACATCACACCTGTTAGAATGGCTATTATCAAAAAGACAAAAAATAACCAGTGTTGGTGAGGATGTGGAGAAAAGAGAATCTTTGTACACTAAATTGATGTAGTCACTATGGAAAACAATCCAAAAAATTAAAAATAAAACTACCATATGATTCAGCAATTGCACTTCTGGGTATTTATCTGAAGGAAATAGAAATGCTAACTGGAAAAGATAACTGTACCTCCGTGTTCATTGGAGCATTATTTACAATAGCCAAGTTGTGGAAACAACCTTAGTATCCATTGATGGATGAAGAGATAAAGAAAATGTGGTATACATATGCCCAATGGAATATTACTCAGCCATGAGAAAGAAGGGATGAGACTAAAGATGATGTGTTTACAGTTTTTGGATATGCATCATATGAGCATTTAAGTTCTGAAAATTAAATTATATCTGCTAGACAAAGAGAAGCTAGAACAAGAGAGAAAAATTTAAATAGAGAGGATCCACTCAATGAGAAGAGAGGATGCCTTAGAACGAGAAGGAACTAGAGGACTGCATTTCCTACAATTGGTCTTTCCATAGTCTGAGTATCTCTCTGTGAATGTGCCTGAGGGTTGACACATACATTTTGACCAAGATTTTCCACTTATATGCTGGCTATAAAACCCAACCTCAGTTTAAAAAAAAAAGCGACTCATGTAATCTATGGAAGAGATGGTGGCAATTTGCATTAGAGTGATAGCAATGGGATTAGAGAGAAGTGGGTAGTGAGATGTGTTTAAGAGTTGACAAAGAAGATGTGGTACATATATACAATGGAGTATTACTCAGCCATAAAAAAGAATGAAATAATGCCATTTACATCAACATGGATAAACCTGGAGATTATCATACTAAGTGAAGTAAGCCAGAGAGAGAAAGACAAATATCATATGTTATGGCTTATATATGGAATCTAAAAAATATATATATATATACAAATGAACTTATTTACAAAACAGAAACAGACCCACAGACATAGAAAACAAATTTACCGTTACCAAAGGGAAAAGTGGGGGGAGGGCTAAATTGGGAGTTTGGGATTAACATATACATACTACTATATATAAAATAGATAACCAACAAGGACCTATTGTACTGTATACTTAACATTTTGTAATAATATATAGGGGAAAAGAATCTGGGAAAGAATATATACATATATATATAACTGAGTCACTGTGTTGTATACCAAAAACTAACACAACATTTCAAATCAACTATACTTCAATAAAAATAAATAAATAAATACAATTCACAAAAAAAAAAAAAGACTTCACAGGACCTGGAGTTGATTGGGTGTGGAGAAGAGTAGTTTGGTACCTAGTTTGGGCACCTAGGCAGATGGTCATGCAGTGTTCTAAAATCAGAAACACTGGGTGGCAGAATCGATTTACTTGAGAGATTAGGTAATAACTTCAATTTTAGACATGGTGAGTTTGAGATAACAGCCAGATGTCCAGTAGAAGGTTAGATATTCTCCCTACTCAGAACCTCAGAGGAGAGATCTGGGACATAGCTGGTAACTGAGGCCACAGGAGTAGTAAGATCCCAGGAAGGGAGTGCAGGGTGCAGAAACAGAGCTCCAGAAAATTCAGCTTTTATAGCAGAGGTCACAATATGGTCACCTGAATTTTACTTGGTACGTATAGTGCTTCATATTTACAAAAGGTGCAATGATTTCTCAAAAAAGGGAGATTTCATATAAAACTTTGGGTTTCTATTTTCTCCTGAAAAATCTAGATCCTATTTGCATACCTTCACAATAGCAATCAGCCGGAGATGGAGAAATCTGTCTTCTTAACAGTCACCATAGTTCCCTTAGTCTCTGCAGGGCTATTTTACTCATTTAGGTTAACTGTAAATGACTCCCTAAAAACACAGGGATCTTAAGCTTCTGATTTAATTTTTCACTGTGCACATTTGGAGTTGCTGATCAGGAAATGGCCAAAGAAAGAAGTAGTTATTCTAAAATTAACCTTGTAATCTAAGTTGACAGTTCCCACCCATTGCATTGATGATAATGAGAAAGATTTTTGACTTTGACCATTGAGATTATTTTAGTGGCAGCATAAATGGAGTCTTGCTCAGACACCCAGAACTTGTTTTTGGAACAGAGATTTTGTTTTGCTGTGCTCTCTTCCCTGGCTTTATTTTAAAAAGAGTAGCTTTAGCCCCTGTGCATGAAGAGCTGAAAGAATGGGATTTGGGGGAAGAGAGAAGGCAGAGAGATGATATCTCTCTGGGGAGAGAGTAAGTCACTCTGAGAAGTTCCATCAAATTTTATGATGCTTTTGTCAATGTATACCCCTCCTCCTTTTTCCCATTAAAACTTCAATAGAATCAATATGACCACTTTTTAAAAATGTATCAGTTAAAAAAATCATCAGAGTCCAGAGCAAAGGTGTGTGGAGTTGAGAACAAAATCTGCCAAGAGCAGAAGCCAAAGCCTGATGATACTGTGTGTTTACCAGACTGCTGGAGAGGTCGCATAGTGAAATTGTTTCAGAAAAGGGCTTTGGAGTCAGGCTAGTCTCAGTTAGAACTGAACTACTCACTAACCTGTGACATGGGGGTGATAACACTGACCTCTTGAGGTTGTTGCGAGGATTAGTTAAAAGAATGCATGCATGTCCCTGGTACAGTGTCTGCCAAATCCTGCTTTGGCTCAGACCCCAGGGATTGCAATCAGGGTGCATGAACTTGACTCATGGCAGGCCAGCTCGAGCTACGAATCCGCCTCTGCCCTGGTCTCCACTCAGGAAACCATTGGTTCATTGCCACTGAGACTCCCTTTTCTCTGAGCTCTACTTGGGTGAAGGGACACTGGTGTGGAGGTTAGAAATATCAAGTTACAGGCTGACTTTTCTGACATTCTCCACCAAAATCAGGATGTAAAATGTGGCCAAATCTTTTTTACACAGTGATTTTATACTAAATATATATATGTATATTTATATATATATGCAGACACTTATAAAATACATATATATGACAAATATGACAAGGAGAACAAGTTACATATGTGATGTTAAGCTAGTTTTCTTCCAAAACAGTGTTATGAAAATAGTCAATGTAGTAATATTTATTTCTTTGTTGAATATAATAACATTAGTACGGCCGTTGTACTAAAGTGATTTCTGCCAGGGGGAGTGGCTGTCGGTAATTGCCTATTTTACCTTCTAAGTCAATGTTCAGGGTAGTTAGGTGAACCAGGGAATCAGTCCTACCCAACCTTGGTGAGACCAGCCACACATGGGACCCCAAATAACTCTAACACCAATAAGTTTCACCAAATGTTCCCTTGAGAACACATATTTTTGGGTTTACCTATTTTTATCAGCCTACTAAATCTCCATTTTTGTGTGCAGCAGGCATAAAAACAAGTTCTCATTAAACACAAATCCTGGATGCCATGGTCTCAGATCATAAGGAAAAGTCATCACGGTCATAGACATCACTCAGCCCTATTATAAACACAATTTTGTAGGAAAATCGGATTTTAAAATTTAATGTTAGATTATATTCATATTGAAAGGTATTTTTTTCATCATATTTCTCACAAGATCAGGACCAGGCTATTTCTCAATCACTGCACTTGGAGGAGAAGTCGTATTACTTTATGTGACTGGCAATTCCATGTGCACTTTGACTACAAAACAAGTTGTCCTTGTAACATGGAAATGGCTCCCAAGGAATACTGTGGAATCACTCTCTTGATACGATTATAATACTCTTTAATGTTGATTTAGATTGGAAGGTTAAGAGGAAAGCAGTATTAGAAAATGCCAAGAGATTTTTTTTCTAAGTCCATGTGCTGGCCAACGCAAGGCAAATATGTCCTGTTATTTGTTTTCAGAGGTCTTTCTAACACAGTGCAATGAAGGTAAGTATTGTAGGAAGCAAATATATACTTCAGTATATTGATATGAGCATGGGCTTAAGATTAAGTGATTAAGAGCATGGGCTTGACTCTTGGTGTTGTTCTTTTCTTGGATGTGTCATCCCAGGCAAGTGTTTTAAATGAAGTCAGTGTTTCACCAAACATGTGTATAGCTGCCTAGTTAAAACCACACATGAATAAATAAATCAAAGCTGAATAAGAAAGTGAATGATAAAGATAATGCTGCTCTCTGTACTATCCATAGGACATGTTAACATTATTATGATTTTTTAAAAAAAAGTCTTTCCCTTTCTTTCTTTCTTTCTTTCTTTCTTTCTTTCTTTCTTTCTTTCTTTCTTTCTTTCTTTCTTTCTTTCTTCCTTCCTTCCTTTCTTTCTTTCTTTCTTCCTATCTTTCTTTCTTTCTTTTTCTTTCTTTTTTTTGAGACAATACCTAGAAACTTTAGCTTGGTTTGCAAAACCAAATGTTTATTTCTTGGATAAAAGAAAACTTTAAGAATGCTTACTTTTTAGATTGTGTACCAAACTGGTTTTCCCATTCATCTTGGGTATATGGCCAGCTGGTTGAAACACATTTCCCAGTTTTCTGGAGACCAGGTGTAGACATGGAACTAATTTTCCACCAAAGGAATGTGAACAGAATTGATTTATGTCCCTGACTTCAGAAAATCCCATAATTCATGAAAATATTTATTCTTGGAAATATATCAAACATCATAATTAGCTAAATAGTACTTCTTTTGTAAGGGACAGCATACTTCTGAGGGTGAAACAGCCAGAGAAGATAAACTAACTGCAGTACAAGCAGATACTGCTCAGGTAGGTTCAGAAAATGAATAATCAGAATATAAGCATGCAATGTCTTCTAAAATAGCCAAGGAAGAGTTAAAATTAAAAGCAATTTATTATCTCTTTGGCAATTAGCCTAGCTGTTCTTACTAAAGTTTGTTTTGTCTCAAATCATACAAATCTTAATTAGGAACTGTAAGATATCCAAATACTTCTAGAAGAGAACAAAATCTATGTTTGAAACTGAGTGAATTCTACAAATAACAAAGAATGGCTTTTTAAGTTTGTGTGAACTATTGGTTCATACCTGGCATAGTTCATCACCTCACAGGAGCTTTTGGGGCAGGCTGGGACATGTGTACCAGTCTGTGAGTGTATATATGAAATTAAGAATTTTATCTTAACTGTGCAGAATTTTAGAAATTCACCTCTACCGAAATACATCATTTAAAATGAAAATTTTGTCTCTTTCAGTGAGGAGCAGAGCAGTTTGTGGAATAACAGGAAGAGAAAGTTATTATCTGTTCTAAGCATCAGTTTCTTTCTCCTTTGATTTTTTTTTTTTTTTGAGAGATTCAGAAGATCCTTATGGGGATTTTACTCTTGTTAGTGATGGTAATTATTTGCCAAAATGATACTTTTGAAAAACATCCTCATGGAGAATCGACCTCCTTAAACCTGCCTGAGAAGTCAGGAGAAAGGGATTGATCCTCCTCTGGGGCAAATAATTCCTTCTCTGGAGTCAGTACAGCATACAGAAATTGGACCTGGTAAAGTAAAACTCTATGAGAAATACTGCTCACCTAGTTTCCTTACTCTGGATAGCAGAAGCTTAAGTTCAATTCAGGTAGCATTCACCTGGTTGAGATATTTAATGCATATCAGTTTCTGGAGGATTTCACTATTTAGGATTTTATGAAGACATAGGATTAGGTAAGCATGACTGAATTCACATTATGCCATGTGTAACAGGAACAATGTTTAAACACTTAAGTGTAATCTATGCAGCAAAATACAAATGAAAATTCCGATACTAACTTCTAGTTTCTTCTTTGCAGGGAGCTGCTGAAAGCTTTTAGCTAGATGTGCATGAGAGCAAAGTCTTTCTTCTCAGCATTTCTGAATCTTCTTTTTGAGATGCCCGGGGTTTCTTGAAACTTTCCCTAATACTTCCTAGCAACCTGTCTGTTTCATGTCACTCCCTACTAGAAATCACTATCTCGTGTCAGGGTCCGTATTAATACTTCCAAATTTTTCATTCTGCATCTGGAAATGTTCATAGTTTAAGCCCTGAGTCCTATCACTTTTTTTTCTCTTATCTATACCTCAAAGGAGTCCATTTCTCTCTTCTGCCTCTGCCACCACCATGGTCCAGGTCGCCCTCAGCTGTAACCCTTTAAGTGCCATAGCCTCCTTACTCCTCCTAACTAGGCTCCCCACATTTCCTTAGCTCTCCTTCCTGCCACAGACACAAATAGTCCATTTTCCATGCAGCAGTTAGAGTGAACATTTAAATATAAAACTATGACCATATTACTATCATGTTTTAAATATCTCACCTGATTCCATTGCACTTGGATAAATCCACCACCACCAAAACAGTCAAAAACAAAAGCATCAATTCATTCAGATTCTGCTTGGAATTCAAGTAATTTTATATTGGGAAGGATGTATCTTTATGATGTTGCTTTCCCACCCAGAAATTAAAATATCTCTGTATATAAATGCTTTTGTTAGTAAATTTCATAATATATAAAATTATTTTATTATGATTTATCATTAGTAGTTTTGTAATTTTCTTCATGTAAGATTTTACTTCATTTTACTTTAATTTATTCAAGGTATTTTAAATCCTTTATCATTAGTGTGATATGTGAAATGAGATAGGTTTTCCATTTCAAGTTTAAATTTCTTCTAGTATAAAGGAAAGGGGTTAATGTTTACGGTTCTCTTGTATCTGCCGTATTACATTGTCTTATTAGCACTGATAGGTTTTTAATGGTGTTTCTTGAACTTTTTTTAGGTAGGCAATCATCTAAAGATAGTAATTATTTCCTAATATTTGTAGCACGTCTCATTTTTATTTGATTGGAAGAGCTAGAATATACTAAACATTGCCAAATAATAATGTGTCTATGAGTGACACTTATGAGACTGCTTTTAGTGTTAATATTTTAATAGAATGTTTGCTCTTGAACTCTGAAATATAGCCCTTATCATGTTTAGTAACTTTTCTTATTTTTCCTCATTTTTCCTTTATCAATTTTATTTCCTTTTTTAATTTGTTAATTTCAGATATAGAGTTCTATTTAAAATAATTTCTTGGGTTTGCTTAATGCTTCCACACTAATTTTTAGGCAGATAGGAACACTGTCTGTTGTGGTCACCTTTGTATCCTGCACCTAGCAAATTGCCTGACATGTTATACACACTCTGGAAGTATTTGCTGAAAGGGTGGATGATTGAGTGTGTCAATAGCTTCCTAAGGAAGTTGCTTCTAATTCCTTATTTCCTGAGGAACAACTTCTATTTCAGTTTAATACTAGTGTTCTGTGATATCTGGGCACCCACTTGTGATTTTTCTCTTTGGTGTTCAGCATTCCTCGGCAAAAATCGTGTTCTTTTGTTTTAAATCACTTTTAGAAGGGAGAGTAATTTCCTCTTTGGGATCTGACCTGAAAAAAAGATTCTCTCGTTGAGCAAAAGTACAATCATTTCTTACAGATTGTTACCAGTTCAGAGCTTAATAATTTCATGGTCCTATGTGATTCCTCTTAACCAACTGAAGTCATGTTTGAGTGCAATGAATGCATTTCTGACCATCCTCCTCAGCACCTCCTTCTTCTCCATCGACATTCTCTGTAACCAGGCTGAGAGCATCACACACTTCTAGAGCACTCGTGCCAGGCAATGGACTAGGTGCTTTATGTCTATTAAGTATTTAGTTCTCACAACACCCCTGGGTGGGAAGGACCAATAGTTTGCCCATTTTACAGATATGGAAAATGAGGCTAAGGTTAATGGATTGGTTCGATGTCACACAGCTAACACGTGTCAGAGCCATGATTACACCAGGAGGTCTGCCTCTAGAATCTGCTCTGCTAATGACTGTGGCATTGCCTCTGCTTGTTTCTTTTAAGCCCTTGTCAATGCAGCCTCATAGATATTTCCAGAATTCCCCAGCTTCTCTATTTCTCTGCCATTATCACCCTAGTCTAAGTTACATTCATCTCTTGTAATGGTTTCTAAGATTCACTCTTGCCACTTGAAAACTAAAGTGTGTGTGTTTTTTTTTATGAAAAATGCAAATTGGATCAAGTCATACTGAAATTCAGAACACTCAATTGCCTTCAAATTCTTAGGCTAAAGATTCAAATTCGAAACCTGGCTTACAAGATCTTGCAGAATCCAGTTCCTAATGCTCTCTTTTTTTTTTTTTTTCCTCTGAGCCCTGACCCCACTGGCTTTCTTTCAGTTTCTTAAATAGGCCATGGTTCTTTCTGCCCCAGAGCCTTTGTACATGCTGTGCTCTCTGCCTAAAATTCTCCTCAAATCTTTCCCCTTCAGATCAAGTGTAAGTGTCCCAGAGGCAAGCCCTCTATGGTTCGCTGAAATAGGCACATTTTTCTCATAATACTTATTACAGTTTGTAATTATATATATCTAGTTGTGTAATTATTTGATGGGTGTCTTTTTCCCCACTAGGCTCACATCTGTGGCTTTCTACTCTTTCTTCCAGGCCTGTCACATTGCCTGGTACTCAGTCAAAATTCATGGCTAGATTCATGAATGTATAAATCTGTTTCTGGAGGCACAAGCAGATTTCTTCATATTAAGGCACTTTCTAAAAGCAAAATCAGGAAAGTTTCAGTTATCAAGTATGAGTAAAATGTTGAAATAGCACAGTTAAAAAAGTAATAGGGAAAAGATAGAAGATGTGGAATGGATTAAGGGAACAAGAAAAAGAGGGGGAAAAAAGGACAATGCAGAGATACAGCCCAGCCTTTCTAGCCACAGCTAGCATGCAAGGGAATTAGAAGTACTTGGTGAGGACCAGGAGCTCTGCCTTCCCAGGGAAAATCCTTCTTTGGAAATGGTGTGTTTCTTGCTTGAGTCTGGAGTCTCCATGCATACTAGCAATGTATGCTCAGGTTAAGGAATGGAGGAAGAGGAGGAAAGAGATCATTTTTCTTCTATAAAATACATGCAAATCAATGAATATCTTTGTTTAGTGTTTAATGAGTACATTATTCATAAACCCGATAACCCCGAAAGTCAACAATTATTCGAAGAGTCTAAATAGTGTCGGCACCACTGTTGATTCTGTGATACCCTGCGTTTTGTGGCCACTTTCTCTAGTGGAATCGCTGTGGAATAGGCCCCCCACCTGCCCCAGCCTCACCATCTAACACGCAGAACCGGGAATTTGATGCTCCAGGGCCATCAGGCTGCATTTCAAATCTCCCACACAGTGCTGTGACCCGATTCTCTTCCTGGGCAGCCATTGTCCCCTTTGCCAGGAACAGTCTGCAGGCTGCTCATTCTGGGCCCCGGGCCAGCTCCTCTAAGTGACACCTGGACCAGGGTGTTCTTAAGCTCCACGCTCCCAAGGTTACCTTCGATATTCCTTCTTAAGGAAGGTTTCTTCAATGCCCTCTGTGTATCCCTGGCTACTTTTGTCATATTGTATTTCAGAGTAATTTTCTTCTTGCCTCTATTTCTTCTCTATAAGACTGTTGAAGGTGGAATTATGTTGTCTTCACCTTTGAATCTCAGCCCCTACCACAATGTCTGGAACATGACGGTCAATAAAAGTCTGACGATTTAGCTTGTTACTCTTCTTTGTATAGTTTCAGTTACTTAAAGTATACATTTTTTAGACAATATTTCACATGGCTTACAATGATCCATGTAATAGTGTGAAGGTAGCACAATCTTGAAGTAGGATTAAAAAAAAAAAAAAGCAAGAACGGGGATAAAAGATACTCAGGGATAAAGTTAAAACTTGACATCATCATAGGCAAAATTCCTTATAGTATAAATTAGCCTCAAATATGTCCACACAAAACACCATCTCTCTTATTCCATTCTTGATGCTCACAAAATAAAAAGCAAAATCAATTTCTCAGGAGATTTCATTTTTAATCTTTAAATGGGCTTAGGAAACCAAATATATTTTTATTATCATTATTATTTAAAAAAAATTTTTTTTGGCCACACCGTGCAGCATGCGGGATCTTAGTTCCTAACCAGGTATCAAACTCGTACCCCCTGCATTGGAAGCGTGGAGTCTTAACCACTGGACTGCCAGAGAAGTCCACACTTTTATTATTAAAATTCAAATGATCTTACTATTTAGTGTATGGGTTGAGGCATAGAGGAAAGTGTTTAAAAGGCACCTAATTTAAAAATGAGATGTAAATATATTATAGAGTTTACAAGGTGTTCGAAATTAACATACAGAAAAAACTTACATGCCTTTTTATGTATCTATATGGAACTTACATAGATATAATATTTATGTATAAAATAGGCCTTTTAACCTAAAAAGCTGTCCTGTTAATATACAAGTAAACTAACCTTCATTAAAAGCCTGCTTGTGTCAAGATTTTAGCACAAGCCTTTTTAGCACACTTTTCCTCTCTCACATCCCCCCCTACACACAAACACACGCACATTATTATTAGGGATAGAAACCAAATGTAATAAATCTTTAAATGTTAAGTAAGCTTATGTTATTTCCTTGTAAAGCCCTTGGCTAATACATATGTTACTTTTGTCTACTGTTAAAAATATCCTGTGCATTGTTCTAGAATTGTGTAGTTGATTAGAAATGACCATTTACATCTTCGACATGAATTGAAAGCACCAGCTGCCTGGTATCAGGTGGGAATTTCCAGCCTCATGGAACATAATCTAGTTCTGCGTGGCTAAGAGGACGTGCCCGGCAGGGTTGAGTGTTTCGTAATGCAGGCGGCCAAATACCATGCCGGTAGAACAAACAAGAGATAACCTGGGAATTGAGCTGTCAGCACCTTCTGATTGCATTTTTTCCCTTGGGAGAAAAACTCCCTGTGTATTTAACCCTTTTAAACCTCAGGGTTTTCTATATTTCTTAGAAAGCTGTTTTCACTCCAAACCAGATTTAACTCAGAATAATCTCATCACATGGATTTGAAGTAGAAGAGCCACGGCTTTGGAAGTGTAATATTTGGACACATGTGTAGTGCTGTGTCCACTGGACTAAACATATAAATGTCATATGACTACACATATATATGTTTTATTTCTCTGATTCCTAGTAGTAAAATGTCTTGGTTGTTTTAAATTAAGTTAAATCTCTCTTCTAAGGATGTTAGAATTCATTTTCACTCCATATCACCCAGTTAAATCTATTGGCTTAACATGGTAAAGTTTGCTCTCTATTATCTGAGCACAGGTAAAGTAATACAGAATATTTAAAGAGAATGGTGTTTCTTCAACCATTTGCTTCTGTGGGGTTCAAGCTAATAATTTAGAAATAAGAAAATGCAGATCTCAAGTCCCTCCCATCAGGAAACTTGCAAAAGCCTCTTAGATAGACTCATCCACCAGAGGGCAGACAGCAGAAGCAAGAAAAACTACAATCCTGCAGCCTGTGGAACAAAAACCACAATCACAGAAAGACAGACAAGATGAAAAGGCAGAGGGCTATGTACCAGATGAAGGAACAAGATGAAACACCAGAAAAACAACTAAATGAAGTGAAGATAGGCAACCTTCCAGAAAAAGAATTCAGAATAATGGTAGTGAAGATGATCCAGGACCTCGGAAAAAGAATGGAGGCAAAGATCGAGAAGTTGCAAGAAATGTTTAAAAAAGATCTAGAAGAATTAAAGAACAAAAGCCAGAGATGAACAACACAATAAATGAAATGAAAAATACACTAGAAGGAATGAGTAGCAGAATAACTGAGGCAGAAGAACAGATAGGGGACCTGGAAGACAGAACGGTGGAATTCACTGCTGCGGAACAGAATAAAGAAAAAAGAATGAAAAGAAATGAAGACAGCCTAAGAGACCTCTGGGACAATATTAAACGCAACAACATTCACATTATAGGGGTACCAGAAGGAGAAGAGAGAGAGAAAGGACCCGAGAAAATATTTGAAGAGATTATAGTCGAAAACTTCCCTAACGTGGGAAAGGAAATAGCCACCCAAGTCCAGGAAGCGCAGAGAGTCCCATACAGGATAAACCCAAGGAGAAACACGCCAAGACACATAGTAATCAAATTGGCAGAAATTGAAGACAAAGAAAAATTATTGAAAGCAACAAGGGAAAAATGACAAATAACATACAAGGGAACTCCCATAAGGTTAACAGCTGATTTCTCAGCAGAAACTCTACAAGCCAGAAGGGAGTGGCATGATATACTTAAAGTGATGAAAGGGAAGAACCTACAGCCAAGATTACTCTACCCAGCAAGGATCTCCTTCAGATTCGATGGAGAAACCAAAAGCTTTACAGACAAGCAAAAGCTAAGAGAATTCAGCACCACCAAACCAGCTTTACAACAAATGCTAAAGGAACTTCTCTAACTTCTTGTGTTATGAGAAACACAAGAGAAGAAAAGGACCTACAAAAGGACCTACAAAAACAAACCCAAAACAATTAAGAAAATGGTAATAGGAACTTACATATCGATAATTACCTTAAACATGAATGGATTAAATGCTCCAATCAAAAGACTCAGGATTGCTGAATGGATACAAAAACAAGACCCATATATATGCAAGAGACCCACTTCAGACCTAGGGACACATTCAGAATGAGAGTGAGGGGATGGAAAAAGATATTCCATGCAAATGGAAATCTAAGGAAAGCCGGAGTAACAATACGCATATCAGATAAAATAGACTTTAAAATAAAGAATGTTACAAGAGACAAGAAAGGACACTACATAATGATCAAGGGATCAATCCAAGAAGAAGATATAACAATTATAAATATATATGCAAACAACATAGGAGCACCTCCATACGTAAGGCAACTGCTAACAGCTCTAAAAGAAGAAATTGACAGTAACACAATAATAGTGGGGGACTTAACACCTCACTTACACCAATGGACAGATCTTCCAAACAGAAAATTAATAAGGAAACACGGGCTTTAAATGAAACAATAGACCAGATAAATTTAATTGATATTTATTGGACATTCCATCCAAAAACAGCAGATTACACTTTCTTCTCAAGTGCTCATGGAACATTCTCCAGGATAGATCACATCCTGGGTCACAAATCAAGCCTCAGTAAATTTAAGAAAATTGAAATCATATCAAGCATCTTTTCTGACCACAACCCTATGAGATTAGAAATCAATTACTGGGGAAAAAACGTAAAAAAAAGAAACACATGAAGGCTAAACAATACATTATTAAATAACCAAGAGATCACTGAAGAAATCAAACCAGAAATTAAAAAATACCTAGAGACAAATGACAGTGAAAACACAACCATCCAAAACCTATGGGATGCAGCAAAAGCAGTTCTAAGAGGGAAGTTTATAGCTATAGAGGCCTACCTCAAGAAACAAGAAAAATCTCAAATGAACAATCTAACGTTACACCTAAAGGAACTAGAGAAAGAAGAACAAACAAAACCCAAAGTTAGCAGAAGGAAAGATATCATAAACATCAGAGCAGAAATAAATGAAATACAAATGAAGGAAACAATAGCAAAGATCAATAAAACTAAAAGCTGGTTCTTTGCGAAGATAAACAAAATTGATCAACCTTTAGCCAGACTCATCAAGAAAAAGAGGGAGAGGACTCTAATTAATAAAATTAGAAATGAAAAAGGAGAAATCACAACTGACACCGCAGAAATACATAGCATCCTAAGAAACTACTACAAGCAACTCTATGCCAATAAAATGGACACCCTGGAAGAAACTGACAAATTCTTAGAAAAGTATAACCTTCCAAGTCTGAACCAGGAAGAAATAGAAAATATGAACAGACCGATCACAAGTAATGAAATTGAAACTGCGATTAAAAATTTTCCAACAAACAAACGTCCAGGACCAGATGGCTTCACAGGTGAATTATATCAAACATTTAGAGAAGAGCTAACACCCATCCTTCTCAAACTCTTCCAAATAATTACAGAGGAAGGAACACTCCCAAACTCATTCTAGTAGGCCACCATCACCCTGATACCAAAACCAGACAAAGATAGTACAAAAAAAGAAAATTATAGGCCAATATCACTGATGAATATACATGCAAAAATCCTCAACAAAATACTAGCAAACAGAATCCAACAACACATTAAAAGGATCATACACCATGATCAAGTGGGATTTATCCCAGGGATGCAAGGATTCTTCAATATTCGCAAATCAATCAATGTGATACACCATATTAACAAATTGAAGAATAAAGACCATATGATCATCTCAATAGATACAGAAAAAGCTTTTGACAAAATTCAACACCCATTTATGATAAAAACTCTCCAGAAAGTGTGCATAGAGGGAACCTACCTCAACATGATAAAGGCCATAAACGACAAACCCACAGCAAACATCATTTTCAATGGCGAAAAACTGAAAGCATTTCCTCTAAGATCAGGAACAAGACAAGGATGTCCACTCTCACCACTCCTATTCAGTATACTATTGGAAGTCCTAACCACGGCAATCAGAGAAGAAAAAGAAATAAAAGTAATACAAATTGGAAAAGAAGAAGTAAAACTGTCACCGTTTGCAGATTACCTGATACTATACATAGAGAATCCTGAAGATGCCACCAGAAAACTACTAGAATTAATCAATGAATTTGATAAGGTTGCAGGATACAAAATTAATGCACAGAAATCTCTGGCATTCTTATACACTAACAATGAAAAATCAGAAAAAGAAATTAAGGAACTCCCATTTACCATTGCAACAAAAAGAATAAAATACGTAGGAATAAACCTACCTAAGGAGGTGAAAGACTTGTACTCAGAAAACTATAAAACACTGATGAAAGAAATCAAAGATGACATAAACAGATGGAGAAATATAGCATATTCTTGGGTTAGAAGAATCAGTATTGTGAAAATGACTATACTACCCAAAGCAATCTACAGATTCAATGCAATCCCTATCAAACTACCAATGGCATTCCTCACAGAATCAAAACAAAAAATTTTACAATTCGTATGGAAACACAAAAGACCCCGAATAGCCAAAGCAATCTTGCAAAAGAAAAACGCAGCTGGAGGAATCAGGCTCCTGGACTACAAACTATACTACAAAGCTACAGTAATCAAGGCAGTGTGGTACTGACACAAAAACAGAAATATAGATCAATGGTACAGGATAGAAAGCCCAGAGATAGACCCACATACATATGGTCACCTAATTTATGACAAAGGAGGCAGAACATACAATGGAGAAAAGACAGCCTCTTCAATAATTGGTGCTGGGAAAACTGGACAGCTACATGTAAAAGAATGAAATTAGAACACTCCCTTACACTATACACAAAAATAAACTCCAAATGGATTAAAGACCTAAATGTAAGACCAGACACTTACAAAACTCTTAGAGGAAAATATAGGAAAAACACACTTTGACTTAAACCACAGCAAGATCTTTTTTGACCCACCTCCTAGAGTAATGAAAATAAAAACAAAAATAAACAAATGGGACGTAATTAAACTTAAAAGGAAACCATAAACAAGATGATAAGACAACCCTTGGAATGGGAGAAAATATTTGCAAATGAAACAATGGACAAAGGATTAATCTCCAAAATATACAAACAGCTCATGGAGCTCAATATCAAAAAACCAAACAATCCAATTAAAAAATGGGCAGAAGATCTAAATAGACATTTCACCAAAGAAGACAAACAGATGGCCAAGAGGCACATGAAAAGATGCTCAACGTCACTAATTATTAGAGAAATTCAAATCAAAACTACAATGAGGTATCACCTCACACAGGTCAGAATGGCCATTATCAAAAATCGAGAAACAGGAAATGCTGGAAAGGGTGTGGTGAAAAGGGAACCCTCCTGTACTGTTGGTGGGAATGTAAATTGATACAGCCACTATGGGGAACAGTATGGAGGTTCCTTAAAAAACTAAAAATAGAACTACCATATGACCCAGCAATCCCACTACTGGGCATATACCCTGAGAAAACCATAATTCAAAAAGAGTCATGTACCACAATGTTCATTGCAGCTCTATTTACAATAACATGGAAGCAACCTAAGTGTCCATTGACAGACGAATGGATAAAGAAGATGTGGCACATATATACAATGGAATATTACTCAGCCATTAAAAGAAACAAAATTGAGTTATTTGTAGTGAGGTGGATGGACCTAGATAGAGTCTGTCATACAGAGTGAAGTAAGTCAGAAAGAGAAAAACAAATACCATATGCTAAGATATATATATGGAAATCTAAAAAAAAAAAACAAAAACAAAAAGATTCTGAAGAACCTAGGGGCAGGACAGGTATAAAGACGCAGACGTAGAGAATGGACTTGAGGACACAGGGAGGGGGAAGGGTAAGCTGGGACGAAATGAGAGAGTGGCATGGACATATATACACTACCAAATGTAAACTAGATAGCTAGTGGGAAGGAGCTGCATAGCACAGGGAGACCAGCTTGGTGCTCTGTGACCACCTAGAGGGGTGGGATAGGGAGGGTGGGAGGGAGGCTCAAGAGGTAGGCGATATGGGGATATATGTATGCATATGGTTGATTCACTTTGTTGTACAACAGAAACTAACACAGTAGTGTGAAGCAATTATACTCCAATAAAGATCTATAAAATAAAAACTGGATATAGGATTCCTACTTTTGTTTGATCTCTCAATTTTCTAAAGTAATGACTAGTGTTTCTATGTGGGAGCTCCAATAATAACAGGAACCAAGGTGAGTCAGACATTACAGTGGAAAATGTCATGGTTTCCCCTTATAAGATCTACATTTGACCTAAACAGAAACAAAAACAAAAAACCAAAACCTTCACTAAGGCAGAATCTAGATATAACTGAAAGCATTTATTACATTAGCTATTGGGGGACAGTAATACCAGGCAGTAAAATGGGGTGATGGAAAGGGTCACAGATTGGGTGTTGAGATTTGAGGACATGTATTGTTTTTATCACCCACTGTCTATTTTTCCCCAACATCTGGTAAGAATACCTTAAATTTCTTCTGAGACACATCCCTCTACCACTCTCAGTTCACGGGTTTTGGTTCCAGAAAAACCAAGTCATTAGCCAATGTGAGCACAGCATCTCCCAGGCCATGGAGATACGTCCATGGATGTGCCTTTGACTCAGTGAGAGCCCATAGGATGCAATGAGATATTTTCTGGAGTTTCTAGGAAAGCAGTAGTAGTTTTCTACTAGACCTGAGTATGAGAGGATGTGAGACTGGAGTTTTACCACCACACAGAACCTGAAAATCAAATAAATATACTAAGGAGAGAAAAGTTAAGAGAGTTGGAGAAAATCTTGATAATTCTGGTAACATTTTTTTCTTCCTGAATACAATCTTGCTTAATGTCAGTTCCACTTCTAGGCTTTTCAGTTAGGTGCACCAGTAAATCCTCCCTCCTTTTTGTTTTGTTTTAGCTAGTTTGAAGGACTACTAACCAATAGATCAGCTCCATAAACTAGCTTGGTTGTGTTTAGGTAAATCAGCTTAGCACTTAGGTCTTAGTGGCTCTTCTGTAGAATAGCTTGAGCCAAGGTCATTTCCAATGTTAAAATTATATGAGACAAAATTAGCTTTATGGATAAACTATCTATGTCAGTCCCAAACAGTCCATGAGTGTTGTATTTTGGATACTGATCTATGGAATATCTGAATCCATGTATTAACTAGTTAGGTGTTACTGGTCATCTCCTCTATTCCTAGGGAATCTTAGCAGTTCCATTTTTCATGTTTCCCCAGAGAACAAGAAGACAACCGAAGTGCTCCAACTGAATATGTGAAGACTCAGGGGTTTTTTTTCTTGATTTTACGGCACTTTATTTTGCGATTTATCGTTCATGTCTGTCTCCTTGATTAGATGAAAAGTTATTTGCTAACAGGTGTTTTGCCTTATGGTTGGTTTTCCAAATAAAGTCTTACAGAATATGTTACTAAATTTGGCTGCTGAGACACATACCCATAATAACAGCAATAGGCGTTTATCTCCTCCTAATGCAAAAGCAGCTTGGACGTAGGCAGTCTGTAGCTGGTAGAGCAGCTCCATGAAAACCAAGGACCCAGACTTCTTCCAGCTCTTGGCTCTTCCAGAACAAGGGTTTTGCTTTTCTGCTCTTGGTCCAGGACAGCTGATAAATTTGAGATTATGGTGTTCTCCTTCTTTTGGCATTAAAATATCTGTTCTTCCATATAATGGTAAGAATATGTGTTCTTTTTTCACTCCATGTCTTTATTTGGCAAAATTAAAAGATGGCAAGGCTACGTTGAGGCCCCCTACCTCTTTCCACACAAGGACTCATTCCCTATCCCTGACAAAGTTTAAAAAATTTTAAACTGGTCCATGAAATTCAAGCTTGGAAATCACTGGCTTGTTGTAAATTCAGTATTCACAAATAAATTAGAATAATGAATTACATAAATTAAAATAACCTTTCTCCTTACATCTAGCTAGATGTATGATTATCATCCCAAAAGATTGTCATTTTTTTAAATTGAAGTATAGTTGATTTACAATATTGTTAGTTTCATGTATTGGGTTGGCCAAAAACTTCGTTTGGGTTTTCCATAAGATCTTACGGAAAAACCCGAACAAACTTTTTGGCCAACCCAATATATAGCACAGTGATTCAGATATATATTCTTTTTCAGATTCTTTCCCTTACAGGATATTACAAAATATTGCGTATAGCTCTCTGTGCTATGCCAGTAGGTAAGATTGAGTCATTTTGGAAATGTGACCTGAGAAACGTATTTAGTACCTCTGGTTTAGTCTCCCTTTCTGTAATACGATAGTAATAATATCCTCATAATATGCTGGAGCATTAGAGAATGATTTTGATATTACTTTATAAATGCTAAAGATACAGAAACGTAACGATGACTAATATTTACAGCAATAGTAGCACACTGTGCTTCAGAGCACAGGTTAAGGAGCTACAATGCTTGGGTTGAACCCCAAATTTGCTACTTAGTAGCTGTGTGACCTCTGTGTTTCAGTTTCATCTGTAAAGTGAGGATTCAAATACTTTAGAGCAGTGATTCTCAACCAGGGGTGATTTTGCTCCCCAGGACGCATTTTGGGGTTGACACAACTGGGGAGAGAGGTGTGTAACTGGCATCTAGTGGGTAGATGCTAGGGATGCTGCCAAACATCCCATAATGCACCATGCAGTCCCCACAGTACAGAATATTCCAGCCCCAAATAATAGCGCCTAGGTGGAGAAACACTACCTTATAGTTAGGATGACTTAGATGTGTTAATATATACGTAAATCACTTAGAACAGTAAGCACTACTTGCTTATTGTTAGAACCAAGCATTGTGCTGAGTTTTACATTTTCTCATTTAATTCATACACCATATTGAAGAGGTACCATTATTACCACTACTTCATAGGTTAAGAAAATTGAGGCTTAGGAGTGGTTAAGTACGTAACTTGCCCCAAATTGCAGTTGATCAACGAAATCCAGGTTTATATGATAACACTGACCCTTAGATATTACATGTAAAGTAGAAACTCTTTGTTAAAGGAAGTCTGCTATAAGTCCCCCTCTTTTTATTTTTTTTTTAAATATATTTTAGGAAGGGTTAGAGAGAAGATCAGCTAGGAGGATTTTGGATTTGCAGAAAGCTGTTTCTTTTCTTTTTTTTTTTTTTTAAACTTTGGGTTTATTTATTTATTTATTTATGGCTGTGTTGGGTCTTCACTTCTGTGCGAGGGCTGTCTCCAGTTGTGGCAAGCGGGGGCCACTCCTCATCGCGGTGCGCAGGCCTCTCACTATCGCGGCCTCTCCTGTTGCGGAGCACAGGCTCCAGACGTGCAGGCTCAGTAATTGTGGCTCACGGGCCCAGCCGCTCCGCGGCATGTGGGATCCTCCCAGACCAGGGCTCGAACCCGTGTCCCCTGCATTGGCAGGCAGACTCTCAACCACAGCACCACCAGGGAAGCCCTAAGTCCCCCTCTTAACCCCCCTTTATGTTGTCTCCCAGTAGCCTGGATCTGGATAACTCAGTCCAAACTTTCATTTTTCTTCATTATCAAATAGAACCAACTCTAACAAAGTTAATCCCTATTTTAGAAAGCTGTTTTAGAGGTTCTTCCTTTTAGAGAAATAAAATGGACTTCCTTGTAAATGTCATCCACTGGTTCTAGTTCTTTCTTCAGTGATAACCTTAAAATGGTAACCTCAGGATTTTTAGGGCAGTGAAAATACCGTGATATTTTAACGATGGATACATGTCATAAAACATTGTCCAAGCCCATAGAATGCACAACACCAAGAGTGAACTGTAAAGTAAACGACGGGCTTTGGATGGTGTCGTGTCAATGTTGGTTCATTGACTGTAACAAACATACCACTCCAGTGAGCGATGTCGATAACGGGAGACTATGCATGTATGGAAGCAAGCGTTTATGGGAAATCTCTGTATCTTTCTCTCAATTTGGCTGTGAAACTAAACCTGCTCCCAAAAAAATAAAGTCCTTAAAAAACATGGTAACCATATTCTCAGGACAACAACAACAAAATCATAGTACATGTTGTGACAAAGAATTGTAGTGCTGTTTGGCAAAAGAAGTAGAAGATGGGATGTAGATGATAGAATTTAGGGAAACTTATGATGTAGAGGGGGGGAGAATTATTTGAAAAACAGACTGAAATCTTTCAGAAACCATTAAAGAAAGAATTCCAGAGACAGAAGCACACTACGATAGTTAATTTTATTTGTTCAAGGACTCATCTTGCAAGCATTAAACCAAGGTTGGGCTTTGATTCTGGGAGCCCAGATTCACATACTTAGGAAGATAAGAGCAGACTGTGCTCCACGTACAGGGATGAAAACTAAAGGCTCGTGGTTAATCACACTGTAGTTTTAAGTTTCTATAGCCTAGCAGCCAGAAGTCACAGGTCCTTTAGTTCCTTCTGGATGTCCCAGAGGGTGTCTGCACTTTTCTTGAGTTGTGCAACCTCATCATCCTTCAGCTTCTGGCTGATAACACTGGTTAACCCCCGAGCGTTCAGGATACATGGAAGGCTCAAGAAGACTTCATTCTCAATGCCATACATCCCCTGCCAGAACAAGAAAAGCACTGAGATGAGGAAATGAAACCACAGGTAAGAATGATCACAGGTCCTGAGTTTGAACAGGAAGAATTGCAGGAAATTTGATAAGCATAAACTCATTCTTTAGTTTTTCTCACGTACAGGTCTATATACCCTAATACTTGTGTTTCTAATTAGATTTTATACATAGAATACACAAATACACACTATGATAAAACTAGAATTTTAGGTACTTTATTGAACTTATTGATACCTCTCTGCTTCAATACACTTTAATAAACTTTGATTATGTCTTCAAATTCAAATCACATTCAAATGTGGTTCTCACTGGCCTTCTTTTCATGAAATTTTAAGTTTCTTAAAATTCTTTAGTTAAGGAGAGAATTTCAGGTAGTAGCCGACCTACAAGGTCCAGGGAAGTAGTTGGATGCCACTCAAAGGCAAGATTCTTGCAACACCCAAGAGTTGCTGAAAAAAAATCATACAATTCCCAAAACACTTTACCGGTTTGTATTAAGTAAATTACTCAGATGGTCAATTTAACTACATAATTAATTAAATTATCTTAGTATATTAATCAAGTCAGTTTAATATTTTCTTAAATTAACTTTGAAAGTTTTTGTATATACACCAAAGTGTAGGGAATAAACAAACTCCTACATATATGCACTCTAAGACTCAGCAATTATCCAATTTTTGCCATACTTGCTTTAATTTTTTTGCTATAGTATCAAAAAAAACCCCAAAACAACAGAAAAACCCCAAAACATCTGACACCGTGTTCTACCCCCCCAACACTTCTATATTTATCTCTTAGTTTCTTTGAATCTACTGCAGTTCCCCCCTTACTTTTTCACCCCTGCTGTTGACTGGTAGAAAATGAGTCCATTATCTTAGACAATGTTTTAATACAATTTTAGTTTTATTTAAAAATAATCAATTTCTACTTAACTGTTCCATAGCTTTTGAGTTAAACTAAATTTGTTAAGGTATCAAATGCTACATACATCAAAGCCAATCTATAGTTTAATACACCAACTTGAAATGAAACTATTAAACTTATTCAAATGATCATCTGAGAATATGTCGAATAAGATTCAGAGTTAATATTTAATTTGCCACATCATACAAGGGAGAAATGTAAAAATGCATTCAATGTCTCTACAAATTTTTGCTCTTATTGTCCTAAACTTCTATTGGAAAGGAGAAAGGTTTCCATAAAACTTTGAGATGAAAAAATAACTGTGGACTGAGACATTATCTCATCCTTCTTAAAATGAATCTACGTATAGAATACTCGACCAGAAATCATAA
Source organism: Eschrichtius robustus (assembly GCF_028021215.1). Taxonomy (NCBI): domain Eukaryota; kingdom Metazoa; phylum Chordata; class Mammalia; order Artiodactyla; family Eschrichtiidae; genus Eschrichtius; species Eschrichtius robustus. The sequence continues at coordinate 18,085,407 of NC_090836.1, forward strand.
TATTTTATAACAGTTTACCTTCACCATTGTTGACACTGGGTGAATCCTGGATAGATTTTTCAACACAGATTCAATAAGATCAGCCACACTTAATCCAATAGCCCAGTTGGTATATCCTTTTAGCTTGATGACTTCATAGGCACTAAGGAAAAAAAAAAATTCATAAAAGAGATAATTGACACCAGACTCTTTGGGTTTGACTCCTGCTGTCTCTTAAGTCTGTAATCTTGAGCAAATTATTTAATCTACCTGTCTCAGTGTCCGCTTCTGTAAAATAAGGATCACAGTGGTATCTACTTCATAAGTTTGTTAAATGAGTTAATATATATGTAAAATGTTTAAAATTTTAAAACTACATGGTAGGTGCTATGTAAATGCTTTGACAAATTTAAGTAGTTTATTGTATAAATGACTATTTATAAAGTCACAGAGGTAAAATGTACATTTTCCAACCAATCTTCTTATTCATAAACATCAATATTTCCAAAGATATTAATGAAATCAGGGAACAGTGAAAGTAAAAGAACCTTCACATTCAAAGGACAAAATATACTTTGATTTTCAGGTCCATTTGAGGCCACTAACCACTGTCACCTAAAATACTATGACCAACTAACTTAAGAGAAAAGTGATGGCAATACCTTGCCCGGCAACTTTCTGAGCACAAATTATACTCTTTGAAACCCACAAAGGCACTTGTACTTGAGAATTAGGTAGCAGGAGTAACTGGGTATTAGAAAATTGGGATTTAATGCAATCTATCACCGATTAAAAGACCTAGGGCAAGTTATATTACCTGGGTGAGCCCTAGTTTTCTCATTTATAAAATAAAGGGTTGGACTTCCCTGGTGGCTCAGTGGTTAAGAATCCGCCTGCCAATGCAGGGGACATGGGTTCGAGCCCTGGTCCAGGAAGATCCCATATGCTGCAGAGCAACTAAGCCCATGTGCCACAACTACTGAGCCTGTGCTTTAGAGCCCATGAGCTACAACTACTGAAGCCCGCGAGCCTAGAGCTCGAGCTCCACAACAAGAGAAGCCACCACAATGAGAAGCCCGCGCACCGCAACGAAGAGTAGCCCCCGCTAGCCGCAACCAGAGAAAGCCCGCGCGCAGCAACGAAGACCCAACACAGCCAAAAATAAATAAATAAATAAAGTTGAACTAAACAAAATGATTCCATATTTGAGCCATCAGTTAGTCTTATAACAATTCTCTGAAAATAGAAGCTAACATTTCTTGAATGCTTATCAGTGATAAGTATGTGTGATTTAACTCAATTTTTACAATAATTTAAATACCTTATGACTTTACAGAGGAGAAAACTGAGATTCAACTTAAGGGCTAAATGGCTTCCCAAGACTATACAGTTAGTTAGTGTCAGTGCTATAATTTCAATCTAAGCCCACATTCTTTACTCTGGTCCAAAATGACACCTTATTTTAGGATAAACATGAAGGTCATAGAAAGAGAAAACAGTTAGTAACAAAAGGCAGTTTCAAAGAGGGAGAGGAGGACATCCTTGGTTGGGTGTGGAAAGATAAATACAGCACAGCTTAAACAGTATCAGCAATCAATCAGTAAGTATTATTTAATGCAATTATGACACTAATAGTGTCTAGGTTTACTTTTCTAAATAAGCCAACCTTATGTGTCAACAGTAGGTATTTTGAAAGCCTTTCTCACTTGTTAATTCCATGTCCCACTCCTGTTACTCCTGCAAAAGAATTTCTCTAGAAAAATATTTGCTTTCCCTAGGGGGACCAGCATAGCAAATTTGACCAGTATAAGTTAGTCTTGCCTGTTTCAGAAGATAACAGCCGCATATTTACTATTATATATTGAGTTTATCTAAAAGATAAGAAAAAATAGAAAGAAAAATATAATAGAAAAAATAGAAAGAAAAAATAATAAAAAGAAAAAAACAACCCCCCCAAAACAAAGAGTAATTTAAAAAAAGAAAAAACGGGAAAAAAAGCAAGAACAAAAAACAAAAAAAAAAACTTTTAAGTTTATCTGAACAGGCAGCCATGGGAAGTGTTCACAATTTTGTCTAACATGATACTAATTGTCTTAAATCAAGCTCCCTCCTACGTACCTTTCAACCACTATCTTGTGCACTTCCTTCCAATTTTCACTATCATTGTCCGTTCCCATTTCTGGATTCAGTTCCTGGAGAGAAACACCTGCCACATTCACCCCACTCCACACAGCCACTGCAGGGGAAAAAATAAATACACAAACATTTTAGCTATCTCTGACCTTATTTTTAAAAAATCTTTTCTTCTCTTAGTTCAGATTTCACCCCTGTTGCAAGTTACCCACTTACTGCTCCAATGACAACTGACTCCAATATACTTCCCTGCAAAGGCTGACATTTGCCTTCAAATCTGACCTTTTAACTTTCAACCATTTTGGTGCAAACAGAATTGCTGGGTAAAGCTTACAGACATTATGAAATTCTTGCCTTTCCCTAGGCTTGTGAAATCCTAAGGGATTCTAGTTTGGGACTATTCTAAACTTTGGGTTTGAGGAATTCTTAACTTTTTGCCTGCTTATTTTTCAAATATAAGCCCCCTTTATTCCTAGAGTGAAGTAAAAAACAAAAGAATTCTTGGAAAAAACCCGAGTACCGTCTAATTTTCTCTTATCATGCTCTAAGTTCAGTCCATTGCTGGAAAGAAACTCCATGTAACCACAATGAATTGCTCTGGTCTTAACTGCATCAAATATTTCCTTCCAAGAATGCCCCCAAAGGCATAGCAGACAAAGGTGTTATCACTGACTATATCTTTTGGAGGCTTTGATGCACCAAAACACCCCCTTACCTATTCTGAACACCTCTTGCCCAGACAAAACTATATTTTGAAGATCTAGGCATATAAAGATGGATTAAAATATGCTCTGTACCATGGACAAATTTAGAATTTACTAGGAGAAAACAGTTAGTAAAGGACACTAAAGCAATGGGATATGCTCTTACGGAGGGATGAAGAAAGTGTAATAAAACATAAATAAGGGTCTACTTAATGTAGGGGAAAATCAAATGTCAGAAAGCGCTACAAAAAATATGCGTTTGAACTGGACCTTGAAAAATAAGTATGTGTTCCTTGGGGACCTTTGAAGGAAAACACTTAGATTCAGAAAATAAGAGCAGAGCCCTGGGGTAAAGGCTAGAACCAACTATGAAGGGCAAAGCTGTCCATGGCCAAACAAGACCATGTTTCAGTCCACAACTTTTGCTAATTCAGGGTAACTGTTGAAAAAACTAAAGCATTTTCCTGGTTTTTGTTGAAGACTATGAAATCTACATAATCATGCCTAAGTGAGCATAGTTTAATTCTCTTTCATTTTATGTACACAGTATAGATCAATACGGAAATGGGGGGGGGGGCGGAGATGTTTTGGAAAAAATGACACAGTAATGAGTAAATAAAACATTGGATAGGAATCAGAAGACATGATTCTAGCTGCAGTTATGCCGCTAGCCAGCTAAAGGATCTTCAACATGTAAGGTCACTTCCAGATCTGTGGTTCTAGCAACTGTGATAACTAGCACTGAGTTTTTACTGTACACCAGACCTTGTACTACTTTATATAGCATAGAAATTCAGGAAAATCCTTGGACACGAGAAACTCTTGAATGAAATGGTACAATGTGTCAGAAAAAAAAAAAAGTCAGCATCATCATACAAGAAAGCACCAATGCAATAATTTTAAGACCAAATTCTTACAGTACCAAAGTAAACTCTACCAAAATCACATTACTAACTCTCACTAAATTCAAAGGAAAATTTACATCTTAACCTTTTAGGGAGAAAATAGCCCCTTGCATATTGGGCAAAAGTGAATTTAGTAAAACAAAGATTATCATTACGTTTTGGATTATGACAGCTTTACACCATAAGCCTATTCAATGTATAAAATTCAATGTTTAAGATGAAATAATGGAATTAGAATATCATGTTTGACAACCATCATAATTTATTTAGGCAAGAATCGTAAGTGGATACTAAACTTAGTAGGCAAAAAGTTGATGAGGAATCAGATATTTACCTAGTCAGTATCAAAGTAACCTCCCACAATACTTATTAGTAATGTGAAGTACGTGAAAATATAGAAAATATAATGTAAAAACAAAGAAAACAGTCAGAATGGCAAGAACACCACATAAGTACACAGTAAATACTGTCCTTTTTTTTTTTTTTTCTTCTTACCACTTGAGTCGCCATGTTCTCCCAAAATCCATCCGTGGCAGCTGCTGGGATGAATGCCAAGCTTTTCAGCCATAAGATAGCGAAATCTAGCAGAATCCAGATTACATCCACTTCCAATCACACGGTGCTTGGGTAATCCACTTAGTTTCCAGGTAACATATGTGAGAATGTCCACTAAAAATTTAAAAAATAATATATGTAAGTACATCAAAACTGATTTCAACTGCTATGTCAATTAATGGGTTCCCTGGTTTACTCCTCTCACACTGCCTCATCCTCCAAATAAGATGTGGCCAGAAAGATGTAAATACTTGACTTTTCATAATGAGAGATAATGGGAGTTAGAAAGACAGGAAAAAAACTTAAGTTTTATAGTAAGAGAGATTGTAAAACATGGGAAATGCAATATTCCGGTTTTTATTTACATTATTACTTGAAACAAGAATACATGAGTCTTGCAGATTAATTTACTATATATGGAAAGAAAGAGAAAAGGGGTTGAGTTAGTTCATCACTTAAGTTTCTTCCAATGCTAACATTCCATGATTTGAACAACTGTCATCAGAAACCAAAAGCTATCAGTTACTAAATTACCAAGGCATGCTGCTATAAATTTCCCTGGGAACAAGACACTATTCAGTAAACAGCTGTGATAATACAGGGTATTAACATTTTCTACTATTTAATGAAAGGAATTCTGTGACACAGCCTTTATTCTTGTGTGGCACAGAGACTGCAAAGCTAAAACCTGCTGGGTTACAGAAGATCACAGCACTTACAGGCTAAGCTGTAAAAAGCAGGAAAACGTGCACAAAAGGAAGGCAAGTCTCCACCTCCACTCTCATATATAGACACCAGCTGAGATATTTTAAGGTCATTTTGGCCTGGATATTATAAAAGCTTCCTTGGCAACTTTGACTCAGTAGGAGTGACTCCCTGGAGGGTTAAGACTTTGAAGGTATACCTGGAAAAGCTGTATAACCAGTTAATACTGTCTGCTTTAAGCACAGGATGTGGCACAACTTCATATGTGCCTCCTGTTTGTCATTCATGTTCTACATCTATCTGCCACTCTCTATTTATGAGAAGTTTTAGATGCAAGGTTGAACTATTTAGGAAACTCTTAATCCAGGATTACAGAGAATAATACTAAAATAATATCTGGTCTTGCTGGCTTCCAACTCTCAATATCCCGTAAATTAGGGAATTCCCTGGCGGTCCAATGGTTAGGACTCTGTGCTTTCATTGCTGAGGGCCGGGGTTCAATCCCTCGTCTGGGACTAAGATCCCACAAGCCACACGGTGCGGCTAAAACAAGCAAACAAACAAACAACAACAAAACCCCCATAAATTATAAGGATTTCTTGGCTCTTATTCACAATCTTATTCAATGTGAAGTGTCAGAGATAATTAGCTTTACCATTTTATCACTGTATCTACTGTGCTCACCAGTAAATAGTAAGCTTGGTGGCAAATTATAGGCAAAAGAAGTGTGAAATAGAGAGTGAATTTTGACTGTTTGGGTTGAAAAAAATGCAATTCTTTCTAACCAGAAGTTTTCAAGTTCCAACATTTGATGTTAAGCATGTATTTGTCCATCAATACAGTCTATTTCTATCTTTAAACCTAGACTAATTAATGGCTTTCTTAAGCTCTTCAAATTCAATCAACTCAATTTTCAAGAATTTTAGAAATAGATAAGAAGATTAGAAAGCATTTTCTGGAAAACAGAAGGTCAAATATGCTAAAATATTTCATCCAAATTGGAGTCACATTCAAATGCTTCATTATGCATCCCAGGATAATCTTGATAGAAAAGTTTAAAAGCTTTTAGACTTTACAACAAAGCCAGATAAAACAAGCAGATGAAATTGCTTTATATAAAACTCTTCTCACATTCTTAAGCATGTGGCCTGGGACGGTGTCATTGGTTTTGCAACACCACTCTTTTGTGGCCAAAAACAGAAGACACATGAATTGCTCCTGCCAGCAGACACCAGAACAGACTTATTTAAGTTAAAAAAAAAAAAATCCAAAATATTGAATTTAACAGAACTGAACCTTAAGGCATTATAGTAATACCTGGGTTAGAAACCACAATTATGATGCAGTCAGGACTGTACTTGACGATCTGAGGAATGCTGAACCTGAAGACACTAACATTCCTCTGCACCAGATTCAGACGACTTTCTCCCTCTTGCTGGCGAACTCCTGCAGTTACCACCACGATCTTGGAATTGGCGGTCACAGAGTAATCTTGAAGGAGAGGGGAAAAAAGTACTTTACATACAACTCTTCATCAAAACATGTTGTATAATATGCTCTAGAAATCTATACATAAGCTCCCAGAACGTACGTGAGAATTACATTTTCTGTATAAGGTGTTGAGCTGCAACACCAATGTTCTGTGGCTTCTTCCTCCTTGAGTGATGTGGAAACATTCCAACCATAACACTGGCTCAGAAAATGGACCCAGGAAGTAAACATGGCCCTAAATTATGTTTCCAGCTAACAAATGCAAAATGCTATTGGCTTTAGAGAAGATTGGATTGTCAGTAATAATACAAAGCATAAACACAGTGAGTGCAAAGTTCAAGAGGCAGCCCTCCAACAAAAAAGCAATTTAAAGGTAACTGCAGACTTGTAATGTTAATTCAATCTATGAAGGGAAGGAAGGCACTCCAGTGTTCTTGGCTAGAATTTAATTTCTAATACTCAATATTTTAAAGAAGCTTATTCATTTTTAGCAGTGAGTTTCTCTAGAAAATATTTTACTTTTTCCTCAAGGAAGTGCACCCTTTCCCAAATTATAGACATTTTGATTTGATGTGGTCATTAGACTCAATAGCTATGGATGATTCATATAATTAAACCATGTCCCTATGTGACCTTTCAGTTACTAATACTTTATCAGCTTCCTCTTCCATAAAATGGAGGTAATAGTATCCATCTCTCATAGGGTTGCTGTGAAGATGAGATATGCAAAGTTTCACATTAGCATACCCAGAATGCTAATAATTCAATGTATAACAGCTATTATCAATAGTATTGTTAGGAATTATTTTGGGCCCACATTTCTACATCTGTAGGGCACAGCCGTGCTGTGGTGACAGTGTCACAGCATAAATCCATTAATCCAGGACAAAGATGGCTAGAATATGAATTTAGTTAGTTTCTTCAAGGCACTCAAATTACTTTGTGCAATATTTTTTTCAGATCTAAAACATCCCCGTTCTCAGGTAGGTGTAAACAAGCATTAGGATCCTATTTCCTAAAATGTTATGTACCAAATGTGTGGAAGGCAGTGGGAGAGGGACTACAGAGGTAACAATTATGTTTGTTTTTGAGGATGAACTGGACCCAGAAGGAAAGGAGAAACTACCAGCACTAGATTCACCAGGATGGGAAAACCGATCTGCTATAAAGGAGTGAGGACATCAATTTACTATTTGATCACTTTGGGCGTGAAATGAGACTACCTTTGTCTGCCACAATTTTTGGTGTCTGAAGGAATAAGCTCCCATGCTGCAGGTCCATCATCTCTCCTTTGAGTTTATCTTCCAAAACATCCACAAGAGCGAGTTCATCGGTCAGAGACTACAAACACGAAAACAGCTGTTAGGACCCGAAGCCACTCTAGGATACCTCCGCTGTCAGTACAAGCCAGAGACTGTGGAAACGGCAAAATACCCAACGTCTAAAAACCTAGAGGAGAATTTTACCATGGAGTTAGGTGTGCTCTTTAAACAATTTCATGATAAAATGTCTTAAATAACAAACTATTCATATTTAAGATACCAATTTTTCAGAATTTCACCTTCTGGTACCCAACTGGCATTCAATGAGCATGATACAAGTTGCTTTAAGAATCTGCAGACATGAGGGGCTTCCCTGGTGGCGCAGTGGTTGAGAATCTGCCTGCCAATGCAGGGGACACGGGTTCGAGCCCTGGTCTGGAAAGATCCCACATGCCACGGAGCAACTGGGCCCGTGAGCCACAATTACTGAGCCTGCGCGTCTGGAGCCTGTACTCCGCAACAAGAGAGGCCGCGATGGTGAGAGGCCCGCGCACCGCGATGAAGAGTGGTCCCCACTTGCCGCAACTAGAGAAAGCCCTCGCACAGAAACGAAGACTCAACACAGTCATAAATAAATAAATAAAAGAACGTGAATTTCTTTAAAAAAAAAAAAAAAAAAAGAATCTGCAGACATGAAACCAACGTGGCTCAACAGTGGCCTCAGGGTGTGCAAGTCTTCATATTCATGGGGGATGGCGGTGAAAAAGAGACAAAGACATAGAAACAACCTTGGGCAGTGTGTCCATCCCGAAGGTCATCCTCCAGTTTGGAGGGGTTTTTGAGAGGGCAGATTCAGTTTAAAACCATCAACAGGTTGAGTTCACTTTAGAGCTGGCTTTGAAGCCCTGGTTGAAGCCAGGAAGCCTCAGGTTGGCTCTGACCAGCTCGAATATCCTGGTGGGGAAAGGAAGGAGTCATGGACACAGGGGTCCAGGGCTAGTGAATTCTCTATGCATGATCAACCCAAACTTGCCCAGAGTTCTCTTGTTTTCTATTCCAACTGTCACCTGTGCCATCCATCCCAAGAAAAACCGTAAATCAATAATCATGTCCATTCTTCAGCAAGTCAACTTTTTCTTCTCAGAAAAATGAAGGGGGGAGGGTGTCAATCTAATTGCATCTAAATAACTTTTCAGCTTTTAAAGTTGGTTGTCTTGTGAAAACTCATAATTTACAAACTCTTTAAAAAGTAGTTATCCTTCCCATTGAAATATCACCCGAATCCTGGCCTTTACTGGTTTTAGCAAAAAAACCGGGCTGTTAGCAAAATAATTAGCTTAATATGATATATCACACTTAACAATGCAAATACCTCTTTGAAGGATAGTGAGATCAGCTAGGTAAAGGGTAAAGGGTGTTGATGGGAAAAAAGCGTTAAGTAACTAGGGTTCAGGAAGCACTTTGGAGGCTACGATAGAATAATCCAGGGTGGAACTGGAGGGGTCAGGAAGGTACTGAGCCGCAGAGGGAGAAACAAAGAGAGGCGAGGCAGCCAATAAGAAAACGTGACCCAGTTAAGCTGCCAACAAAGCAGGTCCCGCTCCCCGTAGGAGCCAAGGAATGAACACTGTCCCGTTTCTAGAAGCCCAGGGGCGGCTGGCCTCAAGCAGTGAGCCGCAATAGGCCTGCTTGTGAGGGTTTCCCTGAGACTCAGGCCTCCCTGTGACTGAAAATGTTCTTAGTTCCAAGCAACTGATTCACTTGCAAGCTTCTGAAATGACCCTTTTATGAGCTGGGGGTTACTTGGTAAATATTTTCTCATTTCCATGTATGTCAAATACTGGCATTAATGTTCACCCGTTTTCACTTAGACTCATGTTTCAACACTTTAAAAATGGTTTCGTTCCTCTGCAGCCTCTGACAAGATCACACAAAACCCGCATTTGTGTTTCTGAAGCCCTAAAACCATACAAGAGAACGTTAATAACCGTTCCGTCAAGGTCCTGAGCGCCGGGAACGTCACTCTTATTTTGGGAACATCACATGGGTGCTGTCAAAGTCAACGGGGCACAACAGTTTGGGGCTTAAGTGGAAAAGGATGTCACAGGATCTCAGATCCTGTGTTTTGTTTCAGTGGGTAGAGAATTGTCTGCGAAGTGCATAGTCAGCTGGCAAGGAAGGAAGAGATCCAACACTTTGAGAAAATAATTGCAGCGCTGAATTTAGCTGCATCTGTGGGACTAAATATCCTCCCAGTGGGAGGCAGGCAAATAGAAGATGTGTGACTAAGTACTGACACTTTGGCTTAAAGAAATCTCCTTCTGCATTCACAGAGTGTATATTAGCCATATGTATATTCCAGTTAACGCTGTGAATATATTTTAAAATGTTTGATACATCAAGGGTTAGATTCATCGCAAAAGCAGTAACTTATTAAGGAACAAGATCGGTTAGAAGCCAAGAACATCGCTGCTGAAACCTTGTTTAACATACTATAAAAATTGTCTCTTAATCTAAAGTTCCATGTGGATAAGACACAGCCATAATCTACCTCTTGGCCCTCTTAGCTAGTAAATTACTGCTGCCAGTGGCTTAATATTTGATGGCTGCATTTTTACATTCAAGTGTTTAGTTTGCATGACATTTTGTGGGAGGAAAAGGTATAACTTTTTCCAAATAATTAGCTAAATGGACAAGCACCATTTATTCAATAATTTGTTTTTCTTCTCCTCTGGAATGCCACTTTTCATTAAATACTCTTTGGTCCTGTTTCTGGGCTTTGAGTCTGTTCCATTAACCTGTCTATTCTTGTGCAGACACCAAATTCTAATTAAGTCTCACTTTTAGGCCAAGTCTTGCACTGCAAAAACTGCTCTGCAGTATGTAATTACATTGCTCCTTTTAAGAGACTCCTTATGCTGGGTTTGTACCACAAGAATGTGGCTACAGTTGACTCAATCAAGAACAGACACTCAAACTAAAAACAGCTGCACAGAGGCTAAGGGTGGAATAACTGCATGGAACCTGTGTATGACCTTGACAACATGATGGGATCTTGGCAGCCAAAACACAGAGCTTGTGATTGGTAGGGGTGGCAGGAGAAGCCATGAAAAAGGAAAAGCTGTGATCAAAATTTGACCAGATGTAAGTGCAGTTTCTTCGTAATAGCGGGAATATCCATTTATTTAATACATATTTACTACTGAAAGTGCCAGGCATTATTCTACTAATGAGGAATACAGTAATGAACAAATCTGGCAAAGTTCCTGCCCTGGTGGAATGTACCAGGAAGGGAACAGGAGTGAAGCAAACAGTTTAAGATGACTCTGATAATGGAAGTGCTATAAACAGTGCAAGGCAGGGTGAAGTTAAAGGGAAGGGAAGGACGCTTACTTGGTATTGGACAGTCAGGGAAGGCCTGCCCAAAAAAGCGTGACATGAATGATGGGAGGGAGTCAGCTCTGATGGTCTAGAGCAGTCATTCCAGGGGAAGGGAAATCAAGTACTAAAACGGTTTAAGCAGCCATGAGCTTGGTGTTTTGAAGAAAGAGGGCAGAAGGTAAGAGATGAAGTCAGAGACAGCACCACCACATTGCACTGGAAAGGCGCTCCTGACCCTCTGAATGGTGCCCCCTGGAGGTGTGCACCCCGCCTTGCTCTGAGAGACAGGCAGGGAAAAATCCTTGACGCCTCATTGCATATTATGTATGCGTGTAGTTGACGTGCACTGTTACCTATCAGAAAGTTCTAAGTAGGGAAGCTATTTTTATAAAAGCTCACTACGGTTTCCATGTTGGCAATGAGGCTGGGTAGAGTGGGCAAGAGAAGCAGAAAACACCGGTGTCTTTGCAATGGCGGACGTTGTACTCGGGAGGCTCAGCTGCCTCCACGGGCCCAGTTAAGGCGTGGGCCTTCTCAGCCTCTGTCTCTGGTGCCCCAGCTTTGTTCACTTTCTGGGCCAAAGCAGTGTGTGTCCTCTGAAAAGCACACTGGTGATGGACTCAGAGACTGGATCTGGCACTTAGGATCTCTGAGATCTTAATCAAGGGGCTTAATCTTTCTGAGTTCGTCCTTTTCCAACAGTAATATAGAGATGACAATATCCCCTAGAACTTTTCTAGAGGAATAAGGTAACATGCAGACACCTGACAAAAGAGCACTGTTAGTCCCCTTTCTTATTAAACCAGTGGGGTTTATAATCCTTACCAAAGAGTAATAACAACTTTGACTCTAATTCTTCCCCATTAAAAGAAGATTTAAACACTTTTGATTAATAAAATGGTCTTTCAGGAAGGCAGTCCTTCCTTCACAGCAGCTCAATTGGAAGATTCCTACTGTTAGGGGCCCAGTCTGTTCTCTCGAGCACTAGAATTGGGCCAAAGTATTATATAACTGCAGAGAGGAGAGTCTCAACTAAATTATTTACCCAAGAGGATTTTAAATTTACAGTTAAAACAATCAGCGAGGTACTCCTTATAGAATCATGACAGCTCAGATATAGTTTCCTGAAAATCCAAATTTTGAGATTAGCAGGAGGAATGAAAAATCTTTAGCTAGTGTTTTAGTAATATATTTATGTCTGGGGGGATGGGAGAGATAAAGTAGGAGCTTGGGATTAACATATACACACACCTACATATAAAATAGGTAAACAAGGACCTACTGTATTGTACAGGGAACTATACTCAATATTTTGTAATAACCTATAATGGAAAAGAATCTGAAAAAGATATAACTGAATCACTTTGCTGTACACTTGAAACTAACACAACACTGTAAATCAACTATACTTCAATTAAAAAAAATATATACTTATGTCTTTAATTGCCCCAGTACTAGCATAGAATGAATAGAAACTGCAGAGTCACTATAGTTAAGAGTTCAGAGTCCTGGGCTCAAAATACAGCTCTACCATTACCAGCTGTGTGACAATAGGCAGGCCACTTAATCTAATGAAGCCTCAGCTACCTCATCTGGAAACAGGATATGAACAGTTCCCATTTCTTGAGATTGTTGTTTAAAATGAAGCATTTTAGTCAAACCACTTCAAACACGGTACATATTTTAAAAGAAAGGTAAGCTGGAATACTTTTCATTTTTACTGGTATGAAGGATGAACACTAAATTGTGATTATTTAAATTCCCTGTAATTTGGGAGGCAGCTCTCCTAAATCAGGGGAACCTGGCCAATGAAAACTAGCAAGAAAAAATGCAAAAGAATAAAACTCTCATTGGTGCACACTACATATTTTAGTTGATTTCTTTGATGACTTTTTCCTCAGTGAAGATTCAGAATTTGTTGCTTTAGAATTTAAATTTTGTAAATAGAAATATGCTTGGCTAGGAGTTATTCAAGCAGCCTTCACATACAATACAAATGGACAGTGTGCTCTACTGAAGGCCAGGCAGCATTGAGGGGAGGGGTTCCCCTAAAAAACATTTAAGACAGCCTTCAGAAAGAACAAGGATCAATTCAATGAGGTAAGTAAGAATATAGGAAGCAAACTAAAAGTTTATGGAGGTATCTGGGGAAAATATAATCTGGAGGAGTAGAGGGTGCTAGTAGCATGTTGTCAGTGTTAAATCTGATGTTGATAACTGAACTATGTGAGAATATGTCCTATTTTGAGGAAATGTACTCTGACAGACAGAAGGAAAGGAAGGGCATGTTTGCATTTATTCTCTAATGGTTCAGAAAAAAGTCCATACACGTGCGTGCACCCACACACCCACACACACACAAATATGTTAAGAATTAGTAAACATAGGTGAAGTGAATATGGAAGTTTTATTTTCTTTTATATTCTTGCAAATTTTTCTGTAAATTTGAAATTATTTCAAAATAAAAGGACTGGGTGGGGGTTTGAGGGGAATAATAGGATATTTCCATGACCTCAAAAAGCGACTGTGCAGATTATTTATTAACTACAGAGGGTTAAGGGACCTTTGCAGTGGAGAAATCTGACAGTTACCACTTCAACCAGAGGACTCTTGGGCACCACCAGTCATGAGACAAAATTGTGATGCATTGTGAAGGACGTGCCACCTCCCCACCCCCCAAATCTAACCTGAACCCAATTACAAGGAAACATCAGACCAACATAAATTGAGGGGCATCCTACAGAACCGACGGGGACTCTACAAACATATCAATGACATGAGAGACAAAGAAAGGCTCAGTTCCACATTAAAGAAGAAGAAAGAGACATGACAAGTATATAAAAACATGATCTTGGATTAGGGGAGAAAAGGCAGGATTTTAATAGTTGGAGAACTTTTAATCTGGGTACTGTGTATTAGATAATAGCATTTTATCAGTATTAAATTTCCTGAGTGCAGTAACTCTATTGTGTCAGATAGGAAGAACGTCATTCTCTCAGGAAATACATGCTAATGTGTTTAAAGGTGAAGTATCACGATGCCTACAACTTACTTCAAATTATTCAGGAAAAAAAAATCTTTTAAAGATACAATCAAATTCTCAGATACCTAAAGAGACTGTATACACATGCTGAAATTATCTATCATGTATGGTGTTTTTTTGTTTTTGTTTTTCAATTAATTTTTATTGGAGTATAGTTGCTTTACAATGTTGTGTTACTTTCTGCTGTACAGCAAAGTGAATCAGCTATACATATATCCCCTCTTTTTAGGATTTCCTTCCCATTTAGGTCACCACAGAGCACTGAGTAGAGTTCCCTATGCTATACAGTAGGTTCTCATTAGTATGTATGGTGTTCTTGAAAGTACGTACCTTTCCCAGAATGCTGATGGCACATGCCATACCAACTTGTCCAACACCCACTATAGTGATCTTATTGTTTGGGACCATTGCCTCTTCTTCTGCAACTGGTGCGATCAGTTTTTCCTTAAGAGTTGCCATTGTGCCCTGAAAGAAAATAATCAAAATATTATACATGTGTCCATATGAGAAACCTGCATGGGAATCTGTAATGTTACTGTTGCAAGTTTGAACTAAAATACATTTTAAAAGGAGCATAATGGTATTCTAGAGCACAGAATATATTTTAAAAAAACAGTGTGATAAACCATATTAACAAATTGAAGGAGAAATACCATATGATCATCTCAATAGATGCAGAAAAAGGTTTCAACAAAATTCGACACCCCTTTATGATAAAAACCCTTAGAAAGTAGGCATGGAGAGAACTTACCTCAACATAATAAAGGCCATATAAGACAAACCCACAGCCAACATCATTCTCAATGGTGAAAAACTGAAACCACTTCCTCTAAGATCAGGAACAAGACAAGGTTGTCCACTCTCACCACTATTATTCAACATAGTTTTGGAAGTTTTAGCCACAGCAATCAGAGAAGAAAACAAAATAAAAGGAATCCAAAACAGAAAAGAAGAAGTAAAGCTGTCACTGTTTGCAGATGACATGGCACTATATATAGAGAATCCTAAAGATGCTACCAGAAAACTACTAGAGCTAATCAATGAATTTGGAAAAGTAGCAAGATACAAAATTAATGCACAGAAATTTCTTGCATACCTGTACACTGATGATGAAAAATCTGAAAGAGAAATTAAGGAAACACTCCCATTTACCATTGCAACAAAAAGAATAAAATACCTAGGAATAAACCTACCTAGGGAGACAAAAGACCTGTATGCAGAAAACTATAAGACACTGATGAAAGAAATTAAAGATGATACAAACAGATGGAGAGATATACCATGTTCGTGGATTGGAAGAATCAACATTGTGAAAATGACTCTACTACCCAAAGCAATCTACAGATTCAATGCAATCCCTATCAAACTACCAATGGCATTTTTCACAGAACTAGAACAAAAAAATTCACAATTTGCATGGAAACACAAAAGACCCCAAATAGCCAAAGCAATCTTGAGAAAGAAAAACGGAGCTGGAGGAATCAGACTCCCTCACTTCAGACTATACTACAAAGCTACAGTAATCAAGACAGTATGGTACTGGCACAAAAACAGAAATATAGATCAATGGAACAGGATAGAAAGCTCAGAGATAAACCCACGCACATATGGTCACCTTATTTTTGATAAAGGAGGCAAGAATATACAATGGAGAAAAGACAGCCTCTTCAATAAGTGGTTCTGGGAAAACTGGACATCCACATGTAAAAGAATGAAATTAGAACACTCCCTAACACCATACACAAAAATAAACTCAAAATGGATTAAAGACCTAAATGTAAGGCCAGACACTATAAAACTCTTAGAGGAAAACATAGGCAGAACACTCTATGACATAAATCACAGCAAGATCCTTTTTGACCCACCTCCTAGAGAAATGGAAATAAAAACAAAAATAAACAAATGGGACCTAATGAACCTTAAAAGCTTTTGCACAGCAAAGGAAACCACAAACAAGACGAAAAGACAACCCTCAGAATGGGAGAAAATATTTGCAAATGAAGCAACTGACAAAGGATTAATCTCCAAAATTTACAAGCAGCTCAATATCAAAAATCAAACAACCCAATCCCAAAATGGGCAGAAGACCTAAATAGACATCTCTCCAAAGAAGATATACAGATTGCCAACAAACACATGAAAGGATGCTCAACATCACTAATCATTAGAGAAATGCAAATCAAAACTACAATGAGGTATCACCTCACACCAGTCAGAATGGCCATCATCCAAAAATCTACAAACAATAAATGCTGGAGAGGGTGTGGAGAAAAGGGAACCCTCTTGCACTGTTGGTGGGAATGTAAATTCATACAGCCACTATGGGGAACAGTATGGAGGTTCCTTAAAAAACTAAAAATAGAACTACCATATGACCCAGCAATCCCACTACTGGGCATATACCCTGAGAAAACCATGAAGAGTCATGTAGAGTCATGTACCACAATGTTCATTGCAGCTCTATTTACAATAGCCAGGACATGGAAGCAACCTAAGTGTCCATTGACAGATGAATGGATAAAGATGTGGCACATATATATATATATATATATAAAATGGAATATTACTCAGCCATTAGAAGAAATGAAATTGAGTTATTTGTAGTGAGGTGGATGGACCTAGAGACTGTCATACAGAGTGAAGTAAGTCAGAAAGAGAAAAACAAATACCGTATGCTAACATATATATATGGAAATTAAAAAAAAAAAAAGATTCTGAAGAACCTAGGGGCAGGACAGGAATAAAGACGCAGACATAGGGGCTTCCCTGGTGGTGCAGTGGTTGAGAATCTGCCTGCCAACGCAGGGGACACGGGTTCGAGCCCTGGTCTGGGAAGATCCCACATGCCGCGGAGCAACTGGGCCCGTGAGCCACAACTACTGAGCCTGCGCGTCTGGAGACTGTGCTCCGAAACAAGAGAGGCCGCGATAGTGAGAGGCCCGCGCACCACGATGACGAGTGGTCCCCGCTCGCCGCAACTAGAGAAAGCCCTCGCACAGAAACGAAGACCCAACACAGCCATAAATAAATAAATAAATAAATAATTAAAAAAAAAAAAAAAAGACGCAGACGTAGAGAATGGACTTGAGGACAGAGGGAGGGGGAAGGGTAAGCTGGGAAGAAATGAGAGACTGGCATGGACATATATACACTACCAAATGTAAAATAGCTAGTGGGAAGCAGCCACGTAGCACAGGGAGATCAGCTTCGTGCTTTGTGACCACCTAGAGGGGTGGGATAGGGAGGGTGGGAGGGAGACACAAGAGGGAGGAGATATGGGGATATATGTATACGTATAGCCGATTCACTTTGTTATACAGCAGAAACTGACACAACATTGTAAAGCAATTATACTCCAATAAAGATGTTTTTTTTTTAAAAAAAAAACCATGTTAACCCATTAACAAAAAACAAGACAAAAACTTCCACGAAGCCTGTTAGAATTTGGGTTCGTCTCTTCAGCCTGTGCTTGCTTTTCTAATAGTATTTAACAAAGTTGTAACAATTTTGTCTTGTGGCCATTCATTTACTGGTTAAACAACATGAATATTTATATTTAGATTAGCGGATTTGTTTCTATGCCCACTATAAAGTATTTATGTGTAACTATTTAAGTTAGAGCCCAGTATTAGCCCATATTTAAGCTTGGGCTAAAAGAATGGCCAGTTATTAATATAATTTCTACTACCAATGGTTTTTATCACTCTTAGAAGATAGGGACCAATTGGTTCTTCTATTTTCTTCTTCTATTGAAGTCTCACCTAAAATTTGTCACAGTGTACTGGACATACTTTGAGTGCTTAAATACAGTGACAATAGTGATGAATAATGTTTATGCAAAATCTGCAGAAAATATCACTCTGAATTCCTTCTAGTGCACCTTGGAAGCTTATTGGAAGGCGGGTACTTATTAAATTTTTTTTCAGGGGGTCACATTAGGAGAATATCAGCCTTTGAGTGAGTTTCTTTCCAGCCATTAAAGAAAAAGCCAAAAAAGAAAAATTAATAAGTTTAAAAAATGGAAACTGTTAGAAAACATTTATACAGTAACACCAATTTTATCTGCGCCATCAGATTATCAGCTGAGTGTTCTGGATAACTAAAACAAAAGGCAAAATTTATTGTATCAACCTGCTTTCTTAAACAAAGAGGGTACAGATCATAAAAAAAGCCCTTTCTTCGGAATTAAGTATCATTTATAATTGTAACCCGTTATAATGTCTAGTATTTGTGTTTGCCTTTTACTTTTAATGCTAAACTGTTAACTTAGAGGACAATGCCCCCTGTTTCAAACTGTACCCCTGCTTCCCTCTCGTTTTTTGTTTCTCATCCGCAAAGGACTAAGTAACAAAACCTAGTTTAGTAATTGTATATGTTAAGTAAGAGTTGGTAAGGCTCCAAGTTGAAATAAAGTACTTGATTTGGAGATAACTGTTTAACAACTATTTCATTCTATAGCTATTTTTTTTTCCCCCAAAACTATTTTCCCCCAAACATGAGGGACTAAACTCAAAGATTATTTTGCCTTTACAAAGCCTATTTGCAGTTTTCTCCTGGATGCTAGAGAAAAAAGAAATACACAATGGTGTACAACTGTCTCCACAAATAGATGACCGTAACAATGAAATTCACACATGTCCTGCATATTGCGCAGAATCAGAAGAATGCCGCCTCTCTTGGTGAACAGATACAAACGCACAGATTTTCTTTATTATGTTATTTTCACTAGTTGGTTTGTTTAAGATCCTTTAGGTACACAGAGGATCCAGTAAAGCAGTGGAAAACAAAAATCCAGAAAGACTGCTATAGAAATACAGATTAGTTGTCCAGATAGACCTTTTAAACTATTTGGGGAATTTCAGAAATGACACTGTAGAAGCTTGAGGAAGTACAGATTTTCTCTCAGGTCTTTCTAGAGAAAAAGTGATTTAATTTTCTTTTTTCCCCCCTTAACAGGGGTTCTCTAACAGGTGTTGTAAGAAATTAGAAGGAAATGTTTTATATTATACACAGGCCTGCCTCAAGATCAGAGTGGTGGCTTGTAAGGGAAAAGAATGATAAACAGGGTAAAAATTACCTCCGATGTTTGGTCCTTTACATCCCCACCCTCCTGCCCCTTCTGTGGATATAAATCGTTAGAAATGAACCCGGGCCTTAAGTTCAGGAACAAAGCTCCACTTTGCAGACTAACCTTTCAAAGAGCCCAGTTTTGCCGTGCAATACCTTCACTAGTAAGTGGCGGTTCTTCCCCTCCTCCTACCCCTGCAGGCCCCAGCTGCAGCGGCTGTGCAGGCCGCCCACGGGCCAGCTCTTCCTCTTGTCACCCGCAGCGCAGAGCGCAGGTCACAAGGGGAGGCAGCAACCACGGATCTCCTCGGACAAGGTCTCTAGGGCGAAAAGTCTAGGCTTTCCTCACGCTCAACACCCAAAGCTGGCAAATAAACAAAGCACCCGAAGCACCAAGAAAAGAGGCCAGAAACGAGCCGGCCCATCGCTCCGGGAAGGGCTGCGTGTGCCGCAGCCTGGGAGAGGCTGGAGGGCAGGGCCAAGATCATCCTTCACCCTCAACCCCGAAAAGCCGGGCGTTTCTCCATTCCCGTGGTAATGGACGCCAATCCCCAGGCTCACGATCCGCCAGCCTCACGGGTCACCTGGCCCCTTCTCCCTCCCCCAGCTCCTCAAGCACGTGTCCGGGCTCCCGCCAGCAGGCACCGACGGTGATGCGGCCGCCATGAACCCATCAAGGACACGCAGGGCCCGGGATCACCTGCAAATGCAACAAGTCTGTCCCCCGGGGAAGCACGGGCTGGCGGCGAGCCCCGAAGCGTGGCGGACAAAGCCCGGGGGCTCGCTCGCAGCCCCTCCGCGCCGCCCTGCTCCCCAGCCCAGGGCACGGTCCCTGCCCCCAACCCGCCCCAACCCGAGTCCGGATGCTCAGGGCTACAGGCCCGGGAGCGCAGATGTCCTTCCTGGTCCTTCCCCGAGTCTTGCTACACAAGGATTCCCTTCCACATCCCACCCGGTCTGCTCGAGAGCCAGGATTCAGGGTCCCGAGCAGAAACCTACCGGGGAAGAGAAAGTTCTCGAGACGGCGGTAAGGGTCGCACGGAGAAGACAAAGTCGGCAGCGTGCGTCCCCTTCACCGCAGGATCCGCAAGGAGGGAGGAGGAGGCGGGGCCCGCCCCTCGGCCGCCTCTGAGCTTCCTCTATTGTGATTGGAAACCCGAGCCCCGCCCACCCCTCCCCTCGGCTCGCTCAATGCCCTTCAAGGACAAGGGCTCAAATGTGCCCACGCCCTCCCTCGGCCCAGTTGAGGGGGTCACCTTCTGGCCGCTAAGGCGGCCTCGCTCTCAGCCAGTCTCAAGGCGGCTCACAGACTTTTCCACACAGAGGCTGCGTTATTTCTAAACCCTGACCACCTTTGACCCTTTTGGACTCTCACGCTCTTGTTTGGATAAGTTTAGTCCCAATAGAAGTAAATTTCTGTTTTGCATTCCACGTCAACTTCAGGGGACCACTGTTCTGAGCTGAGATGCTGGTGGTGTGTTCGTTCCCCTGGAATAAAACTGCTGCTTCTGGATGTTTTTTTAAAATAAAATCAGATTTTCATTTCTCGTCATCTTCGATATAACGTTTATTTGATGCAAGGGTTTTTCCCACCTTAACTCAGCAAATATACAACAACTACCTACTAGTTGCCCGCGAAACCAGTGAGGCCTAGGGCCTGCCTTCTGAAGTTCTCTACCAATCTGTACGGTCTCAGGGGCAGATAATGGGGCCACCAGTAAAATGCAGTTTCTCTTTTAGTCCCTGAGCGACTCCAAAGCTGCATGTTGCCATTCGTCTCTGTGTCTCCAGCACCCAGCCCAGTGCCTCGTACCTCAATACGGTGTCGATGAATGAGTGAATGAATAAATGAATGATGAATGAATGACTAAGCAGGTGAAGGTATCTTAAAGATTCGGCTTCAGTTGTGTGTGTCTTTATTAAAATGCTTTCAGGTATAGCAATCTCACAAACCCCCTGTATTTGAAAGGGATTTTTTTGCTAGTGTATTTATTTATTTATTTTTGGTAAAGGGCCATAAATCCTATGCCTTAATTTCATCTCAGTGTCAAGCATGGAAGGTACAAAAATGGATATATCACTATGCCTATTGAGATGCTCCCAGTTCCTAGGAGATAGACAAGCAGGCAGACTCTTTCAATTACAACACAATGTGATGTGGTAACAGAGATTTGGCTAAAATACAATAAAAATTCAAAGAGAACAGCCACCGGACTTCCCTGGTGGTGCAGTGGTTAAGAATCCGCCTGCCAATGCAGGGGACATGGTTCGATCCCTGGTCCAGGAAGACCCCACATGCCGAAGAAACTAAGCCCGTGCGCCACAACTACTGAAGCCCGCACGCCTACAGCCTGTACTCTGCAACAAGAGAAGCCACTGCAATGAGAAGCCCGCACACTGCAACAAAGAGTAGCCTCAGCTCACCACAGCAAGAGAAAGCCCACGTGGAGCAAAGAAGACCCAACACAGCCAAAAAAAGGGGGGAGGGGACAGCCACTGAGAAAAGGGGTGTCTAGAGGAATTGGTAAACCTCAAACTCCAGAATTACAGATGCCAGTTAGTGGGGACTTCAATGACCCTAAAGGCACAGTCTAGTTACAAATTGAAGCATGATGATCAGGGGGAGGAAGGGCTTGATGGATAACCTCAAATGTATTATTACATTCGTCTTGAATCCAAGTTTGAAGCAAGATGAGCAAGTCGCTCTAGCAAGAAATGTAGAAGCCACCCTAGATCATTCTCACCTGCTTTCCAAAACAGTCACTCTACATCTCCTGTAGACTTCTAAATATCTCTGCAGTTTTTCCTTCTTGCCACCCCTGCTACTGTGTATCTTTGGGAGGGAAAGGGGACAGGAAAAAAAAAGAAGAATAAATATTTCTTTCCTCCACCCTCATTTCCATCCCCTCCACAATCAGTTACTAATCTGATTGATCGAACTGAGTTCTCCATCTGCAGCTCTGAATGCCAGGACAGCACGTACTACCTGCCTCAGAGATTTTTGAGAATTGTATAACCAGGGGAGTTATTTTTTTCAGTATGAAGTGTGAAAGACAATTTTATATACGATTCATACAATATACTCCCCTGATGGTGTTCATGACATGCTACCCCAAAATATGGTACCTTGGCATTTTGAATATCTTAAGCTGAAGGGGTTTGAGGAAACAGCAGGAGCAGGAAGCTTATTCTGATCTCCCCTCCCCCTACTTCACCCTTCTTCCCTGAGAGCAGGAGATAAATTTCCCATGTGAAATGTACCCTCCCTGCACCAGGAGGAAGGGAAGTCTGTATAAACAAACTTTGTTAAAACTAACCTTTATCTTTCCAGCTACTTCTTTACCATTTACTACCCCTAACCCAAACCCCCCTGTCTTGTCAAATTCTTCACAAATTTATTGTTTCTTTGTCTAAAAGATATAAAAGTTCCCTCCTCTGGTCACTTCTTTAGGGCTTCATTCTTTTGTGAGGGGTCCCATGTACATATAAAAATTTAATAAAATTTGTACGCTTTTCTCTTGTTAATCTGTCTTTGTCAGTTTGCTTTTCAGACCCAGCCAGGGACCCTTAAAGGATGGAGAAAAAGTTTCTTCTCCCTTACACCCTATAGCATTCCATTCTTTAAGAAATCATTCTGGGTTGGTAAATATGCCTTGGAGGGTGGGACACCCCAGTTCCACTAGAACAGAAGCTCGTGTGCTCAGGACCCCTCCAAACCTCCCGCATTCATCTGTATTGTTCATAATATCCTTTATAATAAACTGGCCAATGTGTAAGTGTTTTCTCTGAGTTCTGTGAGCTGCTCTAGCAAATTAATCCAACCCAAGGAGGGGGTTGTAGAAACCTCTGATCTATAGCCAGTCAGTCAGAAGCACAGTAGAAACCTGGGCTTGTGGGCTGGTGTCTGAAGTGTGGTAGTCTTGTGGGACTGAGCCCTTAACCCATGGGATCTGATGCCATCTCCAGGTAGACAGTCTGAGAACTGTGTTAAATTTGTGGGATGCCCAGTCACTGCAGACTGAAAATTGAAGAACTGCTTGGTGTCATGGAAAAAGCCTTACAGGCAGTGAATGCTAAACCAGTCCATTTAGAGATACAGCTTAAAAATTGCCAGAAATCTGGATACAAAACTGAAAGTGAGTCAAAAATCATCAAAAGAGATTATTTCTTTCAAAAAATAATTATTGAAACATATATAATTCAAAAAATATGATTATTTCTTTCCAAAAATGTTTATTGAAACATAAATATATGACAGGCATGGACAAGATCATAGATAATAAACAAGTTAATAAAAAATAATAGGACAAAGAATATAAGCCCATTAATATACAATTGCTTTATCTGGACTTTTCCTGCCTGTGGGTCTTTGTGAATGATTTATGTGCCATGAGAAAGCCTACTTCTGAGGGTAGAGTGCTTTGCTTCTATAGTAAATCACCCCAAACTGCTGTTTTGTTTTGTTTTGTTCACATCTTGTGCCTTAAAAAAAAAAAAAAAAAAAAAAAAACTCCTGTTGTCAGACTATCAACTATTTTAAAAACCAAATTCATAGAATTTTAGAATGGAATAGGAGTTTTGACATAATCTAACCCAAATGAATACCCAGAGTTTGAGTGACTGGCCTCAAGTTACTCTGTGAGTTAAGAATAGGACCAGAAACAGCTTTGGTCTTGCCGCTATCTGTGCGTCTGCCTGTGGGAATTCTTTTAATTCTGTTTTTCTGCTTTTGTTCTTCTGTGTTCATGAAACCAGATTAATCTTATTAGAACTATAAATTCCTTTAGAGTATTTTATTCATCTTTTTATCTCCAAGTAACATAGTATCTGACAAGATACTTGTGTTTCTCCCAGCTAGATATTTGTTAACCTTGGGGCACTATATGAGCAAGGATTTAAGAAGCATCCCTGGATTCAGACTCTTTTACACACACACACAAACACACACACACAAGCATATATATATATATATATATGTATTTACATGATTTTTGCCATTTTTCTTTATTTCCCAATTCTTAGGCATGTTTCAGATAGGCTCCTTGAAGCTGAGTTTCTGCTTGGTGGGTTGTCACTCAAGTTGATACTATAATAGCAATATTTGCTTATAAAATGAAGAACCGATGTTGGTGGGTATCTCTAACTACAAGAAACAAATGTGGCCAGGGAGAGACATCGTGACAGTGGGGAAAGAAGAAAATTGAAGGTTTAATTGTCCAGCCATTCACTGGATAGTTGTAACTTGGAGTGCCTTTTCTGTGTACATATCAGCTGTTCCTTTTCAAAGGGAGGTAATGATATTCTGAGTTATACAAGTAGCTTTGAAATGACCTATGTTGGAATCTAGTTGGGTATGGACTAGTTTGTCCTAAGAAGCATGGGGCCCCTTAGTGTACCTGAATGATAGATGTTTAATTTTATTTTTATTACTTATTTTTGCCTGTGTTGGGTCTTCATTGCTGCGTGCAGGCTTTCTCTAGTTGCGGTGAGCAGGGGTTACTTTTCATTGTGGTGCACGGGCTTCTCATTGCGGTGGCTTCTCTTGTTGTGGAGCACGGGCTCTAGGTGTGCGGGCTTCAGTAATTGTGGCATGCAGGCTCAGTAATTGTGATACACGGGCCCTAGAGCACAGGGGCTTCAGTAGTTGCGGCACGTGGGCTCAGTAGTTGTGGAGTGCAGGCTCTAGGGTGCGCAGGCTTCAGGGGTTGTGGTGCACGGGCTTAGTGGCTCTGCAGCTTGTGGGATCTTCCGGGAACAGGGATCGAACCTGTGTCCCCTGCATTGGCAGGCGGATTGTTAACCACTGTGCCACCAGGGAAGTCCCGGAATGACAGATGTTTAGAAGTGATGTTGTTGGTAACAGACTCCTGGGTTCCAACCAAAGAGCATGCATGCATTTTTACTTCTCTTGTCCTTGGAGGTTGTTTTCTCTGGGTGTCTGAAAAACATCAGTGGATAACTCTTTGACTAACCATGTCCCACTCACGGAAAAATGCTCCTCTGCTGGGAGAGGGGATAAATCTTTGGAAAGCACCTCTGGTAACTCTTGCCTTGGTAAGAGTTTGCTCCAGTTAAGGTGATATTGAGAAGAAAATATTCACACAGAGTGAATTATACACCAGATAAGAGCTCACAATTTTTGCCTGAAGGTGACCTTTCAGGCTGGCCAGCTACAGCAGAGCCAATCAGAAAGCAGAACTTTCCTACTGCTTACAAGGAGGTGCCCTTGAGTTCCCTGGGTGATGCTTTCTGGGAAGAGTTCATCCTACTCCCCCTCAGGGCATTGCCAAGGTCTTCATTGTGTGAAGTCCTCCATCAACATTTCCCATTCCTGGAATCATGGCCTCTTACTCTTTGTGCTGCCAAGGGTTTTCTTCTACAGCTTCTTTTCTTATTTTAATACTTCTTTTCTTATTTCAGAGACCCTGAAGAAGATGAGTAGCTTTTCTGTGTTCTGGCCCTACACATTTCAAAATATATATATTTTTATTTTTAGCAAATAAAAATAAAGAATTAAACGGAATGAAAATGCTTGTAATAAAATAAATGGCCCCCTGCCCCTTCCCTCTCACACCCTGTCTGGATGCAATTGCGTCTTCTTCCTCAATTCTTGAATTCTTCTGAAGCCTACCTGCTCTTTCCCTTCTTTCCTTGTACTCATTTAAACTATGAATGAGTATGTAGTCCTTTAAAGCATGTCTATTTGTAATGTGGAAAGTGTTATCACTGAGATTTTTAACTGGAAAATCCTGGGGTCTACTTCACTAAAGTTTTCTAAGAGTTCTATAAAGCAATACACACCAAAGAATTTGTTTTATATAATAAAAAAGCTTTCATTTATTGTGAAAACTAATACTATGTACCAGGCATATAATACATCAAAGAGCATGTAATATATGCAATTACATGAATTAACAACATGCAATATTTATTTTACTTGTAGTAACTCATTTAATCCTCATTTCAAGCCTATAAGTCACTCTTATTATCCTCATTCTACAGATGAGGAAACTGAGACACAGAAGGTTAAAATTCTGCCCAAGGTCACACAGCTAGTAAGAAAACTGTTTTAAAATTTGAGGATAATTCTTAAAATATAGATTTATACATATTTGTTTCCTTTTTTAAAATATTACTTTAAATATTACAAGAAATCTGGAAGTTTACAAATATTCAGTCATTCAGAAACACTGTATTTATTCAATTATCCCCAAATTTTGAGACATTATGCTTTTCACTATGATAAAAAAAATTGCATAAATATCCCTGTACAAAGTCATTATCTGTATTTTTAATTCTTTCCTTAGAATCACTGAAAGTGAAATTACTGGGCCAAAGGATATGAACAAATTGTTTTCTAGAAGGCTTGTACCGTTTTACGCTTCCCAGCCTCTGTATGTCTTACTTAATGTTTTAGTTTTTCCAGTTTGTCAGATGAAAATGGAATTTTGTTCTAAATTTATGTAATTTTGATTATTGGTAAAGATATATATCTTTTGAATATTTACGGAACACATGGTTTCTTTAAGGTTTTGTTTGTTTTTTGTTTTATTTTGTTTTTAAACTTTCCATATCTCTGCTCATCTGCTGCAGTGGAAATTTGTTTTGTTTTTTTCCACTTAGCAACTATTCACCTTGTGAAACCAGCCCAGAGTTTTCCATCCTGTTCTCATCTCTTCCTCCCCTACAATGCACTGGAGCTTCTTAAGAGAAGAGCCTGTCTGAAACTGGAACCAACTAAGAGAAATAAGAATTGGGGGACCGCAGACAAGAGAAAAACCAGGTGATGGCATCTGAACCCTTCCCTGGAATTTTTCAGGTAAACAAATCACTGACCAAAGGCAGGGTTCTCACTGACACATTCTTTTGTCCATTTTAAAATCACGCTGACCTTATTTGTTTCAACACCAAAATATTAAAAGTATAGGTGATTTTTAAAACCTTCTTATTTTGAAATTATTTTAGACTCACAGAAAGTTGCAAAATCATTTGGAAAGTTCCCATGTATCCATCAC
Source organism: Eschrichtius robustus (assembly GCF_028021215.1). Classification (NCBI taxonomy): domain Eukaryota; kingdom Metazoa; phylum Chordata; class Mammalia; order Artiodactyla; family Eschrichtiidae; genus Eschrichtius; species Eschrichtius robustus. The sequence continues at coordinate 18,112,647 of NC_090836.1, forward strand.
TCAGCTTCCTCCAATGTAACATCTTATTTAACCTTTGTATATTATTTAAACCAAGACGTTGAGATTGGTACACTACTATAAATTAAACTATGGACCTCATTCAGGTTTCTCCGGTTTTTATATGCATCTGAGTGCTTTTTTAAAATATACATTTATTTATATTGAACAATTTGTGCAATGTCCACAGATAATTTCTTTAACTAGAAAATAAACATAAATACTTTAAAATATATCAAGTATTACCCAGGTTTTTAGGCAGCGTAGATAGACTCAAGGAATATTCTTTCACTTTTAGAGTAGAAATGTTGCAAAGAACATATGCCCCAGGCATTTTGGCTGTAGACTGTGTATTTAAGTTAGGTATTATGTCTTGCTGATTAAGGCAGGTTAAAATGCAACTTTCTGCAGTGCTCTTGTGCACCACAAAGGAATTTATTTCTACCACTCATCCATCCCTAGTGGCTGAAATCGGGTCACTTAATGGGCTTCTGAAAGCAATTTCCCTGCAGCTGTGTTTACCCTCCACTCCAAATGCTCATTGGTACTTCTTAAGCAAAAATAGGATAAGAAATACTTTTCTCATCTGTTTTAAATTAAAAAGTCTTTTAAAAAATTGTTTCATTTTGTTTTCTCTGATCTTAGCAGATAGGGAAAAAAAGAAAGAAAAGAAGAAAAACAACAACAAACAAAACTCAACTGAAAAAAAAAAGATTACAGAAGAACAGGTGCACCAAAAGCAATCTCTAAAATCCAGAATCTTGATGTTGCTCATTAAATGAAAAAAATGGGTGTGATTTGGGAGTGCAACATAAGGGAACTAGTATTTATTGAGACTTGCTATGTGTTAGAGGCAATACTGAGTGCTTTGAATGGCCCAATATAATCTTGGCAATATAGTCAATAGTGTACTGATGCTATTGAACTTGAGACAATTGTCTAATAGTATTTAATGAAGAAGGGTGACAATCTTAGGAGGCAACGGAATCATAGTAAAGCCAGAGGCGGAAGAAAACATCAGCCAATTTCTGGCTAATTGATAACATACTATCAGGTCATCTCATTTCAATTCTCCTAACTTTATTCTATAAATACTCCATGATTTTAAAAAGAATTGAAAATTTGTAAAAATATACAAAGTAGAAAGCAAAAGTCCTCAGTTTCCCCATCTCCCAATTCTTCTCCTTAGAAGTAATCACTGCTAACCATTTATTGTGCATCCTTTCTGTCTCCACATCTTAAAATTAAACAATAGTTAAAACTTTGTTAATATACAATAAGATTCCAATAAATCCTATTCCTTTTCAGAAGTAAATTATTTTTCTTTCATAATAATTGTTTTATTTTTGGCAAATTATATCTTCTAGTTTCAAATTTTGAAAATCTTAGATCACCATTTAGGAATAACTTCCCATGATCAATTTTTTTCTCTTCTTATTTTGGAATTTAATAAAAATTGTTAAAATTCATTGATCACTGTGTGATTACCTTACCTATATTAACATATACAAGCATGTTTAATCCTCATGAAAACCCTTTAATCCAGGTGCTATTACTCTCCCTATTTGAAAGTTGGGGAATTTGGGGCACAGAGAGGTCAAATCAATTGGCCTCAAATGTACTAAGTGGTGATGGTAAGAATTAAGCCCAGGAGGTCATGAAATCATGACCACAAGTCAGCTTTTTTGTTCTCTTTATGCCTCAGTTTGTATAGTTGTATAGTTACTTTTTCCAGTTCACTGAAATTTTCTTCTGTAGTTTCTAATCTGCTTCAAGTCCATCCAGTATATTTTAAATTTTAGAAATTATATATTCATCTTTGGAAATTTCATTTGGTTCTTTTCATAGTTTCAATTGCTCTTTTATTTATATTCATATTTTCCTCTATGTGCGTGTGTGTGTATGTGTGTGTAAATTTCAACCATTTTGTCGTTTATGTTTTCTGTTTGTACTGACTGAGTTTCTCCCTGTTTCTTCCCATATCAAGCAATTTTTTGTTGGATGCTGGATGTTGTAATTGTGAATGCTACCATGTTAAAGTCTCTAGATTTTGCTGCATTCTACAAAGGGCGTTGAAGTCTGTTTAGAGGGCATTTAAGTTACTTGTGGATCAGCTTGATCCTACTGAGGCTTGTTTTAAGCTCTGTTAGAGCAGTTCTAGAGTAGTTTTACTCTATGGCTGGTTTACATGTCTTAACAAGGTGTTAGACTTCTAGGGTATGTACTGAGACCCTGGGTCTTCAACAAGATTTCTACACAATGGCCGATCAGAATTTGAATATCACCAAATCTCATTTGGGTTCTGGGAGTCACCCAGTTACATTTCTTGGCAGCTGTTCTTTGCTGACTTCATATCTTATGTGTGTCCCACCTATTCCAGCTGCCTTGACTTTCTGGAATACCAGTCCCTGTCTCTTCAACCCAGTGAGATGTTAGTGCCCTGCTTGGACTCCTTCTACTAACGCTGTGATCCAAAAAATGCTTCCAGGAAGAAAGTCAGGTCAACTATAAGGCTCATCTTCTTTTCTTTTTTTCTTTTTTTTTCAGGGATCATGGTCTTGTCATGCCTGCCTTCCAATGTCTAAAAACTGTTGTTTCTCCTATTTTGGTTAGTTTCCAGTTGTTTACATTTGCAAGTCCTGCCAGTATCATTTACTCTACTGTGGCTTGAGATCCTCTCTTCATAAGCAAGCATTGAGGAAAATTCTCAATTTTCTACTATGTCAGAATAAAACAGGTGCTTTAAATGCTTAAGATCAAGGCTGACATTCCTGGCATCATACATTTAGAAGGATTTTGGAGGATTTTGAATTTTCCTTTAAAACTGTACCACATTCATCATTTTGGAATTATAGTAGTGGGATTTTTTAAAGCATTCCAGGGTCACACGTGAAGCCAATGTTTTTCAAACATCCCATACAGAAAAAATTCCATTTCAGTGGGTTAGGGGTAGAGTTCAAGAGTCTGTGTATTTCATAAATATCCATGTGACTCTGATACAAGTTTCCAAAACACACACTTTGTGGAAAACTGTTCTAAACCTCTAAAGAGTCTAAACATTTACCTTTGACTCCCTAATCTCATCTCCTGTACCCCACTCCTGAAAGAAGGCATATATAGTTCAATGCCAAATGCTTGGATCAAGGTGATATGCAAATAAAGGAGGCACTGAGGGTGGTGATCACAAATGTACATTCTCAGCTAGACACTCTGGGCTTGAATCCAGGCTTTCCCACTGTTAGCTATGTCAAAGTGAGTCGGCAATGTAACCTTTCTGAACACTTCTCATCTGTAAAATGGGCACAAGAATGGCATTGGCTTGTTGGTAAAGCTCAAATTAGATAAAATATGTGCAGGATATGCCCTAAAACTGCAACCAAGAGAGAACTAATAATTCCTGGTCTGAAATTCCTGGAATCTTTTCTTAACCCCAACAGGGGGGAAGCATCTCTCTTACTGCTTCCTTTGCACCTTGTACATATATCCATATGGCCGCAACACTGGTGTACCTGAGCCTGTGGAAAGGCTTTCTGAAAAGGTGTGATGCTCTATAGTGACTCACCAACATTCGGAGTCTGTTAATTTATCTGTGAACGCAAACTTCTAGAAGCCTATCTTCCATCTCTGCATTTTCAGTGCTAAAACAATGTAAGGCATATGGTAAAAAATCATTTAATGATTTATTTTTACTTTTAAATGGTTGGATGAATGAAGATTATATGAAAACATGGAAGCCTCAGACCCTTTTGCTGTTCTTGGTACTACTTTTTTTCTCCTCTACCTTGTCCTCCTTCATTTTCATCTTTGTCTTTTTCTTTCATGTGCTTTAACATTCCTCCCCTATTATAGTCCTAACTTCTCTTTCTAGGCATAGGTTTTGAGCAGGTTGGATGATGAATGTTTACAAGACTTTCAAAATCCTCTTAAACTCAAGTGGATGATTTATGTGTATCAGGGCAACATGAGACTAGTGTCTCTACTTTGAATATTCCACCAGCGTGAGGAGGGAAGGTTATCTTAGGGCATTCTCTTAGAGTTACAGTTGCACCAAGATATGAACCTGTAAGAGGACAGAACAAAAACCTGTATTGTTCGCTGTTGCATTCCCACATTCGTGGTGCATGGTAACCATTCAATAAATATTTGATGGATAAAATTTGTTCACATCTCTCCCTGTGCTATTACCACTTTCTTGACTCCCTGTTTTCAGTATCCTACAGCGCTGACCTTTCAGTATCTGATAGTGCCTCTCAGTGTAATTTAAAATGTCCAGAGTACAAAATTTGCTCTTACTTTAATGTTTCAAAAACTATCATTATTAATTCATCCCTGTTATAGACTGAATGTTTGAGTCCCTCCAAAATTCATGTTGAAACTTAATCCCCAGTGTGTTGGTATTTGGAAGGAGGGCTATTGAAAGATGATGAGCCTGAGTGTGGAGCCCCTCATGAATGGGATTTGTGTCTTATAAAAGACACCCCGGAGAGCTCCCTGCCCCTTCTGCTGTGTGAGGACTCAGACAGAAGATGGCAGCCATGTATTAACCAGGAAGTGGGCTCTCGCCAGGCATTGGATCGGCTGGCACTCTGATCTTGTACTTCCCAGACTCCAGAACTGTGAGAAATCAACTTTAGCCACCCGGTCTATGGCATTCTGTTGTAGCAGCTCAAACTAAGACAATCCTTATCTGATCCTGCCTGGGTTTGACTGTTAGCTCTTCTTGTATCTGTCCTCAGTATTGGACCTGTCCTTGATTCTGGTGTGATGCCAGGCTCTTACCTTCCTCTATGCTTCTTGGGATATTGCATCATCCCAATGGTATCAACAATTTCTTACTAATGATTTCTACCTCCTGCTGAGAACTCTCTCTAAGCCTCAGACCTCTATTTCTAGCTATTTCCTGGATAGATTTGTCTGGAACCCTTACAGCCTGTCCATGAGGAAACACCTTTAGAGCATGCTGGTCCTTTGAACAGCTGTCCAAGATCGAGAATATTTGGGCCATAAGCAAATTCTTTCTCTTGAATGTACATCCAAAAATGTAATGGAAAATATTGTTATATGCCTAGACTATGAATACTGCTAATGGTGGTTGCTTTGGGGGAGGGAACTGAGGAACCGGGAGTGTGTTGGGAAGAAATTTACATTTCACTGTATATCTTTTGGTAGCTTTTTACATTTTATACCATACACATGTATATCAATTTAAACAATAATAATGAAAAGTGTAAGAAAAGGAAATGGGAAATGTTTGCTGTAAAAATTTATTTATCAAACACTGATCGCTCAGGAACTCGTCAGAAGGAGCTGCTTTGCTGACCTCGAGAGAGAAGATGGGATTATTTATTAAAGAGTACATGCTCCTTTTAAGCAAGCCCATTCAAAGGTAGTGATACTGTTTCAAGTTCTCCTGAAAATAGGTTCGAAGGAGTCTGAACTTTCAGCCACCTGGATTCAAACACTGAGTGTATATGCACTTATTCGTTCATTCAGAAACATTTCTAAGTTCCAGACACTGTGTTAAGACCTGAGGACACAAAGTTAAATCACTCACAGTTCCGGCACTCAAATTGCTTAGATTCTAGAGATGGTATGAAATGATGCGTTCACGAGCAGGGGATCCTTGGGGCATCTGGCTTAGCCTGTGAGCACCGAGGGCTTAGGCAAGTCAGGGAAGACTTCCTGGAAAATGGAGGTTCGTACTCACTCCTAAGATTGAGCTGAGTAAACTTCAGCTCAACCTTAGGAGAGGGGAAGAAGAGAGAGGAGAGGAGGAGGGGCAAGCAAGCGCAGAGGCACTGAGACACGGGGTAGACTGTAAGCTGGGGGGGTGACCGGAGATTTTGAGTTGCCGGAGCATGGGAGCCGATGAAAACTCGAGACACATCTTCTTTAACCCAGAAACCCAGGCTGCGTGTGTGTTTAAACCAGGGAATGTCCTCTGTTCCTAAAGTTCCATATTTCCTGAAAAGTTTTAGTTCACCTTTTTACACTGCCTAAAATCATATCTATAGATGGAATTCTTCCTAACCTTTCAGTAAAAGCATCAGGGCTTTGAATTTTTATATAAAATTGTCTGTATAAGCACATGTGCGTATTTCTAAGGGAGACAATCAGATATCTTATCAGCAGTTTCCAAAAAGGTCTCTCTCTCTCTCTCAGTACTTAAAATGTGGATGGATACTTCTTTAGTTATAAACTTTTAAAATTTAGATAACTCTGAAAGGGTTAAAGGATCTCTCGGACATTTATTCCAGCAATTCCCAAACATTGGGAAACCCACTGTCAATGAGTGAAAAACACTTCACCCATCTGAAGTCTCCAGCCAAGTAAATTTCTGGCGGCTCCATATTGGGTGATTAGGACTTACAGGGTGCACAGATTATACCATTTTTGTACCTAGCAGCCACTACACAAATCCATGTAAACTCTTAAATCTAAAGGTGTTTAGGGTGTAGAGCTATACAGTTCCATGGAACACCTCTTTCATTTTTACTGGCTCACAAGTCTTCCCAGCTGCCTGGGAGTTTCCTATGTAACTATTTCATGCCTCGTTATATGTGCGCTGTACACACGCAGCCTGTTAGCATGTATTTAAGAGTAAATAGATGATCTTGGGGAAAACTGTACTACGTGAATTAGGTTAGAAATGTATTTTTTCCTGCCTAGACCACACTCAGTTTCTTTCAATGATATTTTTTTAAAAGGTCTTTTTGTTTGTTTGAAAATAGTTACTGACCATTTCTAACAGAAGACTGGATTTTTCTGCCTGACATGGTGATGGTGCACCTAGAGGGAAGGACAAAGAAGAATGCGTATGAGATACAAATGCATTATGGGAGAGAAATAGTAAGCATGGTCACTTCCTAAATTAATTAATTCTTACTTTTTTTTCCCTTTACTCAGCTAATTAATCATGTCTGAGCACTTCAGGTTTACCATGACTCTACTTATCCTGCAATGAAATTGACAGAAAGAAAATAATACAACGGATGGGTTTAATTTTAAAAGATACCATAAGTAAGGGAGAATATAATGGACTTTATCTTAATGAATCAACACTTTCTCTTTGGTAGAAACTTCTTTCCCTCCCTGCTTGCCTGTATTTATGACATGTACCTTATTATCAATTTATTTTTCTTTCCTCTTCTGAAACACTCCAAGAGTAAATGATCATTTCATTGATTATATTTGTTTTTGAAATATATTTTCTTATACGTGGAAAGTAGAGCACAGTGATTAAGAATGGGATCTCTGGAGTAGGAAAAGCACATTTTGAATCACAATTTTGCCATTAACTGGCTGGGTAACCTTAAGAAAATACTGTTTTTGCTCTAATATTTAGTTTCTTTATCTGAAAATTACAAAAAAGGGAGGACATAATTCATAGGGTTATTGTGAGGATGACATAAATAAATGGAGATGAAGTACAACCACTAGTTAGTTATATTTATTCTACATATATTTGTTTCCACCTATTACAAGTGTGCCAGATTATTTGTGCTTCTTAAAGTTAGATATGAATTTATGGTGTTAGAAGTCAGGATAATGGTTAGAGAGAGTTGTGACTGCAAGATGCTGTCGACTGAAAAAAAAATGCACAACTTAAAAGTTGAAAATTATGCTTTATTTGGCGGACATACTGAGGACTTAAACCCAGGAGACAGCCTCTCAGACAGCTCTGAGGGACTGTTTCAAAGAGCTAAGAGCAGAGCCAGGACATACAGGTGTTTTTGCAAAAAAGCCCAGGTACTCAAACATCAAAAGATTACTGTTAATTAAAGAAAATCAGACATCTCAAGTTAATGAATTTAGCCCTTTTCTATGTATAGGAAGGTGCAAGAGCCTGGGCTCCTTGAAATCATTCCTTTGACGTGCACCTTAACTATCTAGGGCCAGTATCCTGCTTTTCTCCTTCCTGAGTCCCCTCAGGGCACACAGTCGGAATGGCTGCAGTGGCTGACGGCTTGATGGCTGCAACATTCTCTGTTTACTGATGCGGCAGGTGACATTTTTTGTCCACTAGACCTTGATGGAGCTTCTGGTTCTGAGAATCTTCAGTCTCTAGATTTAAATTTTGCTCTGTAGGTATGTTTACTTTGAGAACTTATCATCTGTACGCCTGTGATTTACACACGTTTCTGTATGTATATTATACTGCAGTAATAACTTGCACAAAAAATAGCAAAGGAAGAAAAAAGGAAAATGTGAATATTATGCACATTTGATTCAAAGTGCCTTGCAAACATAAATTCCTCTCTTTGGAAGAAACCTCAACTCTGAAGGAATGTGTATTCTAAAAATATTTAATATGAGAAATCAAATTGGCCACAGATGACTCTTTGGAAGTATAAAAACCTCAGAACAGTTTTTAACATATATGGAATAAATGTTGACTTGAAAAATTGTAGGATAAACATATATGAAAATGTAAGTTATTATGGAAAATTGGTTTCATAAGTTCTGAGCGAAGATACAAAAGAGGAACATAAAATTAGTCAAGAAAACGCCTAGAGTATGTTTTTTGAAGAGACTTTTTTTTTTATTTTATTTTTTTTTTAAAACTCATTTGCGTTTTTTTTTTTTTTTAATTAATTAATTTATTTATTTTTGGCTGTGTTGGGTCTTCGTTTCTGTGCGAGGGCTTTCTCTAGTTGTGGCGAGCGGGGGCCGCTCTTCATCGCGGTGCGCGGGCCTCTCACTATCGTGGCCTCTCTTGTTGCGGAGCACAGGCTCCAGACGCGCAGGCTCAGTAGTTGTGGCTCACAGGCCTAGTTGCTCCGCGGCATGTGGGATCTTCCCAGACCAGGGCTCGAACCCGTGTCCCCTGCATTGGCAGGCAGATTCTCAACCACTGCGCCACCAGGGAAGCCCTGAAGAGACTTTTTGAAGCAAGGTAGTTTTGACTGAAGAAAAATGCACAACTTAAAAGTTGTGAGTTATACTTTATTTGGGGACCTTCCTGAGGGCTATAACCTGGCTGACAGCCTCTCAGATAGCTCTGAGGAACTGTTCTGAAGAGGTAACAGAAGAGCCACGATGCATAGGAGTTTTTGCTGAAAAAACAAAACAAAACAAAACAAAAACATGTAGTTGAACCTCAAAAGATTACTGCTAATTGCAAAACCCAGAAATCTCAAATTAATGATCGTAGTGCTTTACTATGTATGGGAAGAGACAATAGTCTGGGCTCATTGAAATGATTCCTTAGATATGCATCTTAACTACCTAGGGCCAGTATCCTTCTTTTCTCCAAACTGAATTCCCCTCAGGGTGCACAGAGTCCGGTGGCTGCAGTGGCTGATGGCCTGATGGCAGGCAACGTTCTTTGTTTACTGATATGGCAGGCAACATTTTTTTTTCCCCTCCGTGGGTACCTGGATTGAGAAAGAAAGAAGCAAGAAATCTTTTTTTTTTTTTTGGCCATGCCACCCGGCTTGCAGGATCTTAGTTCCCTCACCAGGGATCAAACCTGCGCCCCCGGCAATGGAAGCATGGAGTCTTAACCACTGGACTGCCAGGGAAGTCCCAGCAAGGAATTTTTCTTAACAGGGAGAGTGTGTGTAAAGTATGGAGGTGGGAACAAGAGAGATGTACACAGGAAGGCAAATGGTTTGTTAGACTGGACTGAAGGTCCAGTGTTGCAAAGTGACGAGAAATGGCAAATGTAGAGTGGTTTGTAAAAGACGTTAACTGTTAGGGAAATATTACTCTTATTTCCAGGCAGAATTCTTACCGATTCCTATGCCATGTCAGCAGCTCCTGACCTTGTACTTCACACATGGCCCAGACATCTGAGACACGATAAAGATTAACAGCCATTTAAATACCACTCTGTAGCATAGCCCACAAAATTCCAGAGGTGGAAACGGTATTTGGAACAATTTCAAGGACCATACACAGAATTCCCAAAATAAGGTTAAACAAATTTACTGTAATTTATTAAAGCTGAAGTTCTGTATTAGCAAGTTGAAGGGTGAACCCCAAATTAGACAGTTTTACTGGAGATGGTAAAGCTTTAGCTCCTGAACTTTTCCAAGGACAACGAAAAACAAAACAAAACAAAACGAAACAAAACTGGAAATGCAAGTGTGGGGCAAAGTTTAAAGACTTTTGTTTGACATCCAATCTCATTGCTGCAATTACCTGCAGTCATTGTGGCTTTCAGTAATATTCTTAAATACTGCCACCCAGTGGAAGATTGCTAGAACTGCTGCGTGAATGCCCAACATTTCGTATATTGCAGTCTGACCTCAGTCATCTCTTTCTGTCATTCTCATCAAGTCAATCATGACTAGAAGCTAAGGGAACAGGAAAATGCAGCAGTACTGCTGACAATTTGTATTTTTCTGTTAACTTATGTTTTCTTTATTATTGTTCTTAGTGAATTTAAAATTGGAAGAGTTGATAAGAGTTTTTGGACTGAGAGAGTTGTGGTTCAACCAGGACTCTACCACTTGCCAATTTTGTGGTTTTAGGTAAATTGCTTAATCTTTCTAAACTTCGGTTTACTCATCTATAAATTAGAACATTCTGAAGGTTAGAGCTAATACATTGAAAGGACAAGGTATCAATAGCACTCTATATGAATGCATGTGGAAAATCACACATAAGTAAAATAAACAGAGCAATTGATACAACAGTGTGCTACATTTGTAAAACAAGGTTATACACGTACTGCACATGTTTGTACTCAGGGGGATGCTGACTGACCAATCAGAACAGGGGTTGGCCTTGAACAGCCAATAGAGCAGGAATATGAATACATATGCTGATACCAGAGCTACCGGTCCAGTACCTGTCCGTGCACTGCTTATTTCCCAACGACGCTCAAGCAGCTGGTTCCAGTGGTTTCCTCTGGGAGTGAGACCTAGGTGACAAGGAGTGGAAAGGAGACCCACTTTCTTACTGTTTACTGTTTTTTAACCAAACACATTTGTTACCTATTCAAGAAGGAATTAAAATTGTTATCTTATACAAGAAAGTGGTTTTATAACAGAATAATTAAAATGATATTTTAAGTCTCTTTTCTGTTTATTTTAGTATTTTAATTACTCATGAATTTTAAAAAGATGAGTTTTATAAGTGTTCTGATATAATATTCCTAATCTGATCATTTTATGGCACCTGTATATGTTCCTTTTCTGTTAAGTGGGGCCATTGTGTCTAAGTTCCTTTCATCTTTTAAAATATTTATTTATTCATTTGGTTACACCAGGTCTTAGTTGCGGCAGGTGGGCTCCTTAGTTGCGGCTTGTGGACTCCTTAGTTGCAGCTCGCAGGCTCCTTAGTTGTGGCATGTGGGCTCCTTAGTTGTGGCATGTGAACTCGTAGTTGCAGCATACATGTGGGATCCAGTTCCCTGACCAGGGATCGAACCCGGGCCCCCTGCAGTGCGAGCAGGGATTCTTATCCACTGCACCACCAGGGAAGTCCCTAAGTTCCTTTAATTTTGATGCCAGTTTTGCACAGACCAAAGCTTTTCTGTTTCTATAAGCCAACTTACTTTAGATGCATTAATTTCTATGTATGGAATAAAGCAGACTTCATCCAATTCTTCTTCGATGCTGCCATTTGTCATAATATGAATTATCTTCTACACCAGACAAAATAGAAACAGACAAGGCCAACCTTGACTTGTCTATACAAAGTGCCTACAGTAGTGATGGTGAAGTGGGTGTAGTTTTATTGAGCTATTTTGTCCTTTTTAGACAACTACATTTTTGAGGATTTTGTTTTTTTCATTGCTGTACATCAAAAATTCTGCAAAGAGTTCTGGCCTCTGCAGGTCTTTGTCTCCTATCCTTTGTTCTGTGTACTAATCTCTTATGGACTCTGTCAACTTTAAAATGGGGCTCACGGGGGTTTGAAGGGAAGGATTATTGGCAAAAGAAACCAAGAGAGGTGAGCCTAGGAAAGCCCTTTGCCTGGCTTCTCACTGAATGTCTCCGGACAACCGACTTCCTGATACACAAAGACGTGATACTCAATCTATCTTCAGACACCAGGCCTGCTTTGCTCAGCGTTGCATTCCCCAGGTCTAGCTCAGGGCTTGGCAGACAGCGTATGTTCAAAGAATGCCATTTGGGGGATAAAAGAGATGAATGGCATATGGTGTTAACAGCCTCCTACCTCTTTAAAAACAGCACAGTGGTGGCCATCGTTGGCTTCTGAATCGTCGAATCTCTTCTCTCTGAGGTTGCTGACCTAAGTCTATCAGGGAAAATGATTTCCTCACTCATCACTTTTCTGGGCGAGCTCTCCCCTTGCCATGCCAGGTACATCCTCGTTCCCAGTTAGTCTGAGATCACATGGGGAGCTATTCTTGGGTTTTGGAACAATCAGCTCTTGCCAAGGGGTGTGGAGCTGCTGCGAAATTACATAACCATCTGCATTCATCCATCTTCCTGCTGCAATATGCCCTTTGTCTTCTCCTGTTTATTTTATGACCAGATTTCTACAACTGGCCCTAAACACGAAAGCAGAATTTGTTTTGTGTCATTCTAAAGACATCCTCGGGGACAAACAACATGCCACATTTGCAGTTGCTTTCCCTGATTTATCTCAGATCTCTCACTGTTTAGTCCCTGTTTCTGAAGCCAGCCTCCTCCTTCAATCTACCTTAGATCAGTTTCCTTCCCCTAAAGACTGTTGGGGAAGACAGTGCTTTCAGAAGACCCCAAAAATTATGTTGATAGCATTCTATTCCCTTTTCATTCCTGCATCAAATTAAATGAGAAAGAGCTATTATTCTTCCTCCCTCCTGGTACACCTTGGCTTTAAAGGCATCGCATGGAATCTATAATCGCTGTAAACCTCAACCCCGAGGCTTGTTAATATTGGTATCTGGGTCATTCAGAGGATGCAGATATCAATAAGGATGGAACCTAGGAGATTTTCTCAGTTGAAACCCACCAAGGTGGTCAATGGTGGATTTGGGGTGCAAGATATGGCCTTGGGGTGCAAGATATCCATAGAATAGAAAGTCTGCTAACTGGCTAAGAATACTAGAGTTAGTAGAAAAAGGACAAGTAGATATAAACTTATTGCTTCCTTTAGCTTCTTGTGTGTATGTTTAATGTCTTTCGTAATTTGGGGGAAATTTGCTGTTGTTATCTCTTCAAATACTTCTCCATTCTCTGTAGACAAAGAGCTGGATGTAGTCACAGAAAAGAAATAAGGTCGGAGTCGCTGACACAAAATGAGCGAGAGGGGATTGGAGAGGTGGGCATGGAACAGGTTATGCAAGTCCTTGTTGGTTAATGGTAAGAATCCAGCTTTCATTTTTACTTTCTATTACGGACAATTTCAAGTATATACAAAACTAGAGAGAATTGTGTAACTATCTCCCATATGCTCATTGCTAGTTTCAAACAATTACCAATTCAAGCTCAAATGCTTTTTCTTTATGCCCCTACTTACCTCCCCTGACACACCAGATCATTTTATAGCAACATCGAGACACAGTTTTATTTATAAATATTTCTGTATCATTGAAAGATAGGAACTCTTTTGAGCATAACCACAGTACCATTGTCACAACAAAAATATTAACAATTATTCCTTAATATCATCAAGTATTCTGTCAGTCTTCAAATTTTCCCCATTGTCTCAATTTATTCCAAGTTCGTTTTTGTTTAAATCAGGTTCTAAATAAGACTCATGAACTGCAATTGGCTAATCTGTCTCTCAAATCTTTTTTAGTCCAGAGGGCCTCTCTCCATCATTTTATTTTTCCCACTTGTCATTTATTTGTTGAAGAAAATGGATTCTGTCGATTGCATCTGTGGTATCATTTTATATGTTTCTATAATTTCAGTAAAATGGTAGTTAGATTTAGTCTTGGTGAAATTTAGGTTTAATTTTTTGGGCAAGAATAGTTGATAGTGAACTCATACCAAGAGACACCTATTGCCTAGCTGATTCTCTTTTTGTGATTTTAGAAGTTGTTAATGATCATTGTCTAAATCTATTAACTCATTAGAGTTTGCAAAAGAGCAATATGCATTAGAATATCACTATTCTACAATTCCCTTTTTTATTAGCTGGAATATTTCTACATAGAGAACTCTAGCCTTATTAACCACTGAATTACTCTGAAGTATAATTTATATAGAAAAAGCAGGATAAAGTTTGATTCTTTCCTTTTATTTACTAGTTTTCAAAATGACTATGTTCCCTATCATTTTCCAAGGATGGCCAATGAGTTTGCTTGTTTGCTTGCTTGAAATTATTACAAACCATGGGCTATACATATTTTATGTGATCGCATTTATTACTCTTATTGGTCTAATTGTCTAACTTTGGGATGGTGGGAATCTTTTGGGGTTGAACCATGAGTCCTTTGGAAATGATCTGGGCAGCGTTTCTTGCTTTTTGACCCAACAAGAAAGTTCAAGTTTATCCTGTAAATTTCTTGCTCCAGATCTGGAATCAGCCATTTCTTCAAAAAGCCCAGGTTCCATCTAAGTGGAAAATAAAAAATATTTAGAGACCACAATCTAGGCACTCAGGGTACTCTTACTACTGGACTAGTCATTATTTCTAGATCTTTTCAGAGGGCAGAGTTAGGCAATCCTTCAAATCCTTTTTTTTTTTTAAAGATAAAATTCCTCATGAGTTCACACTGATATTTTCAATTAATACTCAAGAAGACAGACTTCAATTTCATTTCTTTAACCTTACCATTGTATTTTCCCTCTTTCACGCTAAAATTCCTGTTTGTCAGTGATACAGACATACTTATTCATTTACTTTAACCTACGTGGCTCACTCAACAATATCAGAATGACAGTAGCATCAACTATCACCAAAAATACAAATTACTGAAACAAAGTGTTTTTTTAAAGGTTTTTTTTTGTCCTTAGACTATATGCCATTAAGGATGTGCAGAAAGATGACTGTTTGAGAGTTACTTGTACATAACTAATATAGAAACATTTTATGTATGATAACATATTCAGATTTAAAAATTCACACGGTTTCCAACTCAAATTTATAAAACAAGCTATATTTAAAGAAGACTAGCTTCTATCTCTTTTCTTCCACTCTGTATTCCCTCTTAGCCTATTGGTAAGTATTTAAAAATTTCTGTGATTTGTCCTATTGATATTTTATATGTGTATATATAGATGTGTGTAATATATATGCACTACTATATATAAAATAGCTAACCAACAAGGGCCTACTGTACAGCACAGGGGACTATACTCAATATTTTGTAATAACCTATAAGGAAAAGAATCTGAAGAAGAATACATATATATATGTATAACTGAATCACTTTACTGTACACCTGAAACTAACACAACATTGTAAATCAACTATACGTCAATAAAAAAAATTAAAAAGTATATATGTGTGTAAATAAACACAATAGCTCCTGTTTTTTGATAAATAACAGCATACTATAAAAGTTTTTCTCTACTTTGATTGTTCTTACTTAATAAAATATCCCTCATAATCCACAGAAATGCATGGAGCATGGAGATAGTTCCCATCCGTTTTTAAACTCTGCAGAGTACTTGATTGCATAAAGATGTATTATTTAACTAACTAGTCCCATTTCAATGGGCATCTGAGTTGTTTTTAGTCCTTTGATATGGTAAATAATGCTGCAATGAATAATCTTTTTTCTTTCTTTCTTTCTATTTATTTATTTTTATATTTATATTTTTGGCTGTGTTGGGTCTTAGTTGCAGCACGAGGGCTCTTCCTTGCGGCGCACCGGCTTCTCTCTCTAGTTGTGGCTGGCGAGCTCAGTAGTTGCGGCGTGAGGGCTTAGTTGCCCCACAGCACGTGGGATCTTAGTTCCCCCACCAGGGATCGAACTCGAGTTCCCTGCGTTGGAAGGCAGATTCTTAACCACTGGGCCACCAAGGAAGTCCCTTTCTTTCTTTTTTTGTTTGTTCTCTTTTTTGTTTTTGCAATGAATAATCTTGAGCAAATGTGTTTTTTGATCTTGCTAGTGTATGGTTGGGATTGATTCTTAGAAGTAGGTTTGCTGGATAAAGGCTAAAAGATTTTGTACTATTTTTCTAATCTTAACGGATAGTCCCTGACGTGTGTAACACTTGCCATGATCATGGCAGAAATGGGGATTCTTAAGGCATCAGTGCCCATGGCAGTGGGACAGTGGTTTAAGAAATGATATCAACTTAGAATATAAATACATGATATATACATGTTCACACACACACACACACACACACACACACGCCACTACATACAACTTTTATAGAACTACCACCCTTTAAACAGTAATTTGAAAAAATTCTTCTCATTTTCTAGGATGAGAGATGATTGCTCTTCTCCTTAAAAATAACACTTTAAATTATTTTCCCAGGAATATAAAAATTCTCTCCCAGTGATTGCTATTTTACTTCCCTTACAAAACTAGGAAGCAGAAAGTATAAAGTTTATTCCAAATATAATTGGGATTTACGTAGTTTAACAGTTTTTGTGCTGCAATTCCTTTTTGTGTTTGTATGTTAGGGAAAAGTCCTAGAAAAAGGCAAAATTTATAGGAGCTGTATTAGTTACTATGTTTTACTGGAGATGAACAGGGAGGATGGCAGTCTTTGGAATGCCTGTAGGAGAAAACTGACAAAGCTACCATTTTCACATTTAGAACTTTCCATACGGCCATTGCCAGGCTAGATAATTCAGGAGTCTGGTACCCTCTGCCTTTTCCAATATCTAAAGATGCTCTATCCAGACCTTACTGTATTTACAACCCGTACAAGGAGTCTTGTCTTGTTATTCTAGCATTACCATTCAAGTCACCCAATACTGTATAAGAGCTCTTTTCTTTTTCTGCTGTGAAAGCCTGGCTGTCTCACTGAAAACAGTTAATCAACCATATGAATGGAATAGCCAGTGTGTAGAAGGGGCAGAAATAAAAACACCCTTCATACATGAGAGATATGTAACAAGCGTGATGTTAGTTAAACTCTTTTCCTGGATTATGTCATCTAATTTTCAAAAAGCCTTATGAATATTTCAAAGTTACCAAACTGAGTGTTTGATGTCAAGCACGCTTTTCTTTTTTTTAAAAAAATTTTATTGGAGTATAGTTGATTTACAATGTTGTGTTAGTTTCTGCTGTACAGTGAAGTGAATCAGTTACACATATACATATATCTGCTCTTTTTTAGATTCTTTCTAAAGAAATGGCCATATAGGCCATTACAGAGTATTGAGTAGAGTTCCCTGAAAGCACGTTTTTCAATCCCATCCAGATGGTACAGATGGTGGTAGAATGTAGTCTGACTTCAGAATCCACGCTCTGAATCAAAAGACCATACGACTTGCTAATGTGGTCTCTCTGGAGCTGCTAAAAGGAAATGTCAGGTATTATTTCTAATTTCAAATCATTCAGACTCTGTTGAGGTAAATGGATGCAATTGCACAGGCAAGTGATAATGAGAATATATATGTACTGTTAGTATTATATGCAAATATATATTGTAGCAGTTATACCAAACTCTGTGTGCGTATGCCCATTTGTGTGCGTGTGTGTGTGCACATGTATGCGTGCTAAAGAGCTGATAGTGTGATTATGAGGGAAGGAATGAGTTTAATCTCTAACCTAGACTGAGCTTTGCTTCCAAACATGGTTTCTCTACTCTTTCTCTAACCCACTCCCTATGTAGGTGTGGGTCAGTTCTTGACTGCTCTGAGCCAAGATTTGTCAACTCTTAAATAGGGATAATAATTCCTCAAGTTTTTCTGACAATTTGTAAATAATATATGTATAAAGTGTTTAAAAGAGTGCCTAACCCATAGCAAGCAACCTCCCCAATGATAATTGTAGTAATCAGAACTAGGTGCAGATAATCCTTGAAGCATTTTTGATCTTTGGTCCATTTTGAAGTTTGGCCAAGACCCAGGTAGTTGTCTAGGAGAGCGTGGAAGGAAATAGAGGTGGAAAGAAAAGAAAGTGTGAAGACTTGAAGGCAGAAACAAACAAGTTGTGCAAGTGTGCAGTGAAAGAAGGCTTGGTTTCCTGTACAGAAATTACATGATGTGTAGTGGGGGATGATGGTATTGCTTAGCATATGATAGAGGCTTTGGCATAAAAGGACGTCTAGATATCATAGGAGTGGAATTCCCCTGCGCAGTCATAATCAGACACTTTACAAGTCTGCCCTGTTGAAGCAATGGTATCCTGAATTTTACCTGATTTTATCATGTTGACAACTGCCTAGGAAACATACCATAAGAACCTGATAGATGCAAACAAATGATGAGGTGTCCCCCTTTGAAAGCTGCACCCCCTTAGTAGAATGTCTATCAACTTTCGGATTTAGATTAAAAGCTTTGGAGGCTGAGTTCCACAGGAAGGTGAAATGGATGCAACGATCATTAAATCTTTTCTGTGGTCTTTAGGCCCGAAAACTCACAACACCTTTATGTTCTTGGATATTGAGGAAAAAAGTGAGTTAGAACAGTTGAAATTCCAACTGGTCTGGATCAAGTAAGTGAAACAAAACATCTGGTAATCATCTTGGAATTAAACATTTTCTTAACAGTTTGTAAAACAATGCGTTTCCCAAATGAATGAGTCATTCTGAACTCGCCAATGTATTGCCTGTAGTTTTGCATCCTTGCCACCAGATGGCAGTAATAACCCATCCATCCATTTCGACCCACCTCCTCCCTCGCCGCTCCCCCCCCACCCCACCCCGGGGAACATTGTTACTGTTCTCCTGCTTGATATTATTCTACAAAGGAATCAATGGCTCTCAGTTAAAACTGATGGCTAAAAATTCCCACTGGGTTTCCTATGACAAGTCAGCATGCTAGAGTCAGTTTCCCGGTGCAAAAAAAGAAGTGTGGAAAAATGTGCATTGAGGCCAAGCGCAGGAAATAAGGTGACCTTATGTGGGAGTTGGAATGCCCTTAAGTAAGAAATGCCTTTAATAAACAATAAAAGATTATCTTGGATTCTATGCATAAAAGTGTATGTAAAACCACGTATTGGGCGTTGGGGATGTCTCTTTTGCGTTTGTGGTTGCATATATGTGACTCAAGAATCACCTGTCGAGTGAAGTAAGTCAGAAAGAGAAAAACAAATACTGCATGCTAAGTCATATATATGGAATATAAAAAAACGGTACTGATGAACCCAGTGGCAGGGCAGAAATAAAGATGCAGACGTAAAGAACGGACTTGAGGACACAGCGGGAGAAGGGTAAGCTGGGATGTAGTGAGAGAGTAGCATGGACACATATACACTACCAAATGTAAAATAGATAGCTAGTGGGAAGCAGCTGCATCGCATGGGGAGATCAGCTCAGTGCTTTGTGACCACCTAGATGGGTGGGATAGGGAGGGTGGGAGGGAGACACAAAAGGGAGGGGATATGGGGATATATGTATATGTATAACTGATTCACTTTGTTATACAGCAGAAACTAACACAACATTGTAAAGCAATTATACTCCAATAAAGATGTGAAAAAAAAAAAAGAATTACCTGTCATAAGCAATCCTTGTCACATCCTAGGCGCGACTCCCTTAAGGTTGAGAGAGTGAAGTTATCCAAAGGTGAAGTGGGACCTGACATGACCCTGGTCTCTATTGCAGTTAATCATCACCTTCCTTACTCAGTTTGCCTTAATATGGCATATTTTCTTTCTCAGATATTTTCTCCAAGAATAATTTTCTTGTTCAACTATCCTGGATTCACAAGTCCATGTTTCAGCTTGGGAAGCAAACTTTTTGTGTGTAACTTGGTTTTTTTCCCATTTCTTAAAAATATCTATGAAAACCTTCTAAAGATTGAACAAAAACACCCTATAATTGTGCTGAACCGAAAGGCTGCTTGGACATTTTTCTTTAAACTTGGCTTGATGAGGTGTTTTTAAACCAAACGTTCACACTCAAAATTCAAGAGACATGGAAAAAGAGCTAGAAATCGATGGGATTTTTTGTCCGTTGTATTTTTATGTTGTGAGGTTTACCTGGACCATTTTCAATAGCTTGGGGTGATGAGTTGATCTGATTTTAGCTGCAGCAGAGAAGGGTAATTTTCATGGCTTCTTCTGCTACCGAGGATGTGGCTACAGACCAGGGAACACAAGTTTTATCAGTCAGATACAATTATCTCTACAATTACAATCCATAGGTCTGGGTGTGATTTGTGCACTTTTGCATGCCAGATACACAGATGTGAGCATGTTTCTACCCTCGTATATAAAATCGGGATAACGATGCCCACATGGGGATTCACTGAGACATAGCCTAGGAAGTGCAGCCGTGCAGGCGATATTCAAACAAAGGGGAGTTCACTTTCTCTCTTTCTCAACCTACGACGCCCAGGAGAAAAGTAGGCCGATTCTAACTTAATTTACAAAGGAGCAAAGCCCTATCTTCCACACTGGTTGCACTCTATAAACATTCACTTCCCTGTCTCCCTTTGGTTTGGAATTTTCCTAAAGGCATCTACTGGGGAAAAGAATTTTTAGTTATTTTTTTAATATATACATCTTTATTGGAGTATAATTGCTTTACTTTAGTTTCTGCTGTACAACAAAGTGAATCAGCTATATGTATACACACATCCCCATATCCCCTCCCTCTTGCGTCTCCCTCCCACCCTCCCTATCCCACCCCTCTAGGTGGTCACAAAGCACCAAGATGATCTCCCTGTGCTATGCGGCTGCTTCCCACTTGCTATCTATTTTACATTTGGTAGTGTATATGTGTCCATGCCACTCTCTCACTTCGTCCCAGCTTCCCCTCTCCCCCCCCAACCCCCACCACGTGTCCTCAAGTCCGTTCTCTACGTCTGCCTCCTTTTTCCTGCCCTACCACTAGGTTCATCAGTACCAATTTTCTAGAGTCCATATATATGTGTTAGCATACAGTATTTTTCTCTTTTTGACTTACTTCACTGTATGACGGACTCTAGGTCCATCCACCTCACTACAAATAACTCAATTTCGTTTCTTTTTATGGCTGAGTAATATTCCATTGTATATATGTGCCACATCTTCTTTATTCATTCATCTGTCGATGGACACTTAGGTTGCTTCCATGTCCTGGCTATTGTAAATAGAGATGCAGTGAACACTGTGGTACATGACTCTTTTTGAATTATGGTTTTTTCAGGGTATATGCCCAGTAGTGGGATTGCTGGGTCGTATGGTAGTTCTATTTTTAGTTTTTTTTTTTTTTAATGATTATTCTATGTTTATTTTTATTTATTTTATTTATGGCTGTGTTGGGTCTTCATTTCTGTCCGAGGGCTTTCTCTGGTTGTGGCAAGCGGGGGCCACTCTTCATCACGGTGCGCGGGCCTCTCACTATCGCGGCCTCTCTTGTAGCGGAGCACAGGCTCCAGACGTGCAGGCTCAGTAATTGTGGCTCATGGGCCCAGCCGCTCCACGGCATGTGGGATCTTCCCAGACCAGGGCTCGAACCCGTGTCCCCTGCATTGGCAGGCAGATTCTCAACCACTGCGCCACCAGGGAAGCCCTATTTTTAGTTTTTTAAGGAACCTCCATACAGTTCTCCATAGTGGCTGTATCAATTTACATTCCCACCAACAGTGCAAGAGGGTTCCCCTTTCTCCACACCCTCTCCAGCATTTATTGTGTGTAGATATTTTGACGATGGCCATTCTGACTGGTGTGAGGTGATACCTCATTGTAGTTTTGATTTGCATTTCTCTAATGATTAGTGATGTTGAGCATCCTTTCATGTGTTTGTTCGCAATCTGTATATCTTCTTTGGAGAAATGTCTATTTAGTTCTTCTGCCCATTTTTGGATTGGGTTGTTTGTTTTTTTGATATTGAGCTGCATGAGCTGCTTGTAAATTTTGGAGATTAATCCTTTGTCAGTTGTTTCACTTGCAAATACTTTCTCCCATCCTGAGGGTTGTCTTTTCATCTTATTTATGGTTTCCTTTGCTGTGAAAAAGCTTTTAAGTTTCATTAGGTCCCATTTGTTTATTTTTGTTTTTATTTCCATTTCTCTAAGAGGTGGGTCAAAAAGGATCTTGCTGTGATTTATGTCATAGTGTGTTCTGCCTATGTTTTCCTAAGAGTTTTACAGTGTCTGGCCTTATATTTAGGTCTTTAATCTATTTTGAGTTTATTTTTGTGTATGGTGTTAGGGAGTGTTCTACTTTCATTCTTTTACATGTAGCTGTCCAGTTTTCCCAGCACCACTTATTGAAATGGCTATCTTTTCTCCATTGTATATTTTTGCCTCCTTTATCAAAAATAAGGTGACCATATGTGCGTGGGTTTATCTCTGGGCTTTCTATCCTGTTCCATTGATCTATATTGCTGTTTTTGTGCCAATACCATAGTGTCTTGATTACTGTAGCTTCGTAGTATAGTCTGAAGTCTGGGAGCCTGATTCCTCCAGCTCCACTTTTCTTTCTTAAGATTGCTTTGGCTATTAGGGGTCTTTTGTGTTTCCATACAAATTGTGAATTTTTAAATTCTAGTTCTGTGAAGAATGCCAGTGGTAGTTTGATAGGGATTGCATTGAATCTGTAGATTGCTATGTGTAGTATAGTCATTTTCACAATGTTGATTCTTCCAATCCAAGAACATGGTATATCTCTCCATCTGTTGTTATCATCTTTAATTTCTTTCATCAGTGTCTTATAATTTTCTGCATACAGGTCTTTTGTCTCCTTAGGTAGGTTTATTCCCAGGTATTTTATTCTTTTTGTTGCAATGGTGAATGGGAATGTTTCCTTAATTTCTCTTTCAGATTTTTCATCATTAGTGTATAGGAATCCAAGAGATTTCTGTGCATTAGGTTTGTATCTAGTTACTTTACCAAATTCATTGATTAGCTCTAGTAGTTTTCTGGTAGCATCTTTAGGATTCTCTATGTATAGTATAATGTCATTTGCAAACAGTGACAGCTTTACTTCTTCTTTTCTGATTTGGATTCCTTTTATTTCTTTTTCTTCTCTGATTGCTGTGGTTAAAACTTCCAAAACTATGTTGAATAATAGTGCTGAGAGTGGACAACCTTGTCTTGTTCCTGATCTTACTGGAAATGGTTTCAGTTTTTCACCATTGAGAATGATGTTGGCTGTGGGTTTGTCATATATGGCTTGTATTATGTTGAGGTAAGTTCCCTCTATGCCTACTTTCTGGAACGTTTTTATCATAAATGGGTGTTGAATTTTGTCAAAAGCTTTTTCTGCATCTACTGAGATTATCATATGGTTTTTATCCTTCAGTTTGTTAATATGGTGAATCACATTGATTGATTTGAGTATATTGAAGAATCCTTGCATCCCTGGGATAAAACCCACTTGATCATGGTGTATGATCCTTTTAATGTGCTGTTGGATTCTGTTTGCTGGTATTTTGTTGAGGATTTTTGCATCTATATTCATCAGTGATATTGGCCTGTAGTTTTCTTTCTTTGTGACATCTTTGCCTGGTTTTGGTATCAGGGTGATGGTGGCCTCGTAGAATGAGTTTGGGAGTGTTCCTCTCTCTGCTATGTTTTGGAAGAGTTTGAGAAGGATAGGTGTTATCTCTTCTCTAAATGTTTGATAGAATTCGCCTGTGAAGCCATCTGGTCCTGGGCTTTTGTTTGTTGGGAGATTTTTAATCATAGTCTCAATTTCAGTGCTTGTGATTGGTCTGTTTATATTTTCTATATCTTCCTGGTTTAATCTCAGAACGTTATGCTTTTCTAAGCATTTGTCCATTTCTTCCAGGTTGTCCATTTTATTGGCATATAGTTGCTTGTAGTAATCTCTCATGATCCTTTGTATTTCTGCAGTGTCAGTTGTTATCTCTCCTTTTTCATTTCTAATTCTATTAATTTGAGTCTTCTCTCTTTTTTCTTGATGAGTCTGGCTAATGGTTTATCAGTTTTGTTTATCTTCTCAAAGAACCAGCTTTTAATTTTATTAATCTTTGCTACTGTTTCCTTCGTTTCTTTTTCATTTATTTCTGATCTGATGTTTACGATTTCTTTCCTTCCGCTAACTTTGGGGGTTTTTTTGTTCTTCTTTCTCTAATTGCTTTAGGTGTAAGATTAGGTTGTTTACTTGAGATATTTCTTGTTTCTTGAGGTAGGATTGTATGCTATAAACTTCCCTCTTAGAACTGCTTTTGCTGCATCCCATAGGGTTTGGGTCATCGTGTTTTCGTCGTCATTTGTTTCTAGGTATTTTTTGATTTCTGCTTTGATTTCGTCAGTGATCTCTTGGTTATTAAGTAATGTATTGTTTAGCCTCCATGTGTTTGTACTTTTTACAGATTTTTTTCCTGTAATTGATATCTAGTCTCATAACGTTGTGGTCGGAAAAGATACTTGATATGATTTCAGTTTTCTTAAATTTACTAAGGCTTGATTTGTGACCCAAGATATGATCTATCCTGGAGAATGTTCCATGAGCACTTGAGAAGAATGTGTATTCTGTTGTTTTGGGATGGAATGTCCTATAAATATCAATTAAGTCCATCTTGTTTAATGTATCATTTAAAGCTTGTGTTTCCTTATTTATTTTCATTTTGGATGATCTGTCCATTGGTGAAAGTGGGGTGTTAAAGTCCCCTACTATGATTGTGTTACTGTCGATTTCCCCCTTTATGTCTGTTAGCACTTGCCTTATGTATTGAGGTGCTCCTGTGTTGGGTGCATAAATAATTACAATTGTTATATCTTCTTCTTGGATTGATCCCTTGATCATTATGTAGTGTCCTTCTTTGTCTCTTGTAACAGTCTTTATTTTAAAGTCTATTTTGTCTGATATGAGAATTGCTACTCCAGCTTTCTTTTGATTTCCATTTGCATGGAATATCTTTTTTCTTCCCCTCACTTTCAGTCTGTATGTGTCCCTAGGTCTGAAGTGGGTCTCTTGTAGACAGCATATATGTGGGTCTTGTTTTTGCATCCATTCAGCCAATCTATGTCTTTTGGTTGGAGCATTTAATCCATTTACATTTAAGGTAATTATCGATATGTATGTTCCTATTACCATTTTCTTAATTGTTTTGGGTTTGTTATTGTAGGCCTTTTCCTCCTCTTGTGTTTCCTGCCTAGAGAAACTCCTTTAGCATTTGTTGTAAAGCTGGTTTGGTGGAGCTGAATTCTCTTAGCTTTTGCTTGTCTGTAAGGTTTTTAATTTCTCCGTCTAATCTGAATGAGACCCTTGTTGGGTAGAGTAATTTTGGTTGTAGGTTTTTCCCTTTCATCACTTTAAATATGTCCTGCCACTCCCTTCTGGCTTGCAGAGTTCCTGCTGAAAGATCAGCTGTTAAACTTATGGGGATTCCCTTGTATGTTATTTGTTGTTTTTCCCTTGCTGCTTTGAATAGTTTTTCTTTGTATTTAATTATTTTTTAAATTAATTAATTTATTTATTTATTTATTTTTGGCTGTATTGGGTCTTTGTTGCTGTGCATGAGCTTTCTCCAGTTGTGGTGAGTGGGGGCTACTCTTTGTTTTGGTGCATGGGCTTCTCATTGTTGAGGCTTCTCTTGTTGTGGAGCATGAGCTCTAGGTGCACAGGCTTCAGTTGTTGTGGCACATGGGCTCAGTAGTTGTGGCTTGTGGGCTCTAGGGCACAGACTCTGTAGTTGTGGCACACAAGCTTAGTTGCTCCTCGGCATGTGGGATCTTCCCGGGCCAGGTAAGTGTCCCTTGCACTGGCAGGCAGATTCTTAACCACTGCACTACCAGGGAAGCCCTGTATTTAATTTTTGATAGTTTGATTAATATGTGTCTTGGCACGTTTCTCCTTGGATTTATCCTGTATGGGACTCTCTGCGCTTCCTGGACTTGATTGACTATTTCCTTTCCCATGTTAGGGAATTTTTCATCTATAGTCTCTTCAAATATATTCTCAGTCCCTTTCTTTTTCTCTTTTTCTTCTGGGACCCTTATAATTCGAATGTTGGTGCATTTAATGTTGTCCCAGAGGTCTCTAAGACTGCCCTCAATTCTTTTCATTCTTTTTTCTTTATTCTGCTCTGCAGTAGTTACTTCCACTATTTTATCTTCCAGGTCACTTACCTGTTCTTCTGCCTCAGTTATTCTGCTACTGATTCCTTCTAGGGAATTTTTAATTTCATTTATTGTGTTGTTCATCATTGTTTGTTTGCTCTTTAGTTCTAGGTCCTTGTTAAACGTTTCTTGTATTTTCTCCCTTCTATTTCCAAGATTTTGGATCATCTTTACTATCATTACTCTGAATTCTTTTTCAGGTAGACTGCCTATTTCTCTTCATTTGTTTGGTCTGGTGGGTTTTTACTTTGCTCCTTCATCTGCTGTGTGTTTTTCTGTCTTCTTATTTTGCTTAACTTACTGTGTTTGGGGTCTCCTTTTTGTAGGCTGCAGGTTTGCAGTTCCCGTTTTTTTTGGTGTCTGCCCCCAGTGGCTAAGGTAGGTTCAGTGGGCTGTGTAGGCTTCCTGGTGGATGGGACTAGTGCCTGTGTTCTGGTGGATGAGCCTGGATCCTGTCTTTCTGGGGGGGCAGTACTGTGTCTGGTGGTGTGTTTTGGGTTGTCTGTGACCTTATTATGATTTTAGGCAGCCTCTCTGCTAATGGGTAGGTTTGTGTTCCTGTGTTGCTAGTTGTTTGGCATAGGGTGTCCAGCACTGTAGCTTGCTGGTCGTTTAGTGGAGCTGGGTCTCAGCATTGAGATGAAGATCTCTGGGAGAGGTTTCGCCGTTTGATATTACATGGAGACAGGAGGTCTCTGGTGGACCAGTGTCCTGAACTCAGCTCCCACCTCAGAGGAACAGGCCTGACACCCGGGTGGAGCACCAAGACACTGTCAGCCACATGGCTTCAGAGTGGAAGTGAAACAGCAGCTCTCCTCAGAACTCAGCCCCCATGACTCTTTTTGAATTATGTTTTTTTCTGGGTATATGCCCAGTAGTGAGATTGCTGGGTCATATGGTAGTTTTATTTTTAGTTTTTTAAGGACTCTCCATACTGTTCTCCATAGCAGCTCTATCAATTTACATTCCCACCAACAGTGCAGGAAGGTTCCCTTTTCTCCACACCCTCTCCAGCATTTATTGTTTCTAGATTTTTTAATGATGGCCATTCTGACCAGTGTGAGGTGATACCTTATTGTGGTTTTGATTTGCAGTTCTCTAATGATTAGCAATGTTGAGCATCTTTTCATGTGTTTGTTGGCCATCTGTATGTTTTCTTTGGAGAAATGTCTATTTAAGTCTTCTGCGCATTTTTGGATTGGGTTTTTTTTTTTTTTTTTTTTGATATTAAGCTCGTGAGCTGCTTGTATATTTTGGAGATTAATCCTTTGTCAGTTGCTTCATTTGTGAATGTATTCTCTCATTCTGAAGGTTGTCTTTTCGTCTTGTTTATGGTTTCGTTTGCTGTGCAAAAGATTTTAAGTTTCATTAGGTCTCATTTGTTCATTTTTGTTTTTTTTCATTACTCTAGGAGGTTGGTCATAAAGGATCTTGCTGTGATTTATGTCATAGAGTGTTCTGCCTATGTTTTCCTCTAAGAGTTTTACAGTGTCTGGCCTTATATTTAGGTCTTTAATCCATTTTGAGTTTATTTTTGTGTATCATGCTAGGAAGTGTTTTAATTTCATTCTTTTACATGTAGCTGGAGGAATCAGGCGCCCTGACTTCAGACTATACTACAAAGCTAAAGTAATCAAGACAGTATGGTACTGGCACAAAAACAGAAATATAGATCAATGGAACAAGATAGAAAGCCCAGAAATAAACCCACGCACATATGGCCTCCTTATCTTTGAGAAAGGAGGCAAGAATATAGAATGGAGAAAAGACAGCCTCTTTAATAAGTGGTGCTGGGAAAACTGGACAGCTGCATGTAGTTCTTATGCCTATCGCAGCATTTTGAAATACCTCCATGAGCGCCAGAAATGGCCTGAATTTGTGAAGCAGGAGGAGGGAAAAGGAGAAGCAGACAGGACTAAAGAAATTATATTTTTTTCCTTTGAACAAAAATCAATGCTACTCAATGGAATAATTTAGTCATTACCCAACCAAACTTGGGTCCACGGGCTGGAAGCAGTAAAGCCAATCTACTGACACCAGGTTGTGGTGAAAGAAAGTGCAGCATTTATTGCAGGTGCCATACAAGGAGTAAGGGGCAGCTAATGCTCATAAAGCCCAAACTCTCTCTGACAGGTTTCAGGGTAGCATTTTTAAAGGCAAGGTGAGGGAGGGGAGTTGCAGGGTATGTGATCAGCTCATGCACAATTCTTTGATTGGTTGATGGTGAGGTAACTGGACAGTGTCACAAGGGTTAACATTATTAATTCTCAGACTCCAGTAGGTCTGGGGGCTATGTGTCCATGGTCATCATGTAGTCAACTTCTTCTATTTGGTGGAGGCTTTAGTATCTGTAAAACAACTCAGGAATGTGCACCAGATACTGTTATCTATGTATTTCAGGGAGGAACTAAAGATTCTGTGACTGCCATATGGCTGATTTACTGTTTATATTGTTACTAGTTCTCCTGGCCCAACTCCTTTTTCTGTCATTACATGTTCACCTCCTTTTAATCATTAATTCTTGAGCCAGGCTTTTGTGACTCGGGGGAGGGCTGAGAGACTACAGCTTTTCTACAAACAAGAGGCAGACAGAGGACATGGGGGAAGGGGTCTGTCCATGAATGCCCCACAGTATCCTGCTTGGTTACAATTGGAACAATTTACTGATGATTTTTTTTTTAATTAATTAATTTATTTATTTATTTATTTTTGGCTGTGTTGGGTCTTCGTTTCTGTGCGAGGGCTTTCTCTAGTTGTGGTGAGCGGGGGCCACTCTTCATCGCGGTGCGCAGGCCTCTCACTGTCTGGCCTCTCTTGTTGCGGAGCACAGGCTCCAGACGCGCAGGCTCAGTAGTTGTGGCTCACGGGCTTAGTTCCTCCGTGGCATGTGGGATCTTCCCAGACCAGGGTTCGAACCCATGTCCCCTGCATTGGCAGGCAGATTCTTAACCACTGCGCCACCAGGGAAGCCCCTTACTGATGATTAAATAAGGTAATTCAGTGCTTTGAAATGTTCTGTTCTGTTAAAAGGACAAAGAGACTTAAGAGCATGCTTTAATATAGAAGGTTTTCTAAAAGCCTATGTCTTCAAGGGGTCTCTAATATCTGTCTCCACTGAAGAGCTTCAAACCGTATCACATATTTCTGTGTGCTGTGAATCTGGCTACTCAGCATTGACTGATTAATACTTTATTTTCAAATAGCCTTAAACTTTATTTTTAAAACAGAGTATAATGTTCCCATGGAATCTTGGCATTTTGAAGGAATAACTTGTGTGTTTAAAAATTTGCTTGGGGACATTTGAGGTATTAGGAAATAAAAAACCACATGGCATTTTGGCAAACCTATGTGACCAAACTGTATTTGTTCGATAGAAGACTTTGTTGCCTTATTCTAAAATGTTGAGTGCTCGATAGCTTCTGGACCTCAGCGTGGTGGTGGGAAAACTTTCCATTTGGGGAGTAGTGATTCTTGTTCATCTCCCAGTGGTGATGCAGGAATTTGCCTTTGTGGCAGCTCTTCTCCATACAGATAAAGGATGATCGATCACCTACCTTTACTCTTAGAGAAGCACTGAAATCCAGTGAGGGAGCCAAAATGCAGTACCTTCAGATTGAGTCATTAAGTGTTTTCTTTAGTAATAGAAATTGTATGTATTGGCTGAATTCTGTCTTTGCAAAGTTAGAATTCTATTCTGTCTAAATTTAGATTTAGACTGCCTCAAGCTTGAGAAATACTGTTTTAAGGAGATGTATAGATGCTTTTGCCCCCAAGAATTTCCTTACAGGAGATGTGAAGCCGAGACTGTGTGATCACTGAGGGATGTAGAGCCCAATTGTCACTTCATATGAGGAGATAACTGAGCTTAGCGGAAAGGGACCTGAATATCTGTCCTTCACAAGGAATTATGTACAATTGACTCTTGTGATTGTCTTGAAAGAACCATGTAGCCAGAAGACCCCTTGTGGAAAGGAGTGGAAAAGGGAGGAAATCTTTGTATATGAGTGTATATACACATATGCATATACACACATATATGCATATACACATGTGTGCATGCACACACACATATAATAGTTTGTAAGATCATATCAATATATTTCCAATAAAAATTCTAATGTGGGGGGCTGTGAGGGTGTGCTGTTTTTGTTTTTGTTCCTGGAGGCTCAAAGAGAAGCGAGGCCAGCTTTGCTGCAGTTTGATTTTTTACAAATTCTTGTACGAAACTGATCTAATTCTTCACTCCAAGGGTTGGCCTATTGGTGGGAAACTGGGATTTTCCCCTCTTCTTAGATTCCCCCAGATCTGTAACCAGCTTTGTCTTTTTTCTTTCCTCTGTTTTAAACCATACATTATATATATTTTTTGAGTTCTTGTCAAGGACCCTAGAAGTTCCTCCTGGTGACCACCTTTGTTCCCTCCCCTCCACAGCCAGCCTCATTGTGTATTCTGGGCAGGTATCTCAGACTTGAGGTGGAACTTCAGAAATTTGGCAGTCCACATGCCTGAAATGGATGCAAAGACTACTAGTCATCCCCAAACATTCATTTTCTCTCTCTCTTTTTGAAATAATAGAACTCCCAAGTTTTAGATGGGTATGGCTGCCCAGCTCGTTATGACCGTATAGCTACGTTCTAGGCAATAGGAAAATATCAGAAGTAATGTGTGCTTTTTCTAGATCAGGGACTCTTCAATGGGAGTGATTTTTGCTTATCCCCTCCCTTTAGAAATTTCTGGTTGTCAGAACTTGGGAGTACTACTGGCGTCTAGTGGGTAGAGGCCAGGGATGCTGCTAAATATCCTACAATGCACGAAACAGCCCCTTGCCCCCAACAAAGAATTATCTGGTCCCAAATGTCAACAGTGTCAAGGTTGAGAAATTCTATTCTAGACCATGCCTTTAAAAAAATGTACATGCGCTCCTCTGGTCCTTTCCTTTCCTCCAGGCTAGGAGTTAAGGAAAATTGGAGCAATGTCCTTAGACCTAGAAACAGAAACCAGATGCTTGGGGATGGCAGAACCACTGCAACAGCCCTGGACTCCCTACCTCCACTATTACCATGAAAAAGAAATAACCTTCTCTCTTGTTTAGGACTTTGCATTTGGGGGTCTTTTTGTTATAGCAGCTTAACCCATACACTAACTGACACAATGGATTTATTTATATTTACCTTTTAAATGTATTTTTATTGAGATAAAATTGACATAATATTATATTAGTTTCAGGTATAAAATGTAATGATTCAATATTTGTATATACCGTGAAATGATCACTGTAATAAGTCTAGGGAGCATCTTTTTTCGTAAATAGTTACCAAAAATTTTTTTTCCTGTGATGAAGACTTTTAAGATTTACTCTCTTATCAACTTTCAAATATACACTACAATATTATTAACTATAGTCACCATGCTGTATATTACATCCCCAGGACCTATTTATTTTATAACTGGAAGTTTGTACCTTTTGACCATCTTCACCCATTTCACACGCCCACCACACCCTTTCTCTGGCAACCACCAATCTGTTTTCAGTATCTGAGTTGAGTTTTTTTTGTCTGTTTATTTGGTTTTGTTTTTTAAATTCCAATGTAAGTGACATCATACAGTGTTTGTCTTTCTCTGATTTATTTCCCTTAGCATAATGTCCTCAAGTTCAAATCATATTGTTGCAAATGGCAGGATTTCCTTCTTTTTATATGGCTGAGTAACATTCCATTGTATGCATACACCACACTTAAAAAAAAAAATCCATTCATTCAATGATAGACACTTAGGTTGTCTCCATGTCTTGGCTATTGTAAATTATGCTGCAGTGAACATGGGAATGCAGATATCTTTTCAAGTTAGTGTTTTCATTTCCTTCCAATCCATACCCAAAAGTGTAATTGCTGGATCACATGTAGTTTTTATTTTTAATTTTTTGAGGAAACGCCATACTGTTTTCCATAGTGGCTGTACCTTACATTCCCACCAACAGTGTGCAAAGATTTTCTCCCTTTTCTCCACATCTTCGCCAACACTGGTTATTTCTTGTCTTTTCTGATAACAGGTGTGAGGTGATTTATCATTGCTTTTTGCATTTCCCTGACAAGTAGTGATTTTGAGCATACTTTCATGTACTTTTGTCCATCTGTATGTCTTCTTTGGGAAAATGTCTATTCAGATCCTCTGCTCATTTTTGAATTAGTTTTTTAATTTTTTCTATAGAGTTGTATGAGTTCTTTTGATGTTTTAGATATTAACCCCTTGTCAGATATGTGATTTGCAAATATTTTCTCCCATTCTGTAAGTTCCCTTTCATGTTGAAGGTTTTTTTGCTGTGCAGAAGCTTTTTAGCTTGATGTAGTCCCATTTGTCTATTTGTTCTTTTGTTACCTTTGTTTTTGGTATCAAAATCAGATTGAAAAAATTATTGCCAAGACCCATGTCAAAGAGCTTACCCACTACGTTTTCTTCTAGGAGTCTTATGATTACAGGTCTTATGTTCAAGTCTTTAATCCATTTTGAGTTGATTTTTGTGTATGGTGTAAGATAGTGATTTACTTTCATTGTTTTGCATGTGGATGTCCAGTTTTCCCAACACCATTTATTGAAGAGACTATTTTTCCCCATTGCATATTCTTGGCCCCTTTGTCATAAATTGATTGACCGTATAAGTGTGGGTTATGTTTGTTTCTACTTAACTGTAATCACTTTCTTCCACATCAAGAATCCCAGTTCTCATGAATACAGGAGAGAGTATAATTAGAATTTCCCATAATCGCTCTATTACTTTATCCCATGTTACAAACAGGATAGTCTTAAAATAATCATACTAAAACCACCACAATTAAAAATTTCTGAGGACTTTAAAACTATTTTTTGAATATGTTCTATACATTAAACCCAACTTTTATAACTTCACTACTTTGCTTAAAAATAAAGACATTATATATTTTACTGTCTTCCTTTATTCCTCATTTAGTGTCAGTTCTACAAGTAACTATATGTTTAATATTCATCTGTTCTCATACTGATAATTCTCTACTCATTTTGGTTGTCTAAAGTACATTCTGTAGTAGATTCCTAATGAAGAAAATAGAAACAACATTTCCTGAATTTGCCTGTGCCCTTTACATTTAAAAATGAGTTTTATTGGATATAAAATCAATGGCTCACATAATCTTTCTTTCAGTATCTAAAATGTTACTCTATTTTTTTTACATAAAAAATTACTACAAAAAGTCTGACAATAATCTAATTTCTTTCCCTTTTATCATTTCCTGTTTTTTTATGTTGATGTTTTCTGTTAACATAAAATAAACTGCACATGTTTAAAGTATAGGTAGTAGGCAGCCCTCTCTGATGGCTTCAAGATTTCCACCTCTTGTTGTACACACCCTATATAATCCCCTCCATTATGGCCTGAACATGTCCCCACAAAATTTATATGTTGAAGTTCTAACCCCTAAATTAGAGATGGGGCCTTTGGGAGTAATTAAGATTCAATTAGGTCATAAGGATGGGGCACTCATGATGGGATTAGTGGCCTTATAAGAAAAGGAAGAGAGACAGAGAGACAGAGAGAGAGAGAGAGAGAGAGAGAGAGAAGGAAGGCTAAGTGAGGACATAGTGAAAAAGCTATCAGCAAGCCAGGAAGAAAGCTCACCAGGAACCAAATCAGCCTTGATCTTGGACTTCCCAGCCTCTGGAACTGTGAGAAGATAAATTTCTGTAGTTTAAGCCATCCCATCCATGGCATTTAGTTATGGCAGCCCAGCTGACTAGGATACCCTCCCTTGAGTTTGGGTGGGACCTGTGAAACCCATGAGATCATAACTCTGTGATTAGGTTATGTTATGGAAGAAAACATCAGGACAGACTGGAGGGAGATTCTCCTGATTGCTTTGAAGAAGTAAGCTTCTATGTTGTGAAAGGGCCATATGACTAGAACTCTCAGCTTCTGGGAGCTAAGAGAATCCCTGGTTGGCATCTAGTAAGAAAACAGGGATCTTAATCCTACAACCACAAGGCACTGAATTCTGAGACCTCAATTTTCCAGTGAGATAACAGCTATGGCTGACAACTTGATTTCAGCCTGGTGAGATCCTGACCCAGGTAACCCATAATTTGACTAGGACTCCTGATCCACGGAAATAGTGGTGTAATAAATTTATGATTTTTTTTAAGCCACTAAGTTTGTGATAATTTGCTATGCAACAATAGAAAACTAACACAGAGTACAATTTGATAAGTTTTAACATATGCACAAGTGGGAAATCATAAACAAAATCAAGATAATAAACATACTTAGAACCCCCTTAAATTCCCTTACGCCCTTTTTTTATTCTACCCCTCCCGTCCCATCCCAACCTCCCCTATTCCTAGGCAAGCACTGAACTGCTTTCTGTCAGTGTAGATTAATTTGTATTTTCTAGGCTTTTATAAAGATGGAACCATACACCATATACTCTTTTATGTTTAGCTTGTTTCATTTAGCATAATTATTTTGAGATTTATCTATGTTATGGTATATAACAAGTTCATTCTTTTCTTTGGCAGAGTAATATTCAATTATATGTATTTACTACAGTTTATTCATTCATTCAATGGTTGATGCACTTTTGAGTTGTTTCTAGTTTTTAGCTATTACATATAAAGATGCTATGAACATTTGTGTATACATTTTTGTTTGGATATATGCTTTTATTTCTCTTGGATAAATACCTAGGAGTGGAATGCCTTGATCATATGATAGATATGTGTTTAACTTTTTAAAAAAAAAATGCTAAACTCTTTTCCTAAGTGGTTGTGTCACTTTACATTCACAGCAGTAGTATATGAGAGTTCCAGCTGCTCCATAACTTTGCCAACACTTGACACAGTCAGTTTTAGGATTTTTAAAATATTTTAATAGATGTGTATTGGTATCGCTACATGTCTCTAATCTCCACGTCCCTAATGGACAGTAATGTTGAGCATCCTTTAATGTGTCATCTGTATATCTTATTTCATAAAGTGTCTGTTCAAATTTCTGTTCACATTTTTAATTGGGATATTTATATTCTTATTATCGAGTTTTGAGAATTGTAAATGTCTGGATAC
Source organism: Eschrichtius robustus (assembly GCF_028021215.1). Classification (NCBI taxonomy): domain Eukaryota; kingdom Metazoa; phylum Chordata; class Mammalia; order Artiodactyla; family Eschrichtiidae; genus Eschrichtius; species Eschrichtius robustus. The sequence continues at coordinate 18,147,729 of NC_090836.1, forward strand.
AAGTATTTTATGTGACTTGCAAATATTTTCTCTTAGTCCATGGCTTGTCTCTTCATTCTGTTAAGAGACTCTTTCAAAGAATAGGCATTTTTAATTTTGATGAAGTCCAATGTGTCATTTTACCTATGTACTGTGCGTTTGGTGTCATAGCTAATAAATTATAGCCTAACCCAAGGTCACAAATGTTCTCTGCTACAATTTTTTTTCTAGAAGATTTATAGTTTTAAGTAGGTTTTAAATTTAGGTCTATTATCCATTTTGAGTTAATTTTTGTTTATGATGCAAAATTATGGATGGAAGTTCATCCTTTTTTTACATATAGAAATCCTATTGTTCCTGCACCCTGTGTTGAAAAGACCCTTTGTCCTTTCTCCATTAAATGCCTTTGCAGCTTTGTTATAAATCAGTTGACCATAGATGTGTGTGCATCTATTTCTGGACTCCATTTTGTTCCATTGATTTATTTGTCTATCTCGACACCAATACAACACGCTCTTGATTATTGTAGCTTTAAGTAAGTCTTGAAGTCAGGTGGTTTAGTCCTCTAACTTTGTTCTTCTTTTACAAAGTAATTTTGTCTATCCTTTGGTTATCTGACTAGTAATGATACAAATTTATTGTCCTTACATCATTTATTGAAAGTCTACACTTTCTCCTCTGATATGCAATCCCATTCTCTCATAATTCATTTGTATATGTGCGATCTTACTGTACTGTTCTACTGGCCTATTTATTTAGGACTGCACCAATATTCAGTATGAGTTACCATAGCTTTACATTAAGTTTTTTTTTTTTTTTTACATTAAGTTTTATTCCCAAATAGAATGAGTTTATCAACCTTGTAAGTTCAACATATATTTTTGACTTAGTCTTAATTAGACCTTATGAACCTGCCTTAGTAGGTACATACAAGTTTGCCAACATACATACATACCTAAAATCTTACTTATCTATTTTTTCTTTAGGACTTGTTAATAATAGGCTGTAACTTTAACTGACTTCTGCTATCTTTAGTAATTCATATTTATAAACATGCACATGTACACAATCATACAACACTTACAGGCATACCCAAGTTACTGTTTGCACAATTTTTCTCCTTCATCTATTCCATATTTTATAATAGCCTTGGCCAGAACAAATAGCAATTACATTCTGAGAAACCAATACTCATATTTTCAAATGCATCTCCTAAAGTTGTCTTTATAGTATTGAGCTAATTATGCGATGCTCATTTCTACACGTCTTGACACAACAAATTATTGTTATCTCAGCATTACTTTTCAATCCCAGCAATCAGACTATGTAATTTAAAAACTAGAGAAAAATATTTAAAAGGTAGGAGGGGCTAGGGATATGTACATAATTCTCTGGGGGAAAAATCAACTTTAACCTTCAAACTACTTTTCTCTACCGAGAACAGCGTTTCTCAGAAGACATGATATTCTGCATTAATGGAATCCTTACCAACTGCTGGGATGGCCAGGGGTGGGGTCTTTCCCCCCCGGATCAGGATGAGTGTTTTGAAATTTGCTCTAACAGAATTGCAGAGTGCTTCAACACATGGGGTCTGAGCCAGATGGCCTGGGTTTGAATTCCAGCTACATTGCCTGACCACTAGCATTGTAATCACTGTGCTTTTCTTTTTTCGTTTATAAAATTGGGATAATAACAGGCTTATCTCATGGGGATGCTGGAAGGATTAAAAGTGTTTATACACATGAAGTGTTAGAAAAGTGCTTGGCTCAATACATATTGACCGTCATTAGTGAATAAACAAATTAAAACGTTGAATGAGTATTTATAACACAGTTCATCTTCTAGATCTCATTTTTGTCATTAGCTTGAAAGCTCAGTGTTTTAGAACTAAAAAGGCCTTTAGGAATTTTCTTTTCCAACTGTCTTAGTTAAATATGAAGAAAGTAAGGTTGAGAAAGTTCAAATTATTTGTGCTAAATTGTTCAGCTCGTTAGTAATAAAGTGAGGATAGAAGCAAAGTCTCCTAGTCTTATTGTCTAAGGGAAATTGACGAGTCTAATTACAATTGGAATTACAATCAAATGAAAATGCAAATTTAAATAAGCAGTCAAAAGACTTAAGGGTAATGTATGTTCCACTAAATCGAACTTTCCACTTTGTTCTCCATTTCCTGTCTTCTATACCACTAGGGCATTATATTAGTTATTCATTTTGGTGGTTATGGATGCTTTGAAATATTTAGTTTCTTTGTACGATTTTAAAGTTTTTATTGATTGCTGCAAGTTCTCAGAGGAGCAATATCAGAGCTTGGCTAAGGGAATGTGGGTTTCTTAGGTCGTCTGAGATGCCATCCAAGGAGTCCCTCAACTTCTTTTGCTTTTTTTCAGAAAAATAAATGTTAGTTAAAGACCTTTTAATCAGACAGGAGTCAAATATGTGTTTCATTTAATGTGATCAAAGTAGACAAAACAGCTTCTTTAGACTTCAAAATATGAATTTCTCATTTGTACCCATTGAATCTATGGTTAAAATATTCACAACATAGCTTTAATGCTGTTCTACAAATACCACTGTTCCAGGAGAAGCGGTTAGTCTCAAAAATGACCAAGAAAGAGAAAGAAAAGAACAGTAATGGTATGCTGCACTATACTTAAAAGAAAGTCTTGATTGTGTGTGTGTGTGTGTTTGTGTGTGTGTGTGTGTGTGTCTGTGTGAGAGAGAGAGAGACAGAGAGAGAGAGAGAGAGACCAAATTCCCATTTTCTGGAAAAAATGAATTAAATGCTAATAATTCAATAAATCTTTATTACCAGTTTATTAGGTGTCAGCCTGTTTTCTAGGCATTCAGGATACAGCAATGACTAAGATAACTTGTAATAGACAGTAAGTCTTGGGACCAAGATTCAACTCAGCCCAGGTAACTGCAGAGTATGCTCTCAATCACAACCTCTTAAAATCTTCCTGTATGCAAAACATTTTTTTAATTGTTTTTTCATTAACAGGGAGTGAAGAAAATTGTGGCATTGTTTCCACACCAACATTTAGCATAAAAGGAACAAACATTGATATCTTGAGGTTGTATCTTCAATTACACAAAACATCTCCATGGAATTCTAAAGTAATTTCAAAATGCGGATTTTTCTAATAAGTTGTTACTTGGTTATGTCTCAGTTTCCATACTTTCTGAGGGGCAATTCAATGTACTTATTCTTTATTTTTATGACATTGGATAGATCTTTCCAGCATTTATTTGGAAGGTGCTTACCTGTTCTTTGTCCCAACTGGGTCCCAGCTCTTTCTGATAGGAGGAGGTGGGGCACGGCCTCCTAAGAGCAAGGCTCCGGCATGGGACAAGGCTCCCAGCTCTGGCACATAGATGTCTCATCTCTGACAAGCGACTTCTAGTTTCTCTTATGCTTCAAGTTTTTTCATCTGTAAAATATTATATATCTCATAGAGATATCATTTACCTCAAATTATTATTTACTTTATAAATAAACTACTCTTTACCTCAAGCCTGATCTTAGATTGCATTCAATCCAAGGCTGCTATTGTTATTATAAAATAAAGGGAGCATGCCAGGAGGTTTCTATGACCCCAGAGACCATTAGGCTTTTCCTGGTGGTCTTTAGGGTATTTCCCACTATCCAGATTTTTATGAATTCAACTGGAATCTCCTATTTTTGAACATTCTGACTTATACTACTGAACAAGATCTTCACAGCCTGCTTAGGACTGGTTGTGTTATTCTAATTTCAAACACTGTCTTCAAACTGCAGGTTCTGAAAGTGAAAACCCTGTGAGGCCAAGTATTCGACATCATTTCCCTATGATAAATATCAGGCCAGCTAGAGTTCTGGTCACCCACCATTTACTCAGCACTCTTCCTGGCATAATGCATCGCTTCTTTTTAAAAAGGTCTAGTGAGAACGAGTCATTTCTTTACTACAGTCAAAACATTTATGGAAGAGGCTCCCATAAATCTCCCTAGTGTGTAACAATGGGATAATAAAACTCAGGGATTTGGAACTCACTTTGGTTCTCATCTCTCCAGACCTTTGTGATTTAGAAAGTCCATATGTTAAAATCTCAGAGAGGCGGATTCAGAGAGACCTCCTTTAATTTGGAGGTTACTGGTGACCTCTTATTTATTTGTTCCCTCTTATTTTTTTCCAAGCTAAGATTTTTCACAGGACTTCATATAATTTTTCCAACTTTTCTGGTATAAACCATCTGTGGTCACTTTGCAGAGTCTCTTTAGGTCATGGGAAAGTTCTCTCTTTCCTACACAGCACATATACGAGTCTTGCTCACCACAGCCACTTGTCAGTAATGGATAGTTCCATGTGTCTCTAAGGAATTTAGATGGATTCACAATGCCTAACTTGTTGCCCATCTGTAATTGTGAAAAAATTTTAGAATGCTCGTACATTTAAATATTTCATTTGTTGTTTTTTTTTATTCTTTTTAATATTCTTCTCCATTATGATTTATCACAGGATATTGAATATAGTTCCCTGTTCTATACAGTAGGACCTTGCTGTTTATCCATTCTATATACACCAGTTTGCATCTGCTAACCCCAAACTCCCAATCCATCCCTTCCAACACCCCCTTGGTAACCACAGTCTGTTCTCTATGTCTGTGAGTCTGTCTTCTGTCTCTGTAGATAAGTTCATTTGTGCCATATTTTGGATTCCACATATAAGTGATATCATACGGTATTTGTCTTCCTCTTTCTGTCATTGTCAATTTTTAACGTGAGTTTTTCCTCTTTCTCAGAAAAGACAGGCTACTCTAGAATCTCTGTTAAAAAATGAAAGTTTTCAAATATTGTATTTGATATGTTAGTAGTATATTTACATTAGTTATCCAGATACCTTACAACTTTTAAATGACTGTGGAAAAGATAGAGAATATGAAGTACAGTAAATTTTCAGGCATGTCCTAACATCGTCCCTTAGAAAAGTCACATCCTGTCCTGACTGAAGTCCCTTCTCAAGTCTTTATCACCTATCTTTTCTCATTTGACAAATTATTATCTTCCTTCAAGACCCAGCCCTGACATCCTTCCATGCCCACTGTAATCCACAAAGCCTCTGAATTTCTCCTATTTTGATATTTGAACATACCCTGTCATATATACTTGAATTTTCTTTTATGAATGAGCTTGTGTCAAGTGAAACTGTAAGCACCTTGAGGGCAGGGACCATCTCATATAATTCAACTAAATTTCAGACAGATACCCAGTGGCTGCAAACACATGTTACTTTACATAATAATTTCTAAAAATAACAATACATACCCTTTTGGGGTATTCTGGGAAATATCAAGATAATAAGGCAAATCTGAAATGATCAAAAAATTGTAAGTAATATATTTATCTATTTTTCTGGGTTTTTTTCTGTGAAAATGTGTGTTAACAAATTGGGATCATATTATATATGATTTTGATACTTGTTTTTTTAATAACCCATCATGAATATTCTGTTATGAAATATTATTCAAATGCACAATCTTGCTAACCATTGTTTATTTAACCATTTACCTTTTGCTGGACATTTATTTCAGTTTTGTTTTTATTTTAAAAAATATTTTATCTGGGGCTTCACTGGTGGCACAGTGGTTGAGAATCTGCCTGCCAATGCAGGGGACAAGGGTTCGAGCCCTGGTCTGGGAAGATCCCACATGCCGCGGAGCAACTGGGCCCGTGAGCCACAACTACTGAGCCTGCGCGTCTGGAGCCTGTGCTCTGCAACAAGAGAGGCCGCGATAATGAGAGGCCCGTGCACCGCAATGAAGAGTGGCCCCCACTCACCGCAACTGGAGAAAGCCCTCGCACAGAAGCGAAGACCCAACACAGCCAAAAATAAATAAATAAATAAAAATTAAAAAAAAAAATTTTATCTGTGTATCCTTCTTTCAGAAAATATTTACCAACTTATAATTCCAACAACTTACCAGTGCTCTTTCAATCCATTTTTGCAGCTCTGGGTATTGTCACTGAGTATGCATACATATTTAAACATTTTTATAGGCAAAGGTTTTCTTAGTATTTTTAATTACATTCTTTGCTTTATTAGAGAGAATATCGATTTCCTATGTTTAATAGACATTTAAATTCTTTCTTTTGTAAACTGCCCATTTGTGATTCTTCCCCAATTTAATTTGGTGTGTGATGTGTTGCTGTCAGGTTCATAAGAACTCATTATATATTAAGGTCATTGCCTGAATCCATACTTGCAAATTTTTGATAGTATTGATACTTGTAAATAACTGAATTTAATGATTTTTTCTTTGTGAGCTTTTCCATATAAAGCATTAAAAATATTTATTCACATTTTCTCCTAACTTTGATTTTTATGCTTTGGATTTTTATTATTTAACTTTATAATGCACTTAGAATTTTTTTTGTTTTTTTCTCTCAAATCATTGATCAATTTTCCAGAATCATTTATTGAAAAATCTTTTTCCCTACTTTTCCTACGTTTTCTTTTTTATTGCATTGTTTTTTACTGATCACATATTTTCTTACTCATCACACATATATCATACACCAATTTTTTATATAATTATGTGTATTCTTAGGCTCTCTATTGTATTTCACTGATCTGTCCATCCTTGTTCTAGCTCCACTGTTTTGATTGTATAGCTTTATAGTAAATTTTAACACTTGCTAAGATAAATTCCTCATGTTACTATTTTGTTCTTCACAAAAATTCATTGTTTTTTTTTTTTTTTTTTTTTGCCCATTTCAGCTTTACAGAAGTTTAGAATTATTTGCCAAGTTAAAAATATTTGTTTAGAATTTTGCATAGAATTGCACTAAGCTTTAAGTTTATTTGAGATGCACCAACAAAATGTTTATAGCATTCGGTATGTTCTTTCTTTCAAGCTAGACTAACACTCCTCCCCTGCTGGACTGCCAGGCTGCACCCTAATCCAAGGGTGCAAGAAGTTGGGTGTCCAACTGGTGGTGACTTACATTTACAAAGAACACTTTAACAAGAGACTTTCCAAAGTAGCTCTCCCAGCCCCTATTTTATTCATCTGCTATCTTTCCTTAGAATACTTACATGAGATTTTTCTCATCAATAAATCTCAAGCAAAAAAAAACCCCCAAAAAACAACAAAAAAACCTCAAGCAAATATTTTAATCCTGAGACTTTTTAACACATTGGTGACCCCCATTAAGCCAACATTTACTAAAATATTAAAGTAAATATCTTAAACAGCTTTCATATTTGAATAAGGTTTAAAAATTTATCACTGGAAAATTACCCCAGGATCTAGTTGTAACACTGTAATATAAACAACAAAAAATAGTTTTCACTCATCTAAACCTCCTTATCTGTCTATTGTTTTTGGGTTCCATTCAGCTTTTCGTTGTCTCAAATACATGTGTACTTGTTTCTGGTGGGAATTTTTGCTAAGTGATATGTGTCTTTCTCTTCCTTTGGGATTTGAATGATCCCAGGACCATCTTTTTTCTTTTCCCATAAATTCTGCTCTTTGGATGACAGTGTCCGTGTTTGGTTTCACAAACATCTGAGTGAAATGTGTTTATTTTCCTTTAGAAATATGTATTATAAACTGAGTTAGTGGACTTCTGTTTTTAGAAAAGTATAAGGTGATAATTCAAGGCCTAGATAGACAGAAAATTTTAATGTTCAGAGTCAGTGCAAGAGGAGTAGCCTTATCTTCCAAAACTGACTGTAGGGAACAGCATCTTGAGATGAGAAAGCAATTCAATTAGTTTGGATACTTCTATGTATTTATTTATTTCACTTTTGAGCAACAATTTTGAAGCAAAGATAGCTTATTATCAAAAAAGGATACTTTTTCTTAATTCTTATTTTATGTTCTTATCAGAATAATGATCTAGTAGCAAATCAAAAATATCTAACTGATAACTGCGGATACATGGAAAGTATTAAGTGCAGAAGCATTTTGCGTTTCGGGAACTCATAGTCTTTGCAGATTTCTCGCATTTTCTATGACAATTAGGAAAATAAGAAATCTTGACATTTTCTCATAACAGCTTCTGTTAGGAACACCAGGAGGATGCTTTTAAGACATAATTTAGGAACACATAGGAGATAAGATTAAATAACTTCAGGAAGAAAACATTTTGCTTTAGTTTCAGGCCAAGGTGCAAAATTGAAAATTTTTATGTTAGTGAAAAATTCAACTTGAGTAAATTATAGACACTGATACTTTAGTCTGAACATATCTTTGGAAGCAATCCTGACCATCAAACAGTTATCACAGAAACAAGCCAGTAGGATGGATTGCTGAGAAGCATAAGCTTTTACTCTGTTTTTGAATTAACAACTTGGTATTTCATGGCAGTGGGATTCTGACGGTATTTGGAGCAATCTTCCATTGGAAACATCTGTATAAGGATTGATGTGGATTTCCAGGCACAATGTATATTTGACAGTCTGAGCTTGTATGTCTTCTGTGGTTTGTGAAACTGAAAATAATGACCATTTTCCTTAGAGGGAAAACTTTTCTCAGAAAAAAAAGATTCTATTGCAAATATTTAATTATTATTTTACATTATTTTAAAACATTAAACATAGATTTGGTCTTTATCCAATTTGATTCAGATTCAATGCAATTTTTGTTTTTTAAGAAAATGCAGTTCAAAGATGCCAAACAATAATAGTGTGCTTAACCACAGAACATGCAAAGAATTGATTTTATATTTTCATTAAAAAATCTACCAATTGCTTTGCGACCACCTAGAGGAGTGGGATAGGGAGGGTGGGAGGGAGGTGCAAGAAGGAGGGGATATGGGGATATATGTATACATATAGCTGATTCACCTTGTTACACAGCAGAAACTAATACAACATTGTAAAGCAATTTTACTCCAATGAAGATGTTAAAAAAAAAAAAATCTACCAATGACCACTAACTAGATTTTTCTTTTTTTAACAGTACATTTCCATGGTAGAAACTGTCAAAATTTTTGCCCAAACGTACACAGTTACTTCTTGAATGATGAAAATATTGTCCTTTGATACTGATCAACCCATGGCAGAATATCACAGAAAGAGATGCAACAATTACAAAAAACAAAGTAAGTTTATGCAACATTCGATATTTATTTAAAAATATTAATTGACCATCTACTATTAAATGGAGAAGTCTTTGCCAACAAAGAGTTTACATTCTAAAAGGTGAGTGTAAGTAAGAAACAGGTACTATATAAGGCAGGTGTGGACAAATTATGGCTCATAGACCAAATTTGGCCCACCACTTATTTGTGTAATTATCATTTCATTAGAATACAGCAATGCCCATTCCTTTGCATATTATCTATGGCTGCTCTTGCACTACAATAGCAAAGTTAAGTAGTTATGGCAGACACGAGAACTTTGGTTCCCAAAGTCTAAAATATTTACCAGCTGACTCTTACAGAAAAATTGGTTGATTTCCGGTGTAATGTGTTGGTGGCCATAAGTGATTTTAAAAAGGCAGGGTAAATTTTCATGTAGAATAATCAGGGAAGTGTTTTCTGAGGAGGTAACATCTGAGTAGACCTGAAGACAGTGAGGAAGAAAGCCCTGCAGATTTGAGAGAAAAGAATCCAGACAAGGAGGAGAGGAAGTGAAACGAAGTGGGAGAGTACTTGTCACATCTGAGGAACAGCAAGGAGGCCAGGGAGGCTGGAGTGTATTGGGGGAGGGGGAGAGTAGTAAGAGGGGTATCAGAGATCACAAAGGGGCAGATAATAGAGGGCCTGTCCATCCCTATAGTGACCTTGCTTTTTTATTTTTTCATTTTTTAAAATTTTATTGAAGTATAGTTGATTCACAATGTTGTATCAATTTCTGCTGTACAGCAAAGTGAGTCAGCCATACACATATATATATATATATGTTCTTCTTCATATTCTTTTCCACCATGGCCCATCACAGGATAGTGAATATAGTTCCCTGTGCTATACAGCAGGACATTGTTGTCTATCCATCCTATATATCACGTTTGCATCTGCTAATCCCAAACTCCCAATCCATCCGTCCCCCAACCCCTACTCCCCCCTGGTAACCACAAGTCCACTCTCCATATCTGCAAGTCTGCCTCTGCTTCATAGATAAGTTCATTGTGCCATATCTTAGCTCACCCAGCATGATTCTAAGTGAGACTGAATCACTAGGTGATGCAGCGCTGAGGAGTGACATGATGTGTCTTCTATTTTTAAAGGAGACCTCCATACACAGGAGGAGACTAAACTGGAAGGGAAAAGTGGTGGGAGCAGTAAGCTCAGTTAGGAGGCTAATGGCAGCACTCCATGGCAGCGTAGACCAGGCTGGGGGTGATAGAGGAAGTAATAAGTAGTTGGATTTAAAATACATGTTAAAAGAGTAGCCAACAGAACATGCTGATGGACTGTATGTGATGCGTGGGAGAAAAAGATAGCCAAGAATGACTCTAAGGTTTTGGTTCCAAGCAACCGAAAGAAATAAGATGCAAGTTACTGAGATGGGACTAGAGGAAGAGTAGGTGGTGTTGGAAGGAATCAAGATTGATTGATTGATTGATTGATTAATTATCTTTTCATAGCTTTTATTTTTAGTTTATTTCTTTATTTTTTTTTTCCACACACACACACTGTATTTTATTTTTACAAGAGATAGATAGACTGACACCAAGCATTGTACATAGATGACCACAACAAAAGCAACAATGATTGCAATTACCAAACATGAAACACACTCATACTATGTCATAATATTGACATTCAGTCCAGTAATCCTCCACTGTAACAGCTCCTTTACTGTGCAGTGCAAAATTGATTTGTGTATTCTTTGCCTCTGAGTCCTTGTGGGATTTTTTTTTTTAATTCAGACAGAAAGTCACAAAAATTATGCTCATCCTCATCAGTTCACTCAGTCCCATGTAATTAATTTTTTTTTCCATCTTGATCTTTTGTTAGCACTTTTATGAGTTCATCAGTTTTTCATTAGAGTTCTGAAAATGCTTATTCATTCAGTTCAGCAGTACAGTCAGTTACCAGAAACCTGTACTTGTCAGAGTCTTTTCCATGAATTTCTTGAAGATGAAACCCTTTTATAGGAACATATTTGCAAAAGCATCAGAGTACACCCAGAACTGTCTGTAAATGACAAAAGACTTAAAAATGACCACAGTTAAAGATTTGATGAAAGTTCATAATAATGCAGTTGACAAGAAAATTAGTTATTTCTGCGATATACATTTTAAAGTAATAACTAGGATTATTACTTATAACATTATACCAGAACATATAAGATTTTTAGAAATTTCATGTAATGTCTGAAACATTTATATTAATATATTTCCATACATATACATAGTTTGATAAATCAAGAATAGAGATTTACCAAAAAAAAAGAAAAAAATGAGGGAAAAAACTCTGAATAGGTGAAGACATCAGAAGCAATTCCTAGAGCAGAGGCTGACAATTAACTCATATCTCACTCCGTGGTTTCTAGTCAGTTTTGAGACACTTTACTTGCATCTCTAGCTCATCTTTTTTCTCTTTCATTTTAGCCTAATGCATCCACTTCTTCTGTCCCTTCCCCTTCTGAGTCCAGGTGCAGCAATGTGGGCCTCATGGACATACACCCACAGCTGCCAAGAGTTTGTTTTTGAACACACCAATTCTGAGATGACTATTAGCATCCAACTGTGAGCATCCAAGTGATTGCGTTGAATCAGCAGTGAGATATCTGAGATGAGTTCAGGGAAGTAGCCCAAGCTGGAGAAAAAAAATTTGCAAATCATTTTGCCACAGAGATTATAAACCACGAGACTGATTGAGATGACCTGGGAATAAGGGTATGAAGAGAAAGAAAAATAGTGTCAAAATCCAAGGATTCCAAAATTCCATGTGTAAGATGGTGATGAGGAAGCAATAATGATACTGAGAAGGTGCGACTGGAAAGGTAGGAAGGGAACCAAAAGAAAGAGGAGTTCTGGAAGCCGAGTGGAGAAGCTGGTTGAAGGTGGAAGGAGTGATGTATTGTCTCAAACGCTGAAAGGTAGAGTGTGGTGGTTTGAAATTGAGCTTGGGGAATGATGCAATCATCAGTAAAGCATAAGGAGAGTATGATTGTGCCAGAGGTGACTTAGGCAGTGTTAAGGACAACCACAATTCAAGGAAGGAGGCAAGAATCTGAAAGGGCAAGATAGTGGAAGGATGGTCTACCTGGGTATGGAAACCACCAAAAATTATGGCAGTAATTGTTTTGGAGTGACCACTGCTAATATCTTTAAGGAATAAAGGGAGGGTCCTGGAGGTGCACAGATGACTGGAATACAGAGGGAGAGCGAGTAATATAGCTCAATGGCATTAGCTGGTAGTTTTGGCGATCCAGCCCGAGAAGACTAAAATAACTCAAAAAGCAAGGTTCTCAAATTTTGCTGCACATTATAATCACCTGGGGAGCTTTATTTTTTTATGATTAAGCTGAATATTTTTAACATATTATTTTGTAAACTTTGTTTGCTTTACAATAGATGGTGAAAATTCCCTATGCCATTTTTTTTTCTTTTCCGTTATGGTTTACTACAGGATATTGAATGTAATTCCCTGTGCTATACAGTAGGACCTTGTTGTTTACCCATTCTAAATATAATAGTTTGCATCTGCTAATCCCAAACTCCCAATCCATCCCTCCTCCACCCTCCTCCCTCTTGGCAACCACGAATCTGTTCTCTATGTCTTGAGTCTGTTTCTGTTTCGTAGATATGTTCATTTGTGTCATATTTTAGATTCCACATACAAGTGATATTGTATGATATTTGTCTTTCTCTTTCTGACTTACTTCACTTAGTATGGTAATCTCTAGGTCCATTCATGTTGTTGCAAAAGGCATTATTTCATTTCATTCTTTTTTATGGCTGAGTAATATCCCATTGTATATATGTAACACATCTTCTTTAGCCATTCATCTTTTGATAGAGATTTAGGTTGCTTCCATGTCTTAAACTATCGTAAACAGTGCTGCTATGAGCATTGGGGTGCATGTATCTTTTCGAATTATAGTTTTGTCCGAATATATGCCCAAGAGCGGGATTGCTGGATCATATGGCAACTCTATTTTTAGTTATTTGAGGAAGCTCCACACTGTTTTCCATAGTGGCTGCACCAATTACATTGGGGAGCTTTAAAACAGGGGTCCCCAACCCCCGGGCCATGGACAGGTACCAGTCCACAGCCTGTTAGGAATCGGGCCGCACAGCAGGAGGTGAGTGGTGGGCAAGCAAACGAAGCTTCATCTGCCGCTCCCCATCGCTCCCCATCACTCGCATTACCGCCTGAACCATTCCCCCACCCCCAACCCTTGTCCATGGAAAAATTGTCTTCCACAAAACCAGTCCCTGCTGACAAAAAGGTTGGGAACCACTGCTTTAAAACACCCAGATTCCCCAATGACAAATCATACTAGTTAAATCAGAATGTCTGCAGATAGGCATACAATATGAGTGTGTCTTTCCAGATTCCTAGATGATTTCAACGTCAGCAAAGTTTGGCAACTACTACAATAGAGTCAACCTTATATTACATCATTTGGTGAGAAGTAAAGTAGGACAAATTGATCTTGGCTGAAAGGCGGATTTATTCTGAAAATATCTCTATGAAAATGGGGAGCAGGAAATGAAAACAACATCGAGAACAATAACAAAAACAGCTGTTGGAAATCAGCCGGAAATGGTGAGGTTATTACGATAAGAAAGTTGACAATTTGAGAATTTGAGAGGGTGCTTTAGTTTAGATGATTAACTTTAATATCCATGTGACCTTGTGCCACAAACTTTATCCTCAGGCGACTCATTTATAAAATGGAATCAAAATATATACCTTGCAACTATTGATAGAATATGAATGTCCTTGGCAGGGTTCCCTTAATAAATATAATTTCCTCCATTGAAAACATTTTTGTATCTTCTCCATAAATGTTTATGTAATGTTCCTTCATTATAGAATTTTTTGGTATACTTTTTCATATATACTTTATATGTTATACATAATTTGTAATATATGTGTGTATTTATTTATCTATCTGCCTAACTATCTATCAAATAAGATCAAAAGACAACAAGCAATATGCTTGATATGTGCAAGAATTTTGCCAGGGGCTGAAGTAAGTTTCATTACTCTTCACTCAAAGTCACTGTATGATAAAATATGACTGTATCAAGCTCCTATCTTCTCTTGCCTTGTGAGAGGATTGTAAATAGTATTTCTGGAGAAGGGAAGGAGGAAAGAGGTCACCCTTTGTTTTCTAGCTTCACTTTGGAGACGCTGCACAGTTCAATGGTTTAGAATCACAATCTGGAGTGAGTCATATATGGGACTGAGTTTTATTGTATTGCTTTTTATCTAACCTCTTTAACTCTTCTTTGAGGGCTGTTGAGATTATGCATGTGACAATTGCATAATTAGTACCTGGCCCATAGTGAGGATTAGTATGTGTTTAATAAACGGTCACTATCAATATTCATCATTTATAGCCACTTTAACCAGGACCCTTTACTGTTTTACAAGTCAATATTACTATTAGAAGAATTAAAAGTAATGTGTGACATAGAGAATAGACTTGTGGTTGCCAAGGGGGAGGGAGGGTGGGAGAGGGATGGAGTGGGAGTTTGGGGTTAGCAGAGGCAAACTATTACATATAGACTGGATAAACAACAAGGTCCTATTGTATAGCACAGGGAACTATATTCAATATCCTGTGACAAACCATAATGGAAAAGAATATGAAAAAGAGTATAGGGCTTCCCTGGTGGTGCAGTGGTTAAGAATCTGCCTGCCAGTGCAGGAGGAGACATGGGTTCAAGCCCTGGTCCGGGAAGTTCCCACATTCTGCAGAACAACTAAGCCTGTGCACCACAGCTACCGAGCCTGCTCTCTAGAGCCCGTGAGCCACAACTACTGAGCCCATGTGTTGCAACTACTGAAGCCCATGCGCCTAGAGCCCGTGCTCCACAACAAGAGAAGCCATCGCAATGAGAAGCCCGCGCACCGCAACGAAGAGTAGCCCCCGCTTGCTGTAACTAGAGAAAGCCTGAGCGCAACAACGAAGACCCAACACAGCCAAAAATAAAATAAATAAAATAAATAAATAAGAGTGTATATATATATATATACATATATATATGTATAACTGAGTCACTTTGCTGTACAGCAGAAATTAACACAACGTTGTAAAACAACAATACTTCAATTAAAAAAAAACCTGAAATGCAAAAATAGTCATGTGTGAAAAAATATAAAAATTCCTAATATTAGAAAAATTGGTATTTCAGACAATTTTCCTGACACTGTTTACTCAGGACATAAAGATTGCAAGGACAGGTATTTAATTTCTTCTGATAAAGAGCCTGGCAGGAAGTTGAAGAAAACTGACAAGATGGATTTTTCCTTAAGGGCTCAGAGTTATTTAAGACATGAACACCACTAGGTTAGAGACCTATCTAGGGAAATGGTAGTGTTTTTTTTCTTTTCAAGAGCCAGTGACCTATTGTCCCTCCTTACGATTTGCTGAATGTGATCTTTGCTCAAGAAGAATCACAGAGAGCCAGTTTTGGAGGATTCCAAGAGCAGCTTTCCAGCAGTGAGGAGCCAATGGCAACATTCTGCAATGCTCGCAGGAAATCCACTGCTTTATGGGTGAAACCGGCCCTCCCAAAGTATCTTTAACAGCATGCTGTTATTTCACACGCAGCTATTAAACTGTCTACATGAGAAAGAGACCTTCACTCCAGAGGTCTCTTTGGTCCCTTTCACTTTGATTTTTCTGGCCATTCTAAACATGCATAAATCCAGTTTGAAATTTTCAAGTCTTGCAAAAGGCCCAGAAAATTTCAGGTCAGTTAACAAAAACCCCGTTAAGCAGTCTCTCGGCACAATTCTCTAATACTTAACACGTTTCTCTGGGCCGTAAAATAAACAGGCCCTCCCAGGAGTTTAAATAGCTCATTTGGGGGATGGTCTTTGACAAAAAAACCAGAGAAGGGAGATGTTGATCTGGGGGAAAGTATAATTTAATGCCTTTTATTTTCTTCTTAAATTCCCCAAACCTTGTATTTCTCAAAAGTACTTGATATGTACCAACGCTAGCGTATTCTTGGTAGATTAATGTATTGCCATCATCAGAAAGTGATAATGCTTGATTGTAAAGTTCTTGTTCTGCTGAGTATATAGATGACAAAGAACAAGAAGGGTTCCTTTTCCTCTACATCTAACCAAGAGTTGGCGGAAGTTTCCAACGTGGCTTTGAAAGGCAAACTCAGCAACGTGGTCTCCACTTTAATCAGAGTATAAATCTTTTTAAAACCATGTATTAAAGAGCCAGGCAGAAAGGAGACATCTAGGTTAGTGCCTCTTTTTTTTTTTTTTTTTTAAGACAGTAAGACTTAGTCCCCAACCTGCAGTTTTCTTTTTTTTTCTTTTTTTTTAAACTTTGGGTTTATTTATTTATTTATATTCAATTATTTATGGCTGTGTTGGGTCTTCGTTTCTGTGCAAGGGCTTTCTCTAGTTGCGGCAAGAGGGGGCCCCTCTTCATCGCGGTGCGTGGGCCTCTCATTATTGCGGCCCCTCTTGTTGCGGAGCACAGGCTCCAGACGCGCAGGCTCAGTAGTTGTGGCTCACGGGCCTAGTTGCTCCGCGGCATGTGGGATCTTCCCAGACCAGGGCTTGAACCCGTGTGCCCTGCATTGGCAGGCAGATTCTCAACCACTGCGCCACCAGGGAAGCCCCAGTGCCTCTTTTTTTAAGAGCTGAAAACTTATGTCCATTTATCTTTTGCAGTGTTCAAAGTCCTATTGTTTTTAACTAACTTATTAATGGTGTGATATCTGTCAAATTACCTTAACTCTTTGAGCATGTTAGCCTTTTTGGAGTAACCATAAAGACTGAATGAACTAATGTGGGTAAAATGCCTAGAACTTAATAGTTTCTTACTGAAATGCAAATCACAACTACAGTGAGGTACCACTTCACATTGGTCAGAATGGCCATCATTAGAAAGTCTACGAATAACAAATGCTGGAGAGGGTGTGGAGAAAAGGGAACCTTCTTACACTGTTTGTGGGAATGTAAGTTGGTGCAGCCACTGTGGAAAACAGTGTGGAGGTTCCTCAGAAAACTAAAAATAGAATTACCGTATGATCCAGCAATCATATATCATGGGCCAGCAATCACATATCATGGGCCTATATCCAGACAAAACTATAATTCAAAAAGATACATGTACCCCTGTGTTCATAGTAGCACTATTTACAATAGCCAAGACATGGAAACAACCTAAATGTCCATTGACAGATGAATGGATAAAGAAGATGTGGTGTATATACACAATGGAATACTACTCAGCCATAATAAAGAATGAAATAATGCCACTTGCAGCAACATGGATGCAACTAGAGATTATCATACTAAGTGAAGTAAGTCAGGAAGAGAAAGACAAATACCATATGATATCACTTACATGTGGAATCTGAAATATGACACAAATGAACCTATGTATGAAGCAGAAACAGGATCACGGACATAGAGAACAAACTTGTGGTTGCCAAGGGGGAGGGTGTTAGGGGAGGGATGGAGTGGAAGGTTGGGGTTAGCAGATGTAGCTTTTATATATAGAATGGATAAACAACAAAGTCCTACTGTATAGCACAGAAAACTATATTCAATATCCTATGATAAACCATAATGGAATAGAATATAAAAAATTGTATGTGTAACTGTCACTTTGTTGTACAGCAGAAATTAACACATTGTAAATCAACTAAACTTCAATTAAAAATATTGATTAAAAACATCACAGAAAAACAATCATACAATTCCAGAATATGGGTACAATTCTATAAAGGATGAATAATCTGATTTCTCCAGCAAATTCAATAGCATGAGAAGGGAGGGGGAACTAAATAGACTAAAGTACTTAAGAGATCTTCTGCCCATTTTTGGATTGGGTTGTTTGTTTTCTTGATATTGAGCTGCATGAACTGCTTGTAAATTCTGGAGATTAATCCTTTGTCAGTTGCTTCATTTGCAAATATTTTCTCCCATTCTGAGGGTTGTCTTTTCACCTTGTTTATGGTTTCTTTTGCTGTGCAAAAGCTTTTAAGTTTCATTAGGCCCCATTTGCTTATTTTTGTTTTTATTTCCATTTCTCTGGGAGGTGGGTCAAAAAGGATCTTGCTATGATTTATGTCATAGAGTGTTCTGCCTATGTTTTCCTCTAAGAGTTTTATAGTGTCTGGCCTTATATTTAGGTCTTTAATCCATTTTGAGTTTATTTTTTGTGTATGGGGTTAGGGAGTTTTCTAATTTCGTTCTTTTACATGTAGCTGTCCAGTTTTCCCAGCACCACTTATTGAAGAGGCTGTCTTTTCTCCATTGTATATTCTTGCCTCCTTTATCAAAGATAAGGTGACCATATGTTCGTGGGTTTATCTCTGGGCTTTCTATCCTGTTCCATTGATCTATATTTCTGTTTTTGTGCCAGTACCATACTGTCTTCATTACTGTCGCTTTGTAGTATAGTATGAAGTCAGGGAGCCTGATTCCTCCAGCTCTGTTTTTCTTTCTCAAGATTCCTTTGGCTATTCAGGGTCTTTTGTGTTTCCATACAAATTGTGAAATTTTTTGTTCTAGTTCTGTGAAAAATACCAGTGGTAGTTTGATAGGGATTGCACTGAATCTGTAGATTGCTTTGGGTAGTAAAATCATTTTCACAATGTTGATTCTTCCAATCCAAGAGCATGGTATATCTCTCCATCTATTTGTATCATATTTAATTTCTTTCATCAGTGTCTTATAATTTTCTTCATACAGGTCTTTTGTCTCCTTAGGTAGGTTTATTCCTAGATATTTTATTCTTTTTGTTGCAATGGTAAATGGGAGTGTTTTCTTAATTTCATTTTCAGATTTTTCATCATTAGTGTATAGGAATGCAAGAGATTTCTGTGCATTAATTTTGTATCCTGCTACTTTATCAAATTCATTGATTAGCTCTAGTAGACATTTCTCCAAGGAAGATACACAGAATGTCAAAAAACACATGAAAGAATACTCAACATCATTAATCATTAGAGAAATGCAAATCAGAATGAGATATCATCTCACACCCGTCAGAATGGCCATCATCAAAAAATCTACAAACAATAAATGCTGGAGAGGGTGTGGAGAAAAGGGAACCCTCTTGCCCTGTTGGTGGAATGTAAATTGATACAGCCACTATGGGGAACAGTATGGAGGTTCCTTAAAAAACTAAAAATAGAACTACCATATGACCCAGCAATTCCACTACTGGGCATATACCCTGAGAAAACCATAATTCAAAAAGAGTCATGTACCAAAATGCTCATTTCAGCTCTATTTACAATAGCCAGGACATGGAAGCAACCTAAGTGTCCATCAACAGATGAATGGATAAAGAAGATGTGGCACATATATACAATGGAATATTACTCAGCCATAAAAGGAAACAAAATTGAGTTATCTGTAGTGAGGTGAATGGACCTAGAGTCTGTCATACAGAGTGAAGTAGGTCAGAAAGAGAAAAACAAGTATCATATGCTAACACACATATATGGAATAAAAAAAAAAAAAGTTCTGAAGAACCTAGGGGCAAGATGGGAATAAAGATGCAGACCTATTAGAGAATGGACTTGAGGATAATGGGGAGGGGGACGGGTGAGCTGGGACAACATGAGAGAGTGGCATGGACATATATACACTACCGAATGTAAAATAGATAGCAGTGGGAAGCAGCCGCATAGCACAGGGAGATCAGCTCGGTGCTTTGTGACCACCTAGAGGGGTGGGATAGGGAGGGTGGGAGGGAGACACAAGAGGGAGGAGATATGGGTATATATGTATACGTATAGCTGATTCACTTTGTTATACAGCAGAAACTAACACACCATTGTAAAGCAGTTATACTCCAATAAAGATGTTTAAAAAAAAAATAGCAATAAATAAATAAATAAAGTATTTAGATATTGCAACCATGCAATTAATGAACTTTATTGATTCTTATCATCTGAAAAGATCAACTGCAAAAGAAAAATTTGAGACAACTGGGGACATTTGAATATAGATTGGGTATTAGAATATTTAAGATATTATTGTTATTTTGGGGGTATAACAATTTTCAGGTGGTTTTATATTTTTAAGTCTTACTACTTAAATGCATATAAAATACTTTATGAGGAAAAACATAGTTTCTCACTAAACGTTTATTTGTACCCACTAAACGTTTATTTCTACTCACTAAATTTAGGACTCATCATGACTTGAAAAGTACAGGCAGTTTGCTGAATCAGTTTATTTAACATATGGTCTCCACATCTCATTCTTTTTTAAAAAAGCTAAAATGAAGGTGGGAAACTGAGACCTTATCTGCTGTAGGTGGGCTCTCCCTCTAAATTCCTACTCCTCTAAGGGTGGGAAATTTTTCTCATCTATTATGTGTGTTGCAGGTTGAGGTCCCTGAGAAATAAACTCTAAGATGGAGATCAGGATGCAGGAGGGATTTTACAGAGGTCTCTTAGGATCAGTGCTTGTGAAAGAGAAAGTAAGGAAGCAGAACGGGGTGGAGGAAAAAGTCAAACTTCAAGGCAGTTTCAGCAGAAGCCTCAGCCAGCCCTATGGGAAGTTCTAAAGGACACTTCACAGCCACCCTGAGTTGAGAGGAGAGAGATGGACTTTTCTAGTCCCAGGCCAAACAGTTGTTAGATATAGGCCATCTTCAAAGAGAAACTGACTTGGACAAAAATTGGACAGTTGAGGCAATATTGGAAGGGGGCTGACCCCTAGGGGCTGTCTGCAGGCAGCATTCCTGGGGTAGTAAGTTCTTCATTGCAGCTAGAGGATCTGAGCAGCTTACCTCGGTGTTCACTAGTGCCTGGGCCCGGAGGGTTCCCAAAGCCTGGAATGCCTTCAGCAGTGTGACCCTGACCCCTGGTGCCATGACTGTACTGCAGTGAGCAGATGTGGTTCCTTATTCACACAGCCTTATGCTGATGCAAGCTAGCACAGGCAGATACTTATCCATCTGAGCAATGAGTGGTGGTGAAATAGACAAGATTTCATATTCATGTGTGAAAGGACATCAAGCATTTGTGGGTGATGTACGGAGTACTCCCACTGAATAGGTGCTCGGCACGATTGTTGGATGAGGAAGAGGGCGGAGTTGCTGAGGTCCTGCTGTCATTGAAGGTGACACTGAGGAGTTAATTGGTCTTCCAGCCCAGGGAGGCTTTATGGAGGAAGCAGCAATCACAGGAACATGCGCTAACCTTGGGTATGTTTTCGGATACAGAAGTTCAAAGTAAGAAACATAAAGGTTTTCAAGAGGACTAGATTGAATAGATCAAGGAAGGTCTTCTGTAAATTTAAATCACAAAAGAAGGGAAGCCGTGGGGAGAGACCTGGTGGAGTACTTTGATCACAAGATTTTAAGGAACATATCTGGGTATCATAGACCAAGTAAGGCACACAGAGGTGGTATGGGCCGTTGTGTTCATTCTCCAAAAAGACGGTATGAGGTCGGGAGTTCTGGAGGGTGAGATTTGGGGAAGGTGTTGTTTCAATAATTATATGAAACAATTAAATTAGCTGTGGTAATAACAGTGACTGAAGCAGAAGTTATGGGCAGGAAGAATTTCAAGAATTTGTTGAGCAGCATAGTTGAATTTTTCTTAATTGGAAAATAATGGATATAGGGCTTCAAGTCATTTGGGGTTCTATCCAGCTAGGACACAGCTATGAAGACTGAGTTTTGAAAAGAAACATATTCTCTTTTTTTCTAAAGACATCAGGATAAAAATCTACAGATTTGGAAATGACGCTAGAGATCATTTACCGCAACTCGTCTATTTTATAAGTGAGAGGAGCAAAGTGCAAAGAAATTAATGACGTGCTCATGGCAGCCATATAGTAGTACAAGCGAGGACCTCTGATTCCCCAGATATTTCCTCCTTCATTTCTCTTGGATGCAAACACAAGGATGTGGGTCATCTACAATCCTGTACCGTGGCACTACATTTACAAAAGGATATTAAAAAAATCAAAGAGGTAAAAATATTTAATACCAACCCTGTACCGCTATAATATATACTGGGGTTCCACCTTGGGTTCCAATCAGAACCAGCTGATGGGCTTTTAGAAGTTTAAAAAATTTTGAAATATAGATTTCAAAGTACATTTTTTCAGGTTTCATAAGTGATTTTGTTGCTGCAAAGAAGGTTTAAGATGTAAATATCCTAACAAATCAAAAAGCAAAAGTAATAAATCAAAGATATTATACCCACAGGAAAACTTGTATTATGCATGTGAAAACCAAATGGAATATCTTTTACATGTATATTTATGCATTCTCTGAAATCCTTTGCTTGCGTGAAGTTATTTGCAGGAATCCTGGCTCTGCTAGAGCATTTTACAGACAGATCCAGCTTGGCTCAGGGCCCCTCTCCCTGCCTCTACAGGAGACTAGAGGGGGCGTAAGTTTTCTAACTCCCTCAGTGTAAAATACTATACTTATGAAATATCTAAAATAGCATATTTATGCAGAAACAACATGTATTGAGAACAACCCAGTTGTTGGTGAATATTTAAAGATATGGAAGGTTTTCCAATATTTTTATATTTGACAGTTATATGAGTCAGTGTTCCAACAGTAAACAGATGGCTCATTCAGAACAGGATAATTTGCGGATGGTTTAATAATGAGTCTATTTACAGGGATGTGGGCAGGGTATAGAGGAACCACAAAAGCTAGTCAACCTGGTTAGGGTCAGGAGAGCTATTACCATTCTTTATCCCAAAGGAGTGACAGGAAGAAGTTACTAGAATGGGGAAGAAGAGCATGGAGAAGGCTACCTTGAAAGGAGCAGTGACCTTAGGTCAAGGGACAGAACCAATTCAAGGTGGCTCCACAGGGAAGGAGACAGCAGGGGAATATATACTCTGACCTCACTCTCCTCTCTCCCTCCAATCTCCTGTCATGGCTCTCCACTGGCCAAAACCATCAAGGCATCAGAGTACAAGAGAGTGGAGGGGGTAGAGGGTAGGTATCCAGCACAGGAGTCCAGTGGGAAAAGCTGAGGCCTAGGAAAGTTTAGCATCTATTGATAACATCATTCGTTTATTCATCAAACATTTACTGAGTACTCACTATGTGTCAGGCACTGTTACTAGTCATTGCGAACACAAAGATGAATAACACCAAGTCCCAGAAATAAAGGAGTTCACAGGCTAGATGCAGGGGGTCACAAATCAATGCAAGAGTGAAAATTACGTATAAGTGGAAGGTTAAAATTCCAAATAAATGACAAAACTTTCAAAGAAAGATTTCTGTAACTGTTTTTAAGGGGATATTTTCCTCCAAAGATTCCCAAAAGATAACAGGAAATCCACTTCCAGGAAGAACCTTGAATCCAATGAGTGAGCAGGGAGGAAAAACAATATCAGGATGTTACATCAAGATCTGATAGCAAGGAGTTGATAAAAGTGTCCAATTAAAAAAATGCTGAAGCAATATGATATTTTCCTAGCTCTAGGAAGGTCTGTGTGTTTATGTGTGTAGGGTGGTGGAGCACGTATGCAGGGGTGTCAGGATGGAAGAAGGACGGGAAGGGAAGTATTTGCAAAAAATGTAGATTCTGTGTCAAATGTCATCAGGAGAACTTCTTTAGGGAAATTCCATGTGTAATTCAGATGCCAGTGGGGCCTTCCCTGTCCCTTCTGTTTGATTGTGCAATTTCTCTTCTTCCCCCCATGTCAACCTATACCCGGAACTCAGCCTCCACCCTAACCAGTTTCTACATGTACGAACAAATTCAATCACATCAGTTTCCCAAGAAAGCCACTGTCATAAGTTTTATAGATTTTACCAAAAAAATTTGTTAAGGTAGTATGGGGGATAATTATGAAAACGTGTCCCACAGCAGTCAGCCATCATGCTAACCTTTTTCTCTTTTGTTCTTCCTCACTTCTTTTTCTCCTTCCAAATTCTTCCCAGGCACTTCAATTATTTCCTTCTCTTATTATGAATCTAGAAAAAAAAAAAAGTAGTGGTTTTCAAACTTTAGCATTACCACAATCACCTAGAGGGCTTGTTAAAAGACAGATTTCTGGAGTTTGAGAATTTTAATTTCTAACAAGTTCCTAGATCATGTTGATGTTGCTGGTCTGGGGACCCCACTTTGAGTACCACGGTTTTAAGTTAGAACACAACTCACCTCTGAAGACCATTTTCACTTTCAGGAGATTTTATTTCTCTGTTGATGTCACAGAGCAGATGTAGATGAATTTCAGAAAGACAGCTCTAGTAACTTTGGGAAAGAATGTCTCTTTCACTAGATTGGATTTGTCCTCTACCCTGGCCATCCTGAAAATATTGCATCAGGGCATGGTCCTTCTTTGAGTTAAACCAAATAAATTCAAATAAAGCCAAATCACAACAT
Organism: Eschrichtius robustus; assembly: GCF_028021215.1. NCBI lineage: Eukaryota > Metazoa > Chordata > Mammalia > Artiodactyla > Eschrichtiidae > Eschrichtius > Eschrichtius robustus. The sequence goes on from NC_090836.1 coordinate 18,172,190, forward strand.
ATTCTTCAGTTCAGTTCATTACACAAAAATCAAAGGAAGACAGAGACTAGAGATCATTACATGCTTTTTAATATTAGTCTGCCACTTGGTAACACTGACTAGTATTTCACATAACTCTTATGTGTACTTTTTTTGCACAGAGAACAAAAGAGAGTGAACAAAAAAAGATGATAGAAAGGAAAAACATTACATCTATGTGGAATAAGGAAATAGCTGACCTCAAAGTACATAGCTCAACCTTGATTCTATAGCTTGTACAACATTTAAATCTTTGGTTGGTGGTATGTGTTTGGGATGGAAAAGTAACACGAAGAAACACTGACCCAGGGTAACTCTGGTCTCTAACGGCCTGTGTCGGCTACCAGTGTCTACCTACAAGTAACAGAACACCCAGCCAATGATAGAGGAAATGAAGAATATCTTTTCCTTTTATAACAAGTTGTCTGGGAGGAGGTAGTCTGATGTAGGTTCCAATCTTCCAATTTCATTGCTAAGATCTCCATGAGTTTTTTGTCTTTGTTTTGTTTTGTTTTAGATTTTCTCTTATAGTTTTGAGATGGCAACTGCAAGCTCTACCAGCCTTCTGTTCACATTTGGGGCCAGAAGAAAGGAGGAGGGAAGATTCTGATAAAGCTTGTTCTTTGTTTCCTTCTGGGAAAGGTTGGAAGCACAACCTTTTCCAGAACTGCCTAGCAGAATTTAATTTACATATTATTGGCCGTGTGTCATGCGGCCAGCTCTAGTTGCAAGGAAAGATGAAAAAGTATTTAGCTACTTTTTTGCTTACTATTTCCCACCCCAGACAAAATCAGGCTTCCATGACCAAGGGGAAAAAGAGACAACTAACAATGTCGGCCTCAGGGAGGTATCTTGGGAAGACATTTATTACTGTCAGGAGGATACTGTCTTCTCTCTGCCTGATCCTGCTCTCCTATCAGGATTAACACTTGGGAGTGTGGAGAATACAGTTAAAATATCAAGCTCTAACATCCTCCAGCTCTCTGATTTAATCCAGGTTTAGGCTCTCATAAACTGTGTGACCTTGGTCAAGTTACTTGCCTGATCTGAGCTTAAATTTTTTATACCTTCTTCCCCAGGGTACTGGTGATTTTAAAAGAGGCACTGTATGTGGCCCCCTTCTGTCAGGGCCTGGCCCAGAGTGAATGCTCAATAAATCAGACACTTGGAGTTTTAGTTGCTGAGACCTGTCCCAGGGAAGCAAAAGAATGAATCTCTCCAGAATGGCTGCAGGAAAGGGTTATGGTGGGATGCAGGAATAAATGAGAGGCTAAGACGTAGCTCATTACAGTTTCTCAAATTATTATAGTTGGGTACATAAGCAAATTCTTTCCAGTCTACTTTTAGCCTGGCACTGGTCACACTGCTAACTTTTACAGACTTGAGTGTTTATATGAGCTAATGAAAATGAACTGTATAAGTCAGGAAATGTAAGTAGAAGAGATTTAGTGCATTATTGTAATGTGCATTGGATTTTTCTCTGAATTCTGTTCTATTCCTTGTGAAATACAGAAGGTGATTTTTAGATGACTATACACAACTTTCTCCTCCTGATTCAATTCACATAACTGACAGTAGAGTCTACATTATGATTTTGCTTGGCATTATGAAAAAATAAATGCTGTGTTTGTCCTGGTAGTAGACTGGTAATGTAGATTGATCTGTGCCAATAATCACAGTAAGATAGCAGTGCCATTACTGTGGACTCTCCAGCTAGTCATGTGAAGTGATGTGAGCTGAGGCACCTGCAACAGATCGAAACAAAGTGGCTGGCAGGAGAGATGCTAAGAGTCAGGGAAGTAATGGAGTTCATTGCTGAGGCCCAGGGTTTGGTACCAAAGAGGACAAAATCGAAGCCATGCTAAGTGGGCAGGACAGGACTAAGGGGGAGCCATCCCAAGTAAATGTCACAATGGTCTTGAGTGGCCATGGTGACGCCAGGTGCCACGGAACCACGGAACCTCCACAGCAGAGGCCTCTGCTCTTTTGTCCTTTGTTGAGGGTCCCTGTTGCCAAAAGGAAAAAAAATGGCTCTCCTTCCTGCATCACCGCCCCAAACTCATCTTGATGAGCCTAACCCACTTTTCCTTTTTATGGAATACATGTTGTTGAACCCCTGCTGTGTGCCAGGCACTGTTCTAGGCAATGTGGACTTGCTGTTCCCTTGTCCTGGAAGGCCTGTTCCTCAGATAACCACACGGCTTGCTGCTTTTAGACTTTCCTCCTTCAAGTCTTTTACTCAAATATCACTTTCACAGGGAGCCTTTCCTGGCCTAGATCTTTCCAATCATACCTCTTCCCTCCCCAGCCCTCCTCCTCCTTCCCTACTTCATATTCCACAGCACACACCGCCTTCAAATACCCTATGAGATTTACTTTTTTGTGTTGTTTATCTTCCGTACACTCTGAATAGAAGGTAGGCATGGAAATGGATTTTTTTGCCCTATTTTTTAAAAGTCGGTTTTCTTACTGTTGCATCCCTGCCGCCTAGGAGAGTGCCTGGCACATAGTAAATCTCCCAAAAGGATTTGCTGAATGAAAGAATATACTCCAAACAAATCCCTTGGTCATCCACACAAACTTCAATGTTTAACAGCCTGCGTAGGGATTATTCTGTGTATCTGGACTATGTACCTCCTAGTTTGACCGTAGTTCTGACACTAGGTCCTTTGGTGGGTGGAACCAGGTGAATAGCACTTTTTACAGAATATGAGCTTAGCAAGACCTTATTCTAACCATGTGAGTGTATCCATGTTACACTCTCTGGATACAAAGATGGGCCTTCTTGGTTCCTGCACTGACCTAGGTAAATAAGATTTCATGGTCATTTGTTTCTACAAATTTCAAAGCACTAAACTTAATCCTATTTCTCATTTCTACCCTCTGGTATTGGAAGGATCTGAAGTTCACCTTATCTCACCCTGAGGGGCAGATCCACCAGGAAGCTAATAAAATTTAAGTTTCTGTGATCCTTATGTACATGGATCCCATCAAAACCACAATACTTGATTTTGTATTAAATATGTATATGACCTTAAAAAGGATCTCAAATTGTATAAACTTCAAGACTCACAAAACCTGCATCCACCCCCTACGCAACAGCTAGGCCCTTCTTTTTGAATGGCTCCTAAATGGAAGAATTACCTGTCATGGAGTTCCCCCAATTCTCATGCTTTATCTCTCCAAAAACATAAAAAAGGCAAATACGTTCCTTTCCTCGGGGTTTCAATGTAGATAATTCTAAAATATGTCATCGGTTAGCTCTTTTTTTTATTATATTTTTCTACCATGATAAACTTGGACGATGTAGAAACAATAATTATTTAAATAAATATGGTGTTAAATAATAATAATACTCACTGTTACTGAGTGTTACTAAGGGCTTCTGTTTTTTGCATGTTACCCCCATTGTACAGGTGAGGAAACAGAGGTCCACAGATATTCTATGTTAGTCAAAACCTAAATACCACCTAATTTCTACAGCAGGGTAAAGACAGAAAATTTGTGAATTGTACCGAGTATAGGTTTCTAACCTCAAAGCTGACTGTTTATCAAGACCTTTGGCACTCTTTGGAAAGGTGACAACAGGAAAAATATTTGAGGTTCTTGCTTTTCTGATGTCCTGAGCCAGAGTGACATTTATATACATATGATTGCATATACAAATATACCTTAAGAGGAAAAAAAGCAGGGAAAAATTGCTCTTACTGGCTTACTATTCCTATTCATTATCAAATAAGACCAGTGATCACAAAGGCAAGAAAGACTGCAAAGTGGAAATTAGCGAATGTACACACAAGAAGAAGTCAAGGACATGATGTATAACTTGCTTTTCATAACATCATGCAATAAAATGTTTCATAAGTGCTGCTGCTAAAAATATGCATTCCCATGTTTGCTAAATATCAAAAATCTGCTTTTAAAATTTAGTCAGGTAGCTAATTAGGGGACTGGATTAATAACATTATTGACAATCTTTATGATGACTATTTCTGGTATCTCTTAATTTATTATTGCCAAGAAAGTAAATCAACACCAAAATTCATGCCTGTGAAATTTACACCATATTTTTTTTAGCTGTTGTGATTTATGATTTGGTTGTTTGTGTGTCTGGCTTAAATTGTGAGTCCAAAGGCTGGGGTCCTGCCCTCTGGCTGTCTTGTTTAATGCCAAGCATACTGTTGGCTCTCAGCAAATAATAATTTATTTCAGTCATAACCCCCAACATTCTTGTCTAGACAGTCTTCCATGTGGTGTAGCTGTTCTTGTTTCCATATTTTCATCAATAATAACAGAATGAATTCTGAGATTTATATGCAGATTTTTAAACAAATCACAGCTTCTCAAACTAACCAAGTGAGAACCATTCTGGGAACCATATTTTATAACAGAGAACATTTTGGAAATACTCTATTTGGTTTGAAGGGTTTCAAGAGTCAATTTCATACCAGCTACATTTTACCAACTACTGCTTATCTGGGGATAAGCATTTGTTATCTCTCCCTATTGATTCTGTTTAATGATTAATGCCTGGGATACCCCGAAGTAATGGAGCTTCCGTTGTTTAAATGAGAATCCAGTGTCGTTAAAGGTCATGCCGATCAGTTTTACACGATCTTTGGAATTCAGAATTATTGTATCCTATTCCCAAAGGTAGGACACTCTGCTGCTAATAACTTCTTTATTCTTCCTATGTGTTGAAGGATATTGAAGAACTGTGAGATGTAAAGATATCAGCATTAAGCAGAACTATCATTTATATCTGTGATTGTCAAACAAGACATGGCAACTTTCAGCGGAACAGATGATGCATGCCATATCAAGTGTGCTGCCAACCGCTTAAAGATGATCTAACACAGCACAATACAGTTTATTAGACGTCAGCTGCTGCCCTCAGTCATCTTCTGGGTCCCTGTCTCTGTTTCTTGTCATTTTTCCTCGTCGTTTTAAAATGGATGATGTGGCTTTCAAAATAGGAATATATTAAAACTAATTTTGTGAACTATATTCTGATTAATTCAGCTCTTGAGAAAACCTGAATAACATTCCTTTGTAGAGCCCATTACTTTCAGCAGTGATTTTCAATCAAAATGTTGCTTGAATCCACTGCATATCAAATGGCACCATTTTACTCCGAGAGGCCTGGCCTGCAGCCCCATCTACTCGGTCTCCCCTTGGACCCCATCAGGGGAGTTTGGGGATCCACCGGTTTCTTTTAAAAGCAACTGGCCTGTTGGCGGAAGTCTCAACTCCTTCATTACCTAGTCCCTGTCTATCTAAATTATCTCATTCCCTACTTCTCCCTTGTTGTTTTTGTTTTATGCTTCAACATTTAAGGTAATTCACTTGCACAGACTATTCTTACAGACTAGAATGCTGCCCCCTTTTCCTCTCTCTCAACTTTTTGGCAGACCTCTCTGAAGCCTCTTTGGATTTCCCCAAGAATACTTAGAAACACCTGTATCTATGGTTCCATAATATCTCACACAAACATTTTTTGCATCTAAGTTATTGAACAACTCTGCAATTGTGGATTGCATGGGTGCCCACCTCTAGAGTACAACCTCCTTCAAATTAGCTCTATATCTTCTCATCTTTTTGCCTATGGTCCTTGTCTCTCTATCGTTGATCACTGAATACGTATTTAGTACACAAATTAATTCAAAATTTATTTGACTCCAATTAAAGTTTATTAATTTTCTGTAGTTATAGTTGTATGCTTTCCTGGTTGTTGTACTTCATCTTTGAAAATCTGGCCCCAACTGAAAACATTGTCATGAAATCTGATGTGGAAAGAAAAGTGTATCTTACTGTATTGAATAGAAGCTGTTATGACAGTGAAACTCTGGGCAGACTATTTTCTACTGGTTAAATAATTTCTTATTAAAGTACATACATTTATGATTTTGAAAGTAAACATCCCAGAAAAAAACAAATGTTTGTGAAGCTTCCTTGTTCATTTGGCTCTGGAAGTCAGTTCCTTTAATTCACTCCATAAATTATCCTTCTGTTATAACATGAAAGTCTTGATTTGAACCTCAAGAGAGGACAAAAAAGATAAACAGCCAAGATAGGTCATGTGAGGATAGTAAACTTGGCTGAATGATCTCTCTTCTTCTGGAGTTTGATCAATATCTGTAGGTGAAAATAACTCTTATTAGGTCATTAAAATGTTTATTAGCTGGTTTCAAGTTTTCTGCTTTCCCAACTTCCTGGCATTATCAATGTTCAGTAATTATCTAATAGTGGCTTTTAAGAATTGGATATGGAGTTTTTAAAAAAACGTACTTGGGCATCACATAAACCCTGGAATTTTCATGATCTTTATCTTCACAAGCATATAAATAAATATTGATCCCATACCACAGTCATTGGAGGACTATTTAATTTCAGTTGTTGGTTTACTTTGCTGGTTTTCTTCCACGTTCCTTCCTTAATGCCAGAAAAACCCCACTTGGCTCTAGTACTTCCAAATCATTCCAGCAACTTTTTAAGACTGATAAATATTACATTTAAAAATTATAAAGGCGAAGAGGGAGAATACAGTAAGTCCCCTAGATACGAACGAGTTCCTGTCTGAGAGTGCTTTCATAAGTCCAATTTGTTCGTAAGTCCAACAAAGTTAGCCTAGGTACCCAACTAACACAATCGGCTATATAGTACCGTACTGTAACAGGTTCATAATACTTTTCACCCGAATAATACATAAAAAACAAACAAATACAAAAAATAAAACATTTTTAATCTTACAGTATGGTACCTTGAAAAGTACAGTAGTACAGTACAACAGCTGGCATACAGGGGTTGGCATCGAGTGAACAGGCAAGAAGAGTTACTGACTGGAGGAGGGAGAGGAGGTGGGAGATGGTAGAACGGAAGGATCGTCAGCAATAGGAGACGGAGGGCAAGCTGCAATTTCACTCACGCCTGATGTTGATGGAACGCACGTTTGCACCTTTGAAAGTTCGCAACTTGAAGGTTCGTATGTAGGGGACTTACTGTAGTTAATGTTATAACTCACATATTGTAACAAGTGTTGTTACATGAGTCAAATCTATAAAGTATGTGGGTTTTTAACCTAATGTTTTCATGACTTGTATAAAATAAAAGTTTTTAGAGGATTTTAGCTCAGTAAATGAAAGAATTTAGAATTATCATTAAGATAAAATAGTTGAAATAACTATATATGTTACCACATTTGATCCTACAATAATCCTGTGAAGTGATATTACTTCAGTTCTACAGATAATATTTCCAAAAATATGTTTAAATTTCACAAATTTATCCTTGGAAAGTTGATATATTACTTCTCTTGTTGAATAGGTAAGGGATTCTAGAATCTGTGGTTTTATTAATTTTGAGATGCTCTCAGCCATTATCTCTTCAAACATTGCTTTTGACCATTTTCTTTTCTCTCTTCCTCTCTCTCTGGGACTCCAAACACAAGTGTTGTTAATTGTTTTACTTTCTCTTTTAGGTTTTCCACCCATTTGTCTCTTCATGCTTCATTATGGATTTATGGATTTTTATCTTTCAGTTCAGTAATTATCTCCTCACTCTTTTTCACCTGCTCCTATACTCTTAGAGTTCTGCTCTATTATATATATATATATATATATATATATATATATATATATATTCATTTCCAGTTCACTGATAAAATTTTTAACCTCATCATTTCCTTGAACCTAATGAGTATTGTTGGTTTAAAACACCTCTGAGATAACTCCAATATCTGGAGTTTTTGTGGGTCTATTTCTACTGTATGTTGTTTCTGCTGGTTTATTCATGTTATCTTATCTCCTGGTGTGTCATCACTTTATCTTCACCTGCATAGAATTTGCAAATTCCTGCAGGGGAAAAGTGGTCCTAAATTCTAGATCACCTTCTTAAGCCTTTATCTTTCTATGGATTTTTTCTCATCATTCTTTACTACCTTATTAACTCTATGTTGCTTTCAAACAAAATTTTAAAAATACTTTCCAAATTTTCTTTTCTTCTCAGCAAGAAGGTAGTTCTGAACTATTTACTCTGTGATTACCCAGAAGCAGAAGAGTAGTTATTTCTCTGCATATATGTTTATCTGGTTTTGTTTATAAGACAATCTGAAAAAAAAAAAACCCTGTATTTTAATATATATTTAGTCTTAGGTGCATAACGGGCTTATTTCAAAAAATATGCGTGTGTGACTTTATTTGAATTTGAAATGCATTTTCTATAAAAACCTATATTCTAATTAGGTTCTCAGGTCTATTTATAAAAAGTCTATTTTCCCCATGTCTTGGGTTTTGTTCCCTAGAAGCAGAGCCAGATCTTGGGATTCTTTTGAAGGTTGTTTATTAAGGGTGTGCTCTCAGAAGAAAAACCTGGGAAAAACTGAGGGAAGCAGGAGAGGACAAGAGAAAAAGCCAAGCGAAAATGGGCTTCAGCTAAAGTCTGGATTCACCTATCCTTTGGAGAACTCGAGAGTTAAAAATGTGTCATACTATTGTCCTAAATTTAGATAAGGGGGCTAGGCTTTTCTACCCATGGATTAGTCAACCAGTGGCCACAGGCTACCCCTAAAGAGGGAGGTTATAACTTTCCAGGCACTTCCATACAAGGTAGTTCCTGTTTGGCAATTCTGAGAGAAAGGTGTAGTTGTGAGCTCTTACCGGTCAGTTCACAGTACTTGCGGGATGGGTGCCCTCTCACATGGATCTGGGCAGGGCATCAGCAGCAATTTTCTACATCCCATAAGCTCCCTGAAGTGCAAGGGGTATTTTCAATACTATGAAATTTAATTTCTAAGAATAATAGTGTTTATTCAAGAATATGCATTCAGACTTCATACTTTGAATACCCGCCACAGTTGTCTCTCTCCTGAGGCTGGAGCAACTTTCTCCACACTTCCCAACTGCTAGAGAGAGAAATAGGGACTCTTTAAGCTACAGGTCATGATGGTAGCTCCAGTATCTTGGCACAGAATGTCCGAGAAAGAAGATAACAGAAAGGTGAAAATCTTTGGAGAGCCAGATAATAGTGACTTTTGGGTGCTAGTGAGATGCTAGAGAATGACTTTCTAATTCCCTGGTTACCTTCTGTTATTTTTCCCCTCCTTGCTTGTCTTTCCTGCTTTTCTAACCATCTGTTGCTTCCTCACAGGACTTCTCCCTGGTTTTCTATGGACCAGAAGAGTGACATTCTTTCTTCCTTTTCCTTTTCCTTAAGTAAAAATACAAACCTTTTGAGGATTCTCTCAGACTTACATTCTCCTAACCAAGCTCCTTTTTTTCATTTGGACTGTGTATTAAGAAATCAAAACAAACTAAAAGCAAAGAAAAAATTATTTTCACATAGTAAATTGTACAAAAATTTGAAGTTATGCAAATCTAGGTTCTAATCTATCTTGGCTGTATTAATTGTTAATTGTATCACAAATAATGATTAGAACTATTATTATTACAGTATATAGATACAGGGATAAAGTTCTGGGAGGGGCTGCAAAGAGAAATATACAAATCAAATATTTTTTTAATCCCACTTAGTTAATTTTATGGTTTTGTCTTTTACTATGGTAAAATACACATAACATAAAATTTACCATCTTAACCATTTTTCATTGTACAGTTCAGTAGAGTTATGTATATAGATATTTTTGTGAAACAGATCCCTAGAACTTTTTCTTGCAAAACTGAAAGTCTGTACCCGTTGAACAACAACTCTTTTTTTCCCCTCCCCCTAATGCTGGTAACCACCATTGTACTTTCTGTTTCTTATGAATTTGACTACTTTAGCTACCTCGTATAAAAGGAATCATATGGTATTTGTCTTTTTGTGACTGGTTTATTTCACTTAGCATAATGTCCTCAGTGTTCATCCATGTTGTAGCATGTGACAGTATTTCCTTTCTTTTTAAGGCTGAATAATATTCCATTGTATGTATATACCACATTTTCTTTATCCACCTATCTGTCGATGGACATTTGTATTACTTCCATCTCTTGGCTATTGTGAACCATGCTGCTATAAACATGCATGTGGAAATATCTCTTCGGTTTTTTCAGTTCTTTTAGATATATAGCCAGAGTGGGATTGCTGGATCATATGGTAGTTTTATTTTTAATTTTCTTAGGAACTTCCATACTGTTTTCCATAGCAGTTGCACAATTTTACAATTGCAGCAACAGTGCACAATGGTTCCAATTCCTCCATATTCTCACCAACACTTTTTACTTTGTTAATTTATTTTTTTACATAGTAGCCATCCTAATGGGTGTGAGGTGGCATCTAATTATGGTTTGGATTTGCATTTCTTTAGTGATTAGAGACATTGAGCAACTTTTCATGTATTTATTGGCCATTTGTATATCATCTTTGGAGAAATTTCTATTCAAGTCCTTTGCCCATTTTTTAATCAGGTTATTTTATTTTATTGTTGATGACTTGTAACTGTTCCTTATATATTCTGGATAGTCACCCCATATCCAGATACATGATTTGCAAATATTTTCTACTGTTCCTTAGGTTGCCTTTTCACTCTGTTGATTGTGTCCTTTGGTATACAAATGTTTCAGGTTTGATGTAATCTCATTAGTCTGTTTTTGCTTTTGTTGCTGTGCTTTTGGTATCATACCCAAGAAAACATTACAAAATCCAAGATCATGAAGATTTTCCCCTATGTTTTCTTCTAGGAGCTTTATAGTCTTGGGTCTTCCATCTAGATTTTTCAACCATTTTGAGTTAATTTGTGTATATGGTGCAAGATAAGTTTCTAGCTTCATTTTTTTTTTTTTTTTTTTTTTTTGCATGTGGATATCCAGTTTCTCAGCACCATTTGTTGAAAAGACTGTCTTTTCCTCCATTGAGTGGACTTGGCACCCTTGTTGAAGATCATTTGTCTATATACATGAAGGTTTATTTCTGGGCTTGCTATTCTATTCTTTTTTTTTTTTTTCAAGTACAAGTCATAAATTTTATTAGAAGTTGAGTATCTGTTAATTAGCAGGCAGCTATATAACTTAACTACAAAGCCACTACAATTCAAACATTGTAGTATTACTACATGATTTTCTATTCTATTCTATTGGTCTATATGTTTTTCTTTATGCCAGTACCATACTATTTTGGTTATGGAAACTTTATAATATAGTTTCAGGAAGTGTAATGCCTCCAGCTTTGTTCTCCTTGCTCAAGATTGCTTTGGCTACTCAGGGTCTTTTGTAGTTTCATATGAATTTTAGGATTTTTTTTTCTATTTCAGTAAAAAAATACGCCATTGGGATTTTAATAGGGGTTGCATTGAATTATTACTGTGGATAGTATGCACATTTTAGCAATATTAATTCTTCCAGCCCATGAATACAAGATGTATTTTTATTTTTGTCTTCTTTAATTTCTTTCAGCAATGTTTTATAGTTTTCAGTGTACAAGTTTTTCAACTCCTTGGTTAGTTAGGTTTATTACTAAGTATTTTATTCTTTTGATGTTATTGTAAATGAAATTATTTTATTAATTTCCTTTTTGGATTGTTCATGTATGGAAATGTAACTGAGTTTTGTGTTGTTGATTTTGTATTCTGCAGCTTTGCTGAATTTATTAGTTCTAACAGTTTGTTTTTGTAGAATCTTTAGGATTTTCTACATACAAGAATATGTCATCTGAGAACAGAGGTAATTTTGCTTCTTCCTTCCAGTTTGAATGCTTTTTTTTTTTTTCTTTGTATTGCCTAATTCCTCTGTCTGGGACTTTCAATACTCTATTTAATAGAAGTAGTGAGAGCCAGCATCCTTACCTTGCTCCTGATCTTAGAGGAAAAGATTTCAGTCTTTCACTATTGAGTATAATGTTAACTGTAGGATTTTCATACACAGCCTTTATGTTGGGGTAGTTTCTTTTTCCATTCCTAGTTGTTGAGTGTTTTTACCCTGATAGGGTGTTGAACCCTGCCAAATGCATTTTCAGCTTCAATTGAGATGATCACTTGGTTTTGTCCTCCATTCTGTTAATATTGTGTATTCCATTGACTGATTTTCATCAGTTGAACCATCCTTGGATTCCAAAAATAAATTCCATTTAAACATGGTTTATAATCCTTTTAATGTGCTGTCAAATTCAGTTTTCTAGTATTTTGTTGAGGATTTTTACATCAATATTCATCAGGGATATTAGTCTGTAGTTTTCTCTTTTCTGTCTTTGTTATCAAGGTAATGCTGGCCTCATAGATGAATTTGAAAGTGTTCCCGCTTCTTCAGTTTTTGGAAAGAGTTTGAAAAGGATTGGTGTTAATTCTTTAAATATTTGGTAGCATTTTCCAGTGAAGCCATCTTGTCCAGAGATTTTTCTCTGTTGGAAGGTTTTTGATTACTGATTCAATCTTAGCAGTTGTTGGTCTGTTTAGATTTTCTATTTCTTCATGATTCAGTCTTGGTAAGATGTGTCCTTCTAGGAATCTATCCATTTCTTCTAGGCAATCCAATTAATTGGCATAGAATTGTTCATAGTATTCTCTTATAATCCTTTTTATTTCTATGGCATTGGTTGTAATGTCCCCTCTTTTGTTCCTGATTTTAATTGTTTAGTCTTTTTTTTTTTTTAATTGTTTAGTCTTTTCTCTCTCTCTCGCATTAATCTGAGGGTTTGTCAATCTAATAGACAGAAAATTTAATTAGCTTCATTGATTTTTTTCAATTGTTTTTCTATTCTCTACTTCATTTATCTCTGCTCTAATCTTTATTATTTCTATCCATCTTCTAGTTTGGGGTATAGTATGTTTTTATTTCTCTTGCTTCTTGAGGTATAAAGTTAGGTTTTGATTTTAGATCTTTCTTGTTTTTTAATGTACCCATTTATAGCTATAGACTTCCCTCTTGGTACTTCTTTTCCTGCATATCATAAGTTTTGGTATACTTTTTTAAAAAATTTTATTTGTCTCAAGGTATTTCTAATTTCTCTTCTTTTTTGACCTATTTGTTGTTTAAGATTGTGTTGTTCAATTTCCACCTATCTATCTATGAGTTTTCCAGTTTTCCTTCTGCTGTTGGGTTTCATTCCATTGTGACCAGAAAAAAATACTTTGTATGATTTCAATCTTAAATTTGTTAAGACTTATTTTTTGGTCTCGCATGTCTATCCTGGAGAATGTTCCATGTTCACTTGAGAAAAATATATATTCTGCTGTTGTTGGAGGGAGTCTTTTGTATATATCTGTTAGGTCCAATTGATCTATAGTGTTGTTCAAGTCCTTCATTTTCTTATTGATCTTCTGCCTGGTTTTTTAATCCATTATTGAAAGTGGGACAATTACATCTCCTGCAATTATTATGTTGTTGTCTATTTCTCCCTTTAGTTCTGTCATAGTTTGCTTCACATACTTAGGAGCTCTGAGGTTTGAGCATAAATATTTATAATTATTATATCTTTTTGGTGAATTGACTCTTTGTTTTTATATAATGTCCTTCTTTGTCTCTGGTAACAGTTTTACATGAAGTCTATTTTGTCTGGTATTAATATAGCCACCCTTTTTCTTTCTTGTTTACCATTTGTATGCAATATCTTTTTTCATCTTTTTCCTTTCAGCCTATGTGTGTCCTTAGATCTAAAGTGGGTCTGTTGTAGATAGCATGTAATTGGATCATGTTTTTTTATCCATTCAGCCAATTTATGTCTTCTGATTTATATTTATATTTAAATATATTACTTTATAACATTAAAATATATTTATTTTATATTTCAAATAATTTATATTTAAATTAATTATGGATAGGGAAGAACTTACTATTACCATTTTGTTGTCTGTATGCCTTGTAGCTTTTTTGTCCTTCCTTTCTTCTCTTACTGTCTTCCTTTGTGTTTTATTATTCTTTTGTAGTAACATGCCTTGGTTTCCTGTCATATTCTGTTTTGTATATTCTATAGATATTTTCTCTGTTACCATTGCAATTACATAAAATGTCTTAAAGTTTTAGAATTCTATTTTAAATTAATAACAAATTAACTTCCATTGCATACAAAAACTCTTCTCCTTTACAGCTCCACCCCCTGACTTGATGTTATTGGTGTCACAAATAACATCTTTATATATTGTATACCAATTAACATAGTTAATTTTTTGTAGTTATAGTTACTTTTTGTGCTTTTGTCATTTAAATTCTATGCACCAAAATTGCTGAAATACAGATTCATGTGTTTGCTTTTACTAGAGAACTTTATATTTTCATGTGGCTTTAAGTTGCTCTCTACCGATCTTTTGTTTCAACTTGAAGGACTCCCTTTAGCTTTTATTGTAGAGCAGGTCTAGTAGTAAGGAACTCCTTCAGCTTTTGTTTACCTGGGAAACTCTTAGCTTCTCCTTTATTTTTGAAGTATAGTTTTTCTGGTTACAGTATTCTTGGTTGACAGATTTTTGTTGTTGTTTTTCAACATTTTGAATATATTATCCTACTATCTCTGGCCTGCAAAGTTTCTTCTAACAAATCCACTGATAATTATACGGACATTCCCTTTTCTGTGACAAGTTGCTTATGTCTGCTGCTTTCAAGATCCTTTCTTTGTTTTTGATGTTAGGCAGTTTGATTATGTGCCTCGTTGTAGTTCTCTTTGGGTTTATCCCCATTGGAGATGTTTTGTTTGTTTGTTTTTAATATTTCCATTGGATACTTTTTAATAGTTTCTGTCTCTGTTGATATTCTCATTTTGTTCATATATAATTTTCCTGATTTCTTTTCATTGTCTATCTATATTCTCTTTTAGTTCATTGAACATCATTTTGACAATTATTTTAAATTCACTGTCAGCTCAAAGATCTGCATTTTTTTAGAGTTGGTTTCTGGAGTTTTATTTTGTTCCATTGATGGAGCCATGTTTCCCTGTTTCCTTTGTGCTCCTCAATCTTTTGCTGAGATTTGGGCATTTGAAGAAAACAACTACTTCTCCTAGTTTTTGCATACTGGCTTCCTACAGGAGAAGACCTTCAGCAGTCAGCCTGGCTAGAGGTTCCAGGACCTTTCAAATACTTTCTGATCTTACTCTCCTTGGCGTTTGCATGTGGAACTGTAGCTCTAATGTGCCTGGTTGCTAGCCTATTTTCAGCAGCTTCCAAATTATGCCATCAGTCCAGTCAGTACTTGGAGTCAGGAGAGACAGAAACCAGTCTCTCAGGCAGCCCCCAGACAAGCTAGAACCTTGGCTGCATGGTCCACTCTTTTGTTTCTGTCCGGAGAGAGAAGTACCATTATGGGAGACTTCCTCTCTGTTGCACCACACCAGCATTATGCTACATTGGGGGAGGGGCGTGGACTGGCATGCAAAACTCAGAAGATTTCCTACCGACCCGTTTTCCTGAATCCCTTCTTGGCTTTACATTGGCCTGGATGATGTAGCTTCTCAGCTGGTCTCTAGAGTTCTCACAGAAGTATTCTGGTCTGTATATCATTGTTAACTCAGTGTCTCTGTGAAGGAAGGAGGGCCTGGAGCTTCTTTGTTTCCCATCTTGCTTATGTCATTGTATGGGATTGTCTTTTGTATAGTGAATGACCACCCCAAATTGATTTGTTTTTTTAAATCCCTGTTGTTATAAGTTTATTTTTCTTAACACTGAATACGTTTTCATGGAAGTTGCATTGCCTCCTGCTCTTTGTGTCTCTCTGAGGAACCTAAACCTGTATTAATATTAGTGTCTTAGCATAGTGCCTTCCCAGCACACTTATCTGTTCGCTTTACATATTGGAAGCTACAAGGGAAGTAGCTAGCCAGTAACTTCTATGTCAAGCTATACTTTCCACCCATTTGGGAAAACCTCTCTTGCATTAAATTTACAACTGCAAAATATGTTTTTAAATGATTGCTTAAATGCAAACTTTTTTATTGAGCTATTTTTCAAGCATTATTACAGTCTGTCTCATTACTTTATAAATAGATACAGTCATGGGTGAGGTGATAGATTCCTGGTTAAGTCCTTGCCAAAACTTATTTGGTATCTCAGCTACCAGTTGGCAAATCATAGGTCATTAAGTGGTTTGCCCAGACCCTGAAAAAAATGTGGGTAGCTTACAGAAGAAGCTATTTTTACAACATACTGTTTTTCCTTAATGCCTTGAAATTAATAAACCCTGAATTCTGTGAATATAGAGCATAAAGTAAGACAACCCTTGCTTTTGAAAATCTTTTCTGTCAAGAAAACACCACCTCCCTTTCAGCCCATCCCAGTGTAGTTGAAGCGGTGCTGCAATTTTTATATGGGAACTACTTTATTTTTCTTTTTGATCATGAGAAGAACGGACTTATACTTGTTTTTCCCTTTGATTATTATTCCAACCAAGATGCCTTGAGTAAATTTTCCAAGAGAGTGGAGCACTAGAGGATTTTTTCCTATATAGATCTGGGGGTCTGTTTATTTGTTTAGAGTTTGTGTCTAGGGTGTCTGGAGAGTGATTAAGAAGGTTAGTCTAGGGCTTCCCTGGTGGCGCAGTGGTTGAGAATCTGCCTGCCAATGCAGGGGACATGGGTTCGAGCCCTGGTCTGGGAAGATCCCACGTGCCGCGGAGCAACTGGGCCCGTGAACCACAATTACTGAGCCTGCGCGTCTGGAGCCTGTGCTCCGCAACAAGAGAGGCCGCGATAGTGAGAGGCCTGCGCACCGCGATGAAGAGTGGCCCCCGCTTGCCGCAACTAGAGAAAGCCCTCGCACAGAAACAAAGACCCAACACAGCCAAAAATAAATAAATAAATAAATAAATTAAAAAAAAAAAAAAGGTTAGTCTATGAATCTGGACACAGAGCTTTATGGGGTCCCCTCTCATTCTCCATTCTCCTCTTCTGCTTCCGCCCTGTAACTGACACCAGCAGAAGCAGCAAGGCTGGCCTGGCATTCCCGACTGATTTCATCTTGCACAGGTTGCCATTCTCCAGCCTAGGCTGCTTCACCTGACACACTGAGTCACCTTGAAATTGTCACTAGGGAGCCTGTTCTCACCATGTTTCCAGACAAGGTGTCCAGTCTCAATGTAAATATCTTTGGTAAGCATCCTGGTCAAAATGATTTTTTCACGACCTCAGATGGAGAACAAGACTGTATTTGCAGAGACTAGTGGAAGGCTGGCTCCAGAAATGGAGTGATTATTTACGAGGTGTAAACTCAATGGTCTGGTGAGTGTGTCCTAAGTGAGATAGTGACCTAGTCTAATTTTCTCCACTATTTTCTTATTTACTCTGTGCCTTTTTTCTTTTCTCACCTTGTCTTTCCCTTCCCCTCCCCCACTCTCCAGATGCAAGGATTTCTGAGGATGGTGAGATCATGGCTTACATCCATGTTTTTATCGCCTTCCTCTTCGGCCTTTTAAGAAGGTGAAGCCGGATGCTCCAAAGTTGTGCTTATGGTCTTTCCCTTCCAGCTACAAAGCTCCTTTTCTGCAGTTTTATTTCCTTAGCTGGGTGTCTAAGAAAAGTCAAAAAACTAACTAATGCAGAGAATTGTGTTAGTGACTGAGCTAACATAAGGCGTTATCACTCAAGGGGTATTTACAACTTAGTTGTGTGTGCAAGAGAGACCTGGTTCCTAACAAAGGCAAGCACTGCAAATTCCTGCTGAGCTGTTAGTGTTTTGAAGAAGGACATGAAGAAGAAGAAGAAGGAGAAGGAGAAGAGGGGGAGGGGGGAGGGAGAGGGAGAGGGAGAGGAGGAGGAGGAGTTCTAGAGTGACAACAGGTCCCACATTTACATACGATAACTCCAAACTCGTTTTCTTGCCCATTCCAGATGCCTTGTTGTTTGCAGTAAGTTTACCTATCACACTGCTTCACACCCACCCACAGTCCATAGAACCACCTGAGTTTCTTTTCACTTTATGGGTGTTGTTACCTCTGTCACCTCTGGGGTACTGAAAGTAAAGGTTTCCTTTGACTTTACCCATAAGAGGACTCTTAGAGCTGATCCAAGTCCCTCTGGGGCACTGAAAGTAAAGAGAATGCAGTAGTGTAGGTGGCATTGAGCAGTTCTCAACTCTGATTTCGACTAGTGGGGGGGGGGCAGGAGGTAAGAAGGGTTACAATGTATCAGTCTTCCTACTTTTATTTTTAAAAATAAAAAATCTTTGTTAATGATGTGAATCATTTGATGCTAGCTGAGTATAAGCTGTAACTTTCATCTTTCCAGACACGTTCTAGAATAAGATTCCACAGTGTAAGACGCTTCCCTTGGGCCTGAGATGAAAATAAGGTCATTTTCCCAGGGGAGTAACCCATGGAGCAAGCGTTTTAAATAAACAAACTGCCTGATTCTGACTTGAAATGAGCAGTAGTTATTGAGATTTACTGCAACTGACTTTGGACCTCATACAAATGTTGAATTTAGACAGACTTCTTATTAACTAAAATGTAGTCTCCCTTTTGGCAGATGCAATAGAAAAAAGTTCCTTTTCCCAGATTCTGGGAGATTCAATTGCCCTCTCACCCCCAAGATGGGTCACTAAGCATCGTAACAGGAGAAGCAAGTACTTTCTGTAAGCGTTGTATAAGTGGTCTGATTTCAAAGCTCATAAAACAAAGTAGCACAATTCATTTATAATGTGCAAAATTGGGACAGCCTTTCAAGCCAGTTTAAAAATATAGCAACTCACGGTTAAAATCACTTCATATATATGACATGATTTAAATTGTGTAATATATATGATGTATGTAATTGTGATAAATATGGTGTGATGTTAATATTTCTGCCCATTTTCCCCCCCAACAACTATATTGTACAGTGGAAGGATACTGGGAGCCAGGTGAATTAATTTGACCCTCTTTTAAACAACTTCACCTTTAGGATGCTCACGCACAAAATGAAGAGGGTTGCTTTACATAACCTCAGAGTTTCCTTTTAATGTTAACATTCTAAGAATCTATAACTCTTCATTCTTCTATGGCAGATGACAAATAGCTCAGTATTTTTAAGGAGGCTCAGCTCTCTTATGCCTGCCCTGCTAGAAAGCATTTAAATATAAGGATGTGAAAATGATGTGATCCAGGCTCAAATTCCAGTCATAAAATAATTGAGGATTTGGAAGTGGATAAAGATTGCCTTGTTTTAGAGAAATGAACAGACACAGAATAGAGAGGGAATGACCAAGAGCGCAAGCCTGAATCTCACTAGGACCACGGCAAAGTGACCACTTTTTAAAAAAATGTGAGCTAAAGATGGAATACGGTAGGATGCAGATGAAGTGGAACCGGTACTTGGATCAACTACAGGAGTCCTGAATTATCAACCTAAGTTGATGGTGAGGGGAAGGCTTTAGAAAAACACCCATCTAACACTCTTCTCAGTCTTAGGTGTGTAAGAGGATGCATAGAGGGACTTTCTCCTCGCCCAGAATTGGCAACTGGGGCTAACCCTGGGGTCAAAGAGTGCTACTTACCCCATGTATCCTGTTGATTGATGGGAAACCTATAGCCTCTTCACCCATCCTGTCCCTAGCATTTATAAGGGATGACAGAACTTGCCTCCCACAGTTAGCTACAGCCTCAAATCTTCCTGCATTTTCTGTGCCTGTATAAGAAGACTCTGGGAAGAAGGGTAATGGTTAAAGTCAGGTGTCATCATTTTAATGGGGAGTTCTGTGGCTTTTCCTCTCATTCCCTATGAGACAAGGCTCCAAGAGATTCACTCATAAAGTTAACAGATGCCTGAAAAATATAAGGATGGCTCTTTCACTCTCTGGATGGATGTTTACTAAATTGTAGTTCTTACAGGTCCTCTCAGTATAGAGAGGGTAGCCAACTTTTTGATAAAGCTTTACTTGTGTCCCCTGGAGTTTGCAAGCCCTATATGAATATGAAGGCTAGTGTCTGCTTGTCATTTGGACAATTCTGAAAGTATGAGCCTTGCTAGAATTGATGGTGACAACAGAGTGAAGAGATTGTGGTATAATATCCCTGGGAAAATGAGGGAAACACCTCACCCCAGACAAGATACAGAAGAGGATCTCAGTTCTTTCTGAACCTCCAAGTGAAGGAGCAGGGATAAAGGGTAGGGCAGAAAGAAGGTGGTGTTCCAGTCTTACCCAAAGGGAACTAGGGCAGGTCGACTTTAAGATGGCATCCAATGATCTCAGCATCCTAGCATTCACAACCTTGACTCTCTTTTAAGCAACAGAATAAGGCAAAGGTGATGGAATGTCACTTCCAGGATTTTGTTACTAAGATTGTAATTTACATCTTGCTAGCTGACTCTCTTTATTGCCTTCTTGGCCTGCATGCTTTGATGAAGCATGCAGCCATGTTGGGAGGCCCATGTGGCAAGGAACTGAGGGCGGCCATGGGCCGACCATCAGCTAGGAACTGAGGCCCTCAATCCAACAGGTCACAAGGATCTGAATGCTGCCCACAGCCACGTGAGCTCGGAAGCAGATTCTTTCCCAGTTAAGTGTTTAGATGAGATTTCTTTGAGCCTCATGAGAGACCTTGAAGCGGAGGACCTAGCTTAGGCACTGTGAGATAATAAATGTATGTTGTGTTTTAAGCCATTAAGTTTGTGGTAATTGTTACACAGCAATAGATATCCAATACAGAGACAGTGAAGGCATGGCCACTGGCAAAGGGTGAATGGAGGGTGGGAAGACCCTCACTGAGGGAAGCTAAAATCACCCCAAGAAAAATACATACACATATTCATGGAGACCATAACATTGGGAGAGGCTACTAGCAATACACGGAAACATACTGGGTACCAGTTACATAAGGTATTTTCTACCATCTCTTATTTCCACTTGTCTCCCTGATACTCATGATGTCAAAAAGGAAGAGGGAGGAAATGTCCCAAAGATAGGCCATTCCTTGAAGGTGAGGGAGGGGGAGGAGAATGAAAAGAAGGGGTCACATCCCCCCATTCATTTCAAATCCCATGGGCCACAGCCTTGCCAATGGTAGGAGAGTAGAAGTTTATCTTCTAATATGTAATTAAAATTTTAAATGAACAAAGTTTTTGGAAGTTGCTCAAAAATTCATTAAGAGATTTTCTACCCAACCAGAATGGGAAATTTGACAGAATCTACATAGGACAGTGCTTGGAAGATAATTAATCTGTTTCATGTATATACTATATACCTTCACCAAGTTTAGACTCTTCATTAAATGGGTAATGCATGACCACAGCCAAGGAGTTTGAGGCTCTGGAAATTGGAGGATGCCTTGGGAAAGGAGTTTTAGTCTCTGAACTGTAACAAAATGCATCAGTACCTGAGAAGCACCAAGAACTATCTTTGTCCACTGATATGCAACCAATTGGTATAACATGGAAAATCCTAAATGTTTCACAGCAGTTTGTCAATACCTGTATGTAACCTCTGATGAAACCTGACTAGGATATTTCTTGAGTCATATATACCTGACTCAAGTCAGGATATTAAATCATCTTAAAATATGATTTGAAAAGGACCATAATGACTCAAAGAGACTTGTTTTTCTTTCTCTGTCACTTCAATACTATTGATCATTCTTATCCTTTGGAGAGTTCTCCTATTTTAGGGTTTCTGTGATAAAAATTTTCCAGGTTTATCCCTTGCCTTTCTTACACTTCTTTTCTTTTTTTTTTTTTAACAGACTTTTCCCTCTTCCTGTCTCTCTAAAGTTTGGCAAATTTTCTTCCTGGCTCTACTTAGTATTCTCTCTTCTCTCCTCTGGCAAGACTGGTCAAACTTGAGTTGTATATGCAGATGCCACCCAGACATACACACACACATTTACTCCTCATCTTCCATTTTTTGAATGATGAAAAAACCCAACACAAATGATAGTTACTTTCTTTGATCCTCTACTGCCCCTTGCTTTCTTCTCAGTAAATTTCAAAATTTCAGAGATTTTCTCTCTCACAATGTCTTGTGCGTCTGTCTTTTTTTACATTCTTTTAACTCTAATCCTAGTAGAAGCCCTCATTACCTGTTGCCTAGGCTGGTACAATTACCCCCAATCTGACCTTTATGCCCCTCTGTTCTCAGAACAGTCCAACATGTTGTTAATAAAACTGTTTTCATAAAGTGAAACCATGATCACATCCCTTGTTTAAACGTTCTCTTTCCTCCTAAATTAAATCCATACTCCTCACCCCAAAACCCAAAGCCTAAGATGACACAATAGGGTCATATTAGGGTCATAATAGGACCCTAATCTACTTTCTGAATTCATCTCTGTCCTCTTTCTCATTTATTTCCTCCATAAAGACTTCAACTTATCCCTTCTTGCTGTTCTCTAGCAAGCCACTTTCTTTTCTTTTTTCTTCCTTTTTTTTTTTTT
Source organism: Eschrichtius robustus (assembly GCF_028021215.1). Lineage (NCBI taxonomy): Eukaryota > Metazoa > Chordata > Mammalia > Artiodactyla > Eschrichtiidae > Eschrichtius > Eschrichtius robustus. Next base: position 18,194,455 of record NC_090836.1, read on the forward strand.
AATTTTATTTTTGGCTGCATTGGGTCTTTGCTGCACGCGGGCTTTCTCTAGTTGCGGCAAGCGGGGGCTACTTTTCGTTGCAGTGCGTGGGCTTCTCATTGTGGAGGCTTCTCTTGTTGTGGAGCATGGGCTCTAGGCGTGCGGGCTTCAGTGGTTGTGGCACGTAGGCTCAGTAGTTGCGGCGCTCGGGCTCTAGAGCACAGGCTCAGTAGTTGTGGCGCACGGGCTTAGCTGCTCCGCGGCATGTGGGATCTTCCCGGACCAGGGCTCGAACCCGTGTCCCTTGCTTTGGCAGGCGGATTCTTAACCATTGCGCCACCAGGGAAGTCCGCAAGCCCCATCGTTTTCCACTTTGCTCACAGCTACCAGAATAAACTCTAAATATATATAAATTAGATGATGACGATCCCTGCCTAAGTCCTTTCAGTGTCTCCCCATTCCTTCTAGAGTAAAAGTGGAGGCCTTTTGTGCTCTGACTCTTCAATCCCTCTTCCCCCCAGGCACAGGGCCTTTGTCTTATTACTCGGAACATGCCCTGTCTCAAGCTTTTGCCCTTCTCATTGCCTTTCCTCTGGCAACTTCTTGTCCTGCAGGTCTCAACTGAAATTGGAGCTTTGGATTGACATATACACACTACTACATATAAAATAGATAACCAACAAGGACCTACTATATAGCACAGGGAACTATACTCAATGTTCTGTAAGACTGAGTAATAACCTATATGGGTAAAGAATCTCCTAACACAACACTGTAAATCAACTATACTCTAATAAAATTTTTAAAAATAAAATAAATAAATAAAAATAAAGATTTCACCTTTTCAGAGAGGGTTTCCTACCTCATCCCACCTAAAGAATTGCCCATGGCCTACCTAGTCATTCACATCACTTTGTTTATTTTCTTCATTACTTTTTACCTCTAGCTGAAATTATCTTGTGGTTAAAAAAAACTTTTTGGTTACTTTTTTGTTGCTTGCTCTCCTTCACAACATTGTAAAAGCCACGAAGCCAGGGACCTTGTCTATCTTGCTCACAGCTGTGTTCCCAGCATTTAACAGTGTCATACCACCTTGCTTAATAAATATATGTTGAATGAGTTAATGCCACTTATTCTGCATTGGTTGTACTCCTGCCATCTCTGCCTGTTGAAATAGTGCTCATCATTTAAGCCCATCTTGAAGTCTTCCCTCTCTTTTGTCTTGATATCTGGATGTTATTCCCACCCTCAAGTTTTTACATAGTCTTTTGTTTGCACACCTCTTATGGCCCTGCCAGGTTCTGCATTGTTATTTTAAACCTTCTACCATCTCTTCATTGGACTACAATTTTCTTTAGCAATGAGGTTTTGTTATGTTCATGCTTACATCTAATTACTGTGCCAAAACAATTGTAGTTACATACATAGTTGATATGTTGAATTAAAAGGCAAGAAATAATGCTAAAGTTTCACAAATGATTTCCTAATTCTGTTGGTTTTAGAGCTTAGAGGACGTCTGTGTCTCTGGAGCTAATTATTGATAGAGGAATTTTTTTTATACTGACCAGTGGTACCAATTAATAGTTGTAAAGGCAGATAATGTAAGCCACATCATTTTAAGGAAAAATCAACTATAACATTTTTTCCCTTTTTGTTTTTACAGTAAAATAATTGCTTCCATGGATATGGACATCTAATGGGTCTAAAGGAACCATAATGGGAAGCTGACTTGAATTTAAAAAGTAGGAGTGAGTAAATAGGATTTGACTACCCTACCAAAAATTAAAATATCAAAACTATATTCAAGTATAATTTGTTAGAATTCCATTAGTGCCTGTTTCTAGAAGTGCCTCTCTTACGCTGATATAATTCATTTTATTTCTGCCATTTTTCACTCTCTCTTTTATTTTTTGTACTCTTGCCTTTAACTGGATTCACTGACTAGTCTTTACCTCTTGGTGGTCTGGACATTCTACACCCTGTTTTTATTCTAATCTCCTGGTTGTTACATTATAGTTTTAACAAATATATATAAAATTTTCTATTCTATAAGTATTTCTAATTACCACTAAGGATGAGCATTACCATTGCTGTGGCAATAATAATTTTTGGAGCATACTGATGACATTAAGAGGTTGTTGGTGGTTTTGTTCTAGGTGTGATAATTTATTTTAAAGGTTCCTTATCTTTTAGATATGTAATAAAATATTTACAAATAAAAGCGTATAATGCTGGGAGTAATTCAAAACAATCAGAGAAAGAGAAAGGGAATTATAGGGGGGCAAAGGAGGAAAAACGATTGGTCATGAGTTGGTCATTGTTGAGGTGGGTGATAAATATATGGAGTTTATTATATTATTCTCTCCACTTCTGCATGTTTGAAATTTTCTCTAATAAAAGATTAAAAAGAGAAAAGAGTCACATTTTCCCCCAATAAAATACAATTGGTTTTTTTTTTTAATTTTAATTTTAATTTTATTTTATTTATTTATTTATGGTGGAGTTGGGTCTTTGTTGCTGGGTGCGGGCTTTCTCTAGTTGCGGCGAGCGGGGGCTACTCTTCGTTGTGGTGCGCGGGCTTCTCATTGCAGTGGCTTCTCTTGTTGCGGAGCACGGGCTCTAGGCATGCAGGCTTCAGTAGTTGTGACACGCAGGCTCAGTAGTTGTGGCTCGCATGCTCTAGAGCACAGGCTCAGTAGTTGCAGCACACAGGCTTAGTTGCTCCACAACATGTGGTATCTTCCCGGACCAGGGATCAAACCCGTGTCCCCTGCAGTGGCAGGCAGATTCTTAACCACTGCGCCACCAGGGAAGCCCACAATTGGTTTTGATGGTGGTTTGCAAATGGAAGTCAGGGACAGAATCATTTTATTTTGAATAAACACAGAGAAAATCTTTTACTCAAAGGCCAGAAATGTTATTTAAATTTGATAAATTCTGCGTGTTTGCTGAACACTTGTTCTTTGTTATATTTGCCATAGTTGCCACTTCGAGCATTCCAGATTAAGCTCTCTGTACGTCTTCTTCTGTACATGGCCTCCACGATGACACACATTTCCACAGCCACTGCACATCCTGGACAACCAGCTCGCTCTTTCTCCCAAATCCAGGATAATACCATTCAAGTGCAAAAACTAAAGGCATGCCAGGAATCCTTTCTGCCTAATGGTAGTTCCACCTAAAATGGGAATATCATAAGTTGAATTATGTTCCTGGGTGACTTTTTTTTTTTTTTTTGTAAGATTTAATGTCACTGTCAAATTTAGGCCCTTTAGAGAATGCCAAAATTGTGATCTGTTAAAAAGTGTGTCAACATGCATAATCTTTAAACATAAATTGTGACCCAATGTTAGGAAACTTCAAGGGCATTGAATAAAACTTTAATTCAAATGCTACCCTCAACTGAGATCCTCTTCTTTTTCTATCACTTTGGTGGCCCAAGTCATCTGCAGGCCCAGAGCCCCCCTTGGCCTCGCGAGAGACCTGAGGTAGTAGATCCCCAGGTCCTCACAATGCCAAGCATTGTCCGCAGAGCAGCCCATGTCTCTATAGCCCTGCACGACCCCCATATCGCTGTCTGCTCCTGCTTCTGTTTCCAGATCGTACTGTCTCTGAACTTTGGGTATTTTCTGACCTCTGCTGCAGAACCTCTTGTTCAGCCACTCTTTTCCTTCTTTTGAGTGAATCTGGGTCATATGTCTCAGCTCTGGGTGGTTTTCCCAGCAAATCCATTTCATCTTCTTTATATTTTCCAGAAATTCCTCAGGGTTTCTTTCCCATTGATGAAAAGCTATCTTATTAATGGGACTGCACTAGATTAATTTTGATTTAAAGTCTTTGTGTTTTGTTATTTTAGTGATAAGGGGATGAGCTAAAGGCATAGCGTATCATTTTGAGTTAAAAATCCTACTCACACTCATTCAGTTTTCTAATGATTCTAATAATTTGACTTACAGTGTTATATTAGTTTCATGTGTACAGCATAGTGATTCGGTATTTTTATAGATTATACTCCATTAAAAGTTATTACAAGATAATGGCTATAATTCCCTGTGCTATACAATATATCTTTGTTGCTTATCTATGTTATACTTAGTAGTTTGTATTTCTTTTCTTTTTGGCCAAGATGCATGGCATGCGGCATCTTAGTTCCCTGACCACGGATTGAACCCAGGCCCTGGCAGTGAAAGCACCAAATTCTAACCACTGGACCACCAGGGAATTCCAGTGTAGTCTGTATTTCTTAATCCCATACCCCTAACTTACCCTCCTCTCTTCCTCTCCACACTGGTAATCACTAGTTTATTTTCTATATCTGTGAGCCTTTTTCTGTTTTGCATATACATTCATTTGTATTGTTTTTTTAGATCCACATATAAGTGATATCATACAGTATTCGTCTTTCTCTACCTAATTTATTTCACTAAGCAGCATAATATTCTCTAGGTCCATCCACTTTGCTCATTCTTTTCATTCTTTTTATGGCTGAGTAAAATTCCATTTTATACACACACACATACACGCACACACACACACACACACACACACGTACCACATCTTCTTACGTCATCAGCCTGGTCAAAGCTGGTCTCCACCACATATGTGTCCGGTCCATGGGAGGGGAAAGAAGGTACAGAAACATAAGCTCAGAGTTTTTAAAATCAAGAATGGGAAGTGGTCCACTGACTTCTGTTCATGGGCCATTGGCCCCAAATCAGGCACATGGCCACAGCTAACAGAGACAGGGGAATGTGTTAGCTCTAGCTGAACAACTCTGTTGCTATGAAAGAAAGGAGAATGCATTTGGGGGAGATAACTGTCACGCTGCTTCACCGTCTATTTTAGGCAAACACTGTGATAAGCCACCTGGGGGAAAGACTTACAGTCTGAGGAGAGATGCATATGATATCCGAAAGTTACAGAGTGCCAGTTATTATGAAATAACCAATAAACAGGGTCCACACTGTGGAGCGAAAGAAGTAATTTAGATGGAGGATTTGAGAAGGCTTTGTAAAAGCAGTAATTTTGGTAGGTAGAGAAAGCACAGAGTTTCAAGCTCAGAGACTTGCAGACTTGTATGGGAGACTGAATATGAGTGACACAGTCAGTGAACTTGAAGCACTATGTTATACATTGTAGTATTTTACACATTGCGCTATTTGAAGGGGTTAGGAAGCAAAGCTGTAAAAGGTGCGTTGGAATCAAACCACAAAGAGCCTCGACTAGCATGCTTAAAGAGTGTAGACTTTTTTCACCGGTCAATGGCGAGTAAGTGAAGACTCCTGAAAAATCTGTTAATATATCTGTTAATAAGTGAAAAGTATATTTTAACTTCAGTTTTACAGGTAACTATTTTATCCTCCACTTTTTCACTATTTATTCAATACAAGCTGAAGTAGTCCAATAATATGTGGAAATCCAGCCTTAATATTTTTGTTTTCTCAAGTGATTAAAATAAACACTGTGAAAAATAAGAGTTTCATTTAAATTATGCCAGAGAGTGTTGGAGTTGGGGGAGGGGTGTCATACAGTACAGCCAAGAAAATCTCCATGAGAACCGGAACAACGATTGAAAATGAGTACTAATGAAGATAGAAATACTCTAAAATGAAACTGGGCTCTGATGTGGTATTTTGATCTGAAGTTAAAGGCTGATTAAGCTTTTCATGAACTTAAACTTGAATCTGTGCAGTAAATTATCAAGGGGGGTGTAATTAGGGTCACTTCCTTCCTAGATCTCTGGGGAATTCCCATCACCATTGATGAGAATTGTGCCTAAAGATCATGGGAAGAGCATGGCCCTTGGGTTTCCTCTTAAACAGCCTGTAGGATTTGTTATGGTTATTTTAATGCACTGGTCCTTGGAGACACTAATTTCAGTTCTGCCTCTACTTTGGACATGGTGAAAATGACAAAAGTTGTGGGTGGGAACCCCAAGAGATGCAGATATCTTTTCATTCTTTCTTCTTTATCTATAATTATTTTATTATCTGTGAGGAAATTTCTTTTCCGAAAATGCCAAATCTGTAAACAAGAGTAAAAAATAAATGATTCCAACCAATGGAGGGGAAAAAGTGCCGCCCCATGTTTACTAAGCGGCTAGTAACTTCTCTGGGAGTTAGACTTTCTTTGGGAACTGAGGTCATCTCTTTAAGTCTCTGCTGGTTCTGAGAAACCTGAGTGTTAAAACACTTCACCAGATAGTTAGAAATGTCTGAGGCCAGGGGAACAGGATTTTTACTCAGAGAAAGTCTTGAGCCAAGTGGCAAATGATGAGGAATTGTAGAATAAAACCGTGGGACTGGGATAATGTAAAGCAGGAAAAAAATGATAGTTCTAAAGATGAGCAGTGTTCGATTTTCTCACCCAGCTCTCCGCAGAACTATCTTGCGGCACAGCTCTGGATCTTCTGTTGCTTTCCCACGCCTGCCCAGTAACCAAGGGTAGGTCTCGATTTTGATCATGCAAGTCTGGCACCTAAGCCAGTTTTCCTCTCCTGATACTTTCCATCTCAAAGTATTTGGGTGCAGAGTCAGCACCTAACCTGCTTATAAATTTCCGCTCCTCCATAAAGAGAAGAAACACACCTAGTTTTTTTTGCCAGATGGTGAATGTCAGACATGGTAGAAGTTCAATATATATTACTGGATAAATAAATTAATGACAGATACATGAAACCAGAAATATCCTCTGTAGGTAAAATGTTTCCCTTTACACTTTGTAGTATTCTACACATTATACTATTTGACAACAGACAGGTGGCAGGTATCAAAGAATCAGGAAAAGCAACTGGGTATGGGTATAAGGTCTCTGCTGCAGAATTTTTTAGAGATCAGATTCATGTTGCAAAGATCTTTTTTCTCTGTTCTAGAGAACAAATATAATGCACTGAATGTCATTTACTAAGAATCCAATTAATTTCAAGGCAGTCCTTCATTTCTAGCTTTTGTCCTTTGTGAATGAATCAAACTATTTTAAGCCCTTTATATACATTAGCTACCTTAGTTCTTACAGCAACTTATGAGGTAGGTACTATAATCATTTTGATTTTATGTATGAGGAAAATGAGGCACAAATATTAATTTTGTCAAGACCTCACAGATGCTAAGTGTTAAAACTGAAATTTAAGCCAAGAGAGTCTGACTGCGGAGTCTATTTTCTTAACCACTATACTGCGCTGTCTCATGAGATGGCACTGGAGCAGAAATCCTAAATAATCACAGGAGGAGAACCAGGAGGCCTTCTGGGGAAATGTTCCTGGTAGAAGCAAACTGATGATATGAAAGTATGTATGGCTCTGTTTCAGAGAACAGCAAGGCCAGAGTGGTAGAGTGGAAATGATTCAGGGGGAAAGATAGTAATAAGATGTAGTGGCTTGTGGGCCCTGGAAAAGGTTTTGATTTTCATTTTTAGAAAAATGGAAAGCCGTAGGAGGGTGTTAAGCAGAGGCGTGATGTAATGTGATCTAGAAGAATATTGTGGCTGCTGTATGATGACTAGGACAGAAGTGAAGAATCTAAGTGTTTAATATAAAATAATATTTAAATTCAATACATAAGTCAAAATTATATACACACACACATATAAAGAATCTTATTTTCTAAAACTAAACTCAATAGTTCCAAAACTGCTTAGCCAGTTAAATATAGTTTGGCAAAAATAGGTTCTGAAACCATTGTAATGTTCTAAAACACTTGTAGATTTTTAGAAATTAATGTGACCTGTTGTTTGGTGTGGCTGTCACCAGCTAAATGATGTCCTTATCTGAGCCATGACTTGACATAGGGGCCCCATCAAGCTCTTCCACTGACTTCCCCATGAAATCAATGGCCATCAGGTCCTTGGCACCCAGCCTTTGGTTGCAGCTGGAAGGTGGCTGGTGGAACTGCTCTAACTCCATTGCTAGATTTGCCCCTGGCTGCCAAGGATCTCTGTATCACCTGGACTCAGAAATCCTGCATCTCAGCCCCACTGTGTCCAGACATTACCTGCCCCACAGCCTGTGTCACCTTCACAGATGTTGAGCTGCCACTGCATGGAACAACAGGTAAGCACTGTGCATGTTCTTCTTGCTGGTGTGGCAGTTGCCTTCTGCATCTGTCCGGTTTCCCTGGGATGGGAGAGGGGGACCCACATCTATGCCAGAACTGCTAGAAGGTCTGATATCCAACTCTGTAATCACTGGTGGGCTAAATCTGAGTAAGGTAGATTTTTCTTTAGCAAACTGAAAACTGTACAGAAATGTTTCAATATACCAACGTCCATAGATGAAGTAAAATAGAGACCTCAAAAATCTGTGTAAAAGGCTACACAAGAGCTCAGCTTTCTGATGTTTAGCTATGTGAAATATGAGAATAAGCCTATAGCTTACTAGCTTTGTACTTCTCTCCCTGTGCCCTCATCCCTTCCTTGAAGAGGCAAGAGCTAAGGATGATTAAATCAAGGGTTGATAGAAAATCTCTCTTTAGCAATTGAGATAATGCTAAATCTTTACATGCCAGGCCTGCGTTCAGATATTACTAAGAAGGGGATGTAGTTTTAAGATGGGAGGTGGGAGACACAAAGAAAAAAAAAAAGGTTACAGGATTTCCATGATACATCAAGCTCAAATAGAAAAACCAAGAGAACATTCTAAAACTTTGAATGAAATGAAATCAACATGAAATTTTAAAAATGTAGTTCCCTTGGAACAACAGATCTCAAAGAGAGGGACCCTCAGAGAGAGAGAGATCTCAGAGGTGAATGTCATCATTGTGTGATCGCTGTGTCACATGCCTCTAAAAATGTGTTGTTTTTCCTTGAGCTTTCACTAGGGATAATTTTGTGAAAGAGAAATTGCAAAACTACAGTGAATACAAAGAAAATATTTTAATAAAATATTCACTATAGTGGAGGCTCTCAACAAGAACTGAGAAGGCAAAAGAAGTAGCTGTCCCTTTGGGGAATCCAGTCCTAAATGACACAGGAATGTTCTTAGCTTTTCTCCAAAAGCTCCTTGCCTAGTTCTGCTAACAGGTGGCCATGAGGGGGACAAAGAAACCTCTGGAGGTCACTGTGAAGAACCAAGTGAATTAAGAGAATCCACTTAGAAGTAGATGAGAACTAAGCAGCTTTTTAAATTTTTTTTTAGTAAAAATATTTCTCCAACTCACAGGGAAATGGGTAAAACTTTTCAGGTTAAATGTTTCTTCTGTGAGGTGTTCTTAGTCAGTTGGTACCGCCTATGGCTTGTCTTTAAGCAGCTTGGAGCCCCAGCAGGATTGCAGACACCTGGCTGAGCATCGGGGAAAATGCAGAACTAAGCAGTTTTTCTTTGGGAAATCCAAAAATAGATTTGCAAGTTTCTATTCATGTTTTCAAGGCTCTGAATGAGAAGTTAACAGGAACTTTGCTTCATCAATCATATTGTGGGGTGATTTCTAGCTTTGAAACTTTGAGCCTTATACTACAATAGTTGATTTAATGGAATAGGAATTTTGATTTCTAGTTGGATTCAATTACGTTCATGTAGAAACATGCTAGAATTGATCTCAGTTGTTGTTGTTTTCCAATTTCACAGATGTCCCTGCTTAAAATTTTAGTGTAATTTTCCTAATACTAGTTATGCTTATAATATCCAATTTGAGAAAAAATAAAATTCAATATTTAAAAAATAAACAAAAAATAAACAACAGAACAAAACAAAACTAAGCAGTTTTTGTCTCAGGTTTCTTACCCGGTGCAGTTAAAAAAAAAAAAAGAGAGAGAGAAAGAGAGAAAGGAAAAACACAATTTTGGGGCCCCCTGCCCATTCTATCACATTTCCAGAGTGAACAATAGAAACAGAGACAACTGTGGTGTCACCCGCTAAGTATTCCATACAGCGTCATTCCTTGGTCCACTTTCATATTCAAGGTCTATTACTATTAATGTAATTCTTGGGTTTCAAATTGAGAGAAATGAGAGCATTTCCCCTCCATAACTTAAGCCTATCTCTGCGAATACTGCATGGATGAAACAAGTGAGCCAAGAACCCTCCACCTTGTGTGTTACTGTTTATTGACACAGAAAGTGCTGCTGTTGGAATATGCATATCATTTAGTGCATTAAGATAAAGAAGGACAAATTATTGTGTTCCATCTCTGTTTCAGTCTGTGCCCTGTAGAAACTCTTCAACATCTTATCAAAGACTTTCTGGGGGTTGTGTTGTTGTCAGGATTCCGACGTGTTCTGATTTCCTTCTGGAGTCATAAATTGCACCTTGGGCACCATGAGGGATGAATTGTTCCGGCGGATGGAATTATTCCTCCTCATGGAATTGTTTCTTCTCATGGAATTGCGCTTCCTCAGAGAATTCTGGTGGGACAGTTCACTCTTCTGGAGGGTTTGGATGAGAATGGAAGGCTTTTCGTCCAGCTCTCGGGCGCTGCACCTCGGAGCCGCTACTTTCACGGTGTTGCCAAATTTGGAGTAATCCACGGAATACACGCCTTCCTCCTCGGTTACGATGGACACGAAGCGATGGCCCCATTGGATCTCCTCAGCAATGTAAGAGGTTCTCGCTTGGGTGGTAATGCCAGTAGTTTCGACCACTCCTTCCAGAATCACGATGACCTCCAGGTCTTGGTTGGCGAGGTCGGTGGCGGAGATATCATACAAGGGGCTGCGCTTGTCAATCACGTGGCAGATGATCAAAGGGGCCACCAGAAAAATGTTATTACTTTCAAGGGGGTTATCAACGGGAATGTCTAGTTGGTGAATAGGCACCACCTCCCCTTCGGGTGTCGTGGTTTTCTTGACCACCTGGATGCGCACCGAGGCACTAATGATCATGCTTTTCCTTAGGTCGCCCACGCGGAACATGAAACACAGTTTGCCGTTTCGGACTGCGATCACCGCATGCCGGCTGAAAATCAAGGTTTCCGCCCTTCTGTGAGCCTGGGCTGTTTTCATGAATATGCAGCCCAACATGACTGCATTGATGATCAAACCCACAATGTTCTGGAGGATCAGGACTGTGATGGCCAGAGGACATTCCTCTGTCATCATTCTCCCGCCAAACCCAATTGTCACTTGAACTTCAATGGAGAAGAGGAAAGCAGAGGTGAAAGACCTGTAAGACATGAGACCAGAAAACAATGCCATTGGATCAGATTTTGAAACACGAAATAACAGGCTAAGTTAAATTTTGCGTTTTCTTCCTCTGAAGGCTATTTTTAAAAAAAATTTTATTAAAGTATAGTTGCTTTACAGTGTTGTGTTTGTTGTTTCAGGTGTGCAGCGAAGTAAAAAATATATATATATATGTGTGTATATATACACACACACACACACACACACACACACACATACATATTATTTTTCAGATTCTTTCCATTACAGGTTATTATAAGATATTGAGTATAGTTCCCTGTGGTATACAGTAGGTCCTTGTTGGTTATCCATTTTGTATATAGTAGTGTGTATATGTTAATCCCAAACTCCTTATTTATCCCTCCCTCACCCTTTCCCCTTTGGTAACCATAAGTTTGTTTTCTATGTCTGTGACTCTATTTCTGTTTTGTAAATAAGTTGATTTCTATCATTTTTAAAGATTCCACATATAAGCGATATCATATATTTGTCTTTCTCTGTCTGATTTACTTCATTTAGTATGATAATCTCTAGGTCCATCCATGTTGCTGCAAATGGCATTATTTCATTCTTTTTATGGCCGAGTAATATTCCATTGTACGTATATATCTATGTATATATAGATATAGATATAGACACACCACATCTTCTTTATCCATTCATCTGTCAATGTCCAAAGGCTATTTTTTAAAAATTATTTATTTATTTATTTATTTATTTATTTATTTATTTATTTATTATTAATCTGCATTTGGGTCTTCGTTTCTGCACGTGGGCTTTCTCTAATTGCGGCGAGCGGGGGCTACTCTCTGTTGTGGTGCGAGGGCTTCTCATTGCGGTGGCTTCTCTTGTTGCAGGGCACGGGCCCTAGAGCGCAGACTCAGTAGTTGTGGCACACAGGCTCTGTTGCTCCATGGCATGTGGCATCTTCCTGGACCAGGCGTCAAACCCATGTCCCCTGCATTGGCAGGCAGATTCTTAACCACTGCGCCACCAGGGAAGTCCCATGTCCAAAGGCTATAAAAGGCTTTTAGAAAGACTATCCAACTTAATGTATCAAATGTCCAGTTCTAAACACAAGCACTTGTTCATTCTCTCCCTCTCTCTCTCTCTCTCTGCATGCATCTACCTCCAGGCTTCTGGGATACACTTCTATTAATGTTTTCAAATCATGTAATGATGGGCCTGTTTATGTGAAAGCATTAAAATAATACCTGGACATATTTATATCTATGGGCTTATTTTACGTTGTGAAATTTTCTTCCAGGTTGATATCTATTATTTATTGCCTATCTGTGTTTAAGTGACTTGAGTCATATGGGAAGTACTGAGTAATAAGTGAACTTTTTATTGTTTACAACCTTTAAAGTCATACTCCCTAACAAACACTGATTGTGTACCTTATATAGAGAAAGCACAGTGCTAAAGAGTGGTACAAAGCACATCATTCAAAAATACTAGTATTTTTAATTAAAAAAAAACATGTTGTGTCATTTGGAATGAAACATGTTTTCTTACTGATTGTCTCATTTTGTTCTCTAAGTGATCTAGAGAATACCAAAGTTATTAAAGGAAGGATGTGAGGTAGAGATAGATAAGTGACTGTGTCAAGATTACATAATTAATAAGAACATGAATTCTCTTAATTCTGGCCTAGTCTTTGAAAGAAGCACAGGGAAGGGGCCAACAAGTGTCAGGGTTTTCTTGGGAAGCTTTTTCGAACTGCATTTCTCTTCCTTACCTCAGTGTAAACCCTGATTTGGTAGTTTAGGGTGGACCTGGATAAAACTTTTAAAAAGCTTGCAGATAATTCTGATTTATCTCCCCTGGTTGAGAAGCACCACATTTGGTTATTCTTATCACTAATTTATTCATTTAACTACATATCCTACACTGCTGTGGCTTCTTAATAGAAAGAGTCTTAGTCTTGTGCTTGCCCTACACCCCAATTTCAAACTTTTCTAATTTTATAGACGAGAGACCATCTGTCAAAGTATTAGCTGTGTATTGATGCCACACACAATGAGAGACCAAATATTTAAATATTTGAATACTAAGTCAAGTACTGCACTTTGGCGGGACACTGTGAATGGTAGGCAAGCACACGCAGGTGCTTTTTTTCTATTCAGGTTCATAATCAGGGATTTTTATTTTTTATTTTTTTAATTGAAACATAGTTGATTCTTCTAATTAACTTTTAAATGGAGTGTGAAAATTGCCTTTCTTACCTCTTTTGTTGCTAAAAAGATTCATGAAAAGCAATGATTGCTTTTTGCACTAGCTACACATGAGCTAATACTGAATGATCCAAAAACATGGCAAAGAATAAGAAGAGACCCCAGAGAAGGGGCACGGATACAACATTGATTTCTAATTATACACGCTTCAGGGAGCAGCGTAATGATGAATATGCCCAGATGTTTCATTTTCACGGCTTAAGAGGTCATTCATGTGCCATATTGTGTATGTTGTTTATTTTATGAAAGAACTTACTTCCAAACACTATACTGTGCAAGACCCAGCCTTTTATGAACACCTGTCATGCTAAACAACCTCAAGAGATGAAAGTGATTAACTGCTCATTTGTTCTGCTACAGAGGGAGTGAGGCTGAATTAGAAGAGGAAATATGTTGGTTTATTTTCTGACTCATGTTAGAAAGTCATCCACATGAAAGGGAAAGTGAGCCAGCCTGGAAGGAGAATGTTAAATGCTATTTGGATACACTGGAGAATATTCATTACAATCAGTTGGTTCTGGTTCTGATGACAAGGTGAGATACTGAACTTATGAAAGGAAAGGAAAGGAAATGCAAAGAATTAGACACATTATTAGTCATCTTTTAAATCCCCTTTGGGAGAGAACAGAGATTTTTCTGTTTCTATTTTTTTTTTTTTTTTTTGGTGAAAAAGTATTATGTACGGTTGGTTAAGATTAAATTGTATGTTGCATTGAAGGATAAATAGTACCACAATGTTAAAATAAAACCAGTAAGATTTTAATCTTGCAAGATGTCCAATAATATTTTTTTAGGTAAGAAGTGCAATTTAAAATGCTAAGATAAAATCAACTATATTTTAATAAAAATTTTAAGAAAGGAAATATGCTTTAGAGAATCACCTAATGAAAAATAAATAAATAAAATGCTAAAACTGTCATACTGATAAAATCAAGTGTGTCTCCTTGTATCTGCGATGCCATTTCTCATAGTGAATTGAATGTTCAAACCAGCAGGAATCCATCAGGGGGATAAACATGCCTCAGAACACCTCCTGTTGAACAATAAAAGCTAGCAGTAAAACAGCTTTTAATAACCAGTGCACTCTGTCAAGTTCTTTTACAAACTCATTGAAGATATCTCACTTTTGATGACATATCTTTAATAAATTGCTTAATGACTTTTTTCCCAGAGGAAAAGCCAGTATATTTGTCTTGTGAATAAAATCTGTCCTTTACTTTTCTAAGGTTTATCATTTGTGTTTCTTTTATCTCTTTTTATGTGTATCTACTTCATGTTTATTAAAAATGTACCTTGATACGAAAATGATTCACCATCAGTGCCAATAAATTTCTTAAAGAGAAATATTATAGATAATGATATCTGACCTACATATACCTGTTAAACACAGTATTTTGTTCCTTTATATTTGGTGTACTGATGATCACCTACATTCTTCACCTATATTTTCTTTGAGCCAAAAGTTTGTGACAAGTTTAAGACACGAAAATAATATCTAACTCCATGGTAAAGGCAATGGATCGATTCAATTTAGTTTTTTCTCCTCAAAATCTGAGCTGAAATCTGTGGCATGTGATCTCTACGACAAATACTGCAACCTCCCTTGATAAGCTGGCATTGCAACTATTCAGGGAATGGAAGGATGGACAAGTTTACAGTCTGAGTTTCTGCTTCTTGCAGTGGTATGTTAATTTCATAAGATTTCAGGGTCAGCAAAGGTCTTATTCTTTACAGTTTCCTGGAAGAATGGTGCTTGCTCAGTTGCTTTGCTTTATGAATTATGTGAATTTGGAACATTATTGAGAAAAGGTCCTGGAAAAGTTGCTAGTATTACTACTAATGTTTCGCTGCAGAGTGCATATTTTTGCAATTGATATTATCTTTTTCCATCTTCCAACAAAAACAAGAGACAAATCACTCCAAGTAAATGTTCTTAGGCCATGTGAAACTATGAGAGGAGAATCACTGAAATCAAATTCACTTTACTTATCTTTGAAATATTTACGATATAAGAGAAAAAAGCAAAATCAGGGCAATCTAAGAACTGTCTTCCTATCCTACTAAAACTTTTAGAGAAAACCACAACATTAAGTCACTTCTACATAATCTCTTCCATTAAAAATTTGGACCCATCTCCATTAAAAAATATTTTTTTTTCTAGTTCTGAACCTTAGCATAACTTATAATTTTGGAATTCAATGCAAGCAATCAGCTATTTAAGATAATCTTGATAAAGAAAGGCTTATGCTTATTTCATTTCTGGTGGATTTTTATTTTTTAATCTGGAACACCTCTCCACCAGTGTTTTCCCATTTTTCTCATTATTTCTGAAAATGTCACTGGTAAGAGAAGTTGTGGAAAAACATTACTAGCATTTGCACAATATTTTTTGTTGATCAGAGATATTGCCTTGTGGATGCTGGAACTATGGACAGCAGCTTTTTCAGACTGAAAACTCAGTAAGTGGTTTTTTTTGAGGAAGGCACTCTGTGGAATCCTTTGAACCACAACCATTTTTAAATAACTGGTATAATATTTTCAAGGCCAGCTCAAAGGATTGAAGTGCTACATTTCCAAAGACTCGTCATCCATAAAGCTGCATCTGAAAAGAATTTTAATACATTGGATTGGCTTTGTTGTTATGTTTTTACTTTTTTGCTTCCGAAGGTACTGAAACAAACTCTTTAGTTCACTTGCAACAAAATAACAGAGTGAAGAGAGAAAGGACAGTTTCATCTTTTTTTCTGTACTGTTTTCCACCCCTGCCTCATCCCGCTGCCTTCTTACCTGACGTTAGTCACACACACGGTGGACTCCAAGCCACTTTTCTCCATCCCACTTTTCTCCATGTAAGCATAGATGTCCCCGTGGGCAAAGGCCACCAGCCACCACATGATGGCGAAGAGCAGCCAGCTGCAGAGGAACGACATGGTAAAGATGACCAAGGTGTGGCGCCATTTCAGGTCCACCAAGGTAGTGAAGATGTCCTGGAGGAACCGTCCTTGCTCCCGGATGTTCTTGTGCGCCAGGTTGCAGGCCCCGCTCTTGGCGATGAAGCGGGCCTTGGGCAGGCGGTCCCTGATGCGCGGTTTGCGCAAGTTCTCCGCGGCGATGCGCGCCAGCACATATTCCTCGGGGATGATGCTCTTTCTGGCCAACATCGTGCCGTCACCATAGCCAGCCTGTACACCTGTCTCCGACCTGCCTCTCCTTCCCTCGGGACCCGTCCTGCAGCAGGGAAACGAAGATTAAAATTTTCCCCCCCTATTTCCTCACCTCTTCAGTCCTTGCACGTAGGGGTGTGTCTATACATTCCAGGTGACGTGCAAAGCTAAAGGTATGATCTTATCAATCTAAACACGAGCCTAGTTAGTGCTTGAGTTCTTGGATCCCGGGAAAATCACTTGGTCTGAACCAGAACTGTTTTAATATTCCTTATCGTTTTGAACACATAAGAGCACAGCCTTAGTTCAGCAAAACCAGCAGCCTTCCTGTAAACAGCGGGCTCAGTGATAATTCTGAAATTACCCGCGTCTGTAGATTAGTGCAAGGATACCAGCACGCGACGTCTATGAGGAAAATTAAGGATCTGTTTACTAAACTATTCACATGATGTAGCAATATTAAAAGTAAAGAGGGGAAATTCTTTTTCTGTTATTTTTAGAAATAGGCAAAGGCCGTGAGCTCCTGCGCAGTATGAATGTTTCTTGTAATTCGACAAAATAATAATAAGCAATGTGCTATGTAACCTGAAAATCACGTAGAGGTATTTTAAATTTGAAAGAAGTGTGAGTTGCATTCTTTTTTAAAAAAATCCCAGTGGAAATCATAATGTAATAGCTTGAAAACTTCTTGACGACGAAGGGATCAAACATACAAACTGCAGGAAAAACCCCGGACAATAGCCTGCGGGCAGCGGAGAGAGTCAATTAAAAGAGTGTGCCCCGAAATTCCATCCGACGCTGTCAACCTCGCCCGTGGTCTGCATTTTCAATCATTTGCGGGGACGCGTTCAGCCTCCCCCTCCCCTCCGCTTAGAGGAGCGTTGAAACTTACAGACTCTGGGCAGCGGGCGCCGCGGCCGCACCTCCCCGCACACGCCGGCCGACCGCGAGCAGGTCCCTCGCTGTCCCATCTCCGGGCGCGGGAGCGGGGACCGCGACCGCCGGAGGGACAGATCCGGGGGCCGCGCGTCCTAGGGAGAAGAGTTAAAATAATAAAAGGTGCAGCTGAATCTGAACGCGGGGAGGGCTGGAGGAAGGGGGATGGGTGTCGCTCTTCCCCTCCCCCTGCTCGGCTCTATCCCTTGGCCGCTGCCGACGGCGGAGGAGAGGCTTGGGGAGAGGAACCGGGGGGGGGGGGGCGGGTGATGTCCACAAATCAGCCTCCCACTTCGGGCTTTGACGCGCGCCAGACCTCTGAGGCCGAAATTGCAGAGATGAGGGAGGGAGGGGGTGGGGGAGAGGCGAGTCCCGGGGAGGAGGGAGGGGCGACGGGGGGTGGAGGGCGGGGCCTGGAGAACGAGCCCTTTTCCCAGTAGCTGCGACCCCCTGCAGCCAGCGTGACACGCATGTCTTTAAAAGGCTCCCAGCTCCGGGGAGAGAACTTTCTGAATTCGAGTTCACTGACGTAAAGAGATTTTTTTTTTTTTTTTTTTTTTTTTAACCTGGGTAGATATCTGTGCTACTTCAGGTTACATAAAACCAGATATAGAGATCAGAAAATAGTCTTCTGACGCGTCTAGGCTGTGTGCACACATACTGATTTACATTAAATTTCCGTCTAGTAGGGATAAGTGGAAGAAGTGTTCTGAAACCCACTTCGTATTGACGTATTTCTTCACCAGCCAAAGCTGGTTCTCAGGGAATTAAATACACACACAGACACACAACTACGACAAAAAAAAAAAAGTGGAAGAAGAAAACCGCTCGAAGTCTCTTCCAATAAAAAATTTTTTACCCCGAACAGGGACTGCAGTCAACACTTCAGAACTCAAACCGTCGTTCTTCAGTAATTGGTGGCTTTCTGAAACGTGGCAGCTTCTCGGTCTTGTCTAGATGGCCTCAATGATAAAACAGAGCAATTGCGCACAAGAAAGTTATACAGTAAATATCTTTCTGTAGCTTTTTGAAAAGGAGCCAGCAAAGACAAATGTGCTTTCTCCCACAGGTCAGACCTCTTGATTTGGCACTTGTGTTAATGGAAACTTTAATTCTTGGAAATTTCATGTATTTTCCAAGACTCAGGGCAGAAAGTGTATGGAGCATAAACAATGTGTTCATTTAATTACCAAGAGACCTAAAATTAGTCTTTAATGAAGGCAAATGAAGAATCATTTTTCCCCCTTGCAGATAGAGTTGCTTAACCCCTTCAATTTGAGCCTGGGGATCCTCGTCTGTTAGTGGTAGCTCTCTCCTCTACTGTTGTGAATTTTTACAGTAATTTATGTGACAGTTTTACTACAAGTGTGTGGGGATCACATTGTACAGTTAATCCCCTCATCATTCCATTTTAGAATTGTTTGGTGTACAATGTATTCCCTATTATTTTAGCTGGGGAAACATTCATCGACACCTATTTGGGGAAGGGAGATATATATATATATATATATATATATATATATATATATCACAGTTGCTGTTCTTAAGAGGTAGACAGTTGTAGTAAGAGACATGGATTTGATAATAAACTCTAATAGAAGCAAGGGTGTGATTAGAATGAGAATGGAAATAGAACTAAACAAGACATATTAAGACTAGAAGACTAAGGAAAGAAATCTACGTGGATTATTTGGCATCTGATCTAGTCTTTGAAAGACCAGATGTATTTGGGTCTAGAGAAAAGCAGAGAAAAGACCTTCTTCCTACTGAGAAGGAAGATCATGAGGGAGGATTGACAAGAGGGGACCATGTTTTAGTAACAAACTAATTTAATCAGCACTGATGAAGCAAGGTCAACAAAAGAGCAGGATCAGATGCTTGAGTCCGGTGCTCCCTGAGCAACCTCTGTCACCACCTCTCTGAACACCTAATGGGTTATTCATGTACTTGTCCCATCCCCTTCCTCCTTCCCCACAACCCATGAAACTGAGGGCTCTAGAGGGCAGAACTGTGACTGTATCTTAAGCCTCTAGCACAGCTTCAATTACAGAGGGGCTCGAAGAATACTTTTGAGTCAATGAATGGGAAGGGTAAGGTTGATAATCACGTTGGTGCCTCGGGAAAAAAAAAAAAATACATAGACAGCCTTAAATGCTCAGAAAAGGGAGTCAGGACTGTCTTTAGGAGGTAGTCGTAAGCCATGGAAGGATTTTGATTAGAGAACACCGCAAGTGCCTGCTTTAAGAGGATTGACCAGGAAAAAGAGGCCAAGATGGCTTTGAAGGTGCATTGCTAAGTTGAGTCCCTTCAGGCTCCAAAATTCTATGATTGGCAGAAGGGGACCCTGGAAACTGTTGTGTTAATCAGAGAAGGAATGAGGTCTGGGGCTAATAAGCAATGTCAGTGGACAGTATACAAATGTACGCAAAAGGAATGCTACAAAGTCAGTATTGGGAGAGGGTAAAGTCACAGGCGACTGTGACATTTACTGTGATGACAGAGAAATAGGAGGAAAATTGAATAAGAAGAGGTGAAGTGTTGAGGAGAATTATGAGAAGATTGGCAACAAATAAATCCATGTCGGAATCCTATGAAAATTCTGGTCTTTTGCTATAACACATATTTAGGATTCAGTTTTTTTCTAGTGAGATATATTCTTCCACATATGCAGTTTCAAGTCAAGTTTTGAATTGTTTTGAAGTGACGAACTCTATACCCTACTTTGTAGTAGTTAATGCTTTAAACTGATTAATTCAAAATAAGGGCACTAAGAATGCACATAACGAAAGTTAATTTTAAGAAGTTAATAAGTGAATTTTTGGCAATAATATGCCTAGAAAACAAATAGCAGCCATTTGGAAAAAAGATGGAGAATGTGTACTATAGAAATATTACAGACTTTCTTTTTCTTTTCTCTTTCCATTCACTTCCTGACATTTTTAAAAACCAACTGTTTATGTCTTTTTCCTTTAACTAGTTTTTCTGCACTGAATGGAAGCTGCATGAGGGCACACAGCTTGTGGTTAATACTACAGACCCAGTGTCTGGAATTGTTCCTAGCTCCTAGAAGTGGGTACTCAACAAATACTTGTCAAATGAAGGAAAGAAGGAATAGTGCTCTCAACATGGTGTTTCTCTCTTTCTTGCACTTACTCTACCTCTTGTCTTTCCTCCCTTTATGTGTTTGCAGCCATTTCTCACAGCCCATGCAGGTAATCTGAAGTTTGGAGATCTCCTTGAAGTCAAGGGCCATATCTGTCTGCAAAGATTTCATTACTCATCACCTCTCCCTTCTCTCTTGACCTTTTCTTTCTCCTCCCTTCAAACTATCCGCTGCTTCCTTCCTCAGCAACTCTCCTAACCACTCCAGGTTCCCAGTGCTTAAACTTGTTTAAATATTAAATTTGTCTAAACTTGGCATTTGCTAGTTATGTTTCTCTTGACAACTTTTGAGCCTAATGGAGACATATCTGTATCCCCAGACCTCTTTCTGGACACACAGTAGCTGCTCAATATATATTATTAATTGATCTCTAGTTCTTCCCCCTTTGATTGTCCTCTTTTCATATTATGGGCCAAATAATGAACATTTAAGTTTACCTCTGAGAAATTTGTGAAGGAAATCAATTTTTCAAGAACACATTTACTGCTTCAGGCTTATTTTATTGGTCTACTTATTTAATCACTATTTTGCTGTCATCCACTTAAGGTTTTCTTAACTGTTCTATAATTTCCTAATTGCTCTTTCAAGAGTGAAGACTAATTTGTGCATTACTCCTAGAGAAGACCTATAATGAGTTTAGAACAGAGCTAACCTTAAATTTTATGATTTTTCTTGACTCTTCAGGAATCCTGTAAGAATCTGTCTGCTCATGTTACATCCTGGAGAAATTTATGCAGTAATTGGGCAGCAATTCAAGGATATCTATTCACTTATAAGTAAATATCTGTTAGATTCCTTTTACACCCTATGTGCATTTCATTTGCAGATAAAGAAGTTTCTGCATTTCTCACTTTCCTAAGAAAAAAGTTTGTCAGGTGCCTTCAAACAAGTGGAGAAAGGCTGATGATTTTCCTGTTTGCTGCTTTGATTACCAAATACAAATCAGTGAAATCCTTGAAAGTACTCTTGAGACTAAAGGGTGAAGTCCTAGCATTTGATGACCTTGCCTTTGACGTGACTTGTGAATTTAGAACTCTTGGTTTTCCTGAGCTGTGTTAGACTTGAGAATTTGGAGAGTCTTCAAAATGACAATGGAAACGAATCATGTTAGCAGCCCAAATAACAGTTGGTCTATTTGCTTGGTATGCTGCTTTATTAGTGTCCTCATATAAACCACTTTGGAACATATTGCTTTGGAATCATCTTAATAAAACTGTTACATAAACTAGTAATCAAAACAGCATGTTATAAACTCACTTTTTTGGAGTTATCATGAAATGGGAATGACAATATAACTCTTCGTACTTATCTGTTCCAGTGAGTTGAGAGAACATTTCTTTTTGAGATACGTATCTATTTATGTGCAAAAGAGCCTCCCTCTCCTTTAAATTAGGTACCCCCTTTCTTTAAGGATATCCATTAGAACATTCAGTGAAAAAGATCTCCATCCAGTTTGCATGCTCAAGGCCTCAAACTTTTGCCAGCTCACAGGTGTGAATCTGCAAGTCAGGAAGGGGGCATTCATAACAATCACTACCTTTTAATATACAACCAGGTGAACAAAACAAAGTCCCTGATCCAATGCATTCTTAGGGAGGAAGATGTTAGTGAACAAATAGACAAATAATATATTCTATAATTATCAATGGTTTTGAAACTTATAAAGAGAGTAAAGCAGGATAAGGATTGAGAGTAACTGGGGCCAGCGATTGGCAATTTTACATAGAGTTCAGAAAAGGCCTCTTTAAGAAGGTGAGATTTGAAAAAAGAATCAGCCAGGGGCTCAGGCAGCCTGAGAGCAAGTATAAAGGCTTTGAGGTGGGAAGAAGCTTGGTGTGTTTGAAGAATAGTAACAAGATCCATATATCAGATGGAAGTGAGGAAAAGCAGAAGATGAGATGGGAAAACTGGGAAGTGCATTCACTGATCTATCCATCTCTCCATTCACCCAATGAATAAAGATTCAGAGTCTGCACATTCTAGGTGATGAAAAATATTGAACTAATCTGAGGGCAGCTGTGTGAGAATTAGGTTATTTTCCTTATCTTACACAACAGTCGATTTGAGTATAGCACGATGATGTGTAAAATCAAATACCTAGCGGGTGGAAAGCAAAACAAACTCAAAACATCTGACCCCTCATCCTAAACTCTTTTCACTGAATAATATCTCAACGGGATGATTGTTAATCCATGATCCAGCTACGTGGGAAACACCTGGTTACATTATTTTATGCTCCTCCAGGCTTTTATGGAGGAAGGACAGAATAAGATATAATATCTTTGGCCCCCAAACTAAAATATCTTTCATGAGAAGGTATAAACACCTCTAATAAAGCACATTTAAGAGTTCCCCTGGAGATTCTCTTGTTCACTTAGGTTTAAGAAACTCATAGAATTATTATGAGAACAATAATAATGGACACAATCCATATAAGGTGATGTGGATGTGACTGGTCTAAGTACTTAAAAATGTCAGTTCTTATTAATAAATTAGGCTTGTTTTGGTTTAGTGATGGTCAAAAAGACCTCAGAGCTGTATGGCAGTGGGAAGGGGGAAGGATAAACCCCCAGGTTCCTTTAACTATTATTTAACTATCTTTCCTAATCTAAGACTAAGAAAAGAAAATACATGATAATATCATTTTATAGACTTGAGTATTATTTTTGAGACCTCACCAACCTTCAGAATCCTAACTATCCAGTACCTGTACTGGCATCTCCTCAACTCCTGAATTTAATCAAGACAGGGGACTGAAAGGGAGCCAGCTAAGATACTGGTAACAAAATAGAGACCCAGGAAATCAACATGTCTGGTTCACTGTAATAGTGTCTCCAAGAGAAAAGTGGTTCCTTCAATCAAGTAGAGAGTACCCGTGGTAATTATTTTCTGCTGTTAGTGTACAAAATGCTAGTACTAAATAAAGCTGGTAGGGTCTCTTCCAAGAGGAGATGAAGAATAGTGGCTGTCACTATTCGTTTTTCCAGGCCTTGAAATTATGCCTTGATATTCTTGTGCAAAAGAAAGGCAAGTTTGCCGGATCCTGGTATCTATCTTGCTATAGGCTTTTCTGAAGCTCTTGGGGAAACAGCAATTCCCAACAATGTCTTGATCCATTCCTAAGCTTTCATATCACTATGTTTTGAAAAATCAGTGACTCATGCAGTGCTTGGAAAGAGAAACCTGACATTTTCCAGAACTTTCTCGGTAAGGTGATTCCTTATTGCCACCTTTCAAAAATGCCTGCTGCAGAGGGATTATAGAGGTTGAAAATTTTAAAGTGATATTTAGACTCATTGGCCCCAGTGATCATTTGCCAGGATTTTTTTTCTATTAAATGACCTGAATTTTCCTTTAGGTAAAAATTACCTGTGCCAGAAAAGTTTTTACAAGACCGTTTTTCTAAACAGGTTCAAATTAGAATTAAATATTTGATATTTGTTGCTAATCTAAAATGTCAAATTACCTCATTTATTGTTAGAATAAATGGGATAATAAAATGATCTCCTCTCTGTAAATCTACAGAAATTTATTATGCAATTGAGTCTTT
Source organism: Eschrichtius robustus (assembly GCF_028021215.1). Classification (NCBI taxonomy): domain Eukaryota; kingdom Metazoa; phylum Chordata; class Mammalia; order Artiodactyla; family Eschrichtiidae; genus Eschrichtius; species Eschrichtius robustus. The sequence continues at coordinate 18,218,596 of NC_090836.1, forward strand.
TTTTTTGAAATTGAGGAATTGTAGAAGATGCATGAAGTACACCTTTTGTTTAAGTTCACATAGTTTTAGAGTCAGAAGGGTGTGGGATCAATTACCAGTTCTGCTATTTCCTTGGTTGGTGGCTTTGAGCAACACACTAAATCGCTCTGAGCCTCCATTGCCTTTTCTGTACAATGGAGACTCTAACATCTACCTCTTCGAGTTGTATAGATTAAATGAGGTAAGTGTGTAAAGGATTTAGCATAGGCCAATGAAACTTAAAACATAATATTTTCTAAAATAATTATAACTCTAATGTAACGTCTTTAATTAGTATTTAATTAATTTATAATTTGTGTATATTTTTCTTAACCTGCATTTGTTGGTATTTTCAGATCAATAGTAAATAATAATGGTGATATCAGACATGCTTTTCTTCTTAGTGATTTTGAGAAAATGCTTCCAGAATATATAGTTTACATGGTTATCATTTTGAGGTAGTGTTCTTTTTCTACTTTTCAAAATCAATAATGGATGATGAATTACATAAAAGACCTTTTTAGCATATACCAAAGTGACTTTTTTTTCCTTCCTTGGCCAGTTAATAGGGTGAATTATGTTACTAGGTTAAAAAAAAGTCAAATTGTTTTTACATTCCTGTGATAAACTCCACTTGGTCATGATAAATGATTATTTTAATGTAATGCTGGATTGTCTTTCCTACTATTTATTTAGGAGTTTTGCATAGATATTTATAAGTGAGTTAGTCTGTATTATTCTTTCTGTCTTATCTCTGCCTGATTTTGGGTAAATGTTATGAGTCTTCGTAAAAAAATTGATGCATATTCCTTCTCTATGGACTGGAATAGTTTAAACAGAATAAGGATTAGCCGCTTTTTGAAATCATCTGAGTCCAAATTTTTTAGGAATAGTTCCTGGCTCTTTGAATCCTCTTCATTCTCTTTTTTTCCCTCTGGGATTCCTCCTTCAGACCTTCTAAATCTATCCTCCATAACTTTTAAAAAAAAATCAATTTATTTATTTATTTTTGGCTGCATTAGGTCTTCGTTGCTGCACGCAGGCTTTCTCTAGTTGCGGTGAGTGGGGGCTACTCTTCGTTGCGGTGCGTGGGCTTCTCATTGTGGTGGCTTTTCTTGTTGCAGAGCACGGGTTCTAGGCGCGTGGGCTTCAGTACTTGTTGCACGCAGGCTCAGTAGTTGTGGCTCGCAGGCTGTAGAGTGCAGGCTCAGTAGTTGTGGTGCATGGGCTTATTTGCTCTGCAACATGTGGGATCTTCCCGGACCAGGGCTCGAACTCATGTCCCCTGCATTGGCAGATGGATTCTTTTTTTTTTTTCCAGGTTGCATTTTTGTCTTATTAAAAAACAAAATATGCTGTTTTTCATATACTTTCTTATATGAAAAACAGCATATATTCACACTGATCAAATATTAGAACATATAAAAAATTATTCAGTGAGAAGTCTACCTCCCTTCCATGATGCTGATCTGTCCAGTTCCCATTATCACCTATTTCTGGCAACCGCTACTGCGAGTGTCTGTGTATCCTTTGAGGGTTTCTTCATGCATCTATGATTTTAGATTTTGATCCCTGCTTTCTTTTTTTTTTTTTAATTTTTAAATTTTATTTATTTTTTTATACAGCAGGTTCTTATTAGTCATCAATTTTATACACATCAGTGTATACATGTCAATCCCAATCTCCCAGTTCGTCACACCACCATCCCCATTCCCCGCTTTGTTCTCTACATCTGTGTCTCAATTTCTGCCCTGCAAACCAGTTCACCTGTACCATTTTTCTAGGTTCCACATATATGCGTTAATATATGATATTTGTTTTTCTCTTTCTGATTTATTTCACTCTGTATGGCAGTCTCTAGATCCATCCACATCTCAACAAATGACTCAGTTTCATTCTTTTTTATGGCTGAGTAATATTCCATTGTATATTGTACCACATCTTCTTTATCTATCCATTCGTCTGTCAATGGGCATTTAGGTTGCTTCCATGACCTGGCTATTGTAAATAGTGCTGCAATGAACATTGGGGTGCATGTGTCTTCTTGAATTATGGTTTTCTCTGGGTATATGCCCAGTAGTGTGATTGCTGGGTCATATGGTAATTCTATTTTTAGTTTTTTAAGGAACCTCCATACTGTTCTCCATAGTGGCTGTATCAATTTACATTCCCACCAACAGTGCAAGAGGGTTCCCTTTTCTCCACACCCTCTCCAGCATTTGTTGTTTGTAGATTTTCTGATGATGCCCATTCTAACTGGTGTGAGGTGATACCTCATTGTAGTTTTGATTTGCATTTCTCTAATAATTAGTGATGTTGAGCAGCTTTTCATGTGCTTCTTGGCCATCTGTATGTCTTCTTTGGAGAAATGTCTATTTAGGTCTTCTGCCCATTTTTGGATTGGGTTTTTTTTTAATATTGAGCTGCATGAGCTGTTTATATATTTTGGAGATTAATCCTTTGTCTGTTGATTCGTTTGCAAATATTCTGAGGGTTGGGCAGACGGATTCTTAATCACTGTGCCACCAAGGAAGTCCCTATCCTCCATATCTTTTCAGTGTTCTTTTTTTTTTTTTTGAAGCATACTCACTGTACAATATTATATGTTACAAGTGTATAATATAGTGATTCACAATTTTTAAAGATTATACTTCATATATAGTTATTATAAAATATTTGCAATATTCCTTGTGTTGTACGATATATACTTGTAGCTTATTTTATACATAATAGTTTGTACCTCTTCATCCCCTACCCTTATGTTGCCCCTCCCCCCTTCCCTCTTCCCACTGGTAACTAGTTTGTTTTCTACATTTCAGTGTTCTTCTTATTTTCTATCAGCTTGTTCTGTGTTGCATTCCAGGTGCGTTCTAGATCTGTTTCCAATGGAAGAAGTCTCTCATCATTTAAGCTTAATTGCTGTTTAATATATTCATTGAATTTTTAATTTTAATGGGTTTTTTCTTTTCTAGACATTCTATTTGGTTATTTTAAATTAATTTGTTCTTTTTCCTACCTTTTAAAAAACCCATGTAAACAACTATGTAACTGCCATACAGATTACAGATCAAGACATAAAGCATGTCTATCACCCTAGAAAATTTCCTTCTGCCTCTTTCCAGACTGTAATTGCTCCCCACCAGAGCTCAGTCTGTTATGACTTATTTTATCATTGGCATGTTTTGCTTGTTGCTTAGCTTGGTATACATGGAATCATGTATAAAGATATTCTTTGGTATCTGCCTTCTTTCACTCAATATAATATTTGTGAGCTTTGGCTATGTTGTTTCATATACCAGGAATAGTATTTCCTTGTGTGGATAAGCCACCATTATTTATCCATCTTCCCATTGTTGGGCATTTGGGTTGTTTTTGTTTTTTTGGTTTTTTCACTCTTATGAATTAAGCTGCTCTGAACATTTCTGTACAAGTCTTTTTGTGGACATAAGCACTCATTTCTCTTGGATAGGTGCCCAGGAGTGGAAATGTTGAGTCCTGGTAAAGGCACATATTTAGCCTTAGTAGAAACAGCCAGTTTTTGACACTTGTTGTGCCATTTACACTCTCTCCAACAATGTGTGAGAGTCCCACCTTCACCAACACTTGGTATTGTTAGTCTTTGTGGTTTTAGTCATTTCAGTGGGTAGGTAGCTGTTTGGTTTTTTTTTTAATTTTAATTTTTTATTTGCATTCCTGATGAAGAATGATATTGAGCACGTTTTCACATCCTTTTTGGCAAACATACATATTTTTAAATCTCTTATAGATTGTTTTATTATTTCTCATTCTTGTGCTAATATCCCTATTTGTTGTGTCTCTTGATTCCCATCCTGGTGGTTTTAATTTTGAGTGTGAGTTCACTTAATTTTTTATGTCCTCCCCAGGACATCTAGGTTGTACCCCAGAAGACTGATTTTGCATTTGCCCTTTCCAGAACCCCAAGGATATCGATATTCTGGAGTCATTTTTATATAATATTTCAGCTTGAATATATCATCTCACCATTGTAAAGTTAGAATCGTATCAAGTTTTTTAAAAAGGGAAAAGCTTATTTTCTGACTTAAAAAATCCCTATAATACTATTAAGATGTGGTATATGTAATGGGTTCTCAATGTTGATATTTCATACCAGAATGTGCTTTTCACATCATAAAATTCTTTCACCATCATTTAATTTAAGATTCACAAAAACTCGATGAGGCCAGCAGGCAGTTGTTATCATGCCTTCTTGTTTTCCTTTTTGCAAATGAGGAGATGGAAACTCAGGCTTTCAATGATAAGTCCAAGGCCATACATTCAATATGTGATAGAATCGAAACTAGAATTCAGGTCTTCTAATTCCTGGTCCAGTTCGTTTTTCAATATATTCTACATAGACTGACATAATTCTGTGTTATTATAGATCATATATCATATAAATAATTTATTCCCAAGAAAAGTTAAATGATTAACTAATTTAATCATTAGTCTAGTATAGCACATGGCTATGAGTATGAGCCTGGAAATCAGATCGCCTGAGTTTGCATCTCATTTCCACTAAACCTTTGGCAAATTAGCCAATCTGTACCTCAATTCTAAAATGGGGATAATAATGCTTACCTTATAGAGCTTCTGTCAAGATTAAATGAGAGTATACTTATAAGGCTCATATCGTACCTTCTCAAGATATGTTAGCTATTATTATCCTTTCATCAAATTTTTAATGAGATGGTTTATGCAATATGCACTCTACTGATATCTGCATTGATTTTGCATTGCTCCTTTCTTCTTTGCCCCCGGGAATTTGCTTCTCTTATGTTGTTTGATATAAGATGGTACTAGACACTTCAGCGATTACATGATATTTAAATCATTAATCATTCTGTCATCTCTATGTTTTATTGGCACATGTAGCTAAGCTTTATTAAAATATTATTTAAGCCAAGAATTCCCCATGAAATACTAGGCTTGCTAATTTTTTCCCTACATTTTTGGCCAAAAGCCTAGATGCCTTGCGTTTCCAATATAATATTTTACTGCATTTAATATATGCTGGAAGTTGTCAAGTGGGAACAAAGAAAAGAAGCTCCTATTTTCAGGTGAAATTGTGTCACCCCCAAATCTGCCTTCTGCCACTTTCTCTTTCCTGTTTGTCAAGGACACAGTGAATTCAGTGCCTGGGCCAAGTGCTTGGCACTTAGATATGGAAGTGATAGATCACTGGGAGAAATGGGTGCCTCCATCTAAAGTATGCTTGTGATTGTCATATGTGTTGGGGATCCTGAAATGAGCAGGATGATGCAGTTCTAGGTGAGCGTTACTGCTCATTTTGAATGGGTGGCTGTGAGGAAATGTCTCACAGGCTGTGTGTTATGCAGTCATTGCCACAAGGAAATAAAACTTGGGCTTAGAAAGTCAATATTTGGAAGTTACTTATGGCAGGAGATTTTGTCTTGTTTTCTTATTTTAAAAGAAAATTATATCCTTCTTTGTACTTTCCTTCTCTCTGGAGCAAAGGTAGGGTATGCGAACATGTGAAGAATGCCCAAGAGTTTAGTCAACTACCTCATTTGAGTGCTCATGTGATTGAAGAATTGGTTCTCCCTCCTTCCAATTTTCCTTTTTCTTCTGAAAATAATCAGTAGCCAGCCCAGTTTCATCGCTCTTTTCCTGGAACTACTGGTTGTGATTGGGGTTTGTATTCTTGCTTTCATGGCACTCTCCAGACTGTGTGAAATTCACCTCAGCAGAAGACATTACTTCCAATTGGCTCAGACCTTCTGGTCACAGCTATTTAGGCCAGAGATTGATTCTTGACCCAAAGTGAAGTGATGCAAATTTGTCCAGTCACACATAAGATCAAAAGATTAGCTGGACAAAGTAGATTCCTTGCTTGGTACTTGGAAATAGACAATCTGAGAAGTGAAGATAGTGAGTTGTGGGCCCAGGGGCTCCAAGATTTCATCTGAGATAGGAATGGTCAGAAAGGCTACATACAAGATGAGGAAGGGGTGGACAGAGGGATGGAAATGGCAGCTCAGAAGGGAAGAGGAAGCTGAGAAGACAGAGAGTATCAGAGAGTGGACGGTCTTTAGAACTGGCCCAGTCCTCACTTTTCCTGACACCCAATAATTCTGCATTTCCTAGATTCCAATGCACAAATCTCCCTTCAATACCACCCCCATCTTTCTACTTCCATTCTCTGGTGTTTAAAAGTGCCATCTCTGGAGTTGGACAGAGATCAATGATTAAATCAATGATTTGGGGGTAATTCATTTAAATCCTAACCTCTGTTTTCTCATCTGTAAAATAAATACAATAAAGATAGTTATTTCAGAAGATTTTATACTAATTTTAATATACTAGAAAGCTTTGTACTACCCTGGCAAATAATCTCCCTGAATCACACTCTGTTACTCAAAGGTGACACTTAGCAGATACTCAACAAATTATCAATCAAGACGAAGTAACCAAAGTTTATTTTCATGCAACCTTCCTTAGTAGGGAGACAACCATCTTTCAAAAATGCCTGGTTTACTAGCTTTCATGACAATTATTATTAGTATTGTTAATTAATTTATTTATTTAAAAAAATTTTTTGACTGTACCATGTGGCATGCAGGATCTTAGTTCCCTGACCAGGGATCGAACTCATGCCCCCTGCAGTGGAAGCCCAGAGTCTTAACCACTGAACCACCAGGGAAGTCCCCATAACAATTATTATCATCCCTTTGTTGAACTAAAAAGAACCTGCCCACCATAACCCAGCAATGTGTTGCTACTGTTATCTTAAAAACTGGTAGAAAAGGTGGGTTGAACTTCCTATCCCTGGAAATACATTTTATTAGCGCTTCTCAGCCTTCTGGCTAAGACCAAGTGTGGAAATACATTTTATGATTTTTTTAAAATTAATTAATTAATTAATTAATTTATTTTTCGCTGTGTTGGGTCTTCGTTTCTGTGCGAGGGCTTTCTCCAGCTGCGGCAAGCGGGGGCCACTCTTCATCGCGGCGCGCGGGCCTCTCACTATCGCGGCCTCTCTTGTTGCGGAGCACAGGCTCCAGACGCGCAGGCTCAGTAGTTGTGGCTCACGGGCCCAGTTGCTCCGCGGCATGCGGGATCTTCCCAGACCAGGGCTCGAACCCGTGTCCCCTGCATTAGCAGGCAGACTCTCAACCACTGCGCCACCAGGGAAGCCCCCATTTTATGATTTATCAAGAAGTGAAATTTCTTCCTAAGGTGATTTTTTTCTGTCTGGAAGAAACACTTAAAGAATATTATGATTGTAAGCATCTCTTTCTGCCATCCATTCTAAGCACTTGTATTTGACTTATCTATGCATTGTGTTAATGTGTGTTGTAAAAATTCATAGCAACTATACACTTCTTTAGGGCAGCAAGTTAAGATAGAAGTGAATCTATCTATGATATGTATGTGGGGGGGGGGCCCATGCATACTGAGAGGTTGGGAGATAGATTGTAACCTGTGAAGGAGGGTTAAGAGTAAACTTCACTGGAGGATTCTGTTTATGCCTACTTCCAAAGGATTGATGAACATTTCCGGTCTCCGAAAGAAAGAGATTAGGAATTTTTAAAATTGCTCTTTACTTAACTAGTGTTGGAACAAAGCTCCAACTACTATGAGTCAAAGTGCAAATACTTAGATATGGAAGAGTTGGCCTAAATCCACTTAGCCCTGATAATATTAAAGGTCAACAGTCTTTCACTTAATAAAAGCTGATAACGTGTATAAATAGCACATACTGTAGCCCTAAGAGAAAAATGGAAATGAAGCAGCATTAGCCAGTGTTGCACTGTTTCTCTTATATGAACAAGTTACTTATGTGAAGGGCAGATTAAGTGATAAAAAAATAATTGTCTGAAAACAATGCTCTTTGCCATTAATATGCAGTATATATTTGGAGATGGTCTCTGATGGTTGGTGGCACTAAAATCACAGAAGGCTTTCTTCTTTGAGCCAATTAACTTATTTAGCCAGGTATGGCTCCCTTGATCTTTGTCAATTTAGAAATAGGGCATTGGTGACCATAGTGTGAATGACAAGGGAAATTAGCTATAGTCCCTAGAAAAAGAAATAATTTAAATACCATGTAGTAGATATGTAGAATGAATATATCAACTTTCCTATGTCAGCGATGTTGATACCTACAGGAAAAATGTGAAGGTGGCAAGGGGAGTAATCATCACAGGTAATTTGTCTTCCTTCCATAGTGTGAAATATCGTTAGTGAAACCTACCCACAAAGATCACATTTACACACTATAAACATTTTGGAAATATGAATTCAAACTCAGCAGAATAACATGCAAATGATTCAACAGAGAATTCAGATGTGGGTAAAAAAAGCTTTACATCTTTTTAAAACCCCTTAGATCACATATTGCTGATTAAACCACAAAAGAAAATCACGTTCAGCGTCCTTGTTTATATATTCTCAGCTAAGATTCAGTTCATTTCACTATGTTTCCTTTATGACGGAACTAAGGCAGTTCATTCAATGACACCGAGACGCTTGTTTTGGCAATCCAGGATAGGTTAATGTCAGCAAAGATAGGAAGCGTGTGGAAATCACCTCCAGCATGTTATGGCTCCATGTTATGCACAATAAAAAGAAATGAGAGTGGTGACTGAGGTAGATCAGCGATTCCCAAACTTGGCTAATTATGAATCTCATCTGAAAGCATTTGCTAGAAATACAGATATAAGCCCTTTCACTGGAGAGTTTGGGCTAGGTGAATCTTACTTATGCTTGAGCAAATCTTGTAAATGATGTATAGTTACTAAAGAAAAAATTAAACAAGTTACAGGATACAGCCTCTTGGCTACTGTTTCTTGTTCTAAAAGGCTAAGATTAGAAGATTGCATTTAACTTTGGATAATGGATTAATAAGGGAATTATTATAGTAGTATAAGTCACAGAACTCCAAAGAATGTAGTACAAAATGTCATAAAAGATATATTGGAAGGCAATCATAAGAACTAATCAATAAACCTTGGGGAAAAGTCCAGACATCCAGCTATTTAATTAGAGATGTAATAAAACTTATTGATATAGTTGTTCCACTTGATGGAAACTTCCCTAGAGCCTATATATAAAACTAATAAAGTACATGACTGTGGCAAATGTGAAACAAAATTGTCAAAGCATGATCAGGTACTGTCTTGTCAACTTGTGTTAATTTACATCTATTGATCAGTCGTGGTTGATCCCCAATGGTATTATAAGTGAAAGAATAATCATCCTTTTTAATTAAGCAAACAAAAAGAGTAATTTATTATATAATACCAAAGCAATATATTTTCACAGTAAACACAACACAGAAAGTGAAGAGTTATAGGCACATGGTGAAATTAATCAGTGGATCAATCAACTATACTTATTAGGGCCTGCTGTGGTCCAGGCACTTGTATTATATGCCAAGGGTACAAAGACAAACAAGACTTGGTCCCAGACCTCAAGTATCAGTTACTTAGAAGGGTCTTCTCTTATCTAGTCTAGAGCGAAGTTGACTTTTATATTGATCGTGTGGAGTAGCATAAAAGTAGAGGATGCACAATCCTTTAAGAGCAGTATTTTTTCTCTCTCAACAATATCAATAATCTATTTTTATATAAAGATTTATGTATTTACTGCTTTTAACAAATATTAAGGAATTAAAATTGGTAAAATTGATTTGGTTAATTAAACGTAAAATTTGTGAATGTGAAATTTGATTAGGTAAAGGCTGGTCTTCTTCTATAGATATGTACTTATTTAGTAAAATATTATTTCAAGATGAATCATTTCTATATTCAATAGATCATACATATAACACAATAAATGATTAAACAATTTAAAAAATCATCCTTGACTTTTCAGTCAATTTAGTTTTGTAAACAATTAAACACTCAAGTGACTAAAAGTTATGAGGAAACCAGTGACCACTTAGGTGTAAAAATGGTAAACGTGACTTTCTGTTTAGTGTAATTAGATATGCTTCTGCTGACGTTGCCTGGATAGCAGTAGAATTTACAAATATTGTGAGGGATTACGTCAGTGGATAAATCCCAGTTTCTCTGTGAGATTGAGGTACAACTTGGTAACAAGCATCATGTAAATTCAGCCTTACAAAGTATTTGAATGCCAGAAATACTGTGAGGAGATTGGTGGAATGTTTAGAAAATATTTTCAAGATCAAATCAATAGTTACTGATTCTGTTCTGTTTAGCTTTTAGGAAACAATAAGAGGATTTTTCTCCCAATGAAGTTTTATATATACAACAAAAGGCGACAATTTGAGCTAAATAACATAGAACATTTTTGTCCATCCTCGTGAAACTTATTTTAGGTAAACATCAGGCAAGCGTGAATACACAATACAATAAATTGAACACAAGAACTATAGGGAGGGAGCATATATTCTCTTTTTTCGTCAATCATAATTCTTCACAATCTTACAATGCCCATGGATCCTCACATGAAAATCAATGATATTTATACAAACAGGTACAGAATTGCAGTAGAAAGCTTTGGCTGCTAGCATGACAGTGAAGGTAACTTTTAATATTTTTTGAATCTATTAATTTACATTTAAGCAAGTGTAACACTAATACGTCATAAATTTTAATGCGCTGTGAACATGCACATTAAAATTAGAATAACATTTTTGATACACTTTTTACATGTACATTAAAATTAGAGCAGGAGCAAATGTATACATGTGTGACACCATTGGGCATAAATGTCTAAAAGAAGTACACTCTTCCACCTAGAGATAGATACTTGCTTTACATATATATGTACACCTACAGATGTATATGTATGTATGTATGTATACATATATCCTGTGAAAATAAGGCCACTTGCCTATGCTCCCTAATCTTGAATAATGTGGAATTTTAGGGCTTGAGGAAATTTAGGGCTTGATGATTAACCACATCTAATGATTAAATAAACCATAAAAAGCTGTAGCTGACCTGCCGCTGAAAGGTTGAGCCTAATTACTCTTTGAATTTCAGTCTGGAAAGGGCACAATATGCCTGATATCTTAAGAACTCTCCTCTTACTAGACAGGGAAAAATGGAACCTTGGGTATAATGTGTCAAATTTTCAAACTCTTTTCATGATCTTTCTAGTTGAAGGTTTTGGCTTTACAGCATTATTATAAATGTGATGACTTCATGGTGACAGGAAACAATTTATATGAAAAAAAGAGACTGCTAAAAGAAACATCAGTATTACTAATGTTAATGAATACAGAAAATATTCTCAGACCCCAGATAATGAATTTGAGTGTTTCACTTTCTAACTGACTAGAAAAGCTGTCTACCTTTTATTTTCTTCCAGTAACATCTGGAGACAAAAAGGAAAATATATTCTTATAGATCAGAGTACAATAATACTGAACACTCATTGTAACTTCTACGCCTGAGAGATATTTACCAGACTTAAACATAGCAGTTGATTTACCACTTAAAGTAGCTTACATGTTTTAATACAACCTGTTATTCTTAAAGGTGATGTGGCTTAATCTTTAGAAAAAAGCATCAGTAATAAACATTTTAAGCAGTAATAGCTTGGAAAGCAAAACAAAACAAAACAAAAAACCAGGAGGAATAAATGTCAACATAGAAAACACAATATTCACTGGTAAAGTGATATTGTTACTAACTACAAAATTCCACAACCTAACAAGTAAGCTTCACAAAAGCATATAAAAGTTTAAGATGCCACTTTCCAAAGGCCGAGCTGATGATCCTTTAAGTAGGTTATGACAGCATTATTTTAAATACACGTATGGTTTTAAGACATTCCTTCACATGTCTGCGCGAACAAAAGAAGCAAATACTCCATCTTCCTGGGCCAAGAGGCTTTCTGGAGTGTCATATTCTAAAATATTTCCTCGCTTCATCACAATAACTAGGTCTGCCGTCAGAATAGTGTGAACCCGATGCTGTGAGTGAAAAAAGAGTAAATGTATTCGTTATAAATTTCAGGACACCAGCCAAAGCAATGGAAAATGCATATTTTACTGATTATTCAAGGACATTTCTTTATCTTGGGAAGCCAGGAGGTGCAAGAAGCACAGCCCCTCTTTTTCTTTCTTATTTAAAGTATGATTGATTTACATACTTTTAAACACCGGCCAGTATGGTCTTATATAGGCTGTATTAAATTGGGTGTAGCTAATATAGTAGTTTCATCATTTTCATGGAAATGTGAGTAGGCTAACAAATGTTTGTCAAGTAATTAAATGATAAGAAGAGTCATCGTGAACCAGTTGGGTTATAGTTTAATCTAGACAAAAATTATCTCTTGAGTAGAATCAATAATTCCGTGGGCTAACACACAATTTGAAGAACTCTGGAGGGTGGTTCAATTCTAGGAAGACCATGTGGGGAAGTCCATTCTGGCATGCAGTGTTAAAATGAATTATCCAGGACTTTAGGTAGGCATGCTGTCTCTTTGCCTTTAGAGATCACTGCCACTCATTCATCCTCTCTTCCCACATGGTACCCTCTGGAGAGAAGCTTTGGTGTTAGTAATTCATCATAATAAAAGCTACCACCTACTGAGCATATATTATACATTAGGTACTCCACACACATACTTGTTAATCATCAGAACATTCCTCGAATGTGGGTGTTATCTCTCTCCACTTTATAGGGGAGACCGTTGGGGTTCATAGAGATAAAGCAAAAGCGTATCACACAGATAATAAGTAGCAGAACCAGCAACCACACCAGACTTATTAACTTCAAAGTGTGAGCTATTTCCACTCTGCCATCAGACCATTTTGTTGGGAGGATCTGGTACTTAGAGGATTGTTCACTTGTCATTCTTAGCATCATGGTTAAGAATGCAGGCTCTGAAGTTAGAATGGACTCATGTTTTGGTTGTGCAATCTCGAGCAACAAACAACTTTTGTATGCTTCACCTTTCACATCAGTGAAATGATGGTCGTCATAGTACCTGCCTTGGAGAACGGTGGTGAGGATCAAATGAGACAATCCATGTAAAAAAAAATTCAGGACTTTGTCTGATACATATGAGCAAATAATAAATGTCAGCTACTATAATTTTTTTATCGTTAGGATTTACAAGGGAAAAGTCTTTGCAGTGGACCTTTTCACTACTCTTGCTAAGATAAGTGCTGTCCAATAGAAATATAATGTGAGTCATAAATGTGAGGCACATGTAATTTTAAATCTCTTAGGAGCCACATTTTATAAGCACAAATAAACAGGTGGAATTTATTTTAGTAATGTATTTTACCAATATACCCCAAATGTTATTTCAACATGTAACCAATATAAAAATTATTAATGAGGTCTTTTACTTTCTTTTATTAGTATTAAGTCTTTGAAATCCAGTATGTATTTCACACTTACAACACCTCTCAATAGGACCAGCCACATTTCAAGTGCTCAGTAGCCACATGTGGCCAGGGCCCACCATATTGGACCTGGACTGAACAGGTCAAAACATCAGCATGAAGATGGGACTGCCGAACCTAGAAATATCATTTGTTTAGCTGATGCATAGTCTTCCAAAGTGTCTTCTCCTAACAACCCAAAGTCCAACCTAAAGCCATCCCCAGAAGCAAAGGCTTATCACTTGCCCTGGGCCATGCAGATGGGGTAGTCTCAATGCTCATGCTTTCAGAAAAACAAGCAATCCTGGCTGGCACTCACAACTAGAGGGGAAAAGCAACATGACTATGGAATGTGATAAAGATGACAGCTTAGAACATTCACCACTATTTTCAACATCTATAGACAAACCTACATCATTCACTAAATACAGGTAATGAATGGTATATATTTAGGAATTATCACACTTTGAAGGATAATGTTTATCTATCTTTGAGAATGGACCAGAGCCACTTGCATCCCCATGCATTTAGAAAAAAAATAAACATAATGAGCTATTTAATAGCTGCTATGCATTTCCTTCAAAAAAATTAGTTCTTCAATAACCATATCATAGATATTTAAAAAACCTGGCTTCTAAATCCATAAACAGTATATTATAAACATTGCCTTGATATTCTAAAATAATGTTTACTTTTAAAAATATTGAAAAACTTGGCCTATAGAAATAAATATATCAAGTGTTTATTCTATTACTCCAAAGTATTTTTCACTTGACGAAGTGTGGTATCAATTGTCATAGCAATGATGAAATTTTCAAAATGCTCCAGAGAAATTAATTTCATCAAGAGTGAAGAATAGATCATCTTCCTTAAAAAAATGCCATGCACTATTTTGGGGTATGAGCGCTGCTTTTTAGAAGCCTGAGAAAGTTATCTTTAAAGTTATTCCACAATTTTCAGTGGCAGTTACCAGAAGTAACAGAACAACTTTTATCAGGGAAGGAAAAATAGTTACTCTTAATAGAGCTGAGGATTGTTGTACAAGGGGTCTACCACAAATTGGTGGAGCTCTCCTTCCTATAAGCCTGGGAAAAGGAGTTGACCCCACAGTAATCTGTTCTCCTCCACAGCTTTCTGTGTGTCCAGGGGAAAGAACTCTAGGTATCCTGGTGGCCACCTCCACACTGGTGGTCTTGAAATGAAGAATGGGTGAAAGATACACAAGTACACAGAAAAGTATCAGTGAATGTAGGAGAACAGAAATCGGGTAGGAGAACATAATTTTTTGATGAAAAAATACAAATTATGCTCAAGTATCTTTCAGGTATTGACTAAATGGGACCACCCAACAATACCATGCTTCATGCAGAGTAAAGAAAACTAGTTCTTTGAGTAAACAAAGGTCTGTTTTTCCCCTTTTAACCTGCCTTTGTCAGGGGAGCAGGATCCTCCCCATCTCTTCAGTGAGAAAATTCTGGAAAATATTATAGGAACATTTTTCAAGTTAGCCAATTCTCTCACTCCTTAAGTCATTCACACTTTAGTGTGAATGAGTTAATCAAGTGACTCCAGGGCAGAAAGAATCACAGAGTTCGCTGGGAAAGTGAGAGAAAGTGGATTTCTTTTTACTTAGGCCCAGTTTACAGAAGGTGGGCCCGGATGGGGAATCATTTCCAGCCCCCTTGAAAAAGCTGCACTTCAAAGGGTACCCTTTCTCCCATGCATCATTCACAAAACTGGAAGCGCAAGCAAGCACTCCATACATAACGCCTATGACTCAACTGTTAAACTTAAGTAATTATTAAGTTAAACAATGCATTCTTCAGGACAGGTAAGGAACATCACGTGTACGGTACTTTAAGGACGCTTACAGAACATCCTCAAGGAAGAGAGAACTTGTTCCTTAAGATAGAGGTAAATCTGGGTCCAGGTTTTCCGACTCTCTCTCGTGCATGTATACATTTGAAAACATATTCAAGTGCGACGGAAGCACCCTGGTTGAACCGATTTGTGTAATAATACCCTGGAGTTGGTTCCCTCAACACCTCCCTCCCCTCTAATCTCTGCCTTTGCTCGGCCTCACTGGGGGGAGGTCGCTAAGATAACTACCAGAGAATGGGCTACTTGGCAGAGTAGCTCAGGATGTCTACTTGTTGGTCATCACCAAAGTGGAAAAGAGGCCATTCTTGAGAGCGAGCAAGTTTGGAACAGTATCGCACTCCACTAATATACCCTCAGATAAGACTAAAACAATGCCTGCATCCAAGATTGAAGAGACACGGTGCTGGAGAGGAAAGAAAAATGGAAAGAAGAGAAAAGAATCAGCAAGAGGGAAAATGTCTAAGCAATTCATTTAAAAAGTAGTTCTGTTAAATGTAAGCCTGAATGTCAGTAAGAATCCATCCATCTGCAAAGAGGAAGAGACAAAACCATGGCCTCTTTGAAGTAAGCTATAAGGGGCATTACAAAGATTTAAGCAGTTTTTCAATTTGATTGTCTGCTCCTGCGGACAAAGGCCCTGGCAAGGCAGAACAGCTGTCTCATTGTCTTTTTGCAAACAGCTAAGTAAATAGGAACATAGAAATTAAGTGCAAATAGTAGCAGACTAGGGAGTCAAACCAGTGAATTTTGCTTCTGAAACTGATCATCAGACAATTCGATTATTAAAAAAAAGAATAATCCCATATGAACTGCCATCTGTATCTGGTGAAAAAGTACAGGCCATGACCTGCTGGAATCCCGAGACTGAGAATGTTCTTTCATTGTAACCTAGCAGAGGAAGGTAGAGCAGACAGCTTGGAAAAAAACAGTGTAAAGGCTTTCAAAGCATAGCTGTTTTTTGTTTTTTCTTTTTTCTTTTTTTTGTACGGATACAGAAATATTAGCAGAGAAATACATGATTCAACATATTTTAATTGCTCAAAAATAAAGAATATTGAATCTTGGAAGAAAAACCAAAGAGCAGTAAATCAACTCTGTCGCCCATACTTACAGCTATTGTAACAACGGTGCGGTCTGCAAAAGCTGTCATTACCACTTTCTGCAAAATGTTTTCCTGCCAAAAAATAAATAGAGTCTGAATTTTCTCTGGACTACTTTCTCTTGCCATAATATTGATATTGTGTCCCCAAGAACAATGCTTCAACATGCCCAATCTCTTCTGAGAACTCTCACTGCTAAGTCTTCTGCAGAAGGCCTAACAGGGAGCAGTGCCCAGCAGCAAGCTCCAGCTGGCTTCTGCAGTGTCTTCAAAATGCAAATAAAACTCAGTTTATCAACTAGGAATGACTGATAGATTTATTGCCAGGAAACTGAATGAGGAAAATGAAACCAAATGGGTGTGGAAATGCTCACTTGAGCTATGCCATAAAAAGGATGTATTCAAAACTAATAAAACCCTAAAATAGTGTTAAGTTTTGTGTCAGAAAAGGAAAAAATAAAGTACATGCTAAAAATTCGGACTTTGACCCATAAAAGTACATTCCAGGCAGGAACTATTTTTATTCCCACCACAAACCATTGTTATCATTATATTTTAAAAGATGTCCTGGGTAAAGATTCTACCTCTCTCTTAGAAAAAAAGCTCGATTACCTAAGTCTTAAAGTGAAGGAGCTATTTCTTCCAATCACATGGTTTATTGCCAATTAATTCATTCTTATTCTCCCTCTTTCTCTCTCTCTCATCTTTACTGAGGCAGTACTATCCTTACAATAAGCCACAATATTGTCAGAACTTAGTAATTAATACTAATTTTGATGTAGTTATGTTTACTTAGTGAAATGGCTTCATTAGAAACTACTTCATTGCTTTAAATTATCTTAACTCCGAGAAGGATATATAAACTTTGAATAGGTACTTTAACTGATTAGTCTTACTTAATACAAATAAATGATGTCAAATTAGCATCTCCATATATATGGCTCTTAATAATCTTGAAACTGTTTCACCTTTTTGGGTAGTTTTATTCAATCTAAAGTGTACAGTAAGAAAAGAAATAAGATTTTTATTTTTGTCCTTTCTGATACCAAACTTTTAATATCAAGTTAACTTTTATAAGAAGAACATTAATTGATAGCAGTTCAATGTGATATTTTCCCCACTCAATCACAGCCTTCCAGACAGATCCTTCTTGGACATATTTGACACTATTTTTAAATTTAATTTTTATTTTATATTGGAGTATAGTTGACTTATAATGTTGTGTTAGTTTCAGGTGTACAGCTAAGTGATTCAGTTATACATACACATATATCCATTCTTTTTCAGATTCTTTTCCCATATAGGTTATTACAGAATATTGAATAGAGTTCCCTGTGCTATACAGTAGGTCCTTGTTGATTATCTATTTTATATACAGTAGTGTGTATATGTTAATCCCAAACTCCTAATTTATCCCTCCCCCTATTTGACACTTTTAAATGATTTCTTTCAAAAGGCAAAGTTTCTGCCTCGTTACCATGAATACATTGAGAAGGCCATTATTAATTCTAGCCAACATTAATTATAATGACTCCATCTTCAAATTGCGTGAGAAAATGATTGGTTTCGATTATCAATAGATTCTATTAAATAGAGATTTGCATACTTCATCTTAGAACTTCCATGACACAACACTTGAATACTTGAATACAGTACAGTACTCTCATCAACTGAGCCCTGGAATTTTACTGTTCTGAGGATTTATCAAAAAGTGATGGCACTGAAAAAAATAGATATATGTGTATGTATAACTGAATCACTTTAATGTACACCTGAAACTAACACACATTGTAAATCAACTATACTTCAATAAAAAGAGGTAGAATGGAGAAAAATAAAGTAAAATAAAACTAGAAAAAAAAGAGATGACAAATTTATATGATGTTTATTGACAACAGGAGGTCCTTTACAAGAAGAGTCAAGTCTCCTTTATTGAAATTCTATTGTGCTGTATCATTGGTTGATCAAGGAGGTGGTTGAGAAGATACTCAGAACAATAGTACTGAGGATTCAGAATCCAATCAGGAAAAATAAATTGTAATTTTCACATGCATTTCTTCAACTCATTAACTTAAAGAAGCTTAGATAATGCACTCACTGTGGCCATGTCGATGGAAGCTGTCGCTTCGTCCATGATGAGAATACTGCTCTTGCGGACAAAGGCCCTGGCAAGGCAGAACAGCTGTCTCTGTCCAACGCTAAAATTCTCCCCACCTTCAGTGACAACTGCATCTAAATCAAAAAAAAGAAGCAAGGACTTCATTAAAGAAATGATACTAACATTTTCCTTGGGCAAAGTAGTAGAAAACACATTATGTCCTACAAGAACATGCTGCATATCACTTTGTACTGGTGCAAGGATTTCATATTGGAAAAGCAAAGAGGAACTTTAATTGGGGAAAATGAAGATGATCCTGGGTCACCCTGTGTTTGAAAACAGGTGGTAAATTCCCTCCTTATAGTAGGATATAAAATACTGTTAAACATTTTAAAGACTGGAAGACCTTGGAGATTATTTAATTATTTAATATAATCATCCAAGGCCCAGAGAGATGATGTGGCTCGCCCAGGATCACCTAGTTAACTGGTAGTAGAGCTTGATAAGAAACAGAATATTCTCAACTCCAGTACCTGTTCTCCTTCCATTATATCATCTCCCTGGACTTTAAGCTCCTAGTGGGTAAGGACTGGGTTTGTTTTTGTTTATCAATGTGTCCCCAGTACTTACCACTTGGCATCTGACATGGTAGCTGAATGAAACTTTATTGCATGGAGAAATGAGTTATGTCCTCATTATAGTTTCTTTTTTTTTTTTTTTTTGGTTTCAACCACATTTTATAAAGTACTACTGTGAGTTTAGCTTAAGTTCTATTTCCAAAATAATCTATATTATTAGGATTCAAACACTTTTTAGTAGGGCTCTGAGAGGAAATTTCTATTGATTATTGCCTCACTGCATCAAATTCTTATAATTTCTCATGCTTGGAGGCTATGCATCTATTCTCCAAATTTTAATGTATATAATAAATAAAAAGGAAGCGGGGCATGATGAATGTTCTTCACTAGAGTTGGCATGAACCAGATCATTATCAAACCACTGATGTAATCTTTATTAAGACAATGAGCATAAACAATATTCAATTACATAGTGTAAATGCCATTCCCTGTTGCTTACACTGTACCATAACCCCCAAACACTATGCCCATGATTCAAAACAGGTACAAGCAGGTCTCATGTTAGTGAAGAGAACTATAAAGATGTAATTGTCTGCCTCTCCAGTTATTAATGGGGGGAGGGCAGAGTCTCTAAATACCAAGGAAAAAAGGTCTATAAGCATTATCGCAAGTAGACTTTTCAATTTCAAGTACATTGGCTGGGCTTTCCAGAGAAGACATCAAAAATTATTATGGGAAATTTCACCCAGACCTCTGCAATTACTCCCACAGTGACACAGGCAAAGTCAGTAAAACTATCCTTAAAGACACGCTGCCCCAATTTCGTTTGTGGGATGCCTTTTCCTTGGGACTAAATTATAATCATAAAAGGTATTGTTTTTGAGTCCCCTTTCCCAAATAAACTAACAAATAAACATCATTTTATTTTGTGGGTTAATTAAAAAAAAAAAAAAAACTAGATGTCAAACAACACAATCAATTTGGCAACTACATATTATGTATTAAAATTAGAATATCAACCAACTATTAATCTTTCCGATGCTTTCTTAAATGTGTTCAGGTTTTAAGGAAACAGAAGTCCAAAACTACAGATGTTCGCTTTTATGAATAAAGACTATATCGTGAACTCTCTCTTGTTTCATTAATCATGTTGTTCTTTCGTTATTCACATTGCTCTTTTGTTTTTATCATCGGTTATTTGCCAGAAATTATACTACATCTGGGACTGAGTTTAACTCAGGGATCGTTTGAGTACATGTTTCATATCTTACACAAGTACCCAAACTGATCCTGCAGCTAGGTAATAGAAAATAATGTCTTCCAAAAAATTATGTTATGTAAGTAAAAGGAATATGCCCTCCTGGCAGCAAAGAAAATGGTTGCTACTGTGGAGAAAATACCTGTTTCTAAATGGCACCAAGTACTCTTTGGACCTAACAGCCTTTTCAGTCCTCTTATCTACCTACTGAGGGTTAAGCGATCACGTAAATCATGTGAGTAGAATGACCACAAGGAAACATTCTAATTAAAGTGATCTATATCCATCAATGGTGGAAAGACTGAAGAGATAAATGTATTAATTGGAATATTTTGGCCTGCTTGCATAGAACAGAAGGTTATAAGGTTTCATCCTCTTGCACCCCCTGCAAAAACACTAGATTTTGAAGTGTCCTAATGACCTTTAGGAGATTATTTTAAATATAAGGAGATTTAACACTAGAATTATGTGATTCCAGCAAAAAATGTAGATATGTAGAATTCATTGCATATGTAAAAAAATAAATGTATCATTTAGAAAATATACCTAGACCTCCTGGTAGGGATTTGACCATATTCTTCAATTGAGCAATTTCTAGAGCTTCCCAAAGTCTGTCATCCGTGCATTTGCACTCCGGATCTAAATTAAATCTGTAGGAAAAAAATCAGTTAATTAGTGAATAAATTTAAAAAATGATTTTTAATGTACGTTTGCTTACTGCTGTTCTTTCCTTAAAATGTAAATCCTGTTTGTTTTGGTTACTGCTGTATGCCCAGGATCTACAACAGTGCTTAGGATAGAACAGGCATTCAATTCATGCTTGATGGGTGAATGAATGACCTGAATGTTATGGGCAATGGTTTTCGATGATATAATTAGTAAGTTTAAATCCATGATAAGATTTGATAAAATTCATTAAATTGGATACATCTACTTTCATATTATGTTTAATATAACTTGAATAGTGTCTAGCAAATTATTCCTACAGAACTGACATTAACTACAGAAATCTATATGGGAACATGCAGTGCTATTTCAGATGAGCTATGCTGCACCAACCACAATAACAATATTCATAATAAATATATTCAGAGATATAGATTTACTATGATATTGCTAAATAATCTGATACGCCCAGAACTTTTAATTAAAGTAATTTTACAATTGAATATGGAGCAATCTTACATACAGCTTCTCTTCAAGACAAGGAATATTTAGTAAAAGGTGGCAAATACTTTGCAGTTAAGTAGATAGAGGAGGGGCGCAAGAGAGAACAGAGGGTGGGTGGAATGAGAGCGATGATCTGGTGGACGATGACACAGTGGACTTTGGCGTTGGACAAACTTTATTTGGAACGGCAGTGTTACCACTTACTAAGTATATGAACTTGGCCAAGCTACAGCTTCTCTGAGGTTTAAAATCCTCATCTGTAAAATGGGGACAATAATATGAACACTAGAGCAGTGCCCTGAGGATTTAGTGAGATGATATATCAATATTTAAAGGACCTAGCAAAGAGGAGATACCTCCATTCTTTTTTTTTTTTTTCATGAGAAACCACAAACCAGGCATGGAGAAGGTTGTAGCAGCTTCTTCAGAGCAATTTCGGCAGAAGGAGGAGTTGTGGGTGATGGGAGGGAATCAAGGTATAAACCAAACTCAGTATCTGCTGAGGCCAGACCAGACACACAAGAGATAGGCAGGGCGCCTGTAGGGTGGACGCCTCAGAAATGTCTGCCAAGAATCACTGTCCCCAAGTACAGAGGAAAAAGTGATGTTTGTAGGGTCGGATAGAAGAGATGAACTGCTGGAGGCACAAAGGATGCGCTTCTATAGGTTAATTTAGCCACTCTAGGTGCCCCAATCCAAACTGTGGGACAGAACATTTGACCTCATCATCTTGGTGACAAACTTTCACACCTACCTGAAAAGCAATTCTGAGTAAAACCCTCCTATGAGCCAAAGGGTAAGTCCTGAGGCACACGAGTTTCTGCTGAATACGTCACCTACCGAATAGAACCGCTGAATAGTATTGGATCCTGCAGAATGATTGAAAGTCTAGAACGTAGTGTGTGCAGCGGCAGTTTTGAAATGTCTATCCCATCAATGACAATCTTTCCTGTTAAAGAAAAACAAAAATGGCGGCATGTAGTAAAATCACGAGTAAAGTAATATTTGTTTACAAATTGGAAGTACTTTCCTAGTTCAGAACTGAAATTCAGAAGAGGAAGCTTTCCATTTAAGTATTAAAAACATCATGATATGTCTCTACAAAAAATATACATTTCGGTGATACTTGCTCTTATGTATTTTCTCCTAAAGGGATTTCCACTTTTTATGCAGTTTATGTGGTTCATACAAACCAAAAGTACTTCTTTCCCTCAGTGGTCCTCTTCCTTCCAATATTCCTTTATCCTGTTCTTGGCTTTATTTTCCTTCATAGGACATTCTATATACATTTACTGATCTTTTTTATTGTCTCTCTCCCCCAACTAGAATACAAGATCGTTGAAGATGGGCATTTTTGTCTGTCTTATTCACTCGTTTATTGATTGAACAGTACAGTGCATTACAAGTAAGAAAGTAAATTCTATGACATAGGTATCACATTTTAGTGAATTTTTCCACACTGTACATAGACTTGCACAATCTTGACGTCCTTGCCTTTGCCTGATAGATTTATTTTATCATATCGTTTTGTGCAAAGACAATATTGCTCTATGAGATGAGAGTGCCCAGAGAAGAATGGCAACTGGAGTCCCTTTTCCAGCTGGATTTAGACCCAAAAGCAGGCAAGATGTTAGCTTAAACTTTCTTTCAAGAATAATATATTATCTATTAAAATCTCAGTCGCCTAACAGTATTAAAAAGACAGTCATCATAGTCCTCATGGGGCCTGAAATGATGTTTCTGGACTCATGAGAATATGGCTAATCTAATATGTTTCATCATAACCACAGTTTTTTAATGAAAAGTTTCGATCAATTGTCTTTGGATCACGTAATTGGCTTATAATGCAAATCCCACAGAAAATCCTTAAAGTATCTATGTCTTATTACCAGCCATGGAAAGAGCAAGCTGCTCACCTAGAGGCAGATACTTACCCTGTCACTGAATCTAAACCCCAAAGAACCTGCAATGACCACAGTTCAACTTTGTTGTTCATAAACTGACCTCTTTATCTCACAGAGCTGTTGTGTAGATTAAATTAAATAATATAAACTGTCAAAGACGATAAAAATGTGAAGTACTATCACCATTATCACAATCATTACAGATAATAATACTTAAGTACTTCTTGAGCTGATGGATCTCCTTTCATTCAAGATGGCGTATGTGTTGGCCTATTTATAGGCCACTTGATAGACTAAATAATGACATATTTTTTCTAAAGCAAAGATTAGATTACTTCCATGTTCAATATTATTAATAATTTTGTGGATGAATAAATATTTTCGTATATTGTCAACATGTGCTTGGCACTTTACAGCAATGGTTGCCTCCTAACAAAATGTTCAACATCATTAAACCATGTTATTAAGAAGATGATGGCAAGAGTCATGCACCAAAATTAAAATGCAGATTACTTGTCTTCTTTTTATTCCTTTGATGGAAAGAGATATATATATTTAGTTTGCAGGAAGCGAGACAGTCTTTTTCTCTCTTCCTTCCTCTTGAAATGCCACCTCCATCTGTTGCTATTCAAATTGGATGGTCTTATTTTCATTTTACCAATTTAATAGAATGGTCTAATAATAATATCTAGAGCTGAGTTTAGGGCTAATAATTTTATTTCCCCAATTCTATGTTTTTTCTTTACTCCTAGACTGTTTATCTGGGATACCTGTCTCAAATCATGGGTTTCAGGACACAGAGTACTTATAAATATTTACTTTTTATTTCTGCAGGATTAGGTAAGTCGATGTTGCATTTTTTTTTTTTAAGGAAGAGCATCACACAGCTAATGAAAAAGTTTAGTTAGTAACTCACCATCAAATATATCAACCATTCTGAAGAAAGCCAGAGATAACGATGACTTTCCACTGCCAGTGCGACCACATATGCCCACCTAAGAAATCAACTGTCACTCAGAGAGAAGAGGACTCAGACAAAAGATAGAAAATAGGCAGAAGTATTTTTACCTTAGGTAAGACACCATGATGAAACTGCAACTCTATGTAAACAGTTACATTAAAATAATCATTTTCTTCTCAGATCTCCCTTAGGAATTATCATTATTAAGCTAAAAACATGGGGTCTTCAACAAATCTTCAATGATTCCACTCTAACTCTTTTGATTTCTATGTGGGTGTGTTGTTTTACCTTTGTGGCTTCATTTTTGCATTTAGTATATTGTTGACCTAGCAAACAAGTGTTCCACTTTATCTTAGAAGTGATGATTTTATAACAAAATGTAAAATGAGTCCATTTTTCTGCACACTTGCTCTTTTTACAATAACTAAAATAAATCATTTTGGGACTAGAGCTAGTATAAACACAAAGGTTCTCAAGGGGATATCTGGAATGGTCATGAGCCAAAAGCTAGAAATTTTGAAAAACATGCCTATTGTTCACTTTCTTGATCTTCGTGGGAGATGAATGAATGGCAATACAACTTAGAGAATGTGTATTTTATCTGGATCCACTCTCTCCCTTTTCTCTTTTGTGCAAATGATGTGACCTATAAAGTGTAGGGAATATAATGGGAGCCCAGTGAGGCTGTGGTTGGCTGGGATGTCTAAAGAGCTCAGGTGGTAATGGAGTGGTTCCATCTGAGGGTCTGTATGAAATAAATCAAATGGCAGTGAATTCCATACCTTTTGCCCAGGTTTGATGTAAGCCTTGACGTGTTTAAGAACAGGCTTCAGATTATTTTCATATCTGACACACAGATCATGAATCTTGATCTCCCCTTCCTGAGGCCAGTGTTCTGGAACTTGAGAAGGATCTGGGGGGTGGAGATGGGGTAAGGGAAGAGAGAGAGAGACAGAGACAGAGACAGAGACAGAGAGAGAGAGAGAGAGGTAGAAAGAAACACACACATACTTATATACATTTATACATACACACATAATTTTTTTCTAAACTGAAAGTAGTACTGAACCAAGTTCTGAGTTTTTTTAATTAAAATTTCATTTAGAGTAAAAGCCTCTTGATTAAGAACTTCAAGAATAGCTTTTGTGTGTCTGTTTTGGAGCAGTAATAGGCATCATGTCTCCCAGCATTCCATCACTCAATTCTGTTCATGGTGGTTCATCTGTGAATGGATTCATTTGTTCACTCAGTTGGTCATCAAATATGTGAGTGCTTCAAATGTGAAAGGTGTTGTGCAGGATGCTGGGAATATGGAGATGGAAGACATGCCTCAAGGTGCTCATTGTGCCCGGGGGACGCATGCAAGTGAGTTAGCCCCTACAGGACTGCATGGAGAGTCACGTGATGGAGGCCAATCCGAGGTGTTCTGAGAGCAGAGATGGTGGTAACCCAAGAGTTCCAGGAGGGTTTCAAGTGGAGACGGTGCCTGAGATGAATCTTAAAGGATAAGAGGTAGGGAAGTTTGTTTCAAATATACAGAGGGAGAAGAACAAAGATATAAAGAAAGCATAGCATGTTGGTATGGCCCGAGTAAAAGGTGTATAGGTGGATGATGAGAAATGAGAGTAGATAGGTGGGTAAGGGTTGACTAACAAAGGGTCTAGCAGACTGAGCTAAGTTAGCTGGATTTTGTCCTTGAAGACCTGGAGAGCTATTGAAGGATTTAGGCAAAAGAGTGCATTTGAAGCATGAGATTTACATTTAAGGAAGATTAGTCTGTCCTCAGTATTGAATTTTCTGCCGGTTTTATTCTAGCAAGGCTAAGAATCTCAGTTAGTATTTAAGATCCAAGTTTCTTGCCATCTAAGTTAATATGGTCTGGAGAAAGAGAATAGAATAGTTCATAATTTAGGTTGGTAATTAATACAATAAAGTCCAAATATATCATTCTCTTTAAGTATTACTAAATAATATCAATTTGGACTCTGGTTGTATCCAAGGCTTTTCAGGCCTAAATAATCACATCTTTTCCAGGTTCAGGTGTACCTTATCAAGCAAAGTCAAGGTGAGAGGGGATTCTCTGGCTACTGAAGTGGAAAACAAAAGCAAAAATGACAGTGTGCCTGACACACAACGAATCTTTTTTTTAAAATAACTATTTAAGTGAAACAAAATGATATTCAGCACAATACCCATGGTGCCTTCATAGTTCTCAGACTCCATAGTCAAGAAACTGTTCACTTTCTTCACTGCCCCCATCTGGACCTCCACATCGGCCAAGTTCCTCACAACCCAATTCAAATAATTGGTTATCTGTGTCAGGCGACAAAAACAATGAACACATATAAAATGAAGTCACAATTTTTGTAAGCACTGGATATTAGGGGATAGGATGACTTGGACAGTTCATACAGGTACAATCCATAAATGCTGCAGGATATCAGAGACCAGAGAGGATGTCATGGGATAAAGTTGGCAAAGAAAGTGTCTGCTCTTCTTCAAGGGTCCTCAAATGTCACTGTTCTGTGAACTGTCCTGACTTCCCTGCACAGTGGATAGTTGTATGGACCTCTGTTTCCATTTACCTCATTTATAGTCATATTCAAGTTAGTGTCCCTAAATGTGTGGTGAGTAACTCAGGACAAGAATTCCAAACAGCCTTGAGAGAACTCTGACCATAGGGTTTGAGGACTTTCTAAAAATTGGTTCGCAATATCAGAAATGAATCCATGCCATCCTAAAATGCTGGGTTTGGGCCCAAATCTACTATTATTTGCAGGCTGTCATCTTGTGATGAACTTCTAACTCCTCTCTAACATCCACGAATAAGAGTTGATAATAACCACATACAGAAAGTACCTCCAGCACTGCGCAAAAAGAGAGAGATTTTCATCCATACGTACCGTAAGTGCATACAGAAGACCTAAGCCCACCAATCCAGAATTGGAAGACCCACTAATGGATGCAATTGATGCAGTGAGAACAATGCAAGCTCCCAGATAATCCTAAAAAGGAGTGAGAAAAAAATATTAAAAGATTTTCCCCAAGTTCTTAAACCAAAGATCTCAATCAACCCAGGTGATCACTAAGAGAATAAATGCTACTCCTTGTGTATCCTGTTAAGTTTCAGAAGAATGTTACAGAAGGTAGGGAAGAGTAACAACTCACACCATTAGGACTGGAAGGGAAATGATGCAAGGCTCTGATTATATTCATGCAGATATGCTTTCAGAGACGTTAAACACCTGGTCAGAAATTAAGCTGCGATTTTTGGCACGACCAGGATCAGACACAGGGTTTTCTTTCTTTCTTTCTTTCTTTTTCTTATCTACTGCATTGTGTTGCCAGACAAGCAATTATTTTTGAACTTAACTTTCTACCTTAAATTTATGTGTGCTTATACCAGGGTTGGGATTAGCTCTCTTGTATGCTAAGTCAAGGCCTTTGCAGAAGTTTGCCTCTAGTTAGCTTATTGGGATTTGTATCTGAACTATTGTCGACTATCTGGTCTCAGAGTCTGGGATATTAAATCTACAGATTTCATGGAAATAGGAATAAGTGTAATTTTTCTTCCTAAATTAGAAATATGGGCATGTCTTAGAGTATCTGAATTGTCTATGACTCAATGATAAACTCTTCTGAGAAATTTAAAAAACTCATTAAGGCCAGCCTTAAACTCAAAGGAGAGATAAGGGACATCTGTCCATTTTCTAACACACTCTTTCTTCCCCATTTCCCAGCATTCTTAGGCACTGTTGTGTCTTATCTTTTGAAAAAGAAATCTTTAAAACTTGTCATGCTGATGTGTCACACATGCCAGAAGCAGAGAGAAGTTCAGGCATGAACACTTTCTAGAATTATCTCAAGTCTCATCTCACTGGTGATGACCTTCTCTAGAAAGATAACCTCTGCTACGTCAAAAAAATAACTAGTAACTAGGTGATAGGCCCTTAATGACAGTAATAGAGTGTTTAACATGCTGAAGTCAAGAATGCGGTCTCTCGGGGCTTCTCTGGTGGCGCAGTGGTTGAGAATCCACCTGCCAAGGCAGGGGACATGGCTTTGAGCCCTGGTCCGGGAAGATCTCACATGCTGCTGAGCAACTAAGCCCATGCGCCACAGCTGCTGAGCCTGCGCCCTAGAGCCCGTGAGCCACAACTACTGAGCCCGCGTGCCACAGCTACTGAAGTCCGCGTGCCTAGAGCCCGTGCTCTGCAAGGGGAGAAGCCACTGCAATGAGAAGCCTGCGCACGGCAACGAAGAGTAGCCCTGCTCGACGCAAGAGAGCCAGCGCACAGCAACTAAGACCCAACGCAGCCAAAAATAAATAAATAAAACAAAATAAAACTATAAAACTTCTTATATATATATATATAAAGAATGCAGTTTCTCAAATCAGCTCGCATGTGCGCATCCTTGCCTCTTTTCTAAATAGCACCAAAGATCAAACTGTTGGGGAACAATCAATGACCCCAGCCTTGGAATCAGAGATCTGGGTTCAAATGATGCCTTTGTCAATTACCAGCTAGTAAGCTTAGATGAGTCATTTAAACCCCTTTGAGACTCAGTTTCTTCTTCGGAAAATAGAAATGATACTTAATTTACAGGGATTTTGAAAGGAATAAAAAAGATTAAATATCAGTTAGATTTACCTCCCTCCATGTAACAGGATGTCTTTTTCTCCCCCTGGATGATTTTCAAAGGTTTGAAGCAAGCTTAAAAGTTGTGTGCATCATAAAACATCAAAGGTTAAAACAGGCACTAAAATTTAATTCTGTAATGACTCCCATTATCTTTACAAAAAATAAAGAAAGAAATCATGAGAGTTAATCCCTTGAGGGAGTAAATTCCACAGAGGTAGTAAATACTCCTTTGATCGCTTCTTCCTCCGATGTATCCATTTGTTAACAACTTGTCACATCCCAATCAGACGGTTCTTCCTTTTCCCCCTTTATTTGAAGCAACAACTACATGAATGCAGAATCTAACCAGCCTGGGCTGCTCTTTTATATTTCATAAATGCCGACGTGTTCCCAAAATACTTCCAAAATATTTACAGCAATATGAATTTTTCCTTCCCACTCTCTTGTGAAAGGTAATACTTTTAATGTTATGTTATAAATTTGTTATTTCCATATTATCTTTTCTAAAAAGACTCATAAAGCGTTTGTGTGATAAGTTTCAGAAAGTAAGTTAGCACCAGGAGATATTTCCAGCAAGATGCTCCCAGCTTGATATAAAGAAATATGCCAGTCGGCGTCTGAGAAATTTCTGTAGGCAACATACACTTTAAGGGTTTGAAGCAGGGTATGTTTTTACTAATTTCTGTTCTCCGCTTCCTCTCAGCTGACCTCATTGGAAAGAAGAGCCTCATTCATTCATCCATCTATCCATTCATTCATATATTCTTTTAAAAGTATATATAACTTCCCTGTTTAGAATTATCAATGCCTTCCTATCGCACTTATAATAAATTCAGACTCTGATGAATTACAAAGCCTTATATGATGTAAAGTCTGGATTCTAGACCCTGCCTCCTCTGACCTTATTTGAGATTCCTTTCCTGCTCCTTCACCCTGCTCCAACTATGTTGGTCTTCCTGTCCTTGGTGAGATAAGCTGGGACCTGGGACCTAGGACCCTTTACTGCAGTGCTTGCACCTGAACAAATGAATCCCCCAAAGGGGTGGGCAGACCACGTAAGCCACACCTCCTCCCCAGCCCACCGATCCTCCCTCACCCTCATCCCATTTAAGGAATCAGCTTGTCACTTCCTCGGGAAGTGAGCAAGCACAGCTGTTACTTATTTTCACTCCCTTGTGCTGTAGGACGAGTCCCAGTAAAACCTTGACTAAATTTCTCCTCTGGCTTCTTATCAATTTCTATTAATTAAAGATTCCAAGGACCTGGGTCAGTAACATTGGGAACATACCAACTTTGTTTCTGCCACTGACTCTGCCTGAAATGCTTCCCAGAGGTCCCAGACACCAGGCTACTGCTCATCATTTAGGAGTCAATTCTTACATACACCTCTTTGGAGAGACCTTCCCTTCCTGATCCCACCCCCAGCCCTGGAGTGTTCTCTATCCCATTGTCCTGCTTTGTTTTCCTCCTCACACTTCCAGCTATCTGAAATGATCTTATTTGCTTATTTGTTCTCATGCTCATAGCGCATTTACTCTTTAGCCCATCAGAATTTTACCTCAATCTGCATAAGAGAGGAAGCTCCTTTGCGCATAACGTTTATCAAGAAATCTCACAGCAAAACCACTAAATTCCGATCACTTCCTTTCAAATACAACAAGAGTAACAGACGTGTGAAATTGATAGAGCTTATGTTAGCTCCTAGTTTTCCACTTCCTTTACCATTAAACAACAAGTTTAATGAATTATAAAGTGACTCTACCTTTCCACACCTTCTTTCCTTTGCATTGCAAACATGTGAACAACAAAATGGCTTAAAGGCAATAAGTTAAGAAAGGAGAAGCAGATGGTCTGAATTAACTCACACACAGGAGAGCAAACACTTAGGGATCACTAGAAGCACAAATTCTTCTGCTAAGGCCCTCTACATCCTACCCAATCAATTCAGTGAAAAACACCTTCAGTCAAATTGCTACAATGGAATGAGAGATTCTACTTAGGAAATAGAAGTTACTACATGTGTGAATGACCATTCTCAGAGAGGGCCCAACAGCAGGATATTTTTATAAGTATAGTGATAAATTATAATTTCCATTGAGTTTGTGAGTTCAACACTCCCCTCCAGAAGGGAAGCCTTTGATTCCTATGTCAAAAGAGAAGCCTCTTGTCAGATTTCTAGTGATTCAATAATTTCTCTGTCTATATGTGGGATTATAGTAAAAACTGTAATTTTCCATACGACACCCTTGTAAATAGTTATCAGCAACACTATCTTTCTCCTTCACATAGCCCTCAGAAGGCCACGTCTATGGTTCCACTGAGCGTCTGGGTCTTCACATAACAAGATCAACGCACACCTGTCTATAATGGAGTTATGAACATACAAAAAAGCTCTGTGCTGTTTCACAAAATAGACTCTCATGCCAGCTCACCCTGAAGACTACTTTCACTGTAGCCTGTTGATTCTAAAGACTTTTTTTTGGCTTCTTGACGTGAGTTTTCTTTTATCCTTTCACCATACACAGCAAGACAAAGCCTTGGAAAGACACCCTTTAGATAGAGTTACACAATTTTCGCAAATGGAAACACCGATGCCAAAGAACTGGAATTGTTTAGTTCAGAGGGATGAAGAGAAAACGCTGTGCTGAACAAAAGAACACAAGCAGCATTCAAAGGTTAGGCTGTCGTGACACACTGCACGTGACTGTGGCCCACTTCCCTTGGCACCCAGAGGAGAAACACTGCCCTGCGCTGCCAAAGTAACCTGGGTGGTCACAGTCTGGCTACTGTCTACCAGCCAAACTATTTTATTCTTTTAGATTCTTGTCCTTTTTAATTGGAGTGTGTTGTGAACTTTATTTTTTTCCCAATTCAGAATAAGCATGAAATGAACATGGTGGGCAGGGCTACATCTTCCATAGGGAACACTGTTCAGCCAGAGAAAGGGAATAACTTGTAACTGTCTTAACACTTACCTAACATGACCAGGAAAAGAAACAAGAGCCATATGTAAATATATATATATATATATATATTTTTTTTAATAGATAATAAAAAAAATTGGATGGGGCTCAGGGATTTTCCTGAATTTAAAAAAGGTGCTTTTACTCTAGTTTCCCTTCCTTCTCCTGGAGATTGTCCACAGAATTCAGTGACATTGCTCCGGAAAGCTAAAATTGAGAATGAAGAGAAAGGGAAGAGAAAAACAGCCACAGAAAACTATGGTAAGTTTTCTCCTCTTTCTCTCCACTTGGGTCATGAGTCCATGAATTAGAGTTGGTGAAATCCCCAGATCTGCATCAGGAAATCTGCTGGCGTCTTCTGAGTTATGCCCAATGCTGCCCCCCTCCTGGTACGGTTTAACTGTGCTTCTGCTATGGGAGCTCCAAGAATATTTGCTACAGCAGATATTTTTGTTAATTTGCTGAGTAATATATCAGAGAATACGGAATGGAGGGCGCTGTGTTGATACTGTAGATAAGGTCCATGCAGACAGAGTCACTGGGCCAAATAGAAGTTTTCATTACTTATTTTTTGTAAATGACTTACAAGGCAGAGTATGTCCAGCTGTGGGGTTCGGAGAACATTTCACACCCCAGTCTCCAAGGTCCTGTTTCTCAATGTTCATATGTCTCATATTTTTGACACAAGATCCATTTCATTCAAATGGAAATTTTATCTCCAGTGATGCAGACACATCCACAGAAGCATAGTAGTAATGAGGTCATTTACATGTATATGATTGGGAGAAAGGTTATTTCCTTATTGGAGTTTACTCATTTTTAAAATTTTTTATTCATTATTTTTATTCATCTTATTTTACTTTATTCATCCAACACCCCTACTGTGGAATATGCTCTTGGATTATAGCATTTATATTCAAGTAAATATTCTAATATTCTAAATATTCTGATTCTAATAAAAACTTTCGGTATACCCGAAGAACAGAAAGAGAATAGATCTGACTGGTTTTAAGTTGGATCTCTGGGATTGTCTAGAAGCATGTGTGTATGTGTGTGTGTGTGTGTGTGTGTGTGTGTGTGTGTGTGTGTGTGTGTGTGTGTGTGTTGTGTGTATACCCACATAAACTTACTGATACATAAATACAATAGATGAAAGAGACAAATCATCCACAAAGGACTTTGGACCTTGACTTCTATCAGCAGATATGCCTGGAATGTTGCAGTAAATCAACAAGTTTCTTACCAAATTTTATATTTACTAATCAGAAATAGAAGCAAAGGATTCTTTAATTTTTTTGTGTTGGTTTTTAAGGGAGAGATCTGGTAAGGCTAGATAGCAAATCGTGGAAAGAGTATAATACACGGAAAACAAAGAAAAGACACAAAAACAAATGTGTTATAAGGTAACAGAATGAATGGCAGATTCCGCCCTTCCTTTTTCACATATCAGTATTTTTTTTAGACTTCTGCAGGTGGAACTAGAATTCTTTTATATTCAAGTAAGTCCAGCTGCCTTTAATGGGGGGGGGGCGTTTAAGTAGCGGGGTGTGAGTCAAGCTAAACTAACGCATTCTGAATCTGGCTGCTGTTCCTCTCTGAATTTTTCCTGACCTTCCCTTTCTTGGCAGTCTGAAGGCTCTAATATCTTGTCTTCTGGCTATGAGAGCACAACATATGGTTTGCTTGAAGATTCTTGTTAAACATTTGTCCATTAACCTGACAGTAGGAAGTGCTAAAGAGTAGAAGCAGGAGTCAGGTCAGACACTCACCTCAAGTCCAAAGCAAACACACTTGCCCCTAAAAGACATACTTGATCTTCAACTTCAGGAAAATCAAATACAAAGGTACCTTACTGATATTTTCTCCCTGTGATTTTAGGACATTCTTTGATGAAGCTATTTCATCATTAGTTCTGTTATCAGATATGATTTCTTTTCCTTGGAGAAAACAGATTTAAACAAACAAACAGAAGCTTAAAGCAAGGAATTAGGGTCTGGGTAAGATCTAGGAATAATATTTTGGGTCTAAGTCCTAAACACTTCACCTGCCTTTATGCTAGTTATAGATAATTCAGGAGAATCTGCCCTGCCCCCTCCCAATCCCCACAGCAACCCATAAGAAATTTCCTACCTAAAATTTGTGAAATATAATTGTGTTATGTTGCTGGATAATTTTTACACAATAACTAATACAGTGGTAGAGAATCTCTGTAAACTAGTGAGAAATCATGGCAACTACAGCTCACAGGGGGATCCAAGATTCCCTACCAATCTGTATCCATCCGTCAACAACTCAGATTTTAATATGGGCTCCTTCATTTCAACTTTATCAAATTCCCATTACCATCTGCCCTCTCTGGTCCATTGAGTTTTGAAAGAAAGCGTGCATATGGTAGGGGTGATTAATCAGCGGAAGTGAGGTTCTTACAATAGCATGGGTAAACCTCCTTTTCCTTTTCACAAACTGATGGATAATTATTTTTGTAAAAAAGATGATGGTCAACTCATCATTACTGCCGAAGTGTCTTATTCATACTGCAGATTATGCAGACCAGTCTGCAAACAACATCCCCTTCCCTCTGGAACTTGGGTCTCACCTGTCTCCTACTTCATTCATACCCCAACTGTTGGCTTATTAACCACTTACCAAGGCAGGTACTGTTTCAATTCATTTATTCATCCATTCATCCATCCATTCAAAAGACATTTGTTGAGTGCACTTGCCAATCAGTGAGCTAGGGGATTTATATTATTATTTTTAATCCTAACACCCCCATGAGGTAACATTCTTACTCCTATTTTACAAATGACAAACTGGGACTTGGATAAATTCATTAACTTGCTAGACCAAGTCTGTACGATGCCAAAGCTTGTGCCCATTCTTCTACTTTATATAGGGCAGAAGAAGGCAACAGGTGATTAATCACAATTTTTTACATCTCGGGCTAACATGATCTTCCACGGGCTTAAAAGAGAGAAAGTCGCCATCTCTTCCAGGTCGGTCCAGCTCAGTGGAGTAAATGAGTACATCTGTTCACTTGTCAAATGTGCTCTTTTGAAAAAAAAAAACTGAAGTTATACAAATATTTGCTATTCCATTAACTTATATAATCTAGCGACTAATGAACACAAAATGAATTTTTGCATTTGGGGCTGTTTGTCTTGCCATTAGCTAAAAACATTATGACAAATTTCATCCGTAACATAAACAAACCTGAGCTATTTTAAAGTTCAGAAAATGCAAAGCGAGTGCTGAATCTCAGTGGAAGCCTAATTTTTACAACTGTCTTCCTCTTTGCATCAGGCCTCTTTTCTGTGTGGTTTCCATTTCAAAATCATGAAATGAACGTACCGTTCTGACCTCTAGCCATCTGTTGGCAGCTGAGAGAAATAAGTAGGCAATGTTGTTCGTGTCTGTCAGTTCCAGCATTCGTTGCTTAAATCTGGTTTCATGCCTGCAGAAAACAAAAATATTATGATGTTAGCTACACAACAGGAGAAATAATAAAAAACAGTCACACTTCCTACTACACTATTTACTCAACACGGTGACAAACTGATGGGATGGAATGACTCGTAAATGGACTCCTACTTGCAAATAAAGGCCAGCTGCTACTGCTCTCCTGCACCCTTACTGAGAGACGGTGTGGTGCAGTGTTTCCTTCCTTTCTCAACCCCTGCTATGGAAAGGAATCTTTCCAATGACAAAGTCCTATTAAAGATTGTTTCATAAATTTCCACATAATGATGGTAGCCATGAAAACAAGGCATGGTCTATGTCGCAAGTGCCCTACAAAAACCAGAAGAAGTTGTACAGATATGCAATATACTCCACCTACTTTTTATTGCATGTATTTTACTTTTCAACATGGCATGGTTGGAGTTGGGTGGAAGGTACTAGAAGGGACTCAGGGAAGACAGGAAAATATGCATTTGTAACAGGCAAATACATACTTTAAAATTTTTCTTTTTGCTCAGTGTTTCTGGGACTCAAAGAAGGAAAATGAAGCGGCAAGAAGTGGAGGGTGGGGGTCCTTGGAAATGACAGATGTCCTTGTTAAGCAAGATATCACATACTCTCAAAGTTCCAAACTATTTGTAAGAATGGTCATTACATGAAAGAAACTCTTGGTGTGTGGTGCTTACAAGGGTCTATGACACATACAGTTTAGATACTGATTCTTGGCCAAATTAAGTTCATTCTAGGGGATTAACGTAATCAGACCAAATTCTGTGTAACCTGTGTTATAAAGGAAACTTCTAATAAAAACTTCATCCATTCGAACATGTGAGCTACTTCTCCAAGAAACTCATGTTACATGGTGATAAATCTTTTCTACGTCGCAAAAATAGCCTCTTTTTATTTTTCAATTATTTTCCCTCAGTAACAGAAACAATGGAAAGCTGGATCAGATAACCAAAATAACTAGTTTGAAGGCTGGAGGAAATGCCAAAGGTTTGTTCAATTTTCTGTGGTCATGGCTTATCTTACACAGACCTCCTGTCTATGTATTATGTTTGCAAGGAGCAGCCAAATTTCATCTGACAGCCCGGTGGTAATTCCTATTTGATAAGAGACTGCTCCAAGTCCCCCCAGATCTTCAAATCAATTTGCAGAAGTTTATAATAAACAATCACTATGTCAAAAATGAAGAAGTCCAGGGTGGGGTGTTCACTTGGCCCGTGAAGCCGTCCATACAGGCCAATATAAAGCAGATACTTGATGTTTATCCAATCAATCTGATCATTCCAATATGCCAAACCAGAAAAATCAGATAATTGAGTCAGAGAGCAACATCTGAGCTACACTAATCAAAGGATACAGCAATCAGAGCCAAATAATTACCTCACTTTGAGTTATGTAGCCTTGACCCAAATGCCATGCACAGGAGGACCTGCGCTGAATAGCAACGCACTGAGGCGGGACTAAGCAGACAGAGAAACAGGACTACCCTGGTGATGACCCTTTTAGAGATGGACAGAGTGAATAATTAAGGTAGGATGACTCATAGGGTTACAGGATTTACTGAGATAGTGGATTTCAACTGTAAACAGATATATCCAATTCTGTATTTGCATTGTTAGGTGGATTTTCACCCACTCATTCAGAAACATTCATCAAGCACGAGCACTAAGTGAGAGAGACATTAGAATATATATGTCCGAATAAGACACAACCTCTGCCCTAGAGGAGCCCCTTGTTTAGTGAAGGAGGGAAGCATGGTATGAACAAGTAAGGAAGGCACAACACAGAAGCCAATCATAACGGCCCTATGCGCAAAATGCTACGTGAACATAAAGGAAGGCGATGATTTGGACTGATCAGAGGATCAGAATGGCAGGGGAATGGGGTGGAGGGTGGGGAAAGATGGATTAAGTAAGTTTCACAAAGGACTAGGAAGATGGTCTGAGTGAGGTTTTAAGAAATGGGCTGAATTTTTCAGGTGAACAAGTGGGGACAAAGCACTGGAGGTACCAGGAACAACACGAGCAAAGGAACAGAAATGAGAAACCTCAACATGTTCAGGGGCTGCAGGAGACAGGGCCTTCTCCCTAGAGGGCTGTGGTGATGGAGAGATTGGGGGTGGGGGGTGGGGGGGCGTTTGGACCAGAGCCTGTGGACTCCATTTGAGATGAACATCAAACACTTCACTGTGACAAAGTGCTTTGTCTGGGGCTCTTCTCACTCTTCCTTTAGTTTGGGGATATTGCTGCAGATATACTCTTAAAGAGTTTGTAAATGGAGTTGGCAACAATCTGAAGCAGCAGTGAAAGGGGAGGGGTGGAAATGCAGCGAACATTCTTTTTGTGTGTTTCTATTTGGCAAGAACCCTTCTGTTTTCCTAATGGAAACTTTGACACACTCAGTCTGTATCTTTTCATCCACATCCAGCTCATCTTTTGAACATTCTTAGACCTTTATTCTGTCAGACCGAAAAAAAAAATCAGGAAAGGTCACTGAAATCTCAGTCTAATTTAACTGTGATCCTTTGGTGGTAAACTACTTGAGGGAGTTCACGGCTGCCTGTGAGTACACCACGAACCCTGAACGCAGGGGAGGAAAGCAGTCTAATCAGTAAATACGAACTTTCCAAAGCACTGAGGACTCTGGGGACTCTTACTAGCCTGAAAGAAAGGAAGAAATAATGGAAAAGAATGTATTTGATTCTTAACCACAAGTTACCAAATGTAAAGATTCTATAATTTTTTTCATGGTAGCAAAACTTTCCCCACATTGTAAAACTTCCTTTGGTTTAAAAGTGCTGATATTGGTGGTACGTTATATTTACTTTAAAAATGAACCCTGGAAGATCTAAATCTGGATGAGTCTGATGCATGTACTGCTACATAAAAGTTGGGTTGTCTTTCGTGTCTTCCAATCATCATTCACGTCTTAGGTGTCATGTAATAGTTTGTCTTTCTTACAGCTCTCTAGAATTTTCCTGATGTAAAATTAGAAATAGTCAAGCCAAATTCTGCTCATGTGTCTGGTGAAGAAGGTAAGTGAAAAAACTAAACCTTGACTTTTGATCAAGTTTCTCTTTCATGCTAAATCATCATTTCCTTCAAGATGCTTTATGTGATTCCAGTCCTCAGCACTCTCGGAAAATGACCTGACCTTGGTCTTCACGAAGAAAATAGAGGCTGTTTTCTGTTGAACCCATCAACTCTTCCACCAACCAGCTTGCCTGAATCCGGTCACTGATTGTCCCCCACCTGCCATGTTATCCCATCCATTTTCTCTGTGGTATTTATCTCGGTTAGAAACAAAAGGCCATGTCTTTGGAGTCTTTCTATATCCGCAGCAAGAGTAGCACCTAGCATGTGTTCAAAACTCAAATAAATTAACTTGAAAGGACTTGTTTGGTGAAAAATGTAATTTTTAATATGGTGTACTTATGAGTACCACTGGGCATTGCCGGCTACTATTAGAACATAAATCTTATCTTAATATCTACATTCAAAGTCAATAAATGGTTTTACTATCTCCAATAAGAGGCACTGCACACTCTGATGGGAAAACACACCACTGTGGAAAGTATGAATGCTTCACAATGAAACCTAGGTAGATTTATGTAGAAATTCTGTGATGCATGTTGTAGATGGTGGCTGTATCTTTATATTCGACTTTTTGCCTCAGTTATATGTATATATATATACATATGTGTAATACAAATATTTCTTAGGTTAGAAAAATCTCTAATTGAAATCAATACAGATCACAACTAACTGCTGAACAATCATCTAAAGGAAGACACTGGAACTCACCAAAAGAGATACCTCATATCCAAAGACAAAGGAGAAGCTGCAATGAGACGGTAGGAGGGGTGCAATCACAATAAAATCAAGTGCCATAACCGCTGGGTGGGTGACTCACAAACTGGAGAACACTTATACCACAGAAGTCCACCCACTGGAGTGAAGGTTCTGAGCCCCACATCAGGCCTCCCAACCTGGGGGTCCAGCAACGGGAGGAAGAATTCCCAGAGAATCAGACTTTGAAGGCTAGCAGGATTTGATTGCAGGACTTTGACAGGACTGGGGGAAACAGCGACTCCAATCTTGGAGGGCACACACAAAGTAGGGTGCGCATCAGGACCCAGGGGGAAGGAGCAGTGATCCCATAGAAGACTGAACCAGACCTACCAGTTACTGTTGGAGGGTCTCCTGCAGAGGCGGGGGGTGGCTGTGGCTCACCATGGGGACAAGGACACTGGCAGCATAAGTTCTGGGAAGTACTCCTTGGCATGAGCCCTCCCAGAGTCTGCCATTAGCCCCACCAAAGAGCCTGTAGCCTCCATTGCTGGGTTGCCTCAGGCCAAACAACGAACAGGGAGGGAACTCAGCCCCACCCATCAGCAGACAAGCAGATTAAAGTTTTACTGAGCTCTGCCCACCAGAGCAACACCCAGCTCTACCCACCACCAGTCCCTTCCATCAGGAAGCTTGCACAAGCC
The DNA here is from genome assembly GCF_028021215.1 of Eschrichtius robustus. Taxonomy (NCBI): domain Eukaryota; kingdom Metazoa; phylum Chordata; class Mammalia; order Artiodactyla; family Eschrichtiidae; genus Eschrichtius; species Eschrichtius robustus. Next base: position 18,258,480 of record NC_090836.1, read on the forward strand.
TCTCAGATAGCCTCATCCACCAGAGGGCAGACAACAGAAGCAAGAAGAACTACAATCCTGCAGCCTGTGGAATGAAAATCACATTCACAGAAAGATAGACAAAATGAAAAGGCAGAGGACTATGTACCAGATGAAGGAACCAGATAAAAACCCAGAGAAACAACTAAATGAAGTGGAGATAGGCAACCTTCCAGAAAAAGAATTCAGAATAATGATAGTGAAGGTGATCCAGGACCTCGGAAAAGAATGGAGGCAAAGATCGAGAAGATGCAAGAAATGTTTAACAAACACCTAGAAGAATTAAAGAACAAACAAACAGAGATGAACAATACAATAACTGAAATGAAAACTACACTAGAAGGAATCAATAGCAGAATAACTGAGGCAGAAGAACGGATAAGTGACCTGAAAGACAGACTGGTGGAATTCACTGCTGTGGAACAAAGAATGAAAAACAATGAAGACAGCCTAGGAGACCTCTGGGACAATATTAAATGCACCAACATTTGCATTATAGAGGTCCCAGAAGGAGAAGAGAGAGAGAAAGGACCCGAGAAAATATTTGAAGAGATTATAGTTGAAAACTACTCTAACATGGGAAAGGAAATAGCCACCCAAGTACAGGAAGGGCAGAGAGTCCCAGGCAGGATAAACCCAAGGAGAAACACGCCGAGACACACAGTAATCAAACTGACAAAAATTAAAGACAAAGAAAAATTATTAAAAGCAACAAAGGAAAAATGACAAATAACATACAAGGGAACTCCCATAAGGTTAACAGCTGATTTTTCTGAAGAAATTCTACAAGCCAGAAGGGAGTGGCACAAGATTTTTAAAGTGATGAAAGGGAAGTCCCTACAACCAAGATTACTCTATCTGGCAAGGATCTCATTCAGATTCAACAGAGAAATCAAAAGCTTTACAGACAAGCAAAAGCTAACAGAATTCAGCACCACCAAACCAGCTCTACAACAAATGCTAAAGGAACTTCTCTAAGTGGGAAACAAAAGAGAAGAAAAGGACCTACAAAAACAAACCCAAAACAATTAAGAAAATGGTACTAGGAACATACATATTGATAATTACCTTAAACGTGAATGGATTAAATGTTCCAACCAAAAGACACAGGCTCGCTGAATGCATGCAAAAACAAGACCCATCTATGTGCTGTCTACAAGAGACCCACTTCAGACCTAGGGACACATACAGACTGAAAGTGAGGGGATGGAAAATCATATTCCATGCAAATGGAAATCAAAAGAAAGCTGGAATAGCATTAATCATATCAGATAAAATTGACTTTAAAATAAAGAATGTTACAAGAGACAAGAAAGGACACTACATAATGATCAAGGGATCAATCCAAGAAGAAGATATAACAATTGTAAATATATATGCACCTAACAGAGGAGCACCTCAATACATAAGGCAAATGCTAACTGCTATAAAAGAGGAAATCTAGAGTAACACAATAATAGTGGGGGACATTAACACCTCATTTACACCAATGGATAGATCATCCAGACAGAAAATTAATCAGGGAACACAAGCTTTAAATGACACAACAGACCAGATAGATTTAACTGATACTTAGAGGACATTCCATCGGAAAACAGCAGATTACACTTCCTTCTCAAGCGCACATGGAACATTCTCCAGGGTAGATCACATCTTGGGTCACAAATTAAGCCTCAGTAAATTTAAGAAAATTGAAAACATATCAAGCGTCTTTTCCAACCACAGCGCTATGAGATTAGAAATAAATTACAGGGGAAAAAAAGTAAAAAACACAAACACATGGAGGCTAAACAATGCGCTACTCAATGACCAAAAGTAAAAAACACAAACACATGGAGGCTAAACAATGCGCTACTCAATGACCAAGAGATCATTGAAGAAATCAAAGAGGAAATCAAAAAATACCTAGAGACAAATGACAATGAAAACACGACAATCTGAAACCTACGGGATGCAGCAAAAGCAGTTCTAAGCAGGAAGTTTATAGCAATACAATCCTACCTTAAGAAACAAGAAAAATCTCAAATAAACAATCTAACCTTAAACCTAAAGGAATTAAAGGAAGAAGAACAAACAAAACCCAAAGTTAGCAGAAGGAAGGAAATCATAAAGATCAGACCAGAAATAAATGAAAAACAAATGAAGGAAACAATAGCAAAGATCAATAAAACAAAAAGCTGGTTCTTTGAGAAGATAAACAAAATTGATAAACCTTTATTTAGCCAGACTCATCAAGAAAAAGAGTGAGAGGACTCAAATCAAAAAAATTACAAAAGAAAAAGGAGAAGTTATAATGGACACTGCAGAAATACAAAGCATCATAAGAGACTACTACAAGTAACTCTATCTATGCCAATAAAATGAACAACCTGGAAGAAATGGACAAATTCGTAGAAGGGTATAACCTTCTAAGACTGAACCAGGAAGAAATGGAAAATATGAACAGACGGATCACAAGTAATGAAACTGAAACTGCGATTAAAAATTTTCCAACAAACAAACGTCCAGGACCAGATGGCTTCACAGGTGAATTCAATCAAACATTTAGAGAAGAGGTAACACCCATCCTTCTCAAGTTCTTCCAAAAAATTGCAGAGGAAGGAACACTCCCAAACTCATTCTATGAAGCCACCATCACCCTGATACCAAAACCAGACAAAGATACTACCAAAAAAGAAAATTACAGACCAATATCACTGATGAATATAGATGCAAAAATCCTCAACAAAATACTAGCAAACAGAATCCAACAACACATTAAAAGGATCATACACCACGATCAAGTGGGATTTATTCCAGGGATGCAAGGATTCTTCAATATGTGCAAATCAGTCAATGTGATACACCATATTAACAACTGAAGAAGAAAAACCGTATGATCATCTCAATAGATGCAGAAAAAGCTTTCGACAAAATTCAACACCCATCTATGATAAAAACTCTCCAGAAAGTGGGCAGAGAGGGAACCTATCTCAACATATAAAGGCCATATACCACAAACGCACAGCAAACATCATGCTCAATGGTGAAAAACTGAAAGCATTTCCTCTAAGATCAGGAACAAGACAAGGATGTCCACTCTTGCCACTATTATTCAACATAGTTTTGGAAGTCCTAGCCATGGCATTCAGAGAAGAAAAAGAAATAAAAAGAATACAAATTGGAAAAGAAGAAGTAAAACTGTAACTGTTTGCATATGACATGATACTATACATAGAGAATGCTAAAGATGCCACGAGAAAACTACTAGAGCTAATCAATGACATTGGTAAAGTTGCAGGATACAATATTAATGCACAGAAATCTCTTTCATTCTTATACACCAACAACGAAAGATTAGAAAGAGAAATTAAGGAAGCATTCCCATTCACCACTGCAACAAAAAGAATAAAATACCTAGGAATAAACCTACCCAAGGAGGTAAAAGACCTGTACTCCGAAAACTATAAGTCACTGATGAAAGAAATCAAAGATGACACAAACAGATGGAGAGATACACCATGTTCTTGATGAAAATGACTATACTACCCAAAGCAATCTACAGATTCAATGCAATCCCTATCAAATTACCAATGGCATTTTTTACAGAACTAGAACAAAAAATCTTAAAATTTGTATGGAGACACAAGAGACCCGGAAGAGCCAAAGCTATCTTGAGGGAAAACAACGGTGTTGGAGGAATCAGACTGCCTGACTTCAGACTATACTACAAAGCTACAGTAATCAAGACAATATGGTGCTGGCACTAAAACAGAAACATGGATCAATGGAACAGGATAGAAAACCCAGAGATAAACCTATGCACCTATGGTCAACTAATCTATGACGAAGGAGGCAAGGATATACAATAGAGAAAAGACAGTCTCTTCAATAAGTGGTGCTGAGAAAACTGGACAGCTACATGTAAAAGAAGGAAATTAGAACACTCCCTAACACTATACACAAAAATAAACTCAAAATGGATTAAAGACCTAAATGTAAGACCAGACACTATAAAACCGTTAGAGGAAAACATAGGAAGAACACTCTGACATAAATCACAGTAATATCTTTTTTGACTCACCTCCTAGAGTAATGGAAATAAAAACAAAAATAAACAAATGGGACCTAATGGAACTTAAAAGCTTTTGCACAGGAAAGGAAACCATAAACAAGATGAAAAGAGAACCCTCAGAATAGGAGAAAATATTTGCAAATGAATCAATGGACAAAGGATTAATCTGCAAATATATAAACAACTCATGTAGCTCAACATTAAAAAAACAAACAACCCAATCAAAAAACGGGCAGAAGACCTATATAGACATTTCTCTAAAGAAGACATACAGATGGCCAAGAGGCACATGAAAAGATGCTCAACATCACTTATCATTAGAGAAATGCAAATCAAAACTACAATGAGGTATCACCTCACATTGGTTAGAATGGGCATCATCAGAAAATCTACAAACAACAAATGCTGGAGAGGGTGTGAAGAAAAGGCAACCCTCTTGCACTGTTGGTGGGAATGTAAATTGATACAGCCACTATGGAGAACAGTATAGAGGTTCCTCAAAAAACTAAAAATAGAACTACCATACGACCCAGCAATCCCACTACTGGGCATATACTCAGAGAAAACCACAATTCAAAAAGACACATGCACCCCAATGTTCACTGCAGCACTATTTACAATAGCCAGGTCATGGAAGTAACCTAAATGCCCATCGACAGACAAATGGAGAAAGGAGATGAGGTACATATATACGATGGAATACTACTCAGACATAAAAAAGAATGCAATTGGGTCATTTGTAGATACGTGGATGGATCTAGAGACTGTCATACAGAGTGAAGTAAGTCAGAAAGAGAAAAACAAATATCGTATACTAACGCACATATGTGGAATCTAGAAAAATGATACAGATGAACTGGTTTGCAAGGCAGAAATAGAGACACAGATGTAGAGAACAAATGTATGGACACCAAGGGGGGAAAGCGGGGTGGGGGGTGGTGGTGGGATGAACTGGGAGATTGGGATTGACATACATACACTAATATGTATAAAATGGATAACTAATAAGAAACTGCTGTATAAAAAAATTAATTAGTTTTAAAAAAGAAATCAATACATGTTTGCATTTAGCACTGCAGAAAGATATAATAGTTTAAGATGTTGATTTTCTAGAGTAAATGAAACATTCAACGATGCCACCTTCTTTTCTGATTTTACCTGAACAGGGAAAACAGGGTCAGGTAATTCTTTGTGTATTAAGCAAACACTCTTGATGAAAAGCTTGGGATATTACTCTGTTTACCAACATTCAAGAAAACTGATTAAATCCTAAAATAACTTTGGTGTAATAATATTTCTTTTATTATTATTATTAATACATTTATTTTAACTTCTATGTTGGGTGCTTTTCTGCTAACCACTGTGGTTAATGTTTACATGCATTATATCAATTAGTCCAACAAGCCTAAGAAGCGAAACTGATTTCCCCATTTCAGAGATGGGGCTAAGGAATTTAAAAGCCTGGTCTAAATCCCACAGCTAGTATCCTTCCAACATGACGCTTAATTCTTTCTTTATTCTTACTAAAATTTCAAAAGATTAAACTCTGTGATCATTTACTGCCACGTTTTTCTTACTACTAGTTTAGAACACGGCCACGCACACAGCGGGCATCCAAAAACGGGAGCAATGATCAGTTATATGTAGGTAAATATTTGTTGATGATGTAACTGCCTAATCAACAAAAGGAAAACAGGTTTACTCACCTAAATGCCCGAATAGTGGTGAGTCCTTCAGCGGTTTCTGAGAAGTGGCAAAGCAGAGGGAGCTGGGTAGTATCATCAAGTTCCTGGAGATCCCTAGGACAGAGACAAGTGCAAAAATAAACCTCGCACTTCTTCAGACTCAAAGACTACTGCATTCATTCTAAATTAAGGTTATTATTTGTCATCGCAACGATTTTCCTCTAGCACTCAATTAACAAGAACTTCAACAGCTTACAATCTAAAGAGGAAGAGAAAGATAAGTACGTATAATAAATACGGGTCCAGGCTGAATATTATGTGTTGTACAAAAATATCAGCTTTGTATCGCAGCTAAAGTAAACTGTTATGGGGACACAGAGGAATGAGCAATTAATTTATATGTAGGAGATGGGAAATATTTTCTTTGAGCAGGTGGAGATTTAGGCCAAATCTTAAGCATGCGGAGGGCTTCAACCAAACAGACAAGAAGAAGTGCATTCCAGCTGAGGGAACAAACAACAGCAAGCACAGAAGACTAAATAACTGGCAAGTTCAATCTGGCTGGTGCCAGAATCCTTTGTGTTGTAGTGGGAAAAGGCTGGAAAAACAATGCGCAGGGCTAGACTGTAGAAGATCCTGGATGGTCTGGGAAAAAACACTGAGGACTAGAAATAAAATGATCAGAGCTGGGTTAAAGCAACATAACTTGGGAGACAGTGTAAAGGATGGAAGAGAATCAGTGAGTAAAGATAGTCTATGTAAGAAAAATTTTTAAAAGTTCTTAATTATTGTGATGTGGGTGAAATTTAAAATAAGGGGAGATTGTGAGATAGCCTACTAGAAGTAGCCTTCTAAACTGCTACAATCAACTCGTAGCAGAGTGAATAAGAGAAGACAGCCGCACAGATATAGAAAACAAACTTACGGTTTCCAAAGGGGATGGGGGGAGAGATAAATTAGGAGTTTGGGATTAACATATACCCACTACCATATATAACGTAGGTAAACAACAAGAACCTACTGTATAGCACAGGGAACTATACTTAATATCTGGTAATAACCTATAATGGAAAAGAATCTGAAAAAGAATATAAATATATGTGTGTGTGTGTATAACTGAATCACTTTGCTGTACACCTGAAACTAATACAACATTGTAAATTAACTATCCTTCAATTAAAAAATAAACTAAAATGAAAAAAGAGGAGAGTCAAATATGACTTGGTCATTACTCAGCAGCCTTGGAAAATGACAGTATTATTTACCAGAATGGGCGACAGAGAATAAAGATATTTGAAGAAACAGGTAACGAGTTTGGCTTCTGCCACAATGAAATTGAATCCCTGCCTAAATGGAACTTGTATTCACTGGTCCTCCGAGTGTAAATATATATTTACAGGTATATAAAGCACTCAATGAATGTCTGGTGGACAAATGCCTGAATAGGACCCTTTCCATAAAGATGCACACTCGTGACAACTTTTTAAATCACATAAGCTAGCCTTTCTAGAAAATAGGCTAAGATTTATACACACATTTCAAAACATGCCTCTTTTTTCTTTTCAGCCTTTTTTCTGTCTTTCTCGGGGTCTTTGGGGTCGAGGGAATGAGAGTAGCAGTGCTAACATTCACCTGCCAGAGTCAAGGGAACTGAGTACATTGTTAACGTAATCTTCAACTGTTACATAATCTTAGGCCATCCTGGGTTGCCTGTGTCATCCCACAACCAAACGCAAAGTCTTTTTTTTTTAAGTTTCTAAAATGGATTTACTCACTTCAGAAACTGCAGTGAGGGGAGGGAAAGAGAGAGGGGAGGAGGAGGATGAATATGAAGGAAATGTAAAGAGTCTGCTATTTTTAAACAGAAAAGTGGCTATTTGTAAATTTGACGCAAGTAACAGTTGGTCACTACATTGAGGTTTGTCATGAAAGGGAAAAAATGAGGAAGGAGAAAACTCTGCTTATAGGACTGTACTTTATGGAACCAAAAAGGTGAGGGTACGGCTTGATCTTGTATTCTTGTAAGCAGGAAATGCTTACTTACAGAGCTAACCACACATGAGGTCTTTGACTTTAGATATTCAAAATTTCATGGCATTTCCTGTAGCTAGTGCCCCACCTTCATTCCCTTTGGTGTTTACAAAATAGTCTGTTAAACTGCCTGAGCTTTCCAGCATGGCTGAGTCCTGCAGAACCTCAACATCTAGAAGGGTCTTTTTGTCTGTGAGATTTAGTATCATGTGGTCCTATTTGCAAACTTTCAGAGAATTTCAAATAAGAATGGCTTATAATCCATTATCAATGTTCATCCTTTAACAATAATTCATCCCCTGCATATTTTAACTATCAATGTTAACGGATTATTCTTACTTATAATGAACAGAATTCACAATTCAAATTTGTAATGAACTAAGAATATTTGCCTGGCTTTTGCACTCAATTTGTATTGCCCAGGAGTGAAAACAGGCCCAATTGAGTATGAGATTGAAGTAAAACATGACTGTTGAATATCAGTGGTGAGAAGGCAAAGTGAGATTTGGAAACAGCCAGCAGAAATGAAGTATCTGAACTTTTCTGCCCCTCCAGCAAGCAGCATCAACAATAATACCAGAAAACAAAACAAAACAATAATACCAGAAGAAATGAAAGAGCGAATTTAATGGCTAGCCTCTTCCTTTTGGTCTGAATTTGCTACAAGCAAAGGGAAGAGACTAGGGATGAAAACGCATACCTAGATTTAACATAGCATTTGATTTAACATAACATTTGAAGGATCCTAATTCATAGCCCTGAGGGAGAAACAACTATTTATATATTTTTTAATTAAGAAATGTTGCAGATATATCCAGAGGTTCCCAACTATAATCTTGCCTTTTCTTGTTACCTGATTTTTTTCATTTTCCCTGCACTCAAGTCCTATTAAATCTTTTCATTTTACTGAATAAACTCAATATCTGCCTTCCTATTCCAGCACTTGATCCACATATAAGGGTTACCTTACTTATTTTTTATCTTCCCAAGAGACTGTAAGTTTCTTGAGAATCGTTCCTTGCCATGTTGATCTCTTCCTCTGCCACATGGCTTACACAGTTATTTACAACACACAATGCTTGGTAAGTGTTTGCTGAAATAAAGTGATTACTGCGATAATATAAAATTTACTGTATTATTTAAAGCATGGACTTCAAAGTTAAATTGGAAATTTCAAAACAACTGGTACTATATTTCACTTAATTATTCAACATCTCAGCAAATGACAAATCTTATATTAACAGAAGAATTTACAATCCATGGCTATCTTTTATTTATTTGGCTGGATATTCAAGGGCGTGTTAAATGATGCAATCTAAAAATTTCCAACCTCTTAAAGTTACAGCACTCCTACCAGACATTCAAGATTCTCTACTTTTATAGTTATCACTCTGATTTATCTCTTTAACCTCTTTTTACTTCTACTAATCTTTTATGGAGTGCATTTTACTCATTTGAAAATATTTTACTTTTTTTTCCCCCACTTGTGGAATATAACAATATTAAATCACTTATCCTTTGGCACTATATTTGATTTCATAAATTTTCTGTCAATGCCATGTTCAGAAAATGGACAATGGAATGAAAAATTGGGGTCAATCCACTTGTTAATATAAGTCCAGAACAATGTAAGGCTCAGATAACCAATTACAGAAAGAAAATATCTCTTCAAATGAAACATAATATCAGGGTAGGTTTCATCAAGTTAAATTAGATTTCATTTCCAAATTCCATACCTTATCTTGAAAAATGTTACAGACAATCTGGATCACAATCAAATACATGGGCTTTTGAAGATGAATAGTGCATTGTTTTACTTACTTAGAGGCCACTCGGAAGTATTTCTGGATAAAATAAAAGGCGACCCCAAGAGGCACAAGTGCAACCAGGAACACAGGGGTAGCATAAGAAATCATGCCAATGGCAGACACGCAGAGCAGTGTTGAGCGAGTTAGAGATTCCAAAGTTGGAGGGATATGCTGTTAAAAAGGTGGTTTGAAAGGAAAATGTTTTAGCTCAAATAAAACATCGGTTACAAGGCAACAAATCATTAATTTAATTTATCTTTATTTTTTATAAATTTATTTATTTTATTTATTTATTTTTGGCTGCGTTGGGTCTTCGCTGCCGCACTCAGGCCCTCTCTTGTTGCGGCAAGCGGGGGCCACTCTTTGTTGCGGTGCGCGGGCTTGCAGTGGCTTCTCTTGCTGCGGAACACGGGCTCCAGGCACGCGGGTTCAGTAGTTGTGGCACACGGGCCTAGTTGCTCTGCAGCATGTGGGATCCTCCCGGACCAGGGTTCAAACCCGTGTCCCCTGCATTGGCAGGCGGATTCCTAACCACTGTGCCACCAGGGAAGCCCCCAAATCATTAATTTTATATTAACATAGTTATATAATTAGTTCCAAAAGTAGTATACAAACATTTTCATTATAAGCAATTCATCACTCCTTCAACTTCACTCACTTCCCATTGTTTATCCATCTACCTATCTATTTATCTTTGGTCAGTTATTTACCTATCTACCTATATATCTTGTGGGATTTTATACAAAATAGCACTATACTCTAAACCTTATTTGTCCATTTGCTTGTTTTGTTTTACTGAACAAGATGGATTGTAAACCTTCCCATGCCACTATATACAAATCTATTTCTTTTTAACAGCTGCATAGCATTAAAAAATGTATTTAGCTATTCCTCTATTAATTTAATTGCTTGCTCATATTCTTTGCATATTTTTCATTGGGTTGTTTATCTTCCTTATTGATTTTTATATGCCCTTTATGTATCATGGATGTTTATCCTCTTTCTTTACATATGTTGCCAGTTTTTCTCCCAATGAATCTATTACATTTTAAATATGTCTCTGATGCTTTTGGCTCAATAGAAGTTTAAAATTTTAGAGTCATTTCTGTTGGCCTTTTCTCTTATTGTTTCTGAGTTTTGTGTCTTACTTATAAAGACCTTTCCCACCCAAAATTCTAAAACTACTCTCCTACATTTTATTTTATAGTTTTATGTTTTTAGATGGCCCTCTTTTTTACATGTGAATTTGCTTTGTATTTTATAGGTAGTTAATTGTCCCAACACCCTTTACTGAAAAAATATTCCTTTTCTTACTGATTCAAGATATGCTGGTGTTTTTGAGTTCTCCACTTTGTTCTTTGGATCTGCTTGTTTTCTGTGATCATCAGAGTGTTTTAATTTTATAGTATTTTTTAGGTATCTGATAGGGAAATTTTATATATATATATATATATATGATTTTTATGATTTCCAGGATTGTTGGATCACTTTTCTTCATATTATGTTTATTTTTCTTTTCATAGTTTTTGTTGTTATTATAAGTGAAATTTATTTTTCACATAATTTTTAATTGGTGTAGAGAAAGTTACTGACTTTTATATCGTACGTCTTATGTAGATATTCTGCTTAACTTTCTAGTTGGTTCTTTATTGTACTGACTGTTTTGGACTCTCTAGGTAGCAATAGTATCATCTTCCAAATAAGGAGTGTTCTGTCTCTTCTTTTCGAATATGTATTTCTTAGGAAGTGTTTTAGGTGTAGCATGACCTGACACCAATGTTGTGAAAACATCAAAATTTTTCAGCATACATTTTAGACAGCTGCATGCACCATTCTTTTACTAAATTGATGGTAATTTAGGTGTTCTTAAGGTCACTCTGGAAAATCAGAAAAGGAAAGGGCTGGATTTGCCAAGTCTTTGCTCAATCACCCTAAGGAGTCAGTTGATGGAGTGATCCAATTTCAGAGTTTGAGGTCTTTAACTTCAGGACAAACTTCTAGAGGCCTAAGGACCTAAGACTAAACTGGACATCCTTGAAATATTCCCTAAGATATCACACCATCTAAAGTTTCTCTCATTCAAGAGCCAATCTAACAAAAGTAAAGGACATCTAAGACAGCTTGGTATTCCATTCTTTACTTCTGGGAGACACTCTGCGTTAACACTAAGCTTTAAGAACTTTACAACACCTCCACTGTGAATGGAAATACAACATTGATCAAAATCACTTCTTTTTACATAAAAAATTTTAATGTTCATTCTTTGCTATTTCTCTTTATTTCATGCTGATTCTCTAAGTATCCTCTTCCACATGCATAAATGTTTTTGAATTAAGGTTTTCCTTTAAGATTTTATTTCAGAAATCATTTATGCATATATGTAATATTGATATGAATGCAAACAGGCTTTCATTTAAGTTTTAGAAATCCTCTATTGTTAACAGGAATCATGATTTATCTTAAAATGTTATTTAGCTTACACTGAGAAATTTATTTCTGAACTTGGAAGTAACTCGGGCACTCACCTGATCAATGATATTTGTATCAGCTGAAAAGCGATTGAGAATCAGTCCCAGTGGTGTGGTATCAAAGAATCTAGGGAATGAACAGATTGGAATGTATGATAATACTAAATTATCTGGAACCTAAACACTGCTAACAGTCATTTTGGGGTCAAAAAAGTGAGAAGATCCCTATTGATCTGCTGAAAGACTGAATAAATTCTTTAAAATTTCACATTTCACTTCTGTTTAAAAATGTATGTTTTTATGATTTTCTGTGTGGGAGTAAAGTAAATAACTACTTTTTTTACCTTATTGGTCCAAGAATGATCTTATTGAGGAGATTGTGGTGAAGATTTTTGGCAGCTGTGACACCCATCCATTCCACAGTGAGAGATGTAACAAGGCATAGGAAAATACCTGCTCCGCAAAGTATGCTAAATCCAGCCACATAGTAGGTCTAAAAAGCAGCCAACACAAGAAAGCTCATAAGAAATTATCAACTGAGTTTTTTCTTACTAGAACACCCAACATCAAAGTCTGGCAATATCAACTTCATTATCTTGCATCAATTTAGACAGTGGAAGGAGTGTAGTTCTTGGAGACTCCTTCACCTTCCTTTAAGGTTTGCCTAAGGGCAGATGAAGCCTTAGAGTCTGTTTTCTGGTTTGAAATATTCTTGACTTTTTACATCACAAAGCTCATTCTTGCTATCCCTAATCTCAGAATGACCAGCTAATTCACTGGTTAAAATCAAATACCATCAGAACGACAACAAAAGTCCGGTGTGTATATTACGCATAAACAAATATATCATGTGTATAACTCCCTTGAATCCAAATCCAAGCATTATCTTTAAATGCTTCTTATGCTATATTTCAGGTCCTGCTCTAATTAACTTATTGAATCATTACAAAAGTCCTGTGACAGACATAGAGAACAGACCTCTGGTTGCCAAGGGGGAGGAGGGTGGGGTAGGTATGGATTGGGATTTGGGGATTAGCAGCTGCAAACTATTATATTTAGAATGGGTAAACAACAAGGTCCTACTGTATAGCACAGGGAACTATATTTATTATCCTTTGATAAACCATAATGGAAAAGAATATGAAAAAGAGTATACATATATATATATACAACTGAATCACTTTGCTGTACAGCAGAAATGAACACATTGTAAATCAACTATACTTCAATAAAATAAGTTAAAAACAAAAGAAAACAACACCACAAAATTCCTGTGACATATAGAGTATTTGTATCTAACTAGATAAAAGGGTATCGCTGTTAATCTCAACATTTCACTGTACCTGATCAGCTTTTCCAGTATTGTTTATACTGTACTCTGAGGTCCATGTGGCCAGCCAGTAGTCTATAGCTACAATGACGGAATGCTTCAAAAGCTTAGAGAAAATCATCAGGAAGAGCAAGAAGAATCCTCCAGAAGTGAGGTACCGCCAACAGGTCTTCCATGGCATTTTAGTCCTCAGCCTCATTACAGTGGACATGTTATCATCCTCATCTTCCTCTTCCTCTTCCTCTGCATACAAAACACTTTTTAAATCTTCTGACAGGCAACGGGAAGATAGAATTTGTATTATCCATCCTCTACACACAAACCTCCAACAAATTTATAGGAATACAAATATTAGTCTTAGAAACTTAAAATGCTTTTAGCAGGGAAAAACTTCATTTAAAAAATAGATGAGTGCCCATCAACCGATGAATGGATGAAGAAGATGTGGTATATATACAATGGAATAATTCTCAGCCATGAAAAAGATGAAATGTTGCCATATGTGACAACATGGATGGATCTTGATGAGGGTATTATGCTAAGTGAAACAAGTCAGACAGATAAAGACAAATACTGTACAATTTCACTCATATGTATAATTTAAAAAACAACCAAAAAAACCAAAATAAATGAACAACTCAAACCACACAAAAACACCCATGGATACAGAGAACAGAGTAGTGGTTACCAGAAGAGAAAGGGGTGGGGAAGGAGGATGAAATGGGTAAAGGGGATCAACTGTTTTGGTGGTGAGCATGCTGTAGGGTCTACAGAAGTAGAAATATAATGTTGTACACATGAAACTTACATAATGTTATAAACCAATGTTACCTCAATAAAAAATAAGTTAAAAAATACGTGAAAATGAATAAATAAAAGAAAGAATGAGTGAATGAAAAAATAAGCATAAAATCTATGTCTGGATGACTTAATTTGCTGATTTATTACACATCAAACTAACTAGGAATATAGACTAGAAGTTCACTAAGTTATTGAAGGAACGGTGTTGCCAATAACACTACACGACAGGCCTGCAAACATTTATAATTTTTTGAACTCTACATTTCTGAATTTGTAAAACTGCACCAGGAGGAGACAGTCTCTGAAATTTGTGCATAGCTCAAGAGGGAATAATCCATAATCTCTACGGCTAGTTTTAAATGTGGTCATGGAGGAGCATGGGCAAAAAGAAACCTTCCAGAAGGCAAAGCCAGGGAACAGAGGACAATGTGCAGGGATGTCCTCTCAGCTCTTTAAGCCACCTAGAAACTTCTAGATGGTTATCTTAAGAACATACTTCATTACAAGGACAGGGAATTTTGGTATTTCCTGAGCAGCAAAATTTGATCATTCGTATGGTCTAGTGACTGTTGTGGATTTCCCATTCTTTCTTTTCCCAAAGGCAGTTTTCATTGCAGTCATCCTGTATGCACTCCACTACTATATAGTGAGCAGGTTGTGGGTAGGAAAGACAGATAATCTGGTTTACAGGTTATCAGACAACAGAGATCTAAGTGTGGATATGATGGGAAGACTGAGCATCACCAAGGATCCTAATATTTAAGCTGGATACAAAAAATGAACAGGTCTCAGATAATCTACCCTTTGGTAAGGGTGGGCCCAATGTGTGAGAACAGGATTCGAAATTTGCATGATCAAAGGGGTAGAAACTTGCAGACTGTGTTTCCTCAATATCTATTCTCTGTTTCCATATTAATTGAAATTTCAGCTTGCCTATGGCTGCCCAGTTAAGACAGCATTTCTTCACTTCCCCAGAACCTAATCTGTCCAGATGATGAACTGGCCAATGGTTAGCAGTAGAAAAAAATATGGGCAACTACTTTCTTCTTTCCCTTCCTGGCGGCTTGAACAGACATACTGACAGCACCAGGAGGAGCAATCTACTAGGTAATACGTACCATACTGGACTCTTTGATATAAATTATTTCCTTCTACTCTGTAAGAAAAGTATTATTATCTTATTTTATACCTGAGAAAATGGATTAACACAGCAAGCCCAGGGCAGAGTCAGCCTCTCAAATGCTATATTCACTACTGAAATACTAGAGAGAGTAACTGCAATTCTAGAGGCTGTCTGTTTACAGCACCAGACATTCTTTTTGTTTGTTTGTTTGTTTGTTTTTGCTTTTGCTTTTGTGGCCATGGCATGTGGCTTGCTGGATCTTAGCTCCCTGACCAGGGATTGAATTCCAGGGCCATGGCAGTGAAAGCGCTGAGTCCTAACCACTGGACCACCAGAGAAGTCCCCAAACATTCTTTTAAAACTTTCTTAGGGGAGACCTTCAAGATGGCAGAGGAGTAAGACGTGGAGATCACCTTTCCCCTCACAAATACATCAGAAATACATCTACATGTGGAACAACTCCTACAGAATACCTACTGAACGCTGGCAGAAGACCTCAGACCTCCCAAAAGGCAAGAAAATCCCCACGTACCTGGGTAGGGCAAAAGAAAAAAGAAAAAACAGAGACAAAAGTATAGGGACGGGACCTGCACCTCTGGGAGGACGCTGTGAAGGAAGAAAGGTTTCCACACACTAGGAAGCCCCTTCACTGGCAGAGACGGGGGTAGCGGCAGGGGGAGCTTCAGAGCCACGGAGGAGAGCGCAGCCACAGGGGTGCAGAGGGCAAACAGAGAGATTCCCACACAGAGGATTGGTGCCAACCAGCACTCACCAGCCTGAGAGGCCTGTCTGCTCACCTGCCGGGGCGGGCGGGGGCTGGGAGCTGAGGCTCTGGCTTTGGAGGTCGGATCACAGGGAGAGGACTGGGGTTGGCTGCATGAACAGAGCATGAAGGGGGCTAGTGCACCACAGCTAGCCGGGAGGAAGTCCGGGAAAAAGCCTGGACCTGCCTAAGAGGCAAGAGACCATTGTTTTGGGGTGCACGAGGGGAGGGGATTCAGAGCACCACCTAAATGAGCTCCAGAGACGGGCGCGAGCCACGGCTATCAGCTCGGACCCCAGAGATGGGCATGAAATGCTAACGCTGCTGCTGCCGCCACCAAGAATCCTGTGTGCAAGCACAGGTCACTATCCACACACCCCTCCCACCGGAAGCCTGCACAGCCTGCCACGGCCAGGGTCCCATGATCCAGGGACAACTTCCCCGGGAGAACACACGGCACGCCTCAGGCTGCTGCAAAGTCACGCTGGCCTCTGCTGCCTCTGGCTTGGCCCTGCATTCCAATTATAACTACTGTACCCTTCCCTTCCCCCGGCCTGAGTGAGCCAGAGCTCCCTAATCAGCCACCGGTTTAACCCCGTCCTGTCTGGGTGGGGAACAGATGCCTGAGCGTGACCTACATGCAGAGGTGGGGCCAAAACCAAAGCTGAACCCCGGGAGCTGTGCAAACCAAGAGAAAGGGAAATCTCTCCCAGCAGCCTCAGGAGCAGCGGATTAAATCTCCACAATCAACTTGATGTACCCTGCATCTGTGGAATACCTGAATAGACAACAAAGCATTCCAAAATTGAGGCAGTGGACATTGGAACAACTGTAGACTTGGGGTTTGCTGTCTGCGACTGACTAGTTACTGATCTTTATGTTTACCTTAGTATAGTTTTTAGCGCTTATTATCATTGGTGGATTTGTTTATTGGTTTGGTTGCCCTCTTCTTATTTTAATTACTTTTTAATTTTTTTATTTTAATATTTTTTTTAATTTTTAAAAATTTTAATTGTTTTATATTATTATTTTTCTTTCTCTTTTTCTCCCTTTTCTTCTGAGCTGTGTGGCTGACAGGGTCTTCATGCTCTGGCCTGATGGCAGGCCTGAGTCTCTGAGGTGGGAGAGCCGAAATCAGAACACTGGACCACCAGAGACCTCTAGGCCCCACGTAATATCAATCAGCGACAGCTCTCCAAGAGGTCTCTGTCTCAACGCTGAGACCCAGCTCCACCCAACGGCCAGCAAGCTCCAGTGCTGGACGTCCCATGCCAAACAACTAGCAAGACAGGAACACAACCCCACCCATTAGTAGAGAAGCTCCCTAAAATCATACTAAGTAGACAGACACCCCAAAACACACCACTGGACATAGCCCTGCCCACCAGAAAGACAAGATCCAGCCCCACCCACCAGAACACAGGCACCAGTCCCCTCCACAAGGAAGCCTACACAAACCACAGAATCAACCTTACCCACTGGGGGCAGACACCAAAAACAACAGGAACTACAAACCTGCAGCCTGTGTTAACCCTAAACACAGTAAGCTAAGCAAAATGGGAAGACAGAGAAATATGCAGCAGATGAAGGAACAAGGTAAAAACCCACCAGACCAAACAAATGAAGAGGAAATAGGCAGTCTACCTGAAAAAGAATTCAGAGTAATGACAGTAAAGATGATCCAAAATCTTGGAAAAAGAACGAAGTAAATACAAGAAATATTTAACAAGGACCTAGAAGAACTAAAGAGCAAACACCCCACTTTCACCAATGGACAGATCATCCAAAATGAAAGTAAATAAGGAAACACAAGCTTTAAATGATATTAAACAAGATGGACTTAACATATTCATAGGACATTCCATCCAAAAACAACAGAATACACTTTCTTCTCAAGTGCTCATGGAATATTCTCCAGGATAGATCATACCTTGGGTCAGAAATCAAGCCTTGGTAAACTTAAGAAAATTGAAATTGTATCAAGTATCTCTTCTGACCACACTGCTATGAGACTAGATATCAATTACAGGAAAAAAACTGTAAAAAATACAAACAAATGGAGGTTAAACAATACACTACTAAATAACCAAGAGATCACTGAAGAAATCAAAGAGGAAATAAAAAAATACCTAGAAACAAATGACAATGAAAACACTACGACCCCAAACATTCGGGATGCAGCAAAAGCAGTTCTAAAAGGGAAGTTTATAGCAATACCATCCTACCTTAAGAAACAAGAAAAATCTCAAATAAACAACCTAACCTTACATCTAAAGCAATTAGAGAAAGAAGAACAAAAAAAACCCAAAGTTAGCAGAAGGAAAGAAATCATAAAGATCAGAGCAGAAAAAAATGAAAAAGAAATGAAGGAAACAATAGCAAAGATCAATAAAACTAAAACCTGGTTCTTCGAGAAGATGAACAAACTTGATAAACGACTAGCGAGACTCATCAGGAAAAAAAGGGAGAAGACTCAAATCAACAGAATTAGAAATGAAAAAGGAGAAGTAACAACTGACACTGCAGAAATACAAAGAATCATGTGGGATTACTACAAGCAACTATATGCCAATAAAATGGACAACCTGGAAGAAATGGACAAATTCTTAGGAAAGCACAACCTTCTGAGACTGAACCAGGAAGAAATAGAAAATATAAACAGACAAATCACAAGCACTGAAATTGAAACTATGATTAAAAATCTTCCAAGAAACAAAAGCCCAGGACCAGATGCCTTCGCAGGTGAATTCTATCAAACATTTAGAGAAGAGCTAACACCTATCCTTCTCAAACTCTTCCAAAATATAGCAGAAAGAGGAACACTCCCAAACTCATTCTACCTGGTCACCATCACCCTGATACCAAAACCAGACAAAGATGTCACAAAAAAGAAAACTACAGACCAATATCACTGATGAACATAGATGCAAAAATCCTCAACAAAATGCTAGCAAACAGAGTCCAACAGTACATTAAAAGGATCATACACCATGATCAAGTGAGGTTCATCCCAGGAATGCAAGGATTCTTCAATATACACAAATCAATCAATGTGATACACCATATTAACAACCTGAAGGATAAAAACCATATGATAATCTCAATTGATGCAGAAAAAGCTTTCGACAAAATTCAACACCCAACTATAGTAAAAACTCTCCAGAAAGTACGCATCGAGGAAACTTACATCAACATAATAAAGGCCATATATGACAAACCCACAGCCAACATCGTTTTCAATGGTGAAAAACTGAAACCATTTCCACTAAGATCAGGAACAAGACAAGGTTGACCACTCTCAGCACTATTATTTAACATAGTGTTGGAAGTTTTAACTACAGCAATCAGAGAAGAAAAAGAAATAAAAGGAATCCAAAACAGAAAAGAAGAAGTAAAATTGTCATTGTTTGCAGATGACATGAAACTATGCATACAGAATCCTAAAGATGCTACCATAAAACTACTAGAGCTAATCAATGAATTTGGTAAAGTGGCAGGATACAAAATTAATGCACAGAAATCTCTTGCATTTCTATACACTAATGATGAAAAATCTGAAAGAGAAATTAAGGAAACACTCCCATTTACGACTGCAACAAAAAGAATAAAATACCTAGGAATAAACCTACCAAGGGAGACAAAAGACCTGTATGCAGAAAACTATAAGACACTGATGAAAGAAATCAAAGATGATACAAACAGATAGCGAGATATACCATGTTCTTGGATTGCAAGAATGAACATTGTGAAAATGACTATACTTCCTAAAGCAATCTACAGATTCAATGCAACCCCTATCAAACTATCAAAGTAATTTCTCACAAAACTAGAACAAAAATCTTCACAATTTGTATGGAAACACAAAAGACCCCGAGCAGCCAAAGCAATCTTGAGAAAGAAAAATGGCGCTGGAGGAATCAGGCTCCCGGACTTCAGACTATACTACAAAGCTACAGTAATCAAGACAGTATGGTACTGGCACAAAAACAGAAATATAGGTCAATGGAACAGGATAGAAAGCCCAGAGATAAACCCACACACATATGGTCACCTTATCTTTGATAAAGGAGGCAAGAATATACAATGGAGAAAAGACAGCCTCTTCAATAAGTGGTGCTGGGAAAACTGGACAGCTACATGTAAAAGAAGGAAATTAGAACACTCCCTAACACCATACACAAAAATAAGCTCAAAATGGATTAAAGACCTAAATGTAAGGCCAGACACTATAAAACTCTTAGAGGAAAACATAGGCAGAACACTCTTTGACATAAAACAGCAAGATCCTTTTTGACCCACCTCCTAGAGAAATGGAAATAAAAACAAAAATAAACAAATGGGACCTAATGAAACTTAAAACCTTTTGCACAGAAAAGGAAACCATAAACAAGATGAAAAGACAACCCTCAGAATGGGAAAAAGTATTTGTAAATGAAGCAACTGACAAAGGATTAATCTCCAAAATATACAAGCACCTCATGCAGTGCAATATCAAAAAAACAAACAACCCAATCTAAAAATGGGCAGAAGACCTAAATAGACATTTCTCCAAAGAAGATATACAGTTTGCCAACAAACACATGAAAGGATGCTCAACATCACTAATCATTAGAGAAATGCAAATCAAAACTACAATGAGGTATCACCTCACACCGGTCAGAATGGCCATCATCAGAAAATCTGCAAACAATAAATGCTGGAGAGGGTGTGGAGAAAAGGGAACCCTCTAGCACTGTTGGTGGGAATGTAAATTGATACAGCCACTATGGAGAACAGTATGGAGGGGGCTTAAAAAACTAAAAATAGAACTACCATATGACCCAGCAATCCCACTACTGGGCATATACCCTGAGAAAACCATAATTCAAAAAGAGTCATGTACCACAATATTCATTGCAGCACTATTTACAATAGCAAGGACATGGAAGCAACCTAAGTGTCCATCAATAGATGAATAGATTAAGAAGATGTGGCACAAATATACAATGGAATATTACTCAGCCATAAAAAGAAATGAAATTGAGTTATTTGTAGTGAGGTGGATGGACCTAGAGTCTGTCGGAGTGAATTAAGTCAGAAAGAGAAAAACAAATACAATATGGTAACACATATATATGGAATCTAAAAAAAAAAAAAAAAGGAAAAAATGGTTCTGATGAACCATTCTCTATGCAGACTTAGAGAATGGACTTGAGGACATGGGGAGGGGGAAGGGTAAGCTGGGATGAATTGAGAGAGTATCATTGAAATATATACACTACCAAATATAAAGTAGATAGCTAGTGGGAAGCAGCTGCATCGCATGGGGAGATCAGCTCAGTGCTTTGTGACCACCTAGATGGGTGGGATAGGGAGGGTGGGAGGGAGATGCAAGAGGGAGGGGATATGGGGATATATGTACACATATAGCTGATTCACTTTGTTATACAGCGGAAACTAACACAACATTGTAAAGCAATTATACTCCAATAAAAATGTTAAAAAAAATTCTTAAATCTAAGAAACTGGAGTACAAAATTCATTTATTCATTCATTTATTTATTTACTTAATGAGTATTTATTGAAACACAATAATTATCATATGATGAGTAAAGATAACATATTTTGGTGTCCTTCAGTTTGAAATTATAATTTTCTCTTTCTTAATTGGCTTGTAGAAATGTGGTCTTAAGCAAAAACCATGTAGGAAAAATAAAGTATAGTGCAGTTACTCTACAGACTTAGGTGTGGTTTATCTTACAAACTTCTCGGCAACAAATGTCAAAGTCATGTAACTATTTCATCTTATTCCTCAAATTTCCCATAAACCTTTTTTCCTTGCTATACCTTACTAGATCCAGAAAACTGAAACATAACAAACAGCTTTCTCATCCTCTTAGTCTTCATTGCTGTGTTATCCTGAAAACCCCATAAGAACTTACTGACTCAAGTATAAGTCTTTCAAAGCAGTATTTTCTCCATATTCCCCATTTATTGTTTATTTCCAAAGGACAGCCATTTTATTATACTACACCTTTCCAATTTATCTGAACAACGGTCTAGACCTGTTGTTCTGTCATCTCTCTCTCACGCACAACACAAAAATACTAAGACACACTGTGGGAAGTCCCTCAAGATGCTTGTTGGTTGATTGCATACACCTTTCCTTCACTTCTATTCTTTCCATTTCAGTTTTATGTATTTGATTTGGCCTTTCCCCCTGCTGCAAGGAGGCTAGTCATTCCTCACTGACATATTCACACATCATTTGCCAAAGAAAGACCCTCACATCTTATTACCCGTTTGAATGTGTCAGATATAAAAAAAGGTCTACCTTCGTCTTCATCCTCCAGTTGGGCTTTTGCCTCTCTTGAATACATGGCTCTTCGGAGTGTTTTCCTCTCTAAAGTTGTTTGGTCAGCTTCCATATCCTACAGGAAACACTGTGCTATCATTCAAGGAGCTCACAGCCACAGTCAAGCTCTACTTATCAATCAGTGACCCACACGTACCAAGAACCAATCCTTAGTTACCTTTCTGGGTCTTGGGCTCTTTGTTCACGCTACAGATGGATGGGCAACTCCTGTCATAGGAGTAATGCCTGAGGTTTGTGGACAATGTCTCAGAGCTCAGAGGTGTAGGGCAGTAAGAAGCCAGGAAAAGTAGTAAAAACGTGATGGAGCTGACCCCAGGGGCAGGGGGACACCTCCCCTAGCCTTAAAGCCTGGATCCACCATTGCTCTTTTATGTCACTTTCACGTACTCCTGTAATTTTTCTAACTAAAGTCATCTATGTTAACAAATATCTTCCTTGAAAAATGCATGTGTTTCTGGATCGGTTAAAGCACTATCAGTCATCCACTAATATTATGAATTATTAAATCGGGATGAATTTCTGACTGAGCATCTCACTAAGGGAACGGCACAAAAGAAAGGGACTTCAATAGAAATTGAAGGAAGGTGGGTAATTTTGAAGCAAATGGGAAAGGAGGGTATTCAGCTGCCTAGCAGTTTAGGAGAAAGCCCTGGGAAGGGAAGACAAGCAGAAAGAAGAGAGAAATGGCAAAAACAAACTTTGCAAATTTTTAAGGGTTGCTCCTGACTTGTCCTGTGCTGAGAAAGGGAAAAGCATTTTGTTTTCTCCAGTTCTCTGCTTCCAACACTCCGCCCCCTTGGCTTCGTAACTGGAAGAGTAGCATCAGTTCAGTTACGCTGTGGGTTAAATCAGCTTCTGCAGGACAGTCTGGGAAACTAACCATCTCCCTGTTTCTGTGGGGAAATGCATTCTGAGTTCCAAATAACTGACCCACGGACTTTTCAAATCTATGGTAATTTGAGAGCTTCCTGTACATGCTGACATAAAAAAAAAAATCACAGTTGTGACACTGATAAACCAATAATCTTTGGTGATCAGACTCTAGATAGTGGTCCTGTTTTGTTTTTGTTTGTTTGGCCTCATACAACAAGTGTGATTTAGGAGACTTGCTATTCTAGAAGGCTCTGTCGCTTCCAAGTTCTTGAATTAAATAAAAAGTAAAAGCGAAAGTGTCTCTTGAATAGTATTTTTTCAGAGACAATTTTACATTAGCTTTTTTTTTTGAATTTCTGAATTATATTTTATTTATTTGTTTATACATCAGGTTCTTATTAGTTATCTATTTTATACATATTAGTGTATATATGTCAATCCCAATCTCCCAATTCATCACATTTACATTAGCTTTTAATTGTGCCTAATGATATGAAAACCAACACTTGTACATGAGAGTAAATAAAACCCCAAATTAAAAAGGACCTGATCCTTTGTGCATAGCGTAACAAAATGAAATAAACCTGTACATGGAAAAACAGAAGATCTGGTTCTTGTTCAACTCGCCAATCTGTGTGAACAAAAGATTTAACGTCTTGGGGACTTTAATCTTTAGTCATTTTTCTTAGGAGTAAATGCTCATATTAAGCTCATTTGAGGTTAAATATTTTAAATTGTGTTGATATCTGGATTAAGTAAATACAAATTTAGTTTCATTCATCCAATTAATATTTACTGAATGCCTGTGAAGGGTCAGGTCAAGGTGAGGGTTGGAGGCTGGGGGAAGAAATGTCCAAAGATGCTACTTTATTTTGCTTAATAACATTATGAAGACAATGGGTGATGCCATCCAAGATAGAATTTTTAATAACATTTAAATCAGCTAAAAGTGTTATAAACTTCTCCTTTTCATAGCTGCCATTTCTATCCTTTTAACATATTCTTTCCCCCTTAGCCCTTAACCCTTAAACTGACAGATCTGTCTAAAGCCCTGAGATGGGATGTTTTGTGAGTTCTTTAGTTTCACTCCCTTGTCCACTTGGTTGATCTGCTCTGGCTCTAAGCCAGCCTTTCTCAATCTACTGACGTTTTAGGTCAGAAAATTCTTTGTCATGGGGGCTGCCCTGTGCACTGTAGAATGTTTAACAACACCCCTGTCCTCTACCCACTAGATGCCAGTAGCACCTGCTCCCCAACTGTGACAACTAAACATGTCTCTAGATGTTGCCAAATGTCCCCAAGAAGACAAAAGTGACCCTGGTTGAGAACCAGTGTTCTAGGCAAACACCCCATCCTGCCACAGAACATATTCAGAAGCTGTTTCTATGAAAACTTCCCCAAGGTGTTGCGGTCTTATTCCCCACAGTGTGACTCTCCCTGGCTTCAGATGAATTTCAGGCGCTTGCCCTTCTCTGGGTGGCAGTAACCTCCCTCCAGCCCCAGGTGAGGATTCTGGGCAGGTGCATGGCTCATGCTGGCTTCTACTGGCCACTGGTTCACCCCACAACTGGATTTGCCCTTTCCGCACCTTAACTTGCTCCATATCTCCCTCAGCTGATTTATAACCCTGTGATGTGTCTTTAATTACAGAGTTAGGCTATCTTGAGTGATCACTTCATTTCTAAACACAATGTAATGGACTTTCTTCCTGGCTTGCTCAATAATCAGTATTACTATAAAATCAAACCAAGAGCGTCCTCTCTCTCTCTCTGTCTTTTTCCAGATCTTCTTTCCAAAGTAAACCATAAATGGTCCACTCCTTAAGCTTACATCATTTTCTTTTGTCCCTGGCATCTAGACCACTGAAAAAATGTCATTTGGAGCCATCCCAGTAAGTTTACAATCAAGCACTCCACCGCATAATTCTTAAGTGGGCTCTTCCCAATTGTACATTGTCATATTTTGATGAATATCCTCATTTCAAAGGTTCTGTGATTTGTCCTAGTCTACTTAAAGACTTTTACATATATCTTTTCTTACATATTTTGAGAAGTTTGTAGTTTATTTTTGAGATCTTTGGCAAAGCTGCAGAAGACAGAGCAATCCCATGGTTTGTCTGACTTTTTATCTTCCTTTTGCTATTGAAACATAGATCATTTTTTCCTTTATGAAATAATACATTTTAATTTCTTGATATTTTCAGAAATTTGCTGATATAAGCATTTTCATTTTATAATGCTCATTCCTAGCCAGGACTACTGAATTCTAGGCACTTCCTAGTCCCAACTCAAGAGAAAACATTTTGAAAATTTACTAATTCAATTTATAATTCACCTCTCAACCATGAGTTGTTCTTCTTTTATCATACTCAATCTGGTTTCCAACTCTGTTATCATTTCATTCAATGTTATATTTACATTATACTGGAATTACATTGGGTATAGACCTGGGTTCAAATTCAATTGGTACCACTTATTATATGTACTGTACAACTTTAGGCAAATTACTTAGCCTCTCTCAGCCTCAGTTTTCTCATTTGTAAGAATGAGATCATATTTTCTTTACTTATTTCTCATATTTTTTGCTTATTTTGTGAGAATTAACAGAGATCATGTAAAAAGGCTTTGTGGACTTTAAAAACTATCCAAATATAAAGCTTTATTGTTATTTCCTTCTGATTACCTTCCTTCACCCCCCAACTCTATCCCAGACATGCTTTACCACTATACCCACAGCTCATAGCTCTTCCTTCTTTCAAAATCATCTAAGATTTTGTTTTGCCCACAACCCTCCATTTGTAAATGGTGAATGAAAATACTCTCATATTACAGGTGAGGAAAATAAGACATACATAAGGAAAAATAAGATAAAATGAGGAAATAGCATGCTTGAGCAAGTAGTTTAAGTTTTAAACACACATATGATTGTAATATGCCTCCAATTCAAATAAAATTCCTCTAACAGGCTGACAATACATCATCCGAAAGATATCACTAGAATTTTTTAGTTTCAAAGTAGTCTATCAATTAATGATATAGAAATATACAATTATTTCAGATTTCAGGTGAGGACTATTATATTAACAAACATTAAATGGTAATATTTCTCTAAAAGTTTTTTTAGTAATTATGCACTATATTTCTGACTCTTCTGAGCTCAACTCTGAATGCTTCTGAACTCTGAGCAATTACCTTTTCTAGTTCTTGATCTTGCCGATTCATAAGTGTTTTCCAGTGTTCATAGAGCTCAACATCTTTGGTTTGAATGTCCTTCAAAGTTCCTTCTCTCAGAACACTTCCATCTTTCATGGCTATGATCTAAGGAAAGCACATATTAGAAGAATTGTGACAAAAATCCTTAATTGGCCAAGAGAATTATCTTTATCTCAGAAAGCATTTATATAACTGTAATATAAAAATTAATGAAACTTCTTTTAAACTCTTACCCAGTCAGCATGTGTTAGATATTGTAATTTGTGAGTCACAAGAACGAGTGTCCTCTTGTCATCTTGGAGAAATTTCAAAATCCCTTCCTGCATTAAGTGATCACTCAAGTGAATGTCCAAGGCAGAAAATGGATCATCCTACAACAAGTAAAATGGAGAGATGATGAAAAATTTTTATATTCTCTTTGTAACTAAATCTTCCAGAAAGCAGAAATACAAAGAACTAAAGGCAAATTATCTCACAAATCCTATTTATAATAAACAGACTCTGGATAACTTTAAATTACAAAAACGGTACTAAATTAAAAATGAAGCTTCTATTTTCTCTTTCACTTAAAAACTAATTTAAAAAGTAAATAACAGTATTCGAAGTAGTTTGAATTCTTATGTACAGAATACCCAAGTTCAAAAACCAACATTACTCAACAACCTATAACAAAAAACCAAAACAAAGAATGAAATGAAAATTGGAGTTTATCAATTGAATGAAATGATAATTGGAGTTTATCAATAGAGTTTAAATAATAAAAATAGGTGTTGACTCTAGACCAAGAGGGCAACATAGGAGGCTCCTGAATTTCTCTCCTACCATGGACACACCAAATATACAGCTACACATGGAGCAATTCCCTCTGAAAGAAATCCAGAAATTAGTTGAGTGATTCTGACACATTAAGCAACTGAGAAAATACATCAAAATAAGTAGGAAAGGCTGAGACACACTCTCGCCATAAACCCCACCCCTGGAAATTTCACAAATATGTGGAGATGAAACAACATGCTCCTGAACAACTAATGGGTCAAAGAAGAAATCAAAAGAGGAAATCAAAAACTATCTTGAGACAAATGAAAATGAAACACAACATATCAAAACTTATGGGATGCAGCAAAAGCAGTTCTAAAAGAATTTTATAGCAATAAATGCCTATATTAAGAAAAAAAGAAATACCTCAAATAAACAACTTAACTTTACACCTCAAAAAACTAGAAAAAAAGAACAAACTAAGCCCAAAGTTAGTAGAAGGAAGGAAATAACAAAGATCAGAGTGGAAATATATAAAATCCAGACTAACAAGACAACAGAAAAGATCAATGAAATTAGGAGCTGATTTTTTGCAAAGATAAACAAAATGGATGAACCTTTAGCTAGGTTCACCAAGAAAAAATGAGAGGATTCAAATAAAATTACAAATGAAAAAGGCAACGTTACAATTCATACCACACAAATACAAGGGATCATAAGACTCCTATGAATAATTATATACCTACAGACTGGACACCTAAATGACATGGATAAATTCCTAGAAACAAACACCTACAGAAGCTGAATCGTGAAGAATTAGAAAATCTGAACAGACCAATTACTGGTAAGGGAATTGAATCAGTAACCAAAAAACACCACCCAACAAACAAAAGTCCAGGAACAGATGGCTTCAGTGGTGAATTCAACGAAACATTTAAAGAAGAATTAATACCAATCCTTCTCAAACTTTTCCAAAAAACAGAAGAGGAAAGAACACTTCCAAACTTATTTTACAAAGCTAGCATAAAGACACCACAAGAAAAGAAAATTACAGATCAATGTCTCTGATGAACATAGATGCAAAAATTCTCAACAAAATATTAACAAACTGAATTCAACAGTCAATAAAATATTCAAACACCATGATCAAGTTGGATTTATTCCAGGGATGCAGGGATGGTTCAACATTTGCAAATCAACGTGATACACCACAATAACAAAATGAAGGATAAAAATCATATGATAAACTCAATAGATGCAGAAAAAGCATTTGACAAAGTTCAACATTCAATCATGATAAAAATTCTGAATGAAGTAGGTATTGAGGGAACATACCTCAACATAATAAAGGTCATATATGACAAGCCCACAGCTAACATCATACTTAATGGTAAAAAGCTGAAAACTGTCCCTCTAAGATCAAGAACAATGCCAACTCTCACTACTTTTATTCAACATAGTACTGGAAGTCCTAGCCAGAGCAATTAGTCAAGAAAAAAGAAATAAAAGACATCCAAACGGGAAAGGAAGAAGTAAAACTATCTCTATTTGCAGATGACATTTTTCTATAGAAGACCCTAAAGATTTCACCAAAAAACTAACAGAACTAATGAACGAAGTCAATAAAGTTGCAGGATACAAAATCAATATGCAAAAATCAGTTGCATTTCTATACACTAATAACAAACTATCAGAAAGAGAAATTAGGAAAACAACCCCATTTGTAATTGCATCAAAAAGAATAAAATGTCTAAGGAATAAACTTAACCAAGGAGGTAAAAGACCTGTGCACTGAAAACTCTAAGACACTGATGAAAGAAACTGAAGAAAATACAAATAAATGGAAAGATATCTTGTGCTCATGGATTAGAAAAATTAATATTGTTAAAATGTCCATACTATCGAAAATGTTCTAGAGGTTCAATGCAATCCCTATCAAAATTCCAATGACATTTTTCACAGAAATGAATCAAACAATTCCAAACTTTGTATAGAACCACAAAAGACCCCTAATATCCAAAGAAATCTTGAGAAAGAATAACAAAGCTGGAGGTATCATACTTCCTGATTTCAAGCTGTATTACAAAGCTATCATAAACAAAACAGTATCTTATTGGCATAAAAACAGACACATAGATCAATGGAACAGCACAGAGAGCCCAGAAATAAACTCATGCACATATGGTCAATCAATTTGTAACAAAGGGGCCAAGAATATACAATGGGGGAAGGATAGTCTCTTTGATAAATGGTGCTGGGAAAACTGGACAGCCACATGTAAAATAAATGAACCTGGACTACTGTCTTACATCACACATAAAAATCAGCTCAAAATGAATCAAAGACATGAACATAAGACCTGAAACCATAAAACTCCTAGAAGAAAACATAGTGGATAAGCTCCCTGACATTGGTCTTGGTAATGCTTTTTTAAGATTCTGATACCAAAAACAAAAGGAACAAATGCAAAAATAAACAAGTGAGACGACATCAAACTAAAAAGTTTTTGTACAGTAAAGGAAACCATCAACGAAATGAAAAGGCAACTTATGAAATGGGGTAAAATATCTGCAAATCATATATATGATAAGTGGTTAATATCCAAAATATATACAGAACTCATACAACTCAATAGCAAAAAGACCCCAACAATCCAATTTAAAAATGGTCAGAGGATCTGAATAGATATTTTTCCAAAGAAGACATACAAATGGCCAACAAGTACATGAAAAGATGCTCAATATCATTAATTATCTGGGAAATACAAATCAAACTATGAGATATCACCTCTCATCTGTTAGATAGGCTGTTATCAAAAAGACAAGAAATAACCAATGTTGGTGAGAATGTGGAGAAAAGGGAACTCTTGTGCACTGTTGTTGGAAATGTAAATTGGTGCAGCCACCATGGAAAAAAAGTATGGAGGTTCCTCAAATTTTTAAAAATAGAACTACTATATGATCCAGCAATTCCACTTCTGGGTATTTATTTAAAGGACATGAAATCATTATCTCAATGTTCATTAAGAACTTCCATATTCATTATAGCATTATGTACAATAGCCAAGATATGGAAACAACCTAAATGTCCATCAATGGATGAATGGGTAAAGAAAATGTGAAATATTATTCATCCATAAAAAGGTAGGAAATTCTGCCATTTGTGATGGCATTATGCCAAGTAAAATAAGTCAAACAGAGAAAAACAGATACTATATGCTCTCACTTATACGTGGAATCCAAAAAAAAAAAACGTGAACTCATAAATTCAGAAAACAAATTGGTGTTTGCCAGAGGTGGGGGTGTGAGGTTGGGGAAAATGGGTGAAAGTGGTCAAAAGGTACAAACTTCCAGTTGTAAGATAAACATGTCCTCGGGATAGAATGCACAGCACTACGACTATAGTTAATAATACTGTGTTGCATATTTGAAAGTAGTTAACAGAGTAGATCTCTGACACTGGGCAATTTTTCAAACTCAGTCACTTCATCTGTAAAATGGGGATAATAAAGAGACCTGTTAGAGAGCACATAGGTTTGCTGCAAAGATCAAATAATGTTGTAAAAGTCTCTGTAAAATATTTAAAAAGCGTTATTTTATTATTATTTTCTTATAAATAAAGCTGTGGTGATTAACACTGTGCTAAACCCTTTAAAGCACCACAGTGAGAATTTAGTGACTTCCAGGAATCTCTTAACGAGGAAGAGTGCAGTGGTTAAGGACACAGGCTATGGAATTAGATCACCTGGGTTTGTATCCTTGCTTCACTATTACTATCTGTGTGACCTTGGATAAATTATCCCCCGAAGCCTCAACATTATCATTGTGTAAATAAAGGTAACATTAATAATAACAATGTCAAACCTAATAGGGTTATTGTGAGGATGAAGTGAGTTCATGTACATAAAGTATTTAGAATCATGACTAGGTCATAAAAAGCCCTTAATAATGATTGCTATCATGTATATGCCATGGCTTCATTATGTGGCATCTTGGTGTTGCAGTAAAATGTAACCTTTTATATAACCTAATAATAATCTAGATTTGATGGATTGTTAATCATTTCTCACGATTCAGTTTGTGTATTAACATTCTGTGGAGATACTTTCTTTAAAGAGTGCAAGACAATTTGACAAATAGCCAAATCAATGAATGGTCAATTCTTCATTTTCAGTAATATATTATTTATTTTTATATACATATATACAGTTCTCACTAATATAGTCTTTCCTGTATTCAATGAATATGTTTTAGTAGTATAGTCTTTATGGACACATTTTTGGAAATAACCTCTTAAAAATATATTCACTGATACAGCACATTTATAGATGCTACAAAGCTTTAAAAATAACTAATATGTTTGATATATAATTAAGACGTTTCACATGGCTTTGATACAGTGTAAAGGCTAATTTGATAAAGGTTAACTAGAGATCAGAGCAAAATGTAAAACCTTAACTAATTATTTGTACAAGTGAGATCCTTAAAGATAGGAATAACAAAGGAGAAAACTGTTTCCTTTACCCAGCACATAAGATGGCACTGATGACATTCACTAAACATTGATGGATGGAAAGGAAGAAGGAGGGAAGGAAGGAAGGAAGGAAAGAAGGAAGGAAGGAAGGAAGGAAGGAAGGAGAGGGAGGGAGGGAGGGAGGGAACGGAAAGAAAAAGACAACACAGGTAGTAACTTAAAAAATACCAGGGCTTCCCTGGTGGCGCAGTGGTTGAGAATCTGCCTGCCAATGCAGGGGACACGGGTTCGAGCCCTGGTCTGGGAAGATCCCACATGCCACGGAGCAACTGGGCCCGTGAGCCACAATTACTGAGCCTGCACGTCTGGAGCCTGTGCTCCGCAACAAGAGAGGCCACGATGGTGAGAGGCCCGCGCACCGCGATGAAGAGTGGTCCCCACTTGCCACAACTAGAGAAAGCCCTCGCACAGAAACGAAGACCCAACACAGTCATAAATAAATAAATAAATAAATAAAAGAACGTGAATTTCTTTAAAAAAAAAAAAATACCAGAGAATCTTAGCTGATCAAAAAAACAGTACTCAAAAGACATGGAGTTCTAGCCCAGACTGTATCACTCACTAGTCATTAGTCCTTGAGTGAGGCACTTCACCTTTCTATCTATAAGTTTCCTCACTTCACATGAGGATACCATCTACCCTAGCAGCACAGTCATAAGAATCAAATGAGATAATATTGCGATTCAAAGTGCTCTGTGAATTTTTAAACAATGGAAGTGTAAGATATTTTCATTTGGGGGAAATTGTTAAAACACATCAACAGTATTCTGTTGCTGCTAAAACGTTATTCAGTTTTAGGCTACAATGAAGAAACTATAATATTTAGATCATAAGATCTATTAGTTTTAAGATTATCTGAGTTGAGCAGAGTGCATCTGGAACATGCTTTTTCAAAGGGACCCTGACAAACACTATTACATCCAGAATTAAGAAAAGGTAAAAAAAAGTTATAAAAATTATATTATTGTCAAAGAATTAAAAATATTAAGCTTGCTTAGTCTAGAAAAAAGTAAATTAAGGCAAGTTATGACAATAATATTAAAATATTGAACTATGGCTATATAAAAGAAATACATTTGCTGCTGCAGAAGCAGAATGGGAACCAATAAACGGAAAATACACAGAAGCAGATTTCAATCACATAATAACTTTCCAATAATGAAAGTTATCCACAGCAGGCAGAATAATGGTCCCCAAAGATGTCCATGTTCTAATTCCCAGAACTTGTGACTATGTTACCTTAATAGCAAATGGGACTTTGCAGATACACGCATACCTCATTTTATTGCACTTCACTTTATTGTGCTTCACAGAGTTGCATATTTTTACAAATTGAAGAGTTGTGGCAACCCTGCGTCCAGCAAGTCTATCGGCGCTATTTCTCCTACAGCATTTGCTCACTTCATGTCTTTGTGTCACATTTTGGTAATTCTCACAATACTTTCAAACTTTTTCATTATTATTATATTACAGTGATCTATGATCAAGGATCTTTGATGTTACTATTGCAAGAAGATTATCACTTACTGAAGGCTCAGATAATGGGTAGCATGTTTTATCAATGATGTATTTTTTAATTAATGTATGTACATTGTTTTTTTAGACATAATGCTATTGCACACTTAAGAGATTACAGTATAGTAAACATAACTTTTGTATGCACCAGGAAACCCAAAAATTCACGTGACTCACACTTTACTGCGATGCTCGCTTTATTATGATGATCTGGAACCAAACGTGCAATATCTCCAAGGTATGTCTATATGATTTAGATGAAAGACCTTGAGATGGGAAGATTATCCTGATGGGTCTAAACTAATTACATGAATCCTTGAAAGCAGAGAACTTCCCCAGATGTGGAGAGGGAGAAGTGAGTAGTAAAAATGGTCAGAGATGCTGGCTTTGCAGATGTTGCTGGCTTTGAAGATGAAGGAAGGCAGCTGTGAGCCAAGGAATGTGGGCAGCCTCTAGAAGCTGGCAAAGGCAAGGAAGCCTTTTCTACCCGGCAGCCTCCAGAAGGGAACACAGCCCTGCAGACATTCTGATCTCAGCTGTGTGAGACCCATGTCGGATATCTAACCTACAGAACTATAGGATAATAAATTTGTATTGTGTAAACCACCAATTATGGAAATTTGTTATAGCAACCCATACACGGACCAACAAGGAAAGACTGCCTCAAAGATAAGCAACCTGTCTTCAGAGAGAGTCATCAAGAAGCTGTTAGAGATGATACGATAAGCAATTCTATAATGAATGGCTGGGAATCCACAGTGTTAGCACTATGACTCCTTTGAATCCCATGATTCTACAACTGAAGTAAGGGTCATTAAATTGAAGGCAGTGGAATGAAATGGAGTAGAATACTACATTCAGAGAACCTCTGTCTCTTTCAGATTTCCAAGTCACTTGGTCCTCAGGTGCTTCAATCATTACTTGATCCCAAAGTTCAAGAAGTCATTTCTACTTGTGGGTTCACCCATTATGAAAAGGATTTATAATTACGTAGGTTACTGCTAGATACTGGTATAGCTTTTATGGTGGTGTTTTCTGGAACATTTTGGGGACAGGTATTCTTAGGGACATTAACCTGAAGTGCACTTCCACCACTATGTCCAAATTCTACTCCCATCCCCAGTAATGGATCCAAATTTAGTGGAAAACTCCACTAAATTTGAAGCTGTTCGATTTTAGATGGAGTGAAAACTCTAAAGGAGGTTGGAGAACCAGATTTATAAATGGTTAATAACTGCACAGAAGGAGAAAGCAGGGGAAGGATGTATTTACATAGCCTGCTGGTCTCTGATATACACTGTCTATTTGTAAGCTAAGTTATTTTGGCTACATCCTTCTGGAGAAACCAAACTAGAGCAAATTCATAATCAACATAATCATCGAATTTTATTTGCGGATCCATAGGTAGAAGCGAGTTATCCATCCAGGATATAAATACAAGACAATCATCTATGGAGCTTTTTTAAGATACAGATTCTAAACTCTGCCTTTATAGATTATGATTCAGTAGGTCTAGGCTATATCAAGATTTTTAAGAAGAATTTCAGGAAGCTTCACAGATAAATCTTATCCACAGCCTGAGCTGCATACTTACTAACCCCTGTGTCCACCAAGAGTATATTTTCCAGCCCCTCCTTTTTTGCCAGCAAATATAAATGAGAAGACCTATGATCCTGTCCAGTTCAGCCAGCACCATCCATACTCTTTCATTAATGATCCTCATGATTTAAAAACTCATATAAGTAAACATTTGGGCACCTCAGTCCCTCTGGACCCCCAACTCTCATCTTGATGTTGATTTGATTTGTACTCTGAGGATTTGTCTCCCCTTAATTCTCTGTAATTTCACAAGTTAAACCGTCTTTCCTTGAGTTATTTGACTTGTCTCTTTAAGGACTCATTTGTCCAGAGGGAAAAATGAAATAGAAAGAAACAAAAAGGCCATATTCTTACCAAGAAGACAATGTTGGTATTTTGATAGAGAGCTCGGGCCACACAGATCCTCTGCCTCTGACCCCCACTCAAGTTGATGCCCTAGAGAAGAAATATCCATAAACATCCACCTTTTATATTAGTAGATGATCTGTTGATAAAAAAATTCCCTTTAAAATACAAACTTCTCTAAAAGAATCTTAAATTAATGGTAATTTATTAATTAAATTGTGATAACATTAGTAAGATAAAATGCAAGCTGTTTAGTGGTCAATACTTGAATTATATTAAGGTAATTTCTGACTGATAACATTAATCCTCTTTTCACTCTGATAGAGAACTCTGCTGTACCAAAGCATTAATAACCATAAACTAAGGTGAGTGTTGAAGATGCAAGTAATCCCCAAATTGTTTCCAGTTTCATGAATTGTGTCTGTAGTATACTGAACACATGCCTCTTAAATTCGATATTACAAGTTTTGTTCAACAGAACTACACAGCAATATGCTTTTATAATCAAGTACTGATTATAAAAATTTGAAAAACTAGTATTTATTGAGCACTTAGTATGCACCAGGCTGGTGTGAATGGCTTTCCATTCCTTATTTCTATTATTCGTCAGAGCAATTTCAACATGTAGGCATTTTTCCCCACGTGGAAATGAAGACTCACAGAAGTCCAGGTCATGTCTTAAGCCCTCTACTAGGTTGCAGTAAAGAACAGCCATGAATAACGCAGACTACAGAGTTGGACCAATCCCACCTGCACCAATGACTCTGACTGGGCAAGTTCCTTAACCTTTCTCAGCCTTGGTCTTCTTGGCTGCAATACACTGATAACAAAACACCCATATAACAGCTTTGTTGTAAAAGTAAATAATGCACATAAAGCCTTTTGCCCAGTACTTGCCACCTATAAGAGTCAAAAATTTTAGCCAACATTGTTATAAATGATTACATACAGGTATAAATATTTTTCAGCTAGTCATAGAACAGTATGATGCCAATGTAAAACCTGTTTACACAAAGAAAAAAGAACCCTTTAACAGGAATAAATGGATGTTGACAAGAGTGGAAGAAGTTGTCGGAAGCAATCTCAGTTTCCAAACCAATTTACAGTAAACTCCAAGTAAGTAAAAATACATTTGATCAAAGTCAGGGACTGCTTCCCTTCCCTTGAGAACTCTCAAGCAGCTAGCGAAATGTGAAGTGCATGCCGGTTACTCAACAAATACTTAAGAGACGTGGCATCAAGAACTCCTGTTTCTAGAACTTGTCACTAGGAAAACACATAATTCAGAGCTCTCAGATTTTCTTATGCTCCATGAAAGGTTAAAGACAACCAGAAGACTTTTCTAGATTTGTGTTCATTGTTTAATTAAACTACACACAGCTCACCCTCTCTCCAATTTCAGTTTGGTCTCCGAATGGTAGTAAGTCAATGTCCGGCTGAAGAGAACAGGCATCTGTGACAGCTTTGTACCTTCGGGAGAAAGTATTTTGAGTTTTTAGATCACTATTAATATACTGCCCATAAACTAAGTCCCAGGTCCAATGTCTTGGAAGCTGAAATAAAACATTTATTGAACTATTTAGTATATACTAGCCTCTACACTAGGCTTGTAGATACAAAGATAAATAGATATTGGTTCCCACTTTTATAAAACTATTAACAAGGATCTACTGTATAGCAGAGGGAACTATATTCAATGTCTTGTAATAACCTATAATGGAAAAGAATCTGAAAAAGAATAGATATAAATAAGTACAACTAAATCACTTTGCTGTACACCTGAAACTAACACAACATTGTAAATTATACTTCAGTGAAAAAAGTGGTTAAAATTTTTTTAAAAAAACTATTAAATGGAGCAGAAGATTGACATAGAAACATATAATAAAAATGTACCTTGTTAGGTACTGAATATTATAGATGGGTAGGTATAAAGTGCTCCTAGAATACACAGGAAGAAATGACCGACTGCTCTGAGAAATTAGTGACGTCTTTGAGAGGGGGCGAGTTGTAAGGTGTATCCAGAAAGATGAGCTGTAATTTGCCAGGAATAAAAATGAGGGAAGGGAGGCTTAAGGAACTGCAGGAAGGTGAACAAGTTCACGGTGCATGTGAGGGATAAGAGGAGGCTCACTGGGGCTAAAGCATGGGTTACAGGTGGGGAATCTGTGTCCACAATCATGATGCTGAAGGGAGGAGAAAACGGAAGACGATGAGGACTGATGTACTCAAGCTGACCTAAGGCTGGATCTGGAAATTGGACAGACTGGAAATACCGGGAAGCATGGGCACTGGGAGTGCTAGGGAAAATATCAATGGTTTCATTTTCTCAATCACCTGGTCTTAAAATATTCAAGTCATTCTTGATTCTTCCCTTTTCTTCCCCCTGCTCTTATTTTGTCCATTCTTATTCTAGAATGCTTTTCTGTCAACCATCTCTTCTTCTTCCATTTCTACAGTCACTGCCAAGTGCAGGCAACAAACACAGCATGCCTGGATCAT